>NC_056551.1:16237500-16855000 GCF_910596095.1 Thunnus maccoyii
TGCGGGATGTAGAGAAAGGCTTCATGTCCAGCAAGCATATCTTTGCCCTCTTCAACACCGAGCAGAGGTTGTTTTTTTTTATCATACACACTTACACGCAGACACACACTATTAAACACATAGTAAAACTGTGTTTCATCCTGACTCCCATTCAATACTCAGACCTCAGACAAATGCAGATTGTACAGAAACAGGCGTTGTACTATATTTAATTAGTTTTTTGTATAGGGATAAGTATATAATGAACTTATGCATTTACAGCTTAAGCTAGTTTGCAATGATGGTCTTTAGATGGGCTTTTAAAATACATAAAACCCACCAGTAAAGTACATATGAAACTGCACAAGACTCAATAATACATATGCACACATTACAACATGAAACTCAACAACAAAGTACATACAAAGCAGCAGAAAACACATACAACTCACAAACAAACATACCGTAAAGGTTTCACAAAACCACAAGTACCAGATCACTCAGGACTATATGAAAAACTGTTTCAGTTTGAAAATGTTGAAAATTGTTCCCAGTCATGATCCAGTTTGAGTTCTGTTAGTAAAGACTTACGCATGTTGATCCCCGGAACAAAAGGGCACCTTACTATTCCCAGTAGACGCACCTCGTGTTACTGAGCCAGAAACCCTGCGAGGAACCAGCAGGTCACTGAGTACCTGAGGAGTCTGCTTATTTAGACATTTATAGATGAGTTTAAGCTTAGCAAATTAAATAAAATTATCAATACTTAAACGATACTGAACAACATTGTGTGTCCACAGGAATGTGTATAAGGACTACCGTCAGCTGGAGTTGGCCTGTGAGAGTCAGGAAGACGTTGATGCGTGGAAGGCCTCCTTCCTCAGAGCTGGAGTTTATCCCGAACGTGTCACGGTAAGATTTTTTCAAAGCCTTTGTTTCTAGCATGCGTATATATGTATATAAGGTAAGGTTAGGAAATTTATTGAGTTGATATTTCTCATATATGAAACCAAATGCAAAACACAACTTCACTTTAAATAAAAAGTTGTTCTCCATCAGTTGTTCAGATTGTTGTGGTGATGTTTATTTGGAGTCTATTTTAATGTTGTCATGTCTCACATGTGATATCTGTCCCCTTTCAATGTTTCTTCGTTGCTGTTTGACCTTGTAGGATAAGGAAGGAAAGGTACGTTATTTTGGTCTGCATCGTGCCATTTCATCATTCTATCTTTTATGTAAAGTCCCTCCCCCCTTAGTCTATTGATTACTATCTTACAGTTCTAGCTGGAAGTTATCAATCAGTAGTTATTCAGTGTTACTAGCAGAACCAGGAAGTTGATACAGTATTACTACTACTACTACTACTACTAATAATAATAATTGTCATGATATAATAAATAGCATATAACATATAAAGCAAATAAAAGCCAAATAAATATAAATGAAAATGCTTTACTTGTTACAAAGCAGTCACACAATAAATACTGTAGACATAGTGTGTGTAGTAGTTTCCATTTATTTTAGTGTGTGTCAGTTTGAGAAAGAGCAGAAACCAGTAAAAAAAAAAAGTCAGTTTTACTCTATTATTCTCCTCCATTCAGTTTTATCTTCTCTGTTTTATCTCTATAGTCTCTATAACTCTTTCTCACTGAAGCTAAAACTGTCCACCTTCCCTCATACGTCTCTACAGAGTGAAGGCGGTGATGAAAATGGCTCTGACAGCTTCATGCACAGCATGGACCCGCAGCTGGAGCGGCAGGTGGAGACCATTCGCAACCTGGTCGACTCGTACATGGCCATCGTCAACAAGACCGTCCGTGACTTGATGCCCAAGACCATCATGCACCTGATGATTAACAATGTGAGTCATCATCATGCAGAGCAGCAGTGTTAATGTTAAATGTGACACGAAAAGGCAAAATGACCAGAAAAGTGTCATTTCTTTCAGATTTAAACCAGATTCAAACCATTTCTGTCTCTGTGTGTGTCCAGACTAAGGAGTTCATTAACGCCGAGCTGCTGGCTCAGCTGTACTCGTGCGCCGACCAGAACACGCTGATGGAGGAATCTCAGGAGCAGGCCCAGCACCGTGATGAGATGCTGAGGATGTACCACGCCCTGCGAGAGGCCCTCAGCATCATCGGTGACATCAGCATGTCTACTGTAACCACCGCCATGCCGCCACCCGTTGACGACTCCTGGCTGCAGGTGCAGCGCAGCGGCTCCGGGGGAAGGTAAGGAATAACGGGAATGACGGGGCAAAGAAAGAGCTTCATAGGAGGTTTGAGCTAGGCTTAAGCTAATTATTTATTTATTTTTATTGACTATCAAGTAAATATGAGTATTGCGTATCACCAATATCATACTGGATGTTGTATTTTTGTTTATATTGTTCAGTATTTTCTCTTTTTCATCCATCTTTTCTCTATACTACAGCTGCTCAGGGTCAACTGGGAACACTTCAGGTTCCCAGTTCGCTGTATCTGGATCAAATTTGTTGTGCTTGCTCACAAGTACATTAAAATTGAATTTCCTGGTCAACAACTCCCCATAATTAACCCATGGGGGACAAGAATCCTGTGTTTTGCTCCATCTCAATTGTATTTTCACATGCATTTTCTAAACTCTCACAGGCGTGTTTGTCCTAATTTTGAGCCAAGGTGGATGTGTAATGGATTGTTGAATCAAATGTTATAAGTTAACATGGAGGAGATGAGAGACTTATTAAGTGATGCAAAGAAAATGGCAAGACAAAAAGGTGTGGAAGATGGTGTAAGAGGATGGGAAGGACAGCATTGAGCACATGATGTGTTTGAGATCTCACTAATGTTTCTTCTCCTCCTCTAGGTCTCCAGCCACCAGTCCAACTCCCAACCGCAGGGCTCCACCGGGACCCCCTGCCCGCCCAGGCTCTCGCGGGCCTCCGCCTGGGCCTCCTGCCGGAGGACCCCCTGTCCCATCTCGCCCAGGGGCTTCTCCGGACCCTTACAGCGGGCCCCCGCCCACTGTGCCCTCTCGGCCTAACCGCGCACCCCCAAGCGTGCCTAGGTGAGTGAAAACACGAGTGTTCTTCCAAACAAACAACCCTTCGTCGGACATTGACATCCAAACCGTAGCTTATAATATCACATATGACAAGTGTGGATACTCTCTGTTACTAAGGGGGATGTGAAGACACCTGGATGAGGGGATAAAGGAGGTAAATCAAAGTTAAGAGCTCTGGTGTGATAGAAGATAGAAAAAATAGACCATTAGATATATAGAGATCCCTAAATAGACGGATAGACAGTGATATAACTATCATGATCAGTGGATTACTTTCCTCTTTTTCACTTGATTTGGGTAAACAGCCTTTATGTAGACTTGTCGGTACCTTTCTGCCACCACTCTGAACTTTCAACACGCTGTCAATCATCACCAACACACAAGGGCAGCTAACAATTCACTTTTCATCGCTCACACCCACCTCACCACCACTGTCCTCATTTGTTAGATTCTTGTGTTTTAGAAAGTAAGCCAGTGCCTGGAATGAGGGTTAAGAATGAGCTGAAGAAATGCGGCGCTTCCTCTCTGTTATTCATTAACTGTATCCGCCCTCGCACCTGTACAGTTTGCCTCGTGTTTGCATGTGTTTTTTCAGCTAGCTAACCTTTTTAACCCGGACCGATTCATTGTCAGAGTAGCAGCTTGCCTCTTTTACTGTCACATTACTGAGCACAGCTCTCACTGGCAATTCCAGCATCATAATTAGATGTAGGAGTATCTTAAAATCCTCACCAATGGTCGTCTGATGAGCTGTGGTCGTCTCCATCCAAATCCTCACATTCTGGTCTGTCCTAAGTGAGAGCTGAGCACACGTGACGTCGGTCATTTCCTGCGCTGTAACTGTTTGCACTCCTTTTCTCTTCCCCTCTTCATCCCCTCTCTCCCTCGCCACACCTCTGTCCCGCACATGACTACGCTTCCTTTTACAGAATTACTATCACTGACCAATGAGGAATAACGTTTCTGGTACGTTGGGGGTACTGTCCGCCATCATCATCATCACCATCATCACTATCATCACCTTCCTTCTTTCTCTTTCTCTCAGAAGGCATCGTTTCACCGCATGCCATTATCTTTTTTCTTTTTTTTTCTTCTCAGAGCGCTGCATGGGCAAACACACTCCCAGTTCAGAGGGTGTGTGTGTTTGCATCAGTGTGTTTGGAGTTGATGCTAATTTGTTTATTGAAGGGGATACCAGTATGTCAGAATGGGAAAATGTCTTGGGAAGGAGGAACAGCAGCAATGGGTTACAAAGGCCTCAACTTAAACATCCAAAACTTTTAAGAGTATTGGTTTTGTGTCAGTGTTGTACGTGATGTATATAAACCATGACATCCAGCCCATCCCTATGTGTCTGATGTTGTCCCTCAGAGTCATGGTATCTGTCAATATCACCGTTCAGTATGGAGTTTAGCGAGTATGCAGATACTTCTTTACCACTGCTGGTGATTTAAGAGCAGTTTTAGCTTGTTCCACCTTTTTTTTTGGCTAAATATCTTTATTGGTCTTTAACTTTAGATGAACAAACACACACATGTAAGGGCAAATTATTATTCTGGACAAGAACTCCTACACAGTAGATTTTAAAAAACACCCCCAACTAAAAACAGATCATTAAATACAAAAAAATATATGCCAACTTGTTCTACAGGTTGCATGCTTATGATCTACACACAGATACTCCCCTTTCAGACTGTTTCAGTGAAGTTTTTAGAAGCCTGAACAGATAAAACTATCTAGTATTTCACAAAAAAAAACATTTAATGGAGAAACATTAAAAAAAAGTAAAAAAGTAATAGTTTGACATTTTGAGAAATACAGTATGCTTCTTCACTTTTTTTGCAGAGAATTAGAGGAAAAGATTGATTCCACTATTCCACTTTTCCTTTAAACTTTCTGTATATGCTTATCTGTTAATCATCATGTGACCCCTTAGATTTATCTTGTGACCCCCAAATTGGGAACCATTGTTCTGGAGGATGACTGTTAATAGTCATTTCTAAAATCTTCAATAATAGCCTGTTTTGTTGCTTAAATGTTATTTCTACCACTTTTTAACATAGCGTTGTCCTGTAGCATCATCAGCTTCATAAATAAGTATAATAAGTATAAATCAGTATAAGTGCATGCTTCTATACGTAGGAACAGTCAGATATGGAGTAATACTGGCCATGTTAAGTGAGCCTGATATCTCCGTGATGTTGGTTGTATTTTTGGGTTCCCTCCATGTGTTATCTCATGATATAAGTGGTCGTCTTTGTGAATGAGGGTACAGTATTTCTGTGGCCTGTTTAAGTATGAACCTGGAGTGTCACTGAAGACAAAGAACACTAATCCATCCTGTTCCCGTTCCTCTCTTGTGTATCTGTTTATGTGTGTCCCCGGCAGTCGGAGACCCCCACCTTCTCCAACCCACTAGACCTCTGAGCTCCTCCCTCCCTCCTCAGTCCCACCCGTCCGTCCCACCCTCCGGAACGTGAGGCCAAGGACAACAGCGCCACCTTCCTGTCGTTTTCTGCTGCGCCCGACCTGAGCCGGGCTCCCTCCTCCTGCTCCTACTCGTCCCCCTTACAACAAGCCACGTCTCTCTTTCTCTCCCCTCCTCCCTCCGTCCCTCCCTCCCTCCACTCCCACACCCCTCTGTTTCACACAGAGATGCAGAATACTTGAAACACACCTGCATGACTAACATACGAACACTGCACTGCACACTGCACCCTCACAATTTAAAGAAACTATGTAGAGAATATAACATGATTGATAAGAAACAAATTGGTGAGTGTATGCGCACATGTGCATGCACACACACACCTGCTTACATGAATACATAAATATATATATATGTGTATATATATATATATATATATACAGTATATACATATATATATACTGTTAAACCTAAGGGGGGAGACATTTAAGCATGACACTTTGCCTGAGTATTACATTACATTAAACTATATCTCAGCATTTCTAATAGGTAGTCTGGCAGCTGATTGACTTATTTTTTCTCTAATTAACATTTGTTTTATCTTATGTTCTTTGTTTTTTCTTGTCTTTCTGGTTCATTTACTTGTTATATAAAGGAATACTTCACTAAAAATGTTATTTTTGTATCACAGACTCACTCTGTGTAGCCTGGCATGCTCGAAAAAAAAGAATCAAATGACTTCAATTCACACGAAGCAGCAAAACAATTAATGTTAATGACA
Source organism: Thunnus maccoyii (assembly GCF_910596095.1). Taxonomy (NCBI): domain Eukaryota; kingdom Metazoa; phylum Chordata; class Actinopteri; order Scombriformes; family Scombridae; genus Thunnus; species Thunnus maccoyii. Next base: position 16,243,734 of record NC_056551.1, read on the forward strand.
AACACTTAAGTTCAGTTATTTTGGTGACGATACATGTTTTTATGACGTACCGAGCGACTGGATACCAGAGTCTTGGATTATGCTGCATGAGTTTGATTACTTTGTTTTTGTAAAAAAACACTCAGTGAAGCTCTGCTCTCTGTGTGAAGTCATGTTTTTTTTTTTTTCTTATCAGTATTTCAGGCCGTGAGGTGAAAGTAACAGATACAAAACCTGGGTGAAATATTCCTTTAAGGCAGGTGATGCATTACCGAGCCAAGCTGGACTGGACTGGATATTGCATCTTTGAAACTCTGTGTTTATTTTACTGTTGTATTCGGATGTTGATCTGTAACTTGGGGGGGGGGGTCCCCGAAATGACAGGCGAGGACACACTTTAATCACATTCAGTCTTGTGTGAGTCTAGCATGCTTTTGTACTTGAGAACTACACACACACACACACACACACACACACACACACACACACAGGTTTATCTTAGAATTAACAGCAGCTATTCTGAGCTGTAGATAAATCATTTCTGGTGTCTCCTCACTTTTATGATTTCGGGGTCTCTCTTTTCACTTGTTCGTCCTGCCACGTACGTAAGGTTTTCTTTTATTTTCTCTCTATTTCCACCGAACAGCCGGCCAACCAAAGGCGGGCCCTCTCGCCCTGAGAGCCCCCTGCCACCATTCGACTCTTAGAAGAACCCCCCCCCCCCCTCCGCCACTCCTTCTTTTTTTCCTATTTCCATAACTACAACCTCTTCCAAAACTCACCCCACACCAGCACTATGAAACAGACTGCTGCCCCATCCATCTGTCACTCACTCAGCTCACTTTAGCTCCGCATGAGGGAGGAGAGGGCTTGAGCCAAATAGTTGGGTGGGGTGGGGGTGGGGGGGGGGGGGTGGGGGGGTGGGGGGGGAGAAAGGATCGCCTGCAGACTCCTCACCCTCATATCTCTGGACAGACAGAGGCTGCTACTCTTCATCCTGCCTTTCCCTCCTCCTCCTCCTCCTCTTTCTCCCTCCTGCAATAGGACAGACGGAGCAATTATCTGAGAGGCTTTCTTGATTTTTTTTTTTTTTTTTTTTTTTTGCCTGCATAACAATTGTTCACCTGACTGTAATCACTAATCACAACCACCTCTCAAAAAACACTGTTGTCTGTGCTTCCACAGAACCTATGCAACAAAGAAAGTGGTTTCCCAATCTTTTTTTTATCTTTTTTTTTTACCAAAAGAGGCGCCTCCCATGGCACTTTTCCTCCTCTCCTTATCACTGAAATGTTCTCATTTATGAAACTGCGTAACCTTATCAAGGCGGGATTTAAATAGAAAGTGCAATATATAGGATGTCCTACAGCTGTCTACATGTCACACAATAGTCAAGAGTAGATTTTTAAAATGAGAGGAAGGGAACCCGTAGCCTGGGTCGCACCCCGATGGCGCCTTATGCATCCTTTTTATTCAGAGGGAATGAGGTCCCTTATGGGAAAGGTTTTGAATATTTTGAGTGTTTCTAAGTCATCAAAATTCTTGATATACTGACAGGAAAACATGCATAATTTTATCCTGGTTGATGATCTGCCATTTCTTATCTGTTTTTTTTTTTTTCCCCTCCCCTCTTTTTTTTTCTTTCTTCCCTCTCTCAGTGGTCACGGGGGTGAGTGAGAACATGAAAACAGCCACAGTCTATGCATAAAAACTACCCCTCACATTGCAGTTTTGAGAGTCTGTGAACCCACCTCTTCTGTCAGTGTGGCGTGTTGTATTTTGAAACCCCCCCCACAAAACAACCCACCAGCCACAAAAAACACCCATCATCTCTGTACCTCAATTGATGTCATTCTATCCACTTAAAAAAAAAAAGACAAAAAAAAAACATCTGAAACACTTCAGTGACCCCCTTGTGCATCTTAGAACTCCACAGCCGCAAATCAAACACAACAAAGCATACTCTACTTATTATTGAACAGTAAATAGTTTATTATGGACATATCTTAATGTGTTATTATGTATATGTGTGGTGCATCTTATGGGACTCGTACTTCCACTTGTCTAGAGAATTTAGTCTGCAATGTATGAGATTTCTGACTATTTAAATTATTATGGATAAATGAGTATGTGTAAAAGGAAATATTTTAAAAACACACAAAAAATATATAACTCATATGGATATTGGCAGGTTGTTTGATACTTTAGCTCTTAGCAGAGAGAGGGTTTTTTGTTTTTCATGTCTCTCTCTGTGTGTGTGTATGTAGAAGAGCAGGGAGGGACAGTGTGAATGTTTGAACTCCTGCAGTAAACCTGGGTCCTGCATCTTGTTCAAACTGCTGTGGATGGAACGATGACTTTACCCTGCAGGACTGCTGTGCTTTGTCAACACATTAAAAACTGCAGCGTACTGAAAGGAGTTTCCTCTTTGTCTTCTTTTTCTCATTATGTCCGGTAAACATTAAGCACCGCAGCTACACTGGATCTGATCAGGGAGGAGAAGTGGGGCATTTCAATACAGCTTTTTGCAAGGATCAGTAATTAGAGTCATACGTTTATAATCACAAATACAGTACAAAGTATAATTTTGTTCATGGTTAGAGAAAGTGTTTAATTTACCTTTAAATAACTGTATTAAAAACTCTTAAAAGTATGTCTACTCTTTTAATTTCAAAAGTTTAACTGCTGGACTCAAGATGTCTCCTACTTTGCTGAAACTGGACCATGATTGGTTCCCAAACCAGTTGTGATGTCACTAAATCATGCTCGTAAACTCAGATTTAAGATGAACACAGAGGAACTTTTCCTCCTTCAGCAGATGAATGTGAAAACAGCCTTCAAGTGTCAAACTCTGTACATACATCATTGTGCACAGTGAAGCTCAAAAATCTAAGTGAAGGAACAATAAGGAGGGATGGAGGGAGTCTTTAATAAATAATGAAAGTCTTCCTGACAGAACTACAAAGGAACTAAGAAGCCTATTGTGACTGCATGGTGAGTCTGGAGCAAGTACGGTAATGACAATAATGCATTCTCAATACAGAGTATACGCTTTTCTTGGAAATGTCCTGCTGTTGATTTGAACCTGTGGCCGTTGGAGGATAAGTCATTTGATCTACACAAGAGGTGATAATGTTTGTTTAAAATGTTGTAGAATATGTGAAAAGGTGAATCGATAATAAGACAATTTATCTATTAGTTAATGGACAGAAATAAACTGGCAATAATTATGATAATTATGATCATTTAAGTAATTTTTTAGGCAAAAGTTCACTGGTTCCAGCTTCTCAAATTCATATATTTACTGGTTTTCTTCTATGACTAAATATAAATAGAATTTCTTAAGGTTTTCTTAACAGTTGGTCGAACAAAACAAGGAGCTTGAATAAGTTCATTTAGGAAATTCTGATGGGTATTTTCTTATATTTTAAATGAAACAATTGAGAAATTAATCAGCAGATGAATCAACAATAAAATGATTGTTAGTCTCAGAACTAAATAAGTTTGACTGTACGAAAAAATCCAAGTGTCCAAAAGAAGTCAAAACATTGAAGTATGTGGTTAAATTCTTCGTTTCAGGTATTTCTCCGGCATAAATATGGGTTTGAAATCCAAACCGGACAAAGAAGAAAGAGAAAAAAAAAAGAGATAATATATTTTTGAAAAGATAAATGAGAGGCTCAAAAATTTAGAGGCCAAATGTGAGATGATCTCTTAAAAGTTTGGTATTTTTTTGTGATTATAATTGCAATTTTCTGTTTTCACTGAAAAGTTTTTGACATTTTCCAGTGTGAAAAGTACATAATAACATTAATGATGACTTAATTATGTTCAGCTGCTTCAGTTTCAGGGTCTCGGGCAGAACATTTTGAAGTATCAAAATCATAAAGAAACACAGACACGATGCGTCTAACTTGCTCAATCAGTTTTATTCAGTAGAAGGGGAGAAAATATTACTCGAGAAAAAAAAAATCAAAAAGCTCCTGTCAGAAGCAGCCCTCGAACAAATCAGTTCTCTGAATGATTCTTCATTTCCATCCACCAGTCACTTCTATTTTACATTAAAACTGATTAGTTGAGATACTAACTTATTCCAAATAAATAGAATATTTTCATTTTTTTTTTTAGTCAATCTTTGTATTAAACCACAGCCAGTCAGTAACCGCCGACGCCCCGTCTCTGTACTAACAGACACACGATCCACACTGCCAGCAAACACGGCAGAGCAGCTTTTTCCCCCACACACCAGGCATAATGAATATACAATATGTTACACAGTTACAGTATGTACACCACCTGTTTTACAGTAAAGACAATAAATGCTTTCTCATTGCTATTTGTTTCAATCACACATTACATATTTAACAGTGAATTATTAGAAAGTGTGGGAAATCATTTTATCATGTTTTTTTTATTTATTTTATTTTACAAGCCCCAAAATGACACAAAAGGGTTTTTTATCTTTTTATTATATATTCACCTCTTGGTCGGACCACTCCCAGAATCAAAAACAACAAAAAAAAGAAAATTTGTGGCATGTTTCAAAGAAACTTAAAAAGTGACAGAATGCTAAGAAGCGAGGAATTTTAAAATCAAGAATGATGGAGTAAATTTATTCAAAAACTACCTGTTACTGCAATGCTGCAGTTTTGGGTAGACAAAGCGCAGTTTACTTCACCTGTAAACAACACCAAATACATACGGCCTCCACATACCTTACACCTTCATCACCTTTTGATTTTCTATTACAGGCTTAAAACAACAGAATCTGCACTAATGCTTTCTGTCTTGTTGCTTTTCGCGATAAATATCATGTGTACAATTGAATAATTTAACTAAATGTGTCCTATAACTCAAAATAAACATAACAGACAGGATCTCAAAATTCATCTGAATTAAGAGGGTAAAATACCTCCAAAAGTAGCCCATGGGATATTTGTATGACTGGTAGTGAGACTCCGATGTCTTTACATTGTCAAATCATGGAGAGACTCTCACATAAACAGAGGCCTCTGCCGAGATTTGCTGTGAAATGGAAAAACTGAGCAGTGACAGTGTAGCTCCTGGTTATTGGTTATAGAGGGAAAGAGCTCTAAACTCCAATCTATTTGTGAACTCGAGCATCTCTCTCCTAAAGCTGTAGATGTACCCACGTGCTGTTATCCAATAAGAGGGACATAACAATTTTTGACTGGTTTCGTTCTGTAGTTTTGGGAAGAGAGGTGTTCATTTTCTCAAATTTTGATTGGTCCCATGGAATAACATGACTTCTACAACTGAGCGATCTCATTCGTTTCACTTTCTTCTGATATTTACACAGCTCGTCCATCCTCCGAGTGCAACACTGCACACACGCGCGCGCACGCACACACACACACACACACACACATCAAAACACTTTCAATTAAATTCATTTGCTTCACACGGGACCCTCAGCTTAACAGCACGGCTTCATAGGATCCCCCTCGTTTCCTCCAAAGAAGCTAGAGGCTCTGTGGTAGAAACACTGTCCGAGCAGCCCGAGAGGACAGAGCTGAAGCTTTGTACAGTTTTAGTGCAATCGTACTTATATAATCTGATAGAACTCTACAAAAAAAGTACAACGGATGCAACTTCGGCTGAAGAGGGAACAGTTTGGGCTACGCACACACACCACATACACACCCGCCGGTCCAGTTATAAAGGATGTGCAGTAATTCATCTTTGATATGTAGAGCTAAACGTAACAGAAAAGAACTTGTTAATAGCGTCCGATCATTTAGAAACTTAAAGACCCCATGAAACCCGAAGTTGGAGCTCAGTTAAAGACGAGTGTTGCAAAAACATTTTAGGGATGCCAGTTATGATCGCAGATAAAAGAGATCTTAACACAACCTGCACTGCCTTTAATCTCTTAAAGTCACCGCACTTTAATATCTAACATGCTAACGGCAAAGATAAATGAGGACAACTTGCAGAAACAATGAGGAAATCACCCAAAGCGCTTTAAAAGAATAAATGTCATTCATCTTAATTACACTTTGAAAAAGATGCCCTTCTCCAAAAATAATGCCGTAATAACTTCGACTAAAAGTAGTTTTTTTTTCCTCCATGGGGTCTTTAAATAGCATCTATCCCCTCTATAAGTCAGAAACCACCGTTCCATAATGGTGGTGACTTGTTTCAGTCTAACAGGATGTCTGACAAACACAAACGCTTCACATATATTAACATTTTGGACTGTACACACACATAGGACTTATTTTCAGTGTTGAGAGGAAAAAAACACAAAATAGAGAGAGAAGGTAGTTTTAGGAACAGTACCATCTGCAACACCTGCTTCCGTCTTCCTGAACCTATTCATGCAACTGGCGAGCTCTTGACTTTGAAACGGAACAGCGCCCGCAGTTTAAAAAAAAAAAGCTTTTTACGTGCACGAAGTTCCTTTATTGTCTCAACTCTAACTTACATCTCACTCTGCATTTCTTAGTTGGGGTCACCCAACCTCCTTTCCTCTCGCTGAACCCTTTCACTATCGTCAATTCTCCCCCACGTTACGCAGACATACAGGTCGATATTCGGGTTAGTACATTCAAACGTGATGCTCTTTTTTTTTGGCATGTGAACAGTGAATGGTGTAAAAACAAAGATTTGCACTAAAAATCAAGTTGCACATAAACAAGCTGCTAATTTTCAGACAGCTCTTTAAGTACTGTATGAGCGAGGGGACAAAATATATAATATATAGCCCCTGTATTGCACTTATGTGTAAGAGATGGGGGGGAAGATGGGGATTAAAAATTGCAGAAAGGGGAATAATCCGATTGTGTTTAGGAACACTGATTATCTCCTCTCTGGGAAGAGCATCAAAGACAAAAAAAACATAAAAAATAACAAAAAAGAAACTACTCTTTCTTTTTAACCATGCACACATTAGTGCCAGCACACAGGACATGGGAGGGAGGGAAGGGAGGAGGGGGGGGGGGGACATTTAAATGTAACTGAGTCAAAGAGTTTCTCTTATCTGTGACCAGTTTGTGGGGAGTCAAATATCTTGAGCAGTGTTTGTAAATATGATTCATAAGCAACACACATTGTAAACTGTGGTGTTTTAATTTTCCCCATACTTCAAGACATGCCCAAGATCTCTCTCTCTCTCACAAACACACATGCACACAAACACACACACACACACACACACACACCAGCCTCTGTCGCACCCACGCCTCACACCACCAGGATCTTGACTTCGTCCTGTTCGTCGGGCCGGTAGAAGAAGGGGATGCAGGGGTTTTCCCCGAGGAAGGGGGGTGATCTCAGCGCTCCCTGGGGGTTCTGGATCTCCTGGAGCAGCTGCATGATCTGCTGGGCTGTGCCGTCCTCCTTGGGCCCCAGAGGCTTGGAGTCGCTCTGGCCTGACCCGGGTGAAAGCGTCTGGAGCGAAAGTGCTTCTGGGTCTGTGGTGGGCTCTGATAGAGGAATGACCTCCATGGCTTCTGCACAGGAGAGAGAGAGGAAGAGCAAGTATGGTGACATTACTGAAATAAAAGAGGACGTGTCTTAAAAGACTTTTATTCTTCAGAAAGCAGAAGCAGAATTTGTCCATTCATCTTCAGTAGCGTGTTGTTAATCAGGATGTATCTTACACTAGTTATTCTGACTCTAGCTGTGCTAATGAAGTTAAATGCTGTAGTCTGATGTTCATGTAGTCAATAAAACAGAATAAACTAATGGAAGATCTTGCAGGATTTGATACTCAATCTGTTAGGTACATATGGCTCAAGAGAGCAAACACTCACCCTCTTACCATCGTCCGGACACATATCGGTGTGTAACTGTTTTTGTGATCGATCATGTAGTGAGTACACATACTCCCGGTTATTCCTACCTGCTCCACTGACAGCATTCAGCTCCGCGTGTGTGTGCACGTGATACTCTGGGTGAGTGTGATCCTCCCCGACAGGAAGCAGGTCAGGGTTCACTGTGCCCGCACCGGCTACGGCTCCGGTGTAACGGTTGTACCAGTCGTTCCTCTCAGCCACCAACCTCATCACCAGATCCTGCAGCTCTGCCAGCTTCGCCTGATGGATGGAACAGCCGGGGCACAGACGGGAAAATGGTCATTTGGGAGGAAAACATTTTACTGTTGGAACTTCTATTGAACATGACAACTGTTGGCAACATGAAATCATTCTATCATGTGGGAAAGATGATTGTTTAGGATGTGTTGGTCAGTGCGTAAGTGCTTTCTACGAACTGACTGATTTCTAAACCAGTTTAAATATTCAAATAAAATGCATCCATCTGAAAATAATAGTTCAGTTTTTTTCTGATTGTCAACAGTGCAATCAGTGGTCCTAGAAAGTATCTAAACCTCACTTTGCACAATGTTTTGGAGGTTAACTTAATTACTGAAATCACACAGCGACAGTGAATTTCAAGTGCAGTCTGTCAGTTTACATCTGAGCTGTCAAAAATGAAGCCAGATTCAGATTTAGGATCGTCATGACAAAAGATTTTTGAGATGAAAAAGAGGAAATAAACAATGTGACATCTGTCAGGATCGATCATCCCTTTAGTCTCTAATGAATCTGAATGAATGTTGGTAACTGAGCAAAAACATGCATCCACAGAAACATCTAATGCAACTACATTACATTTATATTTTGAATAAAACAGTTTCTCTGCAATACCTTCATCTCCTCCTTGTCTTGAGCCAACATGCTGATGTACTGTTCCTTCTCCTGGTGTTTCTGCTTCATTATGGCCCGCTGACTCTGGTACAGAGCAATATACTCTCCTGGAAAGACATACAGAGAAGTTGATGTATGATAATGAAGTGTTTTTCTATCTTTTCTGACAAGGAATTAAGATAATACATAAAAAACTAATTTAGAAACCAATTCATATGCACAACAAAAATATCCCACTGTCACACCTATAGTGTCGGTCTCTCCAGACAGCTGGATACAACGATGCTCCAGCTCCTCCACCCGCTCCTTCAGGTCAGCTTTCTCTTGCATGAGGGAGGTGAAACGCTGCTGAAGCTTCTCCATGGCAGCCTGTAGGGCCTGATGAACTTCAACTGGTACTCCTCCTTCTGGGGAAAGAGAAGGAGGTTTACATGATGCACCCCACATACATCATCTACATAATACAAGATTAGAATCATCATCATCATCATCGCAGGCTTAAAAGTATTCATAAGAACTTGCACATGAACCAAAAAAATTTAGTTTTTCCTCACCTGAATGCTCGTGACTGTGTTCACAGTGACTATGTTGGCCCTGAGTGTGATCGTGATCGTGATCATGCTCGTGATCGTGCTCGTGATGATGGTCGTGAACAGGATTGTGGCTGTGCTGTTGGGGCTCGAGGCGGAGTGCCACAGCAGCCTGGTGCCGGGCTGCCATGTGGAGCCTGTGCTCCTCCTCCAGTTGCCTCCTGGCCTCGTCCCTCTCTGCCTCCAACTGAGCCAAAGCTCCACGGATAAACTCCTCCTGTAGAGGGGGCAGAGAGTGGTGGTGAGGATGGTGGGTAATGCCAAACCTTCGTGTAAACTCATCTCACAAATTAGTTTCAAATATTTACCGCTGACTGTCACATCATCGCAAACAAAAATAATTAATTCATACTGTAATACTTGCACTGGAACTTGCACAAACACAAAGCAAACCAAAGGAAAAGAAAGCATATTTGCATTATTAGTTTTTGAAGAAACACATTTATCACCCTCCTCACCATTTCTTTCTGGCTCTCAAAGTCTTCTGGGATAACTATGGAGAAGGACTGCTTTGGGCTCTCTTGCAGGGACTGGCTTTCCACTCCATCTCCTGGATGACATAATGACAAATTAAAATGAATAATAAACTTCATAATTAATTTCTACACACATTGTTTCCAATTTCTTAAGTCAGTGGTCCCATGGTGATAGCTGACAGCTGATATTATTTCCTTGCCTGCAGCTGGTGCACGACAGCACGTGTACATCTGCAGGTCTAAACTGCCTTCATTGCCTGTAGGTGGCACTAGTTAGACTGAAACTGCAGGTCTGAGCCTGCTGTTGCTGCAGCTCCGCTATTAGAGCTGTCAGGCGCTTTGCATCAATGACACGGCGTCCTTGTTTCTTGTGAAAGACTACAGTTTTCTAGGACTTTGTTTCATATCTTTCAAAGGAAACAATGTGAAAAAAGAAAGCCGTTATGCTGCTGAGTGCCTGTGAAGGGAACTTCTTTGGCAATGAATTTCAAAAAGGAGGTCACAGAGAGATATACAACACGAAGACGCTTTGACAAGACAGTTAATTAACATTGGGGCAAAAATTACCAACATAACAGCGCTACAGAAATGTTACCTTGATCTCTGAGTGGTGTGGCAAGAGCTGAGCTGCTGATCAGCTCCTTCACCTCAGACTTCAGCTGCTCGTTGTCTCTGACTAACTGCTCCAAATGGTCCTGTAGGGGGAGACAGAGAGTCATTCAAAACAAGTTAATTTAGAGAGATCAAGGGACAGTGACAGTAGGTGAGGTTACACTGCACGTTTTAAAGATTAACCTACTTCTGCTCACTTTTGCATAATATTAGTATGTAATGACTTCAAACCCTTCAAATCAGTCTGTATATATTCTATTAGTCTGTAAGTGGATGTTTACTGCACTCTATTAAAATACCACAGGACTGGTTACATTTTTTTACGTATCACAAACGGTCATGTGGTCTTATTCCTGAAATACACACCTGCGCTTGTTTGAGCTGATTGTGACTGATCTCCAGCTGCACGCGGCCCTGGCTTTCATCGTGCTGCAGCCGGTCCATGAGCTGGCTCTGCTGCAAATACTGATGATGGAGCTGTTCCCTTTCTGAGGCCAGAGCCTGGTAGCCGGCACAGTACTGCTGCAGGTGGGCCACTACCTGGTCCCTCTGCTCCATCAGACCTTGAGTCTCCGTACATTTCAGCTCCAGCTGGAGGCAAGAGAGCAAAGAGGGAAATTAATACCAAGAGGATGCAGAAAACAACTGTTTTAAAGAGCTCTATACGTTTTTCTACATGATATTATCATTTACAGCTTATTGTATTCTATTATGGCTACAGCATGCATAGAAATTAATAAAAAATACAGACAATTGCACATATATATTTTGAGACAGCATAGTGAGGACAGCAAATGTGAAAAATTGATAGATAGCAGCAACATGAAAATGTTTGACGTGAAGCAATACATTTTGTATGTACTGGAGAGCGATGTACGAGAGACCATACCTGTTCCTTGAAGTTGTGCAGTTCTTCTTGAAGTTCACCCATCCTGCGAGCCAGCTCCTTTTTCACATGTTGCTCTGACTGAATGGCAGTGGTCAGCTCCATGTTCTCATTAGTCTGTGCGAATGAAGGAGTAAGAGGAATTTTGGCTTAAAGGCAGCAGTCTCCCACCCTCTGAGGTAATACTTGGAAATAAATGTACTTAACTTGTGAGCACTCAAATTTTAGTCACAGAGGTATTAATCAAATCTTAATGCAATCAGCAAAAATACATGAAAAGACATGAAGATAAAAAAAATCCAAAACGAATAAAAACCACAAAATTAATTTAGGGAGGGAAAAAGAAAAAGAAGTTGTTTCTGCAAGGACGGAAACAAAAGAAACGTAAAGTAATAAATAACAGCACTTGCAAAATGTGTCATTAAAAAAAAAAAAAGGACAGATGGACAGTGAGTTTTCAGCCTCACCAGTTTGACAAAACCGTTCTGTAGCTCAGCCAGCTGGTCCTTCAGTGTACGGTTCTGGGTGAGAGCACGGCTAATAGTGGCTTTGTCTGACTGAACATCCTCCAACATCCGGCGGCGGTCCTCTTCCTCCTGGGCTTGGACCTCCACCTGCCGCTCCAGCTCCCCCAGACGTGCCTCCTGCTCTGCGCACAGGCGACTCAGCTGCTCGTTATCTCGCAGCTAGAGGAAATATTACACAGGCTGATTATAGAAATTTCAATTGGTGTCCTGTATAATCTTTTAAAAATGAAGACATTTGTGATTACGTTACAGCAGGATTGTTCGAGTGTGTGTAAGTGTGATACTAACCTGTGCCTGGTACTGTGAAGTAAGAGCGTCTTTCTCCTGTTGCAGAGTGTTGAGTGCCTCCTGCAGAGCCACCTCACTCTCTGATGGCCCTGAGGACTGAGCCTCTGCATCACCCTGAGCCTCTTTCTCCTGGGACAATAACGCTGGAAGAGAAGAAGACAGATGAAAGTTACCAAGTTTGATAGTCTTGCTACAGAGAAAGACGAGAGTACGGTAGCTGTGTTGCTCGTATGTGCCCGGTATTTGGAAAGTTCATACAGTATACCAAAGCTTTGATGCTGAGATGAAAGAGATGATGCTGAACTTTTTAAACTCCTATGTGAATATTTATTGATTTATAGCCTTTAATAGAGAAATGTTTCAGCACTAATTACTAGTTGAACACTAGTAAACAAACTGTTTGCACTATCAAAGGCTGCAAATGGATCAGTGGCTTTTTTTTCTTCTGAAGTTTAATTTGAGAAGCACCTTAATCCAGGGAATATTGCTGGATGATGCCCATTTTTTTAAAGGTGTTCTTCATATCAAGGAAGAAAAAAGTAGTGAGGAAGACGAAGAGGCACTAGAGAAAGACAGCGGGCACCTCTTACCTGCAGCATTTTTTAGCTCTGCGATGCTGGCCTCCAGTTCTTGGACTCGGTTGATGTTTCTGTCTCTCTCCTCTGCGACCAATGACACCTACAAGACAGACATTGACACAAATCAATTACTCATTTGTTTGATGCCAAAATAGAAGAAACAGCAACAAGGAACATACAAGTTTTCATCTGTTGTCTCTCTGTTAATGTTACCATATAGTTTACCTGTGTTAGCAGCTGTTCTGTTTTGTCCTTCCATACACGGCCCTCCTCCTGGATCTGCTCTGCATAGCAATCCCTCTCCGTCTTTAGCTGGGCAATCGACTCCATCAGCTACAGCATCACAAACGTAAAGGGAATAGCGGTATTAGCATGTTCGCTTCATTGCAAGGATTTAATTCAGAAGCCTGCTGCTACCAAAAGCAAGACTTTCTGGTTATAAAAGATTAAGAGGAAGGTTTTAAGACATACGTTTTATAGTAGTCTTAATTAAGTTTAAAATAATTGAAAAAATGAATATCAAAGTCTAATATCACAGAGTGTAGGGGACACCAGCAAATAATAAAATAACTGTAAGACAAAGGTCCTTGTATACAGACCTGGTGATTATGTGTCTCCAGCTGCTGCTTCTCTTCCAGCAGTAACTGGACCTGCTGGTTGGCAGTGGTGGGATCTGACTGACTGGAGTACTGGACCAATACAGAGAAACACAACCATTAGAGAAATGGAGAAATGCAGGTAATACACACACAAAATTATTACATTACATTGACTATAGAGTTGGCCCACCACGTCCAATCACTGGTAAAAGAAAGATGAGTTTTTGTATGAACTACCTGTTGCAACATGAGGTCAGCCATCTCCAGCCTCTTGCGAAGATCTTCCAGCTCCAGCCTCATCGCTCCGTTCTCCTGTACACTAAGCTTCAACTGCTCCGACAGCTCCGAGCTCTGCTGCTTCGACTCCTCGCTCACATTGCTGCAAATACGACACATATGCAGAGACCGTTCATCATTTTTAACCTTCTAATAGGACTTGGGAGACCTGCTCATATCATCTGTTGCGAAGCATATAATTTGATGGACTCTAATGACCATCATTAACGGCAAAGCGATTCTTAGTAAATTAGAACATCTGCTGTGGACATGTTATTGAAATACATTGCCTAGTGCGTGCTAGAATAAAGTGACTTACTTTTGTCTAAACACCTCTAGCCTCAGGTTGTCTCTCTCCTTTTCAAGCTCTTTGTTGTGCTGGAGACAAAAAAGGGACAAATTTAATTAAAGAATCTAATAAAATATCTCAGAAATAAATGAAAGAACAGAAATGAAAAAGCTTGTATATGTGTTTTGTGTATGACTGTATGAAAGTAATTATCTCATCCGTTATATATTGCATCTTCTTACTAATATCTCAGTGAATTCTGTGTACGAGGGAGTCATGACTGCAATGCTTGTTACCTTCTCAAACTGTTTCTGCTGTGTCGAAACAGTGGAAAGAGTTCTCTCCAGCTCTGACACTCTCTGCTTTGTTGCCTGCAGACGGTTATTCAGTTCATCTGCCTCGACTAGACGCACACACACACACACACAGACACACGCAAACTGTTAACTAACTGCTGTAGGGGTGAGGACTTGCCAAGATGGAAGTTTTTCATTCATTCATGCGCCAAAAATTATAAAACACACCCACCGGTTTTCTGTCGTGCAGCCTGTTGTGTGTATTGTAGTGCTGTTTGTAGCTCTGATTTCTCCGATACCAGTATACCTATGGTCTGGATGTGAACCTTTGGAGAGAGAAGACAAACAGAGAGAGCCAGCTTTTAAAGCAACTAGCTATTGTCAACTGATTTGACATCTAGTCTCTCATTTAATCACAACACAAACTAACTGCAACTCTTTACAGAACAATTATACTCAGTGCTTCAGCTGTGCTTGGCAGACTACATAGTTATAACAAATGCTTGTTAGGGTGAGGATGAGGAATGGGGTAGATGTGTTCTTGAAAGAAATTTCTATCAATTTTATACCAGACACCAGGAACTCCGACATTAAATATTCATACATTACATGGCAGTACATTGAGGCCATCTACCTGTTTTTTTTCCTGTCATGAAACTGCTTCAGAAAAGTTAAAATGCATGTGTTTTGTGTGTTTTGGGGTATGAGCATTTACCTGTAATTGCTCCCGCATGGCTCCTTGCTCTTTTGAAAATCTCTGTTCAAATTCTTTTCGCTCCTGAAGGAATTAAAAATACGAAATTCATGAATAACCAGGAAGGAAGTGAAAATTCAGCAGACTGGAACAAAATGGAGATGAACACGGAAGACCAGCTGACAGAGAGGGAAAAAAACAAAAAACTGTTTACCTTTTGTAGTTGATCTGTGAGCTCCTGAGTTTGCTGTGCCTGCCAGACCAACAGGATATAAATTTAAGTCAGGGAAAGGTCAACATTTAATTTGTCACTCCAGTAGTGTTACACAATTCTACCCTAGCCTGATAAAACATAACCAAACCTCTGGTAAAAAAGACCACATGTGCATGCCAGACAGGAAAGGACAGGACAGGGACAGCGACAGGGACAGCGCAAAGTAGTGAAATAATTAACCCATTCTGTTGGTTTACTATATCATATTAAGATTTTGTTTTTAGGCTTTGAGTTTATTGCAGTACAGTATACTTATACACCTTATACAACAGTTGTTTATGCTGCTTTATACTTTGTAGAAATGCATTTTTAGTCATCCTAAGTGAAAGATACATAAATAACATGAAAACCCTGCATGACTTCCTCAAGTGTGTGATGACATGCTGAATGCGTACAGTACGTGCACTGGTGTGGTAATTGTGGGATGGCTGGAGAGGGGTAACTCCAATCACACTGACGTGCACACACAAGTACACACACACACACACATACATAAACAGCTTCTTACCAGCTGGTCTAGCTTGGTATTGAGCTGAGAGTTTGTTAGGTTGGTGGACTCCAGGGCGGCAGCCAGCTCCTGGTTCCGACTCTATTACGTGCAAACATGCATCCGGAAAAGGGAAAAAAATCAAATCAAATAAAAAACATAAGAAGAGAGGGATAAAGTGTAGTGGTAAAAGACAAAGACACATGAGAGGAGGGGGAAAAAAATCAAATGTGAATCATTAACATGGAGACAAACGATAGCATCTTAAGTAGTGCAAAAATGTGCTTTCAATAGTGAGACGTAAAGCAAATAATTAAAAACATGTGATGATTGTTTTACTGATTAATGGAGCCAGCTGAAAGATAGATGGGTCTTCATAATGATCTAGTATCATTTGCAAAATGTGGACGGGTACCACATGACCTCATTTTCTCCAGACTGTCACATGAAGTCCCTGCCCAGTGCTGAGGGCTTCCAAGTTGCAGTTAATGTGCTGATCTAAGAGTCATCCCACGGTGTGGTCATTAAAATAATATTACACGGTGCAAAGGGACACAACAGCGTATTTCTGCACCTCTCCTACAGGCTTCACCAGACAGACCACTTAACACAGTAATATACAGGATGATACTCATTTATAAACTGCCAAAATTCTTTTTGAGTTTTGTTACGTTGTGATATTTAATCTTATTAATCTGATTTATCTTTTTCAGACATCCATGCTTCCATTCATTCAAATACTGTATCAATCACCCACCAAACCAGCCAGACATTCATTTCTTCTATAAATTTTAATACAATCTGAGACATAACTATTAATTATGATACATTTTAAAAACACCTCAATGTCGTATCACATTATGATAAGTTTAGGCTTTGGGCTCACTTGGTGTTCTTTGTGTGGTTAATTAAATAACACAAAACCAAAAGGTCACCCTCACACAAAGAGTCACAGTGAGTTTTGGGTAGATTACATTGGCAGTGCTGAAAACATGAGGCTTACTATTTCAGACAGCACAGTATCCTATGACAAATAATAAAGCGCTGCCAGAGAAAAGCAACTCTGAGTTCAACTTTATATGTCAGCGTTACGTGACAAAATACTTCCATGCTGAGAAGTCGTCCTAGTATACTGCGGAGAAATGTGCCTCAGATTGTGTCTGCTGCTCTACTGTAAATCACATGGTATGGACGGACTAATGTATGACTTGACTGACTTCTAACTTTGGTTTCAAAAATTTCATAAACAAGCCTTCAGTTGCCAGATCATTAGAGTATTAGATTACCATCTTACCTCCAGTTCTCCCTCACTGACAGAAGGTGCACTGTCCCCGTTCACATACGCTGTGGATGACTGAAATGACACAGGCACGCGCGTTAATGCACTCCCAACACAGAAAATGATTCAACTTTATATACACACCCACTGAAATTTACTGGATGCATTGCAGATGGGAAATTTGTTTAGTGAGCAGTGGTAACACTTGTATTTTATCAAAATGTGGGTCAACAATACCGTAACATTTTCTTTAGATTAACACAAACCAGTCTGCTATTATATTTACATATGAGCTGCTATCAGATCAGTGAGATACTGATCTTTACTCATCACTGCATTTTAACTGTGTCTCAAACACGACAAAAACCTCACTTCCTGTTTGGCTACTGAGTGCAAAATTAGAACCAAGTCTTGAGTAGATGTAGTATCACTCATAAGTTGGGAAATACCTTCCCGTTCACGTCAAAGAGAAAGTGTGTCCAAACTTTTGACTGGTACTGTCTATCAAGCTGGTCTGTTGCACAAGTTGATGTTGTCAAGTATGCTTGAGGCCATTGGGAACAACTGGCAAATCTGAAAATGCTTTCAGTGCATTCCTGCCAAGAATAGATGCAACACACCCTCGTTGAGATTGCACATCTGTGGCCGTGTGTTATTGTTAAAAGTCTAACACCTTATGACAAAGAAACGCTTGTGTGTGTGAGAGAAAGATGGGATGACATTGATGGGTGCAACATCTTACCTCGGAGACCAGGCCGTTCAGTTGCTGCGAGAGCTGTCGCAGGCTCTCTGTGGAAGACAGTGGTCTGCGGGATAACACGCACGTAAATACACATGGACGGACATAAACAGGTTGGTCATTATTACGACTGCAATCTGTGCAATGAATCTTTATCTCAAAATTCTAGACATATCGCACTGGGAAAAACAATCAAATCTAAGCTGTATTAGAGCTAAATTTTGGCATATGTATGTATATTATCTTTGGGTGGTGTATGATTTCATATAAATACATGGGGTCTGAGCGGCAGTGAGTAATAAGGTAACCCACCTATTTTCCTCTGTTAAACTCTCATCGCCATTGGTGTCAGGGTAGTCCTGCAGACAAAATGACAGATCGAAAGAGGAAGAGAGTCACAGTAAGAGATAGATAGATAGAAAAGGAAGACAGAAAATACAGTAAACACATTTTATAAAAAGGAATTTGCATGACGACAGAGCACGTTAATTGCCATAAACCAAAAAAAAAAAAAAAAAAAAAATCAGGGATGTGCTGAATCTATTTTCATCACATATATATTAGTACAAATGCAGCAACTGGAGATCGACTTATATGACTTATATAATCTTAGACGCTGACACAGGAGTGAGCATGACAGACACAAGCGAGAGAAAAACACACCTGCAGGTCAGTGTTGTGACTGACAGATGCAGAGTTAGTAGCAGTATTAGAGCTAGCGGGATTAGACACAGGTGAGCTGCGACCAGGCTCCCCCTTTGGGTCCTCCTGTAGCTGGGCAACTGAAGACCCCACGGCCTTCATGTCAGCGAAGGTCTGAGGCGACACATACACACAAAAAAATGCACACGCTGGTTTAATGCCAAGAAAAAGAGCAGTTATGATGAAAGAGCAAAAGAAAGACCGCAATGTTTCAAAAGTTACATGTGTTTACATGCAGTGAAATAAACTGGTTCCTGTACTGACTTGGTTTAAGGTTATAGTTTGACATTTAAATGTCCACATGAATGTATGATAGCTCACAGGTTAAGAGGACACAGGAATGTAATAAGAAAACGGAGGGGCTTTGTTTGCGTTTATTTTTGTGTTAAACAGCTTACGCGGTGCTTTAATGCAAGCTGTTACTTGTGGTGATAGCTGTAGCAAGAAAGCTATTTTGCTGTTGCTGCCCCAATTTTTTCACATTTTGCAGAATGAAAGCGCTGAAAAAAAAATCACACTATGCCATCTAAATGCCAACAGTAATTTGAATTACTGACAAATAACCCCTCTCAGTTACTTGAGTTATACTTACTCTGACTTTGACCTTAATGCGAGCGATAATCTGTAATAACACTCTTAAGAGTGCGTGTAAATAACACACTAAGAACAACGCAAAAGTAGCGATGACGATATAGCTGAGAAGCAAAACACACACATAATGTTTCTTGTTTTTCCAGATGCATGCCTGCATGATGCACCCTGGTGCAGATATCACAGCCATGCAACTACTGAGACTCATGCCACCCACTGTGCAACACTGGTATGAAGTCAGAGAAACAACTGCACGATCCACTTTTCTCAACCATTAATGCACTCTCTTGACATGGCTTTAAAAAAGCACAGCGCCAATGCAAGAATTTTAACTCAAATTTGTCCCATGCTTTTTTGGTCTATGTAACAGAAAGAATAAGTGCACTTGGTGTACGAGGGCAGTAAGAATTGGTTCAATATTAAATACCACATGAGGCGCATGAGGCTATTTACAGCGGCAGGATGCAGAGACAGAGAGGAAGACAGAACTTAAAAAAAAAACAAACAAGCAGAGAAGAAACAAAGAAAGGAAAGCGAGAGAGACAGAAGCTCACCTGACTGTTGCCATATGGAGGTAGGACTACTCCATTGCTTTGGCTAAATGCTTTCAGAATACTGTCAAACTACAGGAAAGAAGAATCAAGAGTGGAGTGGTAAAAGAGGTGCGGATGGGGAGAGAACAATTCAGAAAGTGAAACGAGAATACAGACAAACAAGCACAGAGAAGTAGCTCCTACAAGAAATCTAAGAGGGAAGAGGTCTAGAAGTGAGGAGGGTGTGGAACGAGGAAACACTGAGGCTAGTATGCACGGTCCGAGAGGTTGGGTAAATATTGGCTGCATCCGAATAAAAAAATGTCTCATTTAAACATTTACATTTGAATATGAGCTCAAGACCAGTGCTGCACTTTGCTCTACAGTCAGCCCTACAACCTAACACACTAAGCTTGTTCACATATCCTCTTGCTATGATAACCTGCACCAACTCAGTAATTATTTCTCTATTTATCAACAGTATCCTCTGCCTTAAACTCTAAAGAAACTAAAAATCATTAGAGGTTACCTCAATAAGAGGTAAATCAAGTGAAAACTGGAATCTTAAAAACATTAATTATCTTCCTGAGTGGCCATTTTTCTAAAATGTCTCCTCTGCTCTGACCCCTAAGCTGAATTACTGTTGTCAGCATCACACTCAGATTTCTCAGATGTCTCATCCTGCTTCACACTACATGAACATACCCCAGTCTTGCTCCGCTAAAATAAATCATGTTTGGGGGGAGGAAAAAAAAAATTGCATCAGAACAAACAGCCAGACTCAGCAGCAAACTCACGAGCTCTGATGAGCCCGAATTCCAATCAGGCTTAGAAAACTACTGACCGACATGGTCTGTGGAAAACTGACCTGAATGTCAGCCCATGTGTGTGTGTGAAAGCTGTGTGCAGGAGTCACGTGCTTCACTGTGTGTCCTCACTGACACTCTCAATTTGCTTATAGGAGCTTTAAAAACCTCACACAGAAGGAGATAGTGCTTGATATTTAAATGTAATAGCGGTGATGAGTAGCGAGTTAGTAGCAAGTATCAATGGGCTCAAACAGACATGCGACTGTTATTGGTTGACATTTTTTTCTTTCACACACCACCTCAACCGAGTTTTTAACCCTACGCGAGTATGATTTCTCATTCAAACACATCTAAATTATAATTTTGGCATTGTTGTAATGATAATTGTTAATTATTATTATTAATCAGGTATGGATCAATCCATGTACATGTCCCTTAAATCAGAGGGGCACACAGTATAAAACAAGAAGCTATTAATAGAGAGAATGGAGAGAGGACTGCCTCTCATGATGGCAACATTTCAAAAGCCAATCATTCATGTCTGTGTTTTTATGATTACAAATATGTAGTTCCCTAAAAATAAGTTATAGTAGCTGATGTGATACAAAGCAATATGTAAAACTGACGGTCAGCTGATAAAGATGAGCATTTCTCAAATGCACATTATCATAACGCATTTATTACAGCTGACAAAACTCTAGTGACTTAACACATATGAATCCATAGCTTCCACTTTACCATGCACGTGTGTGCTGGAAATTCTTAGCATATTTAATTAAATAACTTCTGCTACATAATTACAACCTGGCCATGACCTCTGTTATGGTCAGGGGCCAAAACTATCTCTGTCTCCTGTCCAACATCCCATTCTTGGATAAACACTTCTTTCATCCTGTCACCTGGCCAGCAGATAGATGTTAACGCTGCCTCTGTGTGTGTGTTTGATGAGAAGGAGGAAAGCATTTGCGAATTTGATAGTAATTCATGTGTATCATGTCACAACCGGTGAAATATTTTGAGATCAAGGGCTAAGCAGGCCACTACAAGCACCTGGATGTCTGTTATCAGGTATATACTGCGCACCGGCCCGCAAACACTATGAAACAGTTGTTAAGTGTTGCAGGCTGTGTGTGCATAACATGTACACAAAGAATAAACTTTTGTCTGCCTATAGTAAGCATCCAATATAACAGTGAGTTTCTAATGCTACAACACTGTTTTTTTTTTTTTTTTTTTTTTTTAAATGTTTTGGAAACTTTCATTGATTTTGCAGGGTCACACTGGGTTTGAGTAACCAGGAGTAGCAAGGATACAGACAGACTGTTAATTGTGCAACAAAGCAGAATGACAGGCAGACAAATAAATGGAAAGAGTCGGAGTGACTTACATTCATGACTGGAGAGTTTCTGTCTGTTGATTGTGCATCATGTTGGCTTAGTACCTTCACCTTCCTCTTCTTCTTGGCCCCTGCTCCTCCTCCACCACCACCACCACCTCCTCCTCCACCCTTTTCTCCTCCTACACTAGTAGGGGAGCTCTTCTGCTGAAACTCCTTCAGCTGAGCAGCACATGAGAGAAGGAAAAAAGTAGATGTGTATTCAAGAGGGCAGCAAGCAATGGCTGACATCCAGAAAAATAAATCATCTGTTTCCTATTTCATAAAATAAAATAATCTCACGACTCCTTGCAGATCTAACAGCGGGCCTCTATATTTGTTCCCAACATTCAACCAACTAGTGACATCGCTCAGAGCAAGTCATCTCAAACCACTGGAGGGGGGCCTTTGACAGCTGTCGTGGGGGTCCAGAGGGAAGTCTGCGGGGAGACTACTGCCATTTTTATTAAAAAAAAATACTGGGGTTGAATCGCAGCGAAGTGTCAATTGTTATCACCACGACCACTCATCCACACAAGATTGGAGGGCAGAAAGAAATGCTGACGAGTCATTTCCTGAAGCTAACATTTCACAGCTGATAGGCCATCTCTCTGACTAGCCTAACACACACCTAGCTAAAGCACACAGCAGGACAGGGAAGAGGGGTGTCAGCTGTCAAAACAGTCCCCGTCATTCTATCCAGCTAACTATGCTACAATGTTTCCACATTGTTTATTTTAAAAGTCCTGTTTGTTAGCGATTTTCTAAGATTATTGAGCCATCCTGCAGACAAGACAAATGGCTGTGGCATAATTTACACCAATACATAGCTAACTATTCATTAGTTAGCCAGTTTGCTAACGTTAACTTGCCTTGGTTAGCACGTTAAGGGTTGCTAATATTCACATTTAACGTTATCTAGAAACACACATGAAACCGTCGGACAAACACACTAAGTTAGGTTCATCACTTTGACTTAAGTAAGCGGCATGTGATGCTATAGATGCCTTTGAAGAACTAAAAATAGTATACATAATCTGGGAAAGTTAATGCTATCAGTCGAGGCCTAGAAGAAGCCCCGGTCTCTCCTGCGTATTGAAGCCTCGAGAGGAGCAACAGAGGCGGGACAAGCGACAGCGCAGAGGTCGGTCGACGTGTAACGTTATTGACAACACCCCTGCTCCGTAAATTAATTTATAAAAAAAACAACAATACAAAACACCGGCAGATTAACCCGTCAGAGACTAAAAAAGAAGCGGTGCTTTCACTGATATGTAGCCGGGTCAATTACAAAATACTTTACCTTTTTCTTGGCTGCAGCGAGTTTTATTTGCCTGCTCTGGTCGGCCATCCTGCTGCTGCTCTGGTCAACCGACCGAACCACGTCATCAGTTCGGTGTCTGCCAGTGTCTCCGCCGGCAGGGGGCGCAGAGCTCCAGCTCTGTATATATCAAAAATTAGTTGATACAAACCCTGCTTATTACATTTAAATAAGTAATATGTTTTTAAAAAATATGTAATTGTTATTAATATGATATTCAGAGTGAACTGTAGGTGGGGGATACTGTAACCAATGTTTAAAACAAAATTTATCACATTGTGATATGATTTTGTTCTTTTTTTTCTCTTATGAATGAATTTATAATTTGTGTTGTTCAGCCTAACATGTCATGCTCAAGTGTGTATTCATATAAATATATAATATGTGTGTATTGTTGAGTCTTGTGCAGTTTCATATGTATTTTACTGTTAAGTTTTTTGTATTTTAAAAGCGCATCTAGGGACTGGCATTGCAAACTAGCTTAGGCCAGTGGCTCTCAAACTTTTTCATGTCAAGGACCCCTAAACTGACACAAATTAGATCATGGAACCCTATTTGATAAGATTTTGTCCCAGGGTCCCCCATCTGATAAGATTTTTGCTTTTAGATGTTTTATTACAAAATGTGTATGAAACCCATGACCAAAATTGTGATACATTCTGTCATTGTGTTACTTACGGATGGAACTATAGTGAAAATAAATTATTCCCCTTTTAGCTGGGGACTCCCTGGAACCCCTCCAAGGGCCCCTGGGAGTCTCCACACCCCACTTTGAGAACCACTGGCTGTGTCATAAAGTCATACTTGTTCCTATACAAATAAACATTAAATAATAGGCTTGCTAATTTTTGGAACTAATAAAAACATACAGTTGATAAAGTACAGGTGGACCTTAATGGTGTTTATTTAAAATTGATTAATTCTCTTTTCAGTTTGCTTGTTGTAATATGTGTATAAATGCAGATTAGTGGAGAAACATTTTGGCATTCTCACTTATGGTGTTTTTCTTGAATCAGTCTTACTTATAAGGAAAAAGTGAAAATTAACAATGAAACTGTTGATATTTTCAATAGTTTGTAAGTATAAACCTGCAGGTATTGAAATAAAAGAAATCTCAGATCAATGAACATTCAATGAAGTGATATCTTTTAGCTCCATACATTCACACAGCCACAGTTACCAGTTTTTGATAAGGTATCTAACAGATATGGTTAATCAGAGAACCAGATTTTTTTCTTTGAAAAGCACATCTGCTCCCAGGATTTAACCAACACAAACATCCATGCCAATTATGAGAGAAGAATCTATGCAAAATCTTTGTCTTTGTTCATGGAAAATATGTCAGAAAAGAGTTAGTTAGTTCTAGTAGTTACAACAAAGACCATGGAGAAGTCTTTGAGTTGGAGATTGCAGTCTCAATGTACAATGTAAAAACAAATACACACACACACACACACACACACACACACACACACACACACACACACACACACACACACACACAAATACTGGTGATAGTAAAATATAAAAGACTGCGGACATTCAAATGAAAAGTAGGGATAAGGTTGATTGTAATATGTCTGTCTGTCACACTGTCTGCCTCTGATCTGTCTCACTTCCTCCAGCATTCAGCCAACAGCGTCACAGTCCCTCCTACTTTGGATGAAGGAATAATGAAAGAGAAAAAAAAGAAAGCAGCTTGATTACTATCCAACTACTTCATTGCAATGCCAATTCAGGAAGTCAAAATACTGAACAAGAAATATACTTGAGCTGAATCAGTTTCTGAATTTCCAGATCTGCCATGATCCACTGCTCTCTCTGGACAGGGACGTGTTATCAGTGTCAAGTCTCATGTCTCATTGTAGAAAATCAAATCAATACAATATTCTTTCAGTGATTAAAAGTGATCAGTAATTAAAGAATACGTCAAGCTTTTAATAGTAAAACTTTATTATAGAGCAAAATCATTCATTTAAAGACCACCTCAGGTTAGTCATTAGAACTAAGTCGAGCAGGGTGAGGTCATTTAAATAATTTGAATTCATAAAGGATATAAAGTGCTGTTAAACAAAAATGTGTTTATTCTTAAAAGAAAGTGAAACATTTAGTCTGACTAAACTGCGTTACTGTGTATTGTGTTAAATAATGTGTGCACTGCAAAACATCCATTTTGCCTTTTAACTCTGTTATTGAGCCCTAAAAAGAACAAGGAAAAATAAAAAGGGTAAGAACATGTGAATTTGTTGTTTGTTCAAGAATTGTCTAGAATCAAGAGTCATTTTCTTGATACTAATGCAGTGATCTGCCTTATTGTGACTTGTCTCAAGACTGAAACCCTATTTCTGGATATTTTCTGAAATAAAAACCTGCTGTTTCAGGAATTTTCTAGAGATTACTGTTGGTATTACTCTGTTATAGATAATCCTGAAACAGGTATGATCTAGAAATTAGTGAGTATTTGGATTCAAGACAGAATAAAGGAAATCACTGCATTAGTATAAAATGATCCTTGATATTGGAAAAAACTCTTGAAACAAGCTGATTTGTTTTGGAATCAAGTGAATTAACTCACCTCATTGGTAGATTTACACTATCTTCCTTGTATTTATTTCTGAAATATCCCATTTACAGTCTGGCATTAGTTGACACATCTAAAAAGGGCAGTATTGACTGAAATATGGCTTTGGCAACTAGTTACCTAACCTTGACCTATTTAGACTTTTAGGATAAGGGACTGTGTAAGAGAATTAATTGCATGTGGTTTTGTTTGATGTGTGCTGTACAGTGCTTGGCCTACAGTGTACAGAATAATCAAGTACATCTGTGATTAAAAATGTTATCACAGAAACAGCAGGCTGGAGTGTCCCCATGTTAAACCAATAATAGTCAGATTATTGCAGACTATTTGCATTTAAAGGTGGATGTGTTAAGCCATAATTGGGCCACGAGTGTGGGTATTCACTGATGAAACATCCAGATAATCCACTTCAGTTGATGTAAGGTGCTGTCAAGTTATTTACTCGCATATTACACACAGAAGGCTACATTTCTTAGTCATAGTAGTGAGTCATCATTTATTCATGATACCGACACACTATCCACACAGTCACACACTTTGAAAAAACAGCATCATGAGAAAGAATGTAAATCCAATTCAGGTGGGGGCATTATTAAAAAAAACCCAGCACTAATTCAAAATGTACGAAATGTGAAGATGCACCCTTCCCCGGCCATTAGAGTGGCGTGTCGTCGCACCAACCGTGTCCATGAGGCCGCTTGACAGACAGCCAATCGGCGTCGGCACAGTAGGCAAGAGTCGTGACGTCGTCTGAACCCGATGTGTGCAAATCAGCGACGGCCAGCGTGCCGGATGAAACCAATCAGCGCGTTCCAACGAACAGCCGCTCAGCCAATCGCGGGCCTCCACGACGGGAAAGAAGTGACGGCTTATATATGGAGAGCACAGTTCATTCAACATCATTTCACAGAAGAAAGAGTATAGAACAGACAAAAAAAGAGAGACACACTTTGCCACGAGAGGCTTGTACCAGTTGAGGCAACGTCAAGGCCGTTCATTAATTGACAAAACTGCGATTAAGGTATGTATAAACACTGTTGTGAATATAGTATTTCGGCAACGTTTGATAATGTAACGTAATTTTCTGCAACACTGAATTTAAGACAGCTAAGCTAACGGTTGACGATAGTGATGTAACGTTTTTGACCCGAAGTTTACCACAGCTTTTTTCAGCTGGGCATGCATTGTAATTGCAATATATATATGAAATGAAACAACATATGTTCAGATATTTATCATAAGAAGGTATTTTCACTCGCATGTCTGCTGGGCACGCTAACGTGGTTAGCTAGCTACCGGCGGATGGGTGAAAAAAAAATCTAGTCAGTGGTGTTAAGAAACGGAAGAGGCAGCAGTGCTCCACCCTTTCTACCCTAATTCGTTCAAACCTTACAAGTTTGACATTTTTCCTAGAATTTATTGGCCAAGGCAACACTTCCTGTCTATCAGTTGGGTCTGAAGCTCATTAAATGATAGCAAGCATGTAGCTACAGAATGTTAACTTGGAAGTCCACGTCATAAACTGGAGGCCACGTTTTTACATTGTTTTTATTTTCGCAGGTTTTTCTTTCTGTGGATCTGACTGAAAAACAACGAAAGATGAAGCTGTTGTGGGTTGTAATGCTGGTGGCCGGCACCGTGTTTGCCGATGACGACGATAAGAAGGAGAATGTGGGGACTGTGGTAGGAATCGACCTGGGGACCACCTACTCCTGGTAAGAAAAAGATAGTGTAATGATGTAACTTTAAAATTAAAAAAACACTCACAAGGACACCTTTTTTAAGTAAAATTTCTACATTGTTTCCTGTAGTGTTGGAGTGTTCAAGAATGGCCGTGTGGAGATCATTGCCAATGACCAGGGTAACCGCATCACTCCATCATATGTGGCCTTCACCAGCGAGGGTGAGCGTCTGATTGGTGATGCTGCCAAGAATCAGCTGACCTCTAACCCCGAGAACACAGTCTTTGATGCTAAGAGATTGATTGGCCGCACTTGGGGTGACTCCTCTGTGCAACAGGACATCAAGTACCTGCCCTTCAAGGTGAGTTTCTACTGGAGACACTTTTTTAGATGATGAGTTAATATTTGTAAGGTCTAAAGATTGTTGTTATGTTTGAGAGACATACTTGGTACATAATGTTGATGCTTGTTCCTCTTTAGGTTACTGAGAAGAAGAGCAAGCCCCATATCCAGGTTGACATTGGTGGTGGCCAGATGAAGACATTTGCTCCTGAGGAGATCTCTGCCATGGTGCTGACTAAGATGAAGGAGACTGCTGAAGCTTACCTGGGCAAGAAGGTAAAAAAAAACAAACATCACAGGATATACACTGAATAATATACCACTCCTAAATTAATAATGTAAAATTAAATATGATTTTCTTTTCTTTTCCTCAGGTCACTCATGCTGTCGTCACTGTCCCTGCCTACTTCAATGATGCCCAGCGCCAGGCCACTAAGGATGCTGGAACCATCGCTGGTCTGAATGTTATGAGAATTATCAATGAGCCGTAAGTGTCCAATGAAAATTTAATCATCTGCAGTCATTTGAAATAATTGTGAAACTGTCTTCTTCCATTCTCTTATAATATTTTCTTGTAATAAACTGAAACTTTATTTTATTCTTTAGAACTGCCGCTGCCATTGCTTATGGCTTGGACAAGAGGGACGGCGAGAAGAACATCCTTGTGTTCGATCTTGGTGGTGGCACCTTCGATGTCTCCATCCTGACCATTGACAACGGTGTGTTTGAAGTGGTGGCCACCAACGGTGACACTCATCTGGGAGGTGAAGACTTTGACCAGCGCGTCATGGAGCACTTCATCAAGCTGTACAAGAAGAAGACTGGCAAAGATGTACGCAAAGACAACCGTGCCGTGCAGAAGCTGCGTCGTGAGGTTGAGAAGGCAAAGAGGGCTCTGTCTGCACAGCACCAGGCCCGCATTGAGATCGAGTCCTTCTTTGAGGGAGAAGACTTCTCTGAGACTCTGACCCGTGCCAAGTTTGAAGAGCTCAACATGGTAAGTTATCCAACCTATCTGTTCAGTTATGTAAATGCAGACATTTGCACAACCAAAATCTACCTGGCTTTATATGACATAATGTTTGACAAGCTTTTTAATCATGTCTTTTACTTTGTCCAGGACCTGTTCAGATCCACCATGAAGCCTGTACAGAAGGTGCTGGAAGATGCTGACCTGAAGAAGTCTGACATTGATGAGATTGTCCTGGTTGGAGGCTCCACCCGTATCCCTAAAATCCAGCAGCTGGTGAAGGAGTTCTTCAATGGCAAAGAGCCCTCTAGGGGCATCAACCCTGATGAGGCTGTGGCATATGGAGCTGCTGTGCAGGCTGGAGTACTTTCTGGAGAGGAGGACACTGGTAAGTCATCACACTGACACAATGTAATACCTGTTCCACTGAACTGAGCTTACAGACTTGGTCAGACTCAGACCCGGTTACTAAATGTTTTTCCTCTGTTGCAGGTGATGTGGTTCTCCTGGATGTGTGCCCTCTGACCCTTGGTATTGAGACCGTTGGAGGAGTAATGACCAAGCTGATCCCCAGGAACACTGTTGTGCCCACCAAGAAATCCCAGATCTTTTCTACAGCCTCTGATAACCAGCCTACTGTCACCATCAAGGTCTATGAAGGTAAGAGCTTGCAGTATAAAACTGCCAAACATGCCATAAAATGATTGTAAACATTTTATCAATTGCACTTTTCTCGTATATGGACAGATGCTTAATTATTAACTCTCTTTAGGTGAGCGTCCTCTGACAAAAGACAACCATCTTCTGGGCACCTTTGACCTGACTGGCATCCCACCTGCCCCTCGTGGTGTACCACAGATTGAGGTCACCTTCGAGATCGACGTCAACGGTATTCTGCGTGTCACCGCTGAAGACAAAGGTACAGGCAACAAGAACAAGATCACAATCACAAACGACCAGAACCGTCTGACACCTGAGGATATCGAGCGCATGGTGAACGACGCTGAGCGCTTCGCTGACGAGGACAAGAAGCTGAAGGAGAGGATCGACGCCCGCAATGAGCTGGAGAGCTACGCCTACTCTCTGAAGAACCAGATCGGCGACAAGGAGAAGCTCGGTGGCAAGCTGTCAGATGATGATAAGGAAGCCATTGAGAAGGCAGTGGAGGAGAAAATCGAGTGGATGGAGTCACACCAAGATGCTGAGCTGGAAGACTTCCAGGCCAAGAAGAAGGAGCTGGAGGAGGTGGTTCAACCCATTATCAGCAAGCTTTACGGCAGTGCGGGCGGACCCCCACCTGAGGGTGGCGACAGTGAGCAAGATGAGAAGGATGAGTTGTAGGCAGGATTGAGTCCAACTCGTCACCTCTTGCCTCTCTGATAGTGGCACCTAGATGTACATATTGGACTGATGGGACTCGTATATGTGAGAGGAGTGGTTAGAAGGGGTGGCGATAACAAGCAACCATACTGAATCTTCTGAAAGACATTGAAAATAAGTTTCGGTGTGTGAGAGGTGTTCTCTTCGCTGAAAGGCGGAGATATT
Source organism: Thunnus maccoyii (assembly GCF_910596095.1). Lineage (NCBI taxonomy): Eukaryota > Metazoa > Chordata > Actinopteri > Scombriformes > Scombridae > Thunnus > Thunnus maccoyii. Next base: position 16,273,726 of record NC_056551.1, read on the forward strand.
CATCAGCCCAGATTTGAGGCTTGCTGCTGCTGTTCTCAGGCAGTCCTGATGGGGGTTCTGTAGTGGGAGGGACTTAGTGGGGTGGGTGGGTGGGTGGGTGTCTGTGGGTCCATTGAATGGGGTGTCTGTGGGATCAAGGGCTCATTATGTTCACAGGCAACGTTAAAAGTTATTTATTGAATCTGGTCATTGTACTTCTGGAAAGACATTGAAATAAATGTTTGATACAAAATATTTCTTGGTTGTCTCTTGTTACATTAATTTACATTTTTAGGGTACATTATTTGGCACCGACCACAATTGTTTTTACCAGTAAATAATGTGTTGTGTCCAACAATTACATATATTCTCCACTGGCTCAAATGATTAACATTTCACTTATTACCATCCAAGTTATTTAACCTTCAGAGCTCTACATCCTGAATTTGGTGAAACATGTTTACTTTTCATCTTTCAGTTTTCATCTAATACAAGCTCTAAAAATTGACCATTTGATCAGTCACATCACTACAACAAAAAAATGCAGTTACTTTGTGTACTTGACAAATGTTTTATTACAACTTGAGCATAAGAAGATTACCACATCGAGGCACATTATGTCACCACAGTCAAAATACAGTCATTGTGTATGACACCCTGGGTGTCCATCCCTCCAAATACAAAAGCCAGATTTATTGTCTCTGAGGCTGCTGGGCTGTTGGTTTGCTCCTCATCTCCATTCCCCTCACCACCCACCTTCCACTGCAATAAACACATGGAGTGGTCTAGGCGGTTGGGTGGCACATCTCCTTCAAACTTCATTAGGATCCATCTACTTTTTTCTGCAAGCAGAGTATAGCATTAATATATCCACATTCATGCTTAGATTTTTGTACAGAACCAAACAGCTTAATTTATATACAGTATGTAGTAATAAGCAGTCATATATGACACACAGCACATCAATATTTAATCCCATTAAGGACAGCATACCAGTGTTGAATCTGTACATAAAATTGCTGGCTCCATCTGCTGTCATCCCTCCAAAGATGTAAATGTTCTTGCCCAGCACCACAGCCGAGTGGGCTGCTACTCCTGGCGGGATGTCTCCTTTGGCTTGCACTTTCTCCCACTTCATGCTCCCTTAGACACACAGTTATGCTAATTTAAAAAAAACAAACAAACACTGAAGCATCCAAGTGATGCTATGATGATCCCGTGAGACAAATGCAAGGCAGCCGGGAAATAGATAAACTGTTATCCTCTGATTTTGATTCAAGAGAGTTCAGGCTTACTTGTATCAAGAGAGTACATATCATTATGGAATTTGTCTCCTGTCATCCCTCCGTGAATGTAGATCTTTGAACACACTGCTACGATAATATGGCCGTGCCTGACGGGTGGGCGTCTGCCTTGTGTTTCTGGTTGAGACCAGGTGGAGGACACTGGGAACACATTCACATAAAAATTATTCATTAACAAATTTGGTTATTTATTATCATCATGTAAAAATCAACTGAGAGACAATATGGTATTTTGAAGCAATTACTCACAATGGTAGATCATTTATTAAGGGCACATATATCCAATTCGTAAACAAACACTTCCTTATGAACAAAAACTGAAAGCAGAATGAGATAGTTGCACCTTAAGTGAGTAAATTATTTATAATTTTGGCAACTGTTAAGCACATGGCTTAATCCATGAAATAAGCTTGACACTAGAAAGAGTCTATATGTTATAAGATAATACACCTCTTTACATAATGTGGAATATATTGTCAGGCAACATTAGACACTGAAGCTAACATTCACTACTTTCTTTTCAATTGAATCTATTAATCTGTTTATTAGCTATGTGTTCAAATATATATTTACAATCCAACTTTAATCTTCATCATAATACCACTGATTTAAATTGCATAAGCCCTTTCATAGCAGACATTTTGAATTGTAACTAATATGGCTCTGTTAAATTTAAATGCCCTAGTAAGAAATGCCAGTGCAAATGCAGCCATTATCACTTAAGATCATTATATAAACCTGTGCTTGTAATCACAGACTGGATGCTTATGGTGTGGGAAAAATAGTAAAAGCCTTCTTGCGCACCCACACAGGTGTTTTCAATCATTCATTCTAATTAGACTTCTGTTCAGGCTGAAAATGAGACCACCTATTTAGGGAATTACATGAGGTCACCAAACGTCATGTGCTAATAAAAATGGTAAAATTGGCCTGCCTGAACAGGTGCAAGAAAAGTAAGAGGGGAGTCAGGAAGATATAAATGAATCAGTCACAGTGTACATATGTCCACTCACTCCAAGAGGGTTAATCAGCCAAGATAATTGAAGGGGCAGTGTAACCCTGTGTGTAAGGCCTTTAACTGTCACTAAACATTTGTATATTTGTGTTTGCCATTTTTCTTATTCTGTATTTCAGTCTCCTAAGGGGTCATAAATGGTGAACAACAAGTACCTAATTGGATATTAGTACTATTTCGTACTTCCAAGGTCATTCAGTGCAAAAGTAATTTTATCTCAAGGGCATACTAAGCTGTGGGAGGTTTGTCAAAGCAACTGGTTAATTCAACACATACCTGTGTCAAAGACATGAAGTTTTTGGTCGGACACAGGTGCAGCTCCTGCTTCCCCTCCAGAATAGACATAAAGTTTGTCCCCTATGCAAGCTGAGTTGGTGTGATATGTCCTGGGACTGGGGGGTTCCCCATTTACCTGTACATTCTTCCAGTGGGACCCACTGTCTGGACACATATACACATGAACAGAATGGATCATACTCAGTTAACAAAAATCAGTTGTCACGTTTTGTACAGTAAGTTCATATGGTCATAACACAGCAACTACCTAACCTCCAATGCTACTAAAGAGGATCACAGGGAAATAAGTGATTTACCTGTTAGCTGTATATTCTGGATACAATTGCGATTGCCAGTTTGCTGTGCTCCCCCAAACACCCACAAGCTCTGCGGGCAGCTGCCTGGCACAAAACTGCAGTGTTCATACCGTGCCTCCAAACCCTCCCACTCTGGAATGTCCCACTCATGCTTATCTGGTGGAGTCAGAAAGGAGAAAAATTCAAAGACTTTGATATAAATGTGAAGAGAACACACTCATGACTCTGACCAAGTACATAACAAGTGACTAATGTGTTTTACCAATACAGTGTTGTAACAAATAATACAGTACACAATGCTTAACCTCCAGAACTTTGGCTTAACTAGTCTTCATGATTAATGGTGGTGGGAGTTTTATCCACAACGAGGAATAATCCATAATAACTACACATTTAGCATCAAAACATTAAACATGGTTTTCACAACCTCCTACATGTATATTACACATTTGCCAGTGGTGATTGTGATTTGAGATTATATAACACACTAGCCAAGGTTAAATGTACTGTTACTTTGACTATTTATGTTAAAAATGCCTTATGGTAAGGGTGAAATTTACTTTAAGTCAAAGCAACACAACACAAGATATATTTTTTGTATTTCTTCTTCTAATAAAAGTTAGTTATGCAGAAGTTGTAACACTGTAAAAGCTAAAATGTTTGCAGACATCTTTACCCAGATTTATAACTTGGGAATGTGAGAAACTTCCACTGGGATTGGCTCCCCCAACAATAAGGATTTGTCCTTTTCCTCCATCTTCAGATGGAATAAAAGTGCAGGTGTGGCCCACACTGACACCTGGAGCACTTCCTCTGGGTATCAAAGAATACCTGTTGACAACAAAACAATTTCAGGAAAAGCAAGACAAAAGCATAGCTTCTTTGTTAATATCTCAGGTACAAATTTACTTACCATATTCCTTCTTTGGGTTTATCTAGAGGATCAAGAACAGGCAGAAACTCCATGGCTGTCAAAGATTTATGAATGAACCTGATGTTTCTCTGTATTTCTTTGGGCGGTGATTTAACTATTGCATGTTCAATGGTGATAACAAATGACGCTAGATGATACACTACAAACAAACCTCGGTCAAAATTATTGATAGTTTACTTGTTCTTATCATAATAAGTATCTGAAAAAGCTGATGGTATCCACAGAAGCCCTTACGTCAACTTTAGCTTAGCTCCAGCCGAAGCAACCCAAATACTGTCTTTACATATTTCTTCTTTTTAACGTTTGGTAAAGGCAGACTTGTAAAACAGTCGTAAACATTGTTATGTGAGATGTACCTTAATTTAGCGACAATATCAAGTTGATAAGGGTAAAAACACTGAGCGCTTTGAGATCACGTTAGCGTAAGCTAAACCAAACGAGCATTTGAACGAAGACGACGTTGAAGTAAGCTTCCGATTCGTAGCTTCCGATTCGGGGTTAAGGGGAAAGTTAAGGGAAATATTAGACCAGGTCCAGATCAAAAAACACTATAGTTAGACTTGTCATATCTAAACTAGATTAACAAGGAGAATCAAGAGATTGTTTGAAAGTCTAAGTATAGCTGGACCTGGTCAAATGTGTTTTGGAAGGGAAAAAAGCAGTTAAATCGCCCCTTTTTATGTTTTAATAAGCAATAAAGGGTTCGCAAATCTAAAAGTGGATTTTAACAGCGTTAAGGCTTTTGGTGCGATGTTGAACACTTTTTCATAAGTGTAGGTGGTGAAAAATACGGAGAATCAGACGCTAAATGTCATTATTTATGTTTTCCTTAATTTTCCCCTTAACTGTGAATCGGAAGCGAACTTCAGCGTCATATGAAGAGCTTCCTCCTCACTAACCTGTGCTTCCGGGTGGAGAGAGTAAAGGCTACCACGTTATCCAGCTGAGGTCGGAATTCTTTGGTACCATTAATCGTGTATCTCCTACACAATTACAGCAGTTAATTTGCAAAACGAAGCTGTAAAGCTTAGCTATGCAGCGGTTAAAGCTTCATAACAAAGTTCCTCGTAAAGAAATGTGCGTAAATTGTTACGTTGGCAACGTTGGTTGATGCCCGTTGACTGCGCCAAACGTCGTTGCCATGGTTGCATTAGGCGCCTGCGCAATTCACTTATCCTGTCCAACCGCCGCTCCGTGCACATGCACTTTAGCAAGGAGCTACTACAAAGTTCCTGTTTTATGGTACATAAAACGTTAATGTCACTTCTTCGCAGGCTTAGTAAAGCAAAGAAGCCTCCGCTTGTAAAGACACAGTGCCTCCATTCGTTTCCCGTTTGCCTTTAAATCTCTCATCTAGCCCTTCAAGTTAAAAGGTAGGTTATAGGTGACAGCAACGCCACACTTTTTTGGCATTGATAATTTGAGGCACAGAGCTAAGTATCTCCCTCTCTGTCCTTAGTCAAAGTTTAAAAAGCCCCGCAGGACATTTGACAAGCACTTAAGAATGTAATGAAGAAGTTTCCAGGATAACAGCACACTCTAGAACAAATGTGTTTTAATTTGGCTGCACAATAAACAATAAAGAAAGTGACGTCTCCAGCTACAAAATTGAAAGGGTTGTTATCAGGTTCATGTAGCATATTACTCTCCATTGTTTTATATTTCAGTGATACAGTTCTAATAAAGCGTCCATTTTTCATCACTTTATTTATAGAAAGAGTCACTTACAACATGTGTGGCAAGACAATAACAGAAAACAATTAGGTATCATAATGAAATAAAGATAACATAAAAGACATGACCTCACTTTCAGTTTGTACGGTCAACATGGTAAGAGGACAAAGGGTAAGAGTAATAAATAAATAGAAAAATAACAGAAAAGGTAGGCTTGGAGCATACTACCATATTAACTGTATGTGCACTTTTCTTATTGTTTATAAGTTGGATAGACGCAATATACTTTCTAAATTCAATCATGAAAAGTTCAAATGATGGGCATGACCTTGAGAACTCAGATTTATAGATGTGAAAATTTCCCAGTATAATAAGTAGGCCTAAAGCATCCATAGTTTTCTTGCTGTATACATTGTCGAGCAAGAAGTTTGTCATTTCTGGCTGCCATCTTAAATTTGGGTTAACATTAAGATGCAAAGTTGCAATTGAATTAACAAGTTAAAGCTGTCTTTACTGTGCAGGAGAGGGAATATTTTTTCATGCCAGCTGGACAGAAGAGTCTTTGTAGAATTTGGTTGTAAAACTGAAGTAAGTATTGTCAGACTACTTGTGGGCTTTTTAAAACTTGACAGGTGCTTAGCTAGGTCTGTAAATGGCTCAGATATTTCAGCTTGGGAAATAAGGTAAAACTCATCTTTATTGGGCAGCAGACATAATGTTTTTCGGACTAAGCCATCCACAGGAACAATATCCATCACAACACAACCACACACTTCCAAAATGGCAGCCTAAGCTTCACAAATGTACTCTTTATTACATTCAATTTGATAAGGCCTTGATTTTAGGGGTGTGTGTGTTATTATATCCACCCTTTGTAGAGTAGTTTAAAAGTTAAACCCACCTGCCTGCATCTGTACTCCATCATTATTAATGATTAATAGTATTGTGTGCAATATTATACTGTAATTTCTGTATGTTGGGTTTAAGATTTATAGCACATTAAGTAAAGCAGCAGTTTGGATGCATGTACCAAACTAATCATAGAGATAACTGTGTTTGTAAGGATTATGTGTTATAGTGCAGACAGATGTCTCAGTCTCATTAAATGAAAATTTCCAAGTTGCAGACTGATGCTCCTGTCCTCCATGTCTCTGTATTTATGCTCAAGATATAATATTGAATGAAGCTGACTATAGTGCAAATGCAGAGAATGGCAAGATAGTGAACCAACAATCAAGATAAAAAAAATCCAGGCTTATATTAACTTGTGAGTGCATGACACAAACCCACGAACAGACAAGACTGCAGCTGAGTTACTGAATGCAGTAGTAAGTGGAGATTCTGACATCTAGTGGTTACATCTAGAACCTGCAAGTGCTTAAAGGATAAGTTCACAATTTTTCCCCCAAGTCTGTCGTAAAACAACAGTCACATGCCCAAATAAACACAGAAATAGGTTTTTCTTGCAGTAATCATTCCTCCTGTTCATACTGACCATTAGAAGATCTCTTCATAATGCATCTGATGCCAATATGAAAATAAATCAAATCAAGTAGATATCTTTCAATGTTACAGTCTTCTTAGTGCCAAAAGCACTAAAGGGGAAACACCATCAGGGGAAACACCATCCAAGGAATCACAAAGAGGGAATTTGATGCTAAAAAGTCAGTAAATGTGGCAGATATCCATTTGATATGACTAGCTCAGACTGCTGAAGCCTCATATAAGCTTCAGATATACTTTTACATGCATTGTTGCACAAAATGACTTTGTGGACACACTGTGGATTTTAGCCCATATTACTCTGAAAGTGCATTTAAAGGGGATCTTTTAATAGCCAGTATGAACAGGAGGAATGATTACTGTGAGGAAAACCTTTTTCAGTGTTCATTTTGGCACCTGACTGTTGTTTCAAAACTTGAGGATTTGAAAATTTGTGATCCTATCTGCCAAGCGTTATCCACAAAAGCCTAACCTTACATCCCTGTAAATTATGGAAAGAAAATTGAGATACATTTACACATGTATTTGTTCCATACGTTACATACATTTAGCAGACTTGTAATAAATAGGAAACAGAAAATCAGTTAGTATATTTGCAAAATGCATCTCATATATATTTGCTCACATATTGCCATTTCTGAAATAAGCCAACATTTGAAATAAAAATATGCTAAATGTCAATGTTAATTCTCTCCATGTGGCACTACCACGAGGGAGCTTGTTTCTCCGTTCTCCAAGTTGGTGCATTAAGTTCATTTGAAATACGCACTTGCAATCCATAAGATGTCCAGTAGGTTGTGCCATTGTCGTTTTTGTTAAAAAAATTATGCACTTTTTGTTTGTGTGGGAGTCTTTATAATATTAACCTGTATATTTCTGTAGACTATCCCTGATGTATTTGTTTGTTAATGCAATATATTGAAATGTGCGTAATGGATAAAATATTATGTTGACTTATGACTGCACAGTCTTAAAAATGATGTCATCGGATGATCAGAAAATCCTGCTTAAAGTTAATAAGATAAATAAGAACTTTAATAATCCCGAAGGAAATCTTTATGCCATCAACATGCTCAATGCAACAGAAACACAGGGTACAGAAAGACAGTCATATCTAACTACTATGTACAATAAATAAAAATTAAATAAATAAAGAGGAAGAAAAAATAGAATAAAATATTTACACAGTGCAGCTATAGCCATGGATGTGACAGTGCAAAATAGAACAAAGTAGTTGTCAGTGACAGGTTGAAAGTGGCAATGTATACTAATATTAAAATGATAGAACATAGTACTGACAGCAGAAACAAAACAGATGGGGTGAACATACTGCTCCCTCTACAGAAACTGAAAGTAACAGAAAGTTAAAATGACTTCATCTTGTTGTGAACAGCAACACAAATGCCTTTTGTTTCACACATACATATTTATTTGGGGAAACAATCAATGTAAGATGATTTTCAATGAAGATAAATACAAAAACAGAGTCTAAACACAACATGAATGTGTTCCGTTATGTCTTGAAGGAGGTTCCTTTAAATTACTGCATTGAAAGTCATAAGAAGCAATATTGTGGCAGGGATACAAAGCTACAATCAGTGTGATGCACCCACAATTAGATAAACTAAGAAAAATATGGAATGATATGGATATAAAGTTTGTCCAGATATATTTGCTGTGCATTTTTAAGCAAGTTGAGCTTTACTGAGACACATTTTATTCGTGGCTGTGGTCATAAGCACAAAAATCTCCAGTTTAAAAAGTGAAGCCCATCTCACAGATGCTGGCATTTCCCTCTAATATCCTTTTAGATGACAAATTAAACTGCTGTTTCCTGTTTTGATTGGATCAAGAGTGCCGTATAGTAATATTTCTGTATTTCACACGAATCAATCAATTTAATATCTGATGAAAAAAACAACAGGGATGACTTTAGTCTGCTATTGTATACACTTCTATGTTACCGTATTGTAGGCAACCTTTTCAGACTGAAAAATAATATTTTTCTCCATATTCAGCTGAATATTCTCCATGGACTTCACACAGGCAATCCCAGTCCTGAAGCAAAGTGCTGCATTACCATAATGAATAGTTTGTAGCTCACATTGACACGTCAAATGAACACGACAAGAATACTGAAAGTGCAACAAGCAATAAATCCAAAAGATAGCTGAGGTTTTTCCGTAGACCTCGGAGATTTACAGCGTCATTGTTGAGCTGTCTGCAAGTTTGACCCCTTCCAGCCATTCCTGCACCTCATAAAAGCAACATGTCATCCTGAATCGGATAAGAGATTTAACGGGTCAGTTTGTCTTATCTGTCTGGAACTTAATCTTGGTACCTATTTTTTAAAAATGTTTCTATAATCGAGCTGTTGTTCTGTGTCTCAGTGCCTCACATCATGATCTTGTTATATTGTTACTAATTGTGCATTTCACAGACTTACATAATGTGTGACTCACTTAATTAATAAGCAGCCATGCTCTCCAGTTGCTCAGCTGTCCCCCTGTGGCAATCTGGACATCTCTGCACACAGATCTTGACTCTTCTCTCTGCTCGCTCCGCAATGATCAAATTCACACCCAGTCAAAACTGCACAGTCATCCCCAATCATCCAGTGCAAATGGAAAATCTTCAAGGAATATATCCCGCTCTCTCTCGCTAATCTCCTCCATCTTAATTAACTGTACCTCGCCTCTACTTTCCTCTTCCAGTTGCACCTGATATTGCCCCTTTTTCGCATTTCTCTGCCTCGCACAAACCCTTATGTCTGAACCTATAAGGCACACAGGAATACAAGTTAACATCTGTCTTCACTATAACACATATGGGTTTGAACTAGAACTTGTTGCTGGTGATATTGGTCACCAAGGGGCTAAAGCTCTAGTACTACTCTCATTATAGGTTAATGTACAATAGCTTTGATACACAATACCAGAGTGATGGGCTATAAACAGTACAAAATATGTGAATACACTTTGAGATTACTTTGGATACATGTTTATTATTGTAGCAATTACCAATAAAATATGTGAAAATATAACTATACAACTAGTAGGTACACACAATTAACAATTCACTTGTTCAAAAACCAATTCAAACACAAAAGTCCTAAAAAGTATGTGTACTTTTGTGTGTGGGAGACTGACATATGGAATATGTCCTGTCCCTTAACACAGATCTGCCCAGTTTCCCCTTCAGGGAAGCTGAGTATGAGATTCAGAGAAGTCCTTTGTTTTGCTTTCACTGTAACTGATAAGGACCAAATGAATCAGGGTTTTTTTTTGGTGGGGGGGGCAGAATGAGAGGAAAACGGAAAACGATTATGACTTTTCAAAGTCCGAAGGAAGGGACTAGAGGCAGGAGAAAGAGATAATTGAAGATATGATTTTTGTTGGCTCAAAATAGTTTATCTGAGTTCATGTTGTTGTTGTGAGCATGCTGTTGGTACAATACTTGCTGATTTGAATTTGGACCAGGACCAGGTTGGACCAGGTTTTAAAGCCTCTCTGCTGCTTTTTTTTTTTTTTTTCATCCCCCTTAAATCAAGCTTGATTTGGGTGCCTTCTTGGTGGGTGGGCAGTTTGCTAATCAGGATTAGCAGCATGTTCGTACAGTTTTCAATTAAATATAGCAAGTTCATCTCTGGGTTAGTGGTACACTGCCACTGGGCAAAATGTCAAAATAATTGCTTCAGCCTTCTCTGTTGTGTCACATTTCACCCGGAGGTGTGTTAAATCATGCTGTAAAGTAATCTGGATTAGGGCCACACAACCACAACACTGATTTAGCTCTATCTATTCTACAGAAGACAGTCACTGATGATTTAATCTGGGTATTACAAACGTGTTTTTTTTTCCGTTTTTCATCTTTTGTTGTTTGCTCTAGAGGTGGCTGTAGATTACGTTGGTTTATTTCATTTGTTCTTCGTGAGGTTTAAATAAATATGGCCTGTTATCTGACTTTTTTTTTAACTTGCCGCCTGACATTTATGAACTGAATGATTAAAAGTATCTTTAATGTGAAATGAAAAATGTAAATATGTTAATTCATGAATAATATGCTCTGACCAATAAAGGAAATGGTGAAAGACTATTTTTCTCTGGGAATCACATTTTCAGTTCTTGGAAACGGAGCAGGCATTGCCAAATTAACCTTGGGCTCCCACATGTTATTAATACTCTTGTCTGTGTATATTTGTCAAATGACTGCAAGCCCGTCTGACAGCTGCCACCTACAGTATGTAAACAGTACAATGAATGTAGCTCATGTTGCCTGTGTGGCTCAGAACAGTGTTAAACCAACCACCTCGTAGAAAATTAATGAAACTGCTGTATTATAATAGAAAGAGGTCTTTTCTGTAGCAATATGGTTTGATCTTAAATGTAAAGCCATCTGTAACCAGTAGGTGGCTCATAAGTAACAATAAATAGGCTTATTAAACAGAATGAAAGAAAATAAACAAGCTTTTATGGGTATGTGTTACTGTTTATTTAAAAATGGACTTTTGCTACTGATTGGATAGATGACTTAAAGACCATTACTAAAAAGCAAATGTTTCTAGTATGTCTTTTTGTAAACTAAAATCCTGGCTACACCACTTGTGTAAATGAATAAACTGGATTAATACAGTATGTATAAAACCATGTATGTATGTACAGTATGGATGCCAGTGATACATTATGCAAATTAAAGTGCTTGAACTTTTGTGTATATTCTGCACATGGACATTTATTGAAATTATAGGTGATAAAATGTTCGGTGTACGTCTATTGTAGCAAATGGACATGGTTATTGTGTCTATGCCTTTACTTGTAGATCTAACAAGATGCTTGGGAAATAGTTGCATAAATATACTGATGTATAATAATTTTAGACCATGGCAGTTGAAGAAGGAAAAGCAACCTCACAGACTAACTGAAGGCTTGTTTTGGCTAAAGCATGACTTAAAACTGTGGGGGGGGAAAAAAAACAACTTTTAAAACATTTTTCACAATCTCTTATCTTTGTGTTCCCTCCCCGCACACATACATATGCATACAAGCACACACACACAGTAACACAGCAAGTATCGCGTTTCTTTTTCCTCTCTATAGCTGCTGAAACCACCTCGTCTGCAGTGGCATCTCTAGCATGCTCTCTCCAAGATGACCTGTGTCAGAGTTTACCTGCGGAACCCACCTGGCGACTCCACTGAGACATCGTCCTTCTTCCTTAGTACTCATGGTAAGGATGAAGCCCTCTTCTTTTCTCTGTTAAAGAAAATAGATTGTAGGTATAGTATGTGATAATTTTTTTAAATATAAATTTAGGCATGCATCCATAACAGCATCAACCGAGAAAGTGCAATAGTGTCCGTCTGACTTAATCTATCACACTGGCAGTAAAGGAATATGTCCCTGTTATATAAAGGATTGCGTCATGTAGGTCTGCTAGCATAGACACTCAATAACATGAGATGGATATTACTTGCAGCAACAAGTAGGCTCAGATGTAGCAACAAGTCCTTTACTCTGGTAGTGAGGCTGCCCCTCCTTATCTGGTGACACCCTGAATTATTTATGGAGGGTATTAGCCAGACTGGAGGAGGGTGCACCTGCACTGTTTACTGTGAGACTAAAGACTCATCCATTATCCAGTATTTATCTGTTCACACAAATGAATATGGAGAAGGTATTACTGGGGTGCTGTTAGGGCTGGCTTTTGCATTTTATGCCTGTGATGCCTGTGTGGGTGTGTCAGGAGGAGGTCTGGGGGGAGAGAGGGGGAGGGGGGTTCTGACTGTTGCTTTAAATGTGTATTTAGAGGACTCATTTCCATACAGCTTTACAGTAAGACATCATTGACAAGACAACATGAATGGAGGACATTATATCTATATTATATCTGTAAATCTTTTAAGGGATATGTGCCACAGGGCTGGGTTTCCCTTTTTTAAGTACTGACCCAGAGAAAAAGCACCTGTATCAGCAAAGTATTGTGCTTCAAAGTTTATGGACCATCATCAGCTTTGTCCTTTAACAACCCCTAAAGTGTTTCTCTAATTTGTATTTTGCAGCCTCTTTATCAAGTTGTCTCATCTTGTTCCTTTTGAAAATTTTAGTGTCATAATTACATTGCTTCTAAACATATCCAATCACTTTGTGGAAATAGGACGCGGTTAGTGGAGGTAGCCAGAGGTACCCCAAGAAATTATGGGAGTTTTTTGCTGCATCAGCTACACTTAAATCTAAATTTTATGACCCATATGGCACAAGTACGTCTGTTGGGTTCAGCTCAGGAAGATTTGCTTGGACACCCTTCTTCCCTCTCATATGTTCTTTGATTTGTGGTGTCAGTGTGTGGTCCATTTTAACAAACCTTGCTTAGATGCTTTGATTTGTGATAACATATGGTATTATGTTATGCATGATCATCCCTCTTGGGCAAACAATGAGTGAATTCTGATAGTATGTCCTTTCAGAACTGAGTCTAACTTGGCTATGAGTTCGGCTTCTTCCAAAAAACTGCCATTGTTTGGCAGAGTGTGTTTGTGGTCTCCGAAGGGAAAGATTTTTCACTGAGAAAGAGTGAGTTACAGCCACAAACCTAGACAGGATCTAATGCTTTCACTTCCCCCCCTGGCATTTGTTGTACACCACAGTATAGTTATCCTGTCTACAAATCAAACCTCCACTCCTTTCCACTATGGGATATGTGTCAAGGGTTTTTACTGCAGTTTTTCATTACTTCCTTCACTGATCATTTTATACTTTTTAGAGTACACATGTTACAGGAGAAGACTTACAGATGTGGCTGACATTATTGGTACCCTTGCATTTTATTAAAATAATGCACCATTCGCCCTGAACAGTGTTGAAATGAAAAGATATTTTATTATCAATGTATGTCTATGTTTGCTTTGCAGTGGAACAGAACAAAAAAGATATGAAAATAGAATAGAGTAGAATTCATGCCTATTGTACAAGGCAGGACAAAATGATTCGTGCCCTTTAGAAGTTGTAAGAAATAATTGATTTGTAGCGATACTTTAAACAGACTATTGTGTTTAAATTAGTACCACAGGTGTTTTCAATCTTATAATCACTCATGCAGCCAGTTTAAAAGGAGAACATTACTCACTCTGCTGTTTTGTGCCACTGTGTGCATCACACTGAAGATGGAAAACAGAAGGGAAAACTAGAGAGTGGTCTGAAAACATTAGAAAAATGGTAATAGCCAAGCATGGTCAACGTAAAGGTTAAAAGACCATGTCCAAAGAGCTTGATGTTCCTTTGACCATGGTTGCCAGTGTTATTAAGAAGTTTAAGGCCCATGGAATTGTAGCCAACATCTCTGGATGTGGTTGCAAGAGGAAAATTGGCCTGATATTGACCAAAAGGATTGCTTGAAAGGTTGAGAAAGAACCAAGGAAAACTTCAATACAGATCTAAGATAATCTTCAAGTTCAAGGTACAATAGCTTCAAGTTGCACCATCTGTCGCTGTCTGAATGAAAATGGGCTTCATGGTGGAAGACTCAGGAGGACCCCACTTCTAAGACGGAGAGAGAAAAAAGCCAGACTGGACTTTGCCAAAATGCATGTTGACAAGCCACAGTCCTTCTGGGAGAATGTGCTTTGGACAGATGAAACAAAATTAGAGCTTTTTGGTAAATCACACCAACCCTATATTTACAGAAGAAAAAATGAAGCCTTCAAAGAAAAGAACACCATGCCTACCGTGAAACATGGAGGAGGCTCAGTGATGTTTTGGGGTTGCTTTGCTGCCTCAGGCACTGGATGCCTTGAATCTGTGCAGGGCACATTGAAATCAGAAGACTATCAAGGCATTTTGGAGCGATACAGCCCATTGTCAGAAAGCTGTTTCTTAGTCGCAGGTCATGGGTCTTCCAGCAGGATAATGACCCAAAACATAGATCAAAAAGCACCCAAGAGTGGATGAGAAGAAAACATTTGACTGTTCTGAAGTGGCCTGCTATGAGTCCTGATCTGAATCCCATTGAACATCTGTGGAAAGAGCTGAAACTTGCAGTTGAGAGACAGCACCCATCAAACCTGCCATCAACTTCTGCCATCCTTTTCCACCACTAATCTTGTCACTTAAGACTGTTCAAGAGCAACAACACAACAAACAAACCAACAAAAAATACTTCTAAACAACTTTACAGACACATACATGCACACAACTGAGGATTGTAACAACTAGGACACAAATGTTCTTTTTGTTGCTGCCTATTAGTAACAGAAAATAGGCCAGTTTCTGCTAGAAATGTTAAAGTGACTTGAGTTTTGATGTGTAACTACTGAAAAGAGTGGTTTGAACTAAGTTTCTAGAGTCGATTACTGCACCACTGACGGGTTTGAGGCAATGCCTGAGTCAGGCAGAGACAGGAAAAGGCAGAGGCAAGTAATAGATGAAGGGTGGAAATGGAGAGAAGAGAGGAATATGGGACATCAGGGAATACAGAGAGATACACTGAAAGAATAAAGAGGGTTTGTCAGACATAAAAATAAACTGCTTTTAAAATCATCCAGAGACTTTCTTTTTTCTGTTTTCTAAGAGCAATAATAATTATTAATCATTAACTCTGGACCAGAGCTGATGATGGCACCAAAAGAGTAAAGATAGTTTGGATGTAAAGTATCAAACATTGTACGGATCCTGAAAACCTGTTATTCATTTAATAGCTCCATACTCTGCATCTTAAAGAGGCAAAATGTATTGCAGGCTTTAATGTTATTTCAATATGTTAATGGAGAGAAATGAAAAAAAAGCTAAGTTGGCAAGCAGGAGTTTAGTTGAATAGCAAAAAACAAACAAATAGACACTCGTGGTTTTTAAATTAAGGGTTTGTGAGTCTCCAAGATGGAAGTTTGGGCTTTGGTACATATTTATTTAATCGGAACAAAAGTGATTTTGCTGGCTGCTTTGTCACTATCAGTGCCTCATTCATGCCCATTAGAGAACTTCCATGTCTGTTTTACCACTTTTATTTTTCTATAAGTTTCCCATTCCTTTATTCACGATCTCCTAAACTAAACAGCTTGATGATAATAATTGCTTCTCCAATTACTGCACATATAAGCATTTTACCAAGAAAATAAAATGTGCTAGTGCTTAGTGTATTTTGTGTATTACCTTACTTCCCCCCACACAGAATGGATAAGACTGCCAGAGATTGTATGTAATTGATGGAAGTTCCTTGTCGTCATGATTAAAGTGCATAGAGCATTTCAGATTATTGAATATTAAAAACAGGCCAAGGCCTTTTAGAAATATGAAATGTGCAGTGTTCCAGATACTGAATTCCCCCAGACCTTTTCCCTCGGAAGCAATCAAATAATGCTTCACTGTTCTGTCTGGGCATATTGGCATCTGACATAGAGGTGTTTCCCTGTATACAATCAATAGACACAATAAATTTCATTTACTCCCCCGATTAGATGATGCAGCAAGTGCTCCAGCCCACTGGTCTTGGCAGCTAACACAGAAGTTTTGGGAAGTTATATAACAAGCCTGTTAAAAGAAATTCGGTGAGGAAACGAGAGGACACCTTGTGTCTCTCATCAAATCTGGTCTTTGTTCCCCCTCAGATCAAATGGGATGAATTGGCACTCGCCCCAGATGAAAACTTTAAATCCCATACACAGCAGTTTCCCAACTTTTCAAAATAGCTCCAGTTCTCACAGAAAATGTTACAGAACACGGATTAAATCCAGTCTCCTTTCTTGTTCCTTTCTGCTCATAATGGCTACTTTAGTTGTCGCATAAAGACCAACAGTGTCCCCTGGCCTGCCCTTATTGGATGCTGGTGGGGCACAGTTTTTCAAATGTAAATGTGACAAATAAGCAGCGAAGCCTATTAAAGCAGAGAGAGAAAGAGAGGGAGGTAAAGGATAACGAAGAGCCACACACACACACACACACACACACACACACACACACACACACACACACACACACACACACACATGGATACACTACATAACCTTCTCACCAGCTGCAGTATGGCCTTTCCTCCCTTTTTGGGTAATTTGATTAAAGATGTGTTTTGGGGTTACATTCTGCAATTTCAGGAAAACATTAAAGGGAATTCATTAAATTTCTGAATCGATTGTGTCTCTGTGTGGAAAAATGCAAGGGCACTTGATGAAAGACGGGGACATGACCTGTGTGTCCTCTGTGTTATTACGGCCCTGGGTTGTTGACAGCCTTGTATCCAGGACTGATGCCTTGAGGAAGATGGCACTGTCTTAAGTGACAGAACCAATGACAGGGACATTGTATACAAAGTAGGGCAACATATCAAACATTTTGTTTACTCGACAGAGCTTGGCAAAATTGATGATGCTATTTTGTGTCTGGACATGGAAAACCAATAAGTAATGTTCAAGGTTGTTCTTGATATATGACACATGTTGTCATATGCTGTATGTATGTATGTTGTTTTTGCCTGTGTCTGTCTGTGTGCTTTGGTGTGTGTGTAAATTTAGCATAAAAAAATCACATTAGTCAGTACCTTGGTCACAGGTTGGGGATGTTATCTGAACCTATACAAAATTCATGTGCTGACAAGGCTGTATTCATGTCCTGCCATTGGACAGGCAACATCACTTTGTGGCCTAATTGAGATGGCACATGGACACGGACAGACTCAGCAGGGGGAGAAGTCACATAGGGAGTAAACCACTGTCAGTATCAGTGTTAGTGTCTCGCATCCTTTCTTAGCGGCTCTAAGCTTTTCTCATTCTTTCAGTCTCTTTCTTCCTATCTTACCTATCAAAAATGCCTCACAGTATTATGCCAGTCTGGTGTAATGTCTTGCATCACAATTTTTTCCTTCATTATTTGCAAAAGTGTAGTTAGAGGGCTGTTAAATGAGACAGGATTTCATGACAGCTGATTTCAATGTCAATTAAATGAAGTCTGAAGTAAACAGATTGCTTTGAGAAACAAGATCAAAAAGTAAATGCAAGAGCAAAATAGCTCATGCATACAAAGAAGGAACAAAAAAAAACATGACTCACCTGCTCAGCACAGATAATCCTGGGAAATATATAGTGCATACAAACAGCCCTGAGGACAGGCAATGAAACAAGTGTACCGCATAATCTTTCTTATAGTTTGAGGACTAATATGCTGAGCATGGAGGTTAGCTTTATTTTATCTAGACCCCTGTGCTGTTTTTAATATAGATGAAAATTTTGTTTTTACTTTAGTGCAAGTCTGCAAACTCAGTAACCATTCACAGCTTTGCCCCAAAGTGGAGACCAATTATGCTGTTAAATTGATGTGGGCCTGTTGCTATCTTTTTTATAAGAGGAAGTGTTTTGATTTGATTTGATTTGATTTATGGATATAGAAGAGAATGAATCCTAGGATAACATGTTAAAGTGAGAACACTTGTTTCCAACATGGTCCCTGATGTCAGAAAAACAGGACAGACAGTAACACATATCATCCACAGAATCCTCTAAAACAATTAAAAAATAATCCAAAGACAACCTTAATATAAAAACAACAGGCGTGAAACTTCAATGCCTGTCCTAATATCTTCCTTTTTAGTCACAATCAATATGTCTTGAAAGCATTTCACAAATAAAAACACAACATAAGCACAGGACCTGCCTGTCATTATCTAACTGCTCATCTTACCCCAGAGATAAGACCAGATCTGACCTCTTAAAAACCCCTCTGGATTCTGACAGCTTGATGCTAAGTGGAAGGCTGTTTCAAAGTAAGGAAAATAATAAATAAAAAAGGAGCTCTGAGCCACGCTGTTTACTTGTGGCACCTTGCATGAGTGTATACCCTGGTATCCATGCTGAGTATGGACCATGACTATCTGTGAGCCCAGGTAGTCAGGGGCAGCACCACTGATGATGTTATACATGTGGTTGAGTTTCAGATGTTCTACCCTGAGCTGCATTGGCAACAGGCCCACCTTCTTGAATTCATTACCTCCTACATGATTTCTGGGAGGTACATTTAGTAGATAACAAATGATGTTATTTTGCATAACTTACATTTTGTTCCTTAGTTTCATTGTCAAGCCACTGTACCATGCAGAACAGGTGTAATTGAAATGGCACTGTATCAGTATTATTACAAGGAGTTTTTTAATTGTAATGTCAAACTGCCTCACTCTGTGATACAGGAACTTGGGTTTACAGGCACTTTTTTATAGTATTTTCTCAGCAATAAATTCACCTGGGAGTGACTGATCCAGAGTAATGCCAAGGTATGTGACAAAAGCCTGTGATACAATTTCATTGCCATTGCATATAACCTTTATCCTGTTTGCCTTCTGCAGCCTACGCTTAGTGCCAAACAGTTTTGCCCAGGTGCAAAGACAAGTTGTTGTCTATGAGCCACTCCCTTACATTTTCTAACTCTCTGCTTAGAGTGACCTCAATTTGGTGAATATCTTTCTCAGCCACAAATAAAGAAGAGTCATCAGCATTTAATAAATAAAAGCTTGCATTTTACTGCAGCCGGCATGTCATTTACATAAACGAGGAATAAAAGAGGCCCCAATATTGAGCCTTGCAGCACACTGCATGTTATATCCCTTGGTTCTCCCTGTGAGGTACGAGTTGAACCAGTTTATAGCAGTGTACCCTAGTCCCATACACTGCAGTTTGGACAAAAGTATGGAGTGATATACTGTGTAAAATGCTTTCTGTAAGTCCAGCAAGACCATGCTGGTATAATTACCATTTTCACTTTCTTGCCTGATATAATCACAAAGGTGAGTGAGGCAGATATTGGTGGAATAGGCTGCTCTAAAACCGGACTGAAACTCATACAGAAGGATGTGATGGATCAGATATTCTTCAACCTGATCAAACACTACCCTCTCCAATAACTTAGATGTGGTTGGTAGGATTGATACTGGCCTATAGTTTCCAATGTCTGACCTACTGTTCTTCTTAAACAGGGGGAGGACTCTGGCCATTTTCATCTGACTTGGAACTTTTCCCAGCTTTAATGACAGATTCAAAATATGAGCAATGACCCCACAAGTGACACTGGCTCTATTTCTCAAGAATCTGGCTGGAATGAAATCCAGGCCAGTTGCTTTATTTGTACATAGTATGGATAGCATTTTCGTTGCTTGTTCAGTGTTCAGAAATGGGAGTCCAAATCTCCCAGAGCCATTTGGTAGTTTAGAAACCAGACTAGTGGCAATGGTTGTAAAAAATGTATTGAAATGTCCAGGAATCTTCTGTTTATCAAAACACATGGTATTGTCAATATCTATTCCAATATTACATGATTTTGTGTTATATTTCCCTGTTGAGCCCATGTCTTTAAGGACTTTCCAGTTTTTTGGGCTGATGCACATTCTCTGCAACAGCATTCATGTAATACTGGGACTTGGCTTTCTGTATTTTATATCTAGCTTGATTTCTGCAGTAAATCAGTATGCAGATTAGACTTCTTAAACTTCTATATATAGCAATCTCTCTGTCTAATGAGGTCCAAAATTTCTGCTGTCATCCATTTGGCACTTCTTTGTTTTATTCTGACCTCTTTCATTTGTGCAACTATGTCCAGCTCAGCTAAAAACATTCCTTTAAACAAACCCCATGCCTCGTCAGCATCATTACTTTCAAATTCAACAGCCCAATCTTGTTCAGCAAGTTTATGCTCAAAAGCCAGTAAAAAAGTTACACATGGATTCAAGAAAGGTTTTCAAAAAGTAAAAAAGTAAATTAAAGGTGCAACTTTGTGCATATCCTGGGTCTTTAGAGGACTGTGAGTCTACATTAAACACAAACACTAGGAAATGGAGACTCTTTGTTCTTCGTAGTCAAAGTAATAGAAAGTTTCTCAAGTACAATAATTGAGTTTATTTAGCTTTTCTTTCCTTTCAGTATAACCTAAGCACAAAAGCTCTAACCTAAACTCGAAAGTACTGAATACTTTTACTGTTGAAGGGCTCATTATTTTTTACTGCTGCTGTAAAATGTCTCATTCTAGACCTTTTATTATTCTACATTATTTTAATTATAGACTCTCTCTCTCTTTCTCTCTGTAAAGGTTATAAGGTTGGCGTCTCTCTAACACCGAAGGCTTGTTCCCCTTGACCTTGCTTCACCCGAACAAGCGTGGCATTTTAAATTCTCTCCTGCTCTAAATCCTGCCATGCACATCAGCACCATGGCTGAGGATGCCACCCGAGGGTGCATTCAGTACGTTTCTGAAGGGACATAGCAGTGGAAGAGGGAGGGGGAAGTGTATATTTGCTTAAGACCATTGATAGAGTGGCAGCAGCATATCCAAGTTAAGTCAATTTTATCATCAGTATATAGCCAAATATATCAAATTTGCCTCGGAGGGCAAATTCATCGGTCATAGCGTGATGAGTACGACCAGAAATTAAAATTTGCACTCGTTGATAATTGGAGCACCACCTTCAATTGAAGGAAAATAGATAAACTAAATTAATCAGTCTTATAATCAGAAGTTGTGAACTCTCGATACAGGGATCTCTATCTCTGCTTTAAAGAATACACAAGAATTGATCTTTTCAATAGCAAAATGAAACTGATCACTTAGGTTGGCAATAGTGAAATTGAGTATATGATTCAGAGTTACCAGACAACGGCGGAACGCTAGGGGAATAATCAAAAACTTCTCTAAGAGGATTAAAAATAAGAATTCAGAGCACTTTCCGACATCAACTCTTATCACAGGCAACAGATGTAAAGTTTGTCTACTTTCGCAGCAAAGTCGCAGAGCTGAACTCCTTCCAGTTGGACCCGAAGGTGCTATTTCAGTGTTGGCTTCACTTACGACTTTCCAGCGAGGTGACGCTCACCGGGAGGTAGCAGTTGCCGAGCAACAAGGGTCAGACAATGGGGCTTCTCAGCTGATCTGGAGATCTCACTCCAGGGTTGATGGAGCAGAATTTTAAGGCTGATACAACGCTGTCACAGTGTTCTTGAGGCAGGCTTATGTGGGTAGGCGATTCCTGGTCTGTTGTGGTTGTATTCGAATATAACCCTGCTACATTCACTTTCCTTAAATAGACTCGTTGAATAGTCTTGAAAGTAATTTCGTTGGCTGTATGACAAAACTTCCAAAATACTATCAAAACGAGGCTTATTGTGGTACAAAAAATAATAAAAAGTTTGGATGTTGACTTAACGAAAAGGTGAAACTTAACTGTGAGGGCAGTGCAACTGCAGCACCGGGACAGTTAGTAAATACAATTAGTAAATAATCACCTTTGCGAGATGAACGTGAGGTATATTGTGAACTTTCTACGCCGTCACTTAGCGGAGCAGCGAACTCCAGCAGTAACAAACAAGACCAACATACACTACAGCGTTAAACAACTTAAACCAACTCTGAGGTGAAGAAAATAACTCGGTGCTCAATCAGTTTCACCTCAACAACCCTGTACCCGCTCAGCATGTCTTTCCCTGGAGGTAACAGCGCAGCAGAGAGGCTGTTCCCTACTGCTGGAGACATGACGTTAATAACAACACAGTGGAGAACTCTGCCTCCTCCTCTCATGTATGTTATTCTCATACAGGCAGAAGACTGTAAAACGCTACACACATTAATTAATTAATTCATTAATGCAGTTAACGTTTTAAAATAAAAAGGCTGCGGACCATTTGTCTTATCTGCCAGTTATGTTTCATATTGTATTTCAGTAGACTAAGGACATTAGTGAATGGTTTGGCACACAGTTTACTGGAGCAATAGACTGAAAATAGCCCCAACCCCCTTTTTCTATTCATTCAATTGAGAATTGATTCTGAATTGAATCGGACACCAAAGTATCAGAATTGAATCGAATCGTGAGATTCGCAAAGATTCCCACCCTACAGCCTACTGGCAAAGGCAGTCAGTTCTTTTTATCAACCTAGAGACCAGACTTTTCTTGGTCTTGAGAAGCTACAGTATTTATTAACTGACACACTATAGCCTGTACTGTACATTTAGTGCCAGATCGACAACTTACTGCTAACCTTTCCTTCTGCTCTGCTTGCATTCACTGTCACTTTTCTGCTGCTTGCTCTCTCAAACTTGCTCAACCACACACTCATTATGCACACACATTACACACTGCCCTATTCCTTAAAGGAGCTGCAATACTCTTATAACAGTGCCTTTCATGTAGATATCCTTTGAAGAATGAGGAGAGGGAGGATTCTGGGATTTGTTGTATTAGTCCATGACTCAAAACATTTCCACAATAACGTAGGGTGTTATTTCTGAGGGTATTTCTTTAAGTGAGGCCAGTGAACGAGTTAATACATTTGGCTTGTTTTGCAAAATTAGTTTGAACATTAAAGTAACAATCTTGAAGATCTCAGTTTTGCTCTCTTTGGCGGCACCTATGGTGATAAACAGAAATTGCAGGTGTGTTTTTGGACCTCACTTCCCAGAGATCCAAACAGTGTCACCTATGTGACATGAGTCAGTTAGCAATAGAGACTGGAAAAAACAATACGCTGCATCACACACAAGTGAGTTGAAGATGAGCAAGTCTGTTGTGTTAGCTCCGCCTACCCTCTCTGGCGGACCAACCACTGCTAGGTGATGGACAGCACGTCACTAACTGTGCGCCGCTTATGATTTTTCCTGGGAATGTTGCCACTTAGACCCAGTTTGTAATACTGCAAATGCAGGAGCTTTCATCAGTTGGCCATAGGCTCAGTCACCATTGTGTTTACCTCATTTGGCAATAGTGACTTAACAGACATTTATTTAAATGAAAATCTTTGAGATAATTACTTTAATTGGTAAAGGAATGGAGATTACAGTATGTGTATATATGTGTGCAACTGCTTGGATTCGCATTGCTTTGATCAAACCTATCAACAATGAATTATGTTAATTTGTGTCAATTAACTAATGTATTTTGAAGGAGTCAGCTGCCTGGATTACTTTTTCTGGCACTGTTTTGTTCCGATGTAGGAAGTAGTGTATAATTTTCCTATAATGCAGCAACTAGACGTGCCAGTGGCGTCGTTGATGGTGTGGTGCACAAAACACATGGCTTAAAAACTGTAGACAGGGGGTTGCATCCTGTATCATGCTTCAAGTTATTTTTTTCTTTCTTCCCTAACCTCAACCTGTGTTTTCTCCACAATGATAAAATACAAAATATTTGTACATGAATATAACTCATAGGAGACAGGGTTAGTTGGATTGGTGCATAGCAGCCAGGCATCCATTGGTATATGAGAGTGTGTTTACATGTGTTTTCACATGTACCCACCCACAGTGCTGTCATGTCTGCCATTCCCTATTAATTCACTCCTACTCTCACAGGCTGTACCCTCTGCTTCTAAAATGTCACTGTTCCACACTTACAGACCATCTGACAGCTCTCCTCCTCTCTGTCTCCTTATTCTTCTCTCCTTTCTCCACCGTCTCATTGCATGTTTATCTGCCATCCCATCGTTAACACGCCAAATGACTCCTATATTTACCTTTTGGCACTCATGTTTTTCTTTCTTTGTGTAAGCTACTATCACAAATAAGGTGATTGATTCTATCTTTTGGAGCAGTATGCTGACTGTACACTCTATGTACCATGGTGTCACTTGAGTGTTTCAAGAATGAATGGAAATCCCATTATTGGATCGATACAACTCCATCTCCTGCTGCCTGTGTATCTTGTCATACACTGCCTGGCCCAAAATGCAGGGAAATGATTTGCTTCATTTGAGCACACAAGTCCTATTTAATACAGCTCTGCACCTTGTTTTCAGTTATTTGCATTTGATCCATGCAAGCCAATTAGAGAAATTCCTCTTTTGAAAGGAATAGCCTCTTACCGTGCTCAACTGCATTTTTATTTCATTGGTGCAGGGGAACAGAAATGGTGTTTAGTGAAATGGAACAGCTGTCTCCAAAATGGAAAGCCAGCAAAAAAATAACCCTCTAAACTATATGACACTTGTTCAGTCTACCATCTCAAGGTGTTTCATTTACATGGATTACAAATAATCAGATCTGTGTTTACTGATCTCTCCTTCCCACAAAATGCACCACACTGGATGTTAGAATTGTGTGTTTTTTCCAGCAGCTTTGGACCTATAGTCGTCAGTATTCACTTGTTCTCTCTTTATAGCTGGCCTGAAACTGTCA
Organism: Thunnus maccoyii; assembly: GCF_910596095.1. Classification (NCBI taxonomy): domain Eukaryota; kingdom Metazoa; phylum Chordata; class Actinopteri; order Scombriformes; family Scombridae; genus Thunnus; species Thunnus maccoyii. The sequence continues at coordinate 16,298,850 of NC_056551.1, forward strand.
GTCTGCGTTATTCTTTTTTTTTTTAAAGATATGTTTTTGGGCATTTTTGCATTTAATCAACAGCTGATAGTGGAGTAGTAGACAGGAAAGAAGGGGGAGAGAGAGAGGGGGATGACATGCAACAAGGGTTCCCAGGCGGAGTCAAACCAATGATGTTACAGTTATGTGGCATGCGCTATAACCATTCAGCTACCACAACGCTTCTATCCTTTTGCTTTGGCTTATACCTGCAGTGTGATACACACTGAGTTTGGTATTTCTGAGAATGCCTCATAACTACCTTTGTATTAGGAAGGTTCAGATGTACCAGGAAGATTTTTCAAACACTGTTTTCACTTTGTTCCTCTACCACAGCCAGCAGCACAAAGCATGCCAAGTCCAGTGTGGGAACGACAAACATCCCTTGTACCCAAGCTCTGAAGTGCCAGCAGCCTTATCACAGAACGGGGCTCCCACATTTGAGCAGACTGCGCTCTTATGAGCAGGATTAATTAAGAATAGCACAAAGCCAATGTTAGCAGTGACCATGTCAACATGGCTAACAAGTCTCCTCGAGCTGTTAGCAGCACTAGGAGACAGGGAAGGAGAAAACGAGACACTGGTAGACAGAAATTATGGCTGAGGGGGAGAAAAAGAACAAAGACACACATATCCACACATGTGCACATCAACCTAAAAACAAGTAAAATAAGTTAGACCAAAAGTAAGTGGTTAAACTCATTTGACAGTGTGAACAGATTTCTGCAGCCACAATATCCTGAACACACACATGTAAAGGCTTCTTATATATTTTATTTATATGTATATTATTAAAATTATGCCCTGTATTCAATCTGTTAAGTAAACCTATATGTACAGCAGTGATACCCGGATCCCCCTGTCATAACTTCCCCTCTCTCATTTTTCAACAGGTCAGCTGAAGCTGTCAGTCATCCCAGAGCATGAACAGCTTGCTGTTAGCGGTGAGTCCTGTTAAAGGCTGTTCATACAGAGAGACTCTAATGTGGAGAAACAATTTGCCCGTTCATTTCACTTAAAAGCTCTACACAGTGTGTGCCCGCTTGGGGCTGAATTTTATGTTGGAACTCTCAGATATGAAATATGTGCTCTCAAATATAAATAAAATATGTAAAATATTGAAAAACTATATGTCGAGGCAATTTTATTTGTGGACCACACGTTATAAACAAAAAATGAAGTTAAAAGCATGGTGCAGATCACCTGTTAAATCACGACAGGCGACCATTACCGAGAAAAAGCAAAGGCAGGTGGGAAGGGAGATGGGTACATTAATCTAACAAAAGTGGTTGTTTATTTTGGTCTCCTAGCAACCACAGCCATGCACCCTCCTACTTCTGTATGTAATTCTCTATCTTCCCTCTCAGAGTCTTTTGTGCCCCTGTCATTTCTCTGTGTGAATGGCCATTTACTCATCAGATGGTTAACTAGATGTTTTTCTCACTATTTGTCTTTGTCCACTCTTGTCTGTTGCATGACACATTTGATGAAATATCTCATTTTTACACCCCAAGTTACATACATCAGGCGGACTTAATATTAAAAACACCTCTCTAAATGATGCAGTTCAATACAACACTACAAAAAACTACAGGATGTCCCTAGGTAAATAGTGTATTTATTTCAAGGACAGTGGCTGCTATTTGCTCATACAACAACCAATGTACTATTTGTATATAATCTTATTCTTATAGCCAATAGTCAAAGCACACATGAAGCTTTGGTTGTGTATTGCATGTAGTTTCTGAGATTTTACATTTATCATCATATGTTATTGGAGAAAGGTGTGAGGTCATCTAAAATGGCATTCAGCCAAAGTCAAATGCAACCCCACAGATTGGAAATGCCATAGTGCACAGATGGGTGGATCATCTCTTGTTGAGCCTTTAAACATTACTTCACTGTAAATCAAGCACACGCCAAGCACAAAAATGCAGCGTTTTAGTTTCCAAAACAATTTGGGAGGATTGTTCACCACAAAGACGCACATTCTGGCTTAAAGTGAACAACACAGAGCCCAGTGTGCATGTCTTTTTTGTCAAGCTTCTAATTTAACAGCATAACCTATTCTCAACGTTTAGCAGTACCTACATATTGTGTCCTCTCACACCCCAATTAGTTCTATATAATGTTATTAGTCATTTAAAAAGTCTAAATGTTGAGGTTATATTTATGTGTTACTATAAATACAGTTTTTATACATGATAGTTACAGTTAGTAGTTGAGCTTGAGCCACGTGTAAACAAGACGAGACGGGTGGCTGTAGAGATTTTTATTAAGTTGACAAATCACCTCATGCAAGCCTCCTGTATGACTGCTCATATAATTTTTAAGCCCCGTGTGGGAGCAGATACTCTCTGAGGCCCAGCCACGTATTCTTACTTTCCCTATGCAAGTATGCTAGTAGGCATGAATCTCATTTGACGATGCTGTATTTTGGCACAGGATGAAATGCCCACAATAAAATGGCTTTTTTGCAAAGTATGCATATTGTCCTTTTGAGTTCTCAGCCGTTGGAAACACTTTACAGCTTCTTGCAAATCATTTTCACAGCTTGTTATTTCAGCAGTCAGACATCCTCTTATTCTTCCACCACATACTTCATTGAGAAACAAAAATATGGGAGAGTTAATGCGAATCAGGCAAGCTGTGTTAAACATCGCAACCCCCTCCCCACTCCCCGCCCCCTACCTCCAGTCGAAGCAGCTTGCTCAGTGCACATGCCAAAAATGCTTCTGCATTAGTACTCTCTGGATTTTCTGGATTCATAACACATGTTACCGGGTTTATTCAGGGTTTTATCGGGATTATTCCGGGTTTATTGTTCATAACCCGGAGAGTATTTGAGCCACCGTGAGCTTTCAACAACTTTGTATTTGGGGGTCCAGTGTTAGTTCTTTATTGGTGACATTTTGACTCAGCACCTGAAAATGGGATGTGCATTTATGTAATAAAGATGAACATGATCTGATAAAATTGTTTTATTCAATTATTTTATGCGTTCACAGTTTTGGAGGCCAGAGGTATGCTGGAAGAGTGCCAGGGGTCATGTGACTCTTATGTTAAGGTATGTGTGACTGTACAGAATCATACAAAAAAAAAGCCCCACTGGACACTCTAAGATGATGGTGGAGGTTGTCTGTACTCTTATTTTGCTGTATTTTTCAGGTCGGCATGTTCCCAGACAGTGATCCTAGAGACAGACAGAAGACTCAGATGGTTCCTCACTGTAGGAACCCCATCTTCTTACAAACCTTTTACTTGTGAGCATTCAGACCATTTGGAATCTGGATGCGTGGCATACCATTTTAAGATATGTTTATTTAGTGAAAATGAGAACATCTAGTTTTATTTAACTCTGTTGAATCCTTAGCTTAAGCACCTGGCGGTGGTGCTTAAGTCAAATTTGATGTATCCTCTCCAATCCACAAATTTCACCTGAAGTTATGTGTAGGAATAACTAGAAGAGGCACCCTTAATGTGAGGAATATGTAAAATCAAAGCATGTCCACCTTTTGCATTATACATACAGTACACAGCTTTTCACTCATAGTTGTTGGCTTCTTGAGTATCTTTGATGCCAAACAAATGTTTAAGAGGGAACATTCATCTGGTTAGTTTCAAAAATACCTCAAAAATTTTCTTTCCTTTGTTTTCAGTGCTGTCGGTGACGAGGACCTTCATAAGAGACTACTCTTCACAATGTGGAACTCAGACTCCACAACAAGGTATCTGCTGGGAATGTTCATGATAGAGATGTTGTTGGTGAGGGTGATGATAAAAGTGACAACAAAGAAAAAAAGTTTTTGTGATTTTCTAAATTTAAGATTATATTCAGAATATTTTTAGCTGTAACACACCAGCGAGCGCGCTGTAGATGCACAGACACAAAGGCTCCCAACAGAGCAGCAAAATGCCATTTTATAATTGATGCCGCTGCATACTTCTGTGTGTTTGTCTCTGCATGTGTGTGTGTGTCTTTCTTTGTATGCCTGTTTTTGAATCTAGCAGAGTGAATGTGTTACTCTCGCCTCCCTGCCTCAGCAGACTTAAGCTGAAACAGAGTCCTTCTTGGGGATGGAAGACATGTGGTCAAATGAGTCACCCATTTCTTCAGCTATGTTGTATTGAGAGGACAGCCTATGTGCTGACTGTGTGCTGGGAATACTGACGAAAATTACTCATCTTAACAGGGTTTATAGGGACAAAAATTCTTTGCCATGAACATAGAAGAGTCACCGTGATCCCATTATTTTCTTTAGATGATTCTTGCTGTTTTCATTTGAATTAAAAAAAAACCCCACATACAGCATGTATTTAAAAGGATGTATGTATTAAGAATGTATGTTACTGTATATAGTGACAGGCTTACGCGAGTGGTTGAGGTTTGATCATGGAATTAATATAAAGTTAAACACCTTTTTGGGACAGTTTCTGGGACGCAGATTAAGAGCGATTTACTCATCTTTGCTAAGCAGTTAAGCTTTATTTACACCAAATGTCTGCTGGCATTAATTGGGAAAAGCCAGTATTAATAAATATTTCCAATAGTAGTACAAATCTGGAAAGCAATATACTTATATGTTTGCCAGATGCACTATATGCCTGTTGTATATTGGTTTAGTCTTCTTATTATGCTGATAATATTCCAAGTGTAGCTTGCTGAAGAACTTGATTTATTAAAAGCAGTGGACACGCAGCCCTCCTTCTGGCAATAGGTATTAATTAACTACAAGATGAAAGAGGTAGACTCTTACATGCTCCTATTTTCTCTCTGCAGAATGGCTCAGAATGAAGGTAATGTTGCAAACAAATGTATTTAACAAATCCACACAGAGCCAATTCACACACGGCCATGGATTCCCAGATGCTCAAGCAAAAGGTATTTTTGTAGCCTTTTACTGTACAATAAACCAGGACGGCATCTATCACCTCAGATGAAAAGCAGTAATCTGACCATCGAAAGCTTTATTCTGGAGTAGCTCAAGGAAAAGTCCTTGAGACCACAACCTGTTGAATAAGTCCACTTTCATTGACCCAAGGATAGCACACATTCAAAGTAATATTCACATTGTTGCACTTTAAAATAATTTGTGTGGACCCTGTGTTGAATAGTGTTGTGTTTATGACATCTGTAAACTCTGAAACTGCTACACCTCTGAAAGCAAAGCGAGTGACAGTATTGTACACAATAGCAGCAAGTCTGAAATGCAGGGAAAATTGTTGGCATCTTGTTCCTTCAAGGAACTCTATAAAAATCCATTAAGCATACAGAAACCAGAATGTTATCATTGAGAAGTAAGGTCTGTTACAAGCACTGACATAATAGTTATGTGGAGATCCAGATACTGCTAGAATTTTGCTCTGTAGACAAGATTTTAATGTAGGAGCATTGATATTGATGAAGTGTTCAAATACTGGGCTGTACAAAGTGCCCCGCATAGTGCAAGATGTTGTCTTATTAGCACTGTGCATGCCAGTATATGCTGTAGAAGCAGCATAGGTCTTTAAAAATGCATAAAGGTGCCTATGGAGAAATGCAGCAAAAAAGAACAAGAATCCTTATGGGCTTTCTCATATGTAAATGTGGTCAATTGGAAGTACGACTACCAGCAATTGAACACATGGTCCCGTTGAGAGGTGATCTTTACCCTCTGCCACCCGTGTTCTTCTCAGAAGCAATTTAAAATAAAGTCCAGCCTGAAATGTCATGAAAAGATGCTTATTGAACGCTCTCTCCTGCTGTGGTGCTATAAAGATGTGCGAGGCAGAGCCTCTTCAGCAAATCCTCTTTAACACCACAGAACATTGGCCAAAGTGCTGCTGTAGCCAAACCCAGCTCATACAGTGATGTATGGACACAGTGTGCCCTAAAACTAGACCCTCACTTAAATGACAACTCCAGCCAGTCATTGGGCATTCCCAGCACCATTTATCCACAAACATACAATTATTACTGCTTATAATAATATACAACAATGGAATGTTAAAACTTATCATAGATTAAATTCGGTTGAAAATGGAGTATCACACACTATCTATAATGCTTGTATGCATAAGGGTTTTGTATGTTTTTATTTCCACTGTGATTCAGTAATCTCTTATTCTTATCTGCAAAAGATCCACATTTGACCAAATTTGTCTTATTTGGACTGCTGCCAGCTTCACAGAAGTGTTTATCCACAGCAGTGGCAGCCTCAAGGCTTTATAGTGTTTAATCAGTGTTTGACCATACAACTTTGAAGAGGAAACAAAAAACTTTATACTGTATCACTGCAGCAAAGACTCCTTTGAATATACTGTCGCAGTTATACTTATTAATGTTTTACTTATGTTATTTATTTCTCACAGATAGTTTCACAGACAAACATAAAAATAACTGGACCATTAATATTCAAGTCGGCATACAGTGTGCAGTGTAGCTTTCAGTGGAGGAGGTGGAAAAAGGGTACAGAGCTCATGGAGTGTGGGGCAATCCTGTGGGAGACTGAGAGTAAATGCACCTGGCAAATGGCCCATAGTACAGAATCCGTATTTAGTTGTAATGACAAAGGTTAGTCAGAGGCTCTGGTAAATCATTCACTCTGATAAATCAACATAAATCGTCAAGGAACCATAGAACATGATTAGAGTCTTTACCTTAGATCAGCAGTTTTCAAACTGTGAGGCACATTTTGTCAGGGTTGTGTGGTAGGGTTTAAGGGTTGCAGCAGTAGTGGCTGTGACACACAGCTCATGGAGATAATTAAGGTGTTGAAGTACTTGATACTAAGAGCATCTCAGTCCGACATTAAAGGAAACCAAAATGCTGGAAATAAGATGAACAGTACCTCGAGCAGGGTTTACCTCGACTGGCTCAAGTGACTCATTGCAACCTCATTTTGGGATTTGTAAAGAAGTGCGGGCTAATGATAACAAGCAACCTGCGCCACAAATGGGGAACAGCAGGCGTTTTAAAGAGTGGAGTGGTGGAGGAGTTTTGGAGTTGAACCTGAAGGGAGCCCAGGCCTCATAAAGAGTAAAGGAGTTACACTGTGCACTGCAAAGGCAAGAAAAACTGAGGAATTTTCTCAGCAGCTGAAGGTTGAGCCTACGCACCGTGATCCAGACTATTTTTGTTTGTGATTCCACAATGGTGGAATGAGCTCCACACGGTCTGCTGACTCCCTCGGTGTATTCGAGAAAATCCTGAAAACTCAGCTCTTCCGTGAACACCTCAACACCTGAGGCCCATTATCTTTTTGGAATTTGTTGATTGTTGCACTACTTTCTTGTTTTTTTTAATGATATTTATTATTCACTTGTCTACTTCCAGTTGTTTCTTACTTTCATAAAAACAAGAACAAAAACAAAAAAAACAACAAAAAACTTATGTCTGGTGCTCTTTCTTATTGCATTTAGTCAGCTTGTTTGTCTTGTCCTGCTTGTAAGTTGCTTAGGATACTTGGATAAAAGCCTCTGCAAAATGACTAAATGTAAATATAAATGTGCACAGAAATGATTCTTTACTAATGTAACAAGTGGCTATAAATATTATAAGCAATATATATATATATATATATATATAAGCAATAGTCTTCTCTTGTGGTGATGCATGGCTGAAAATTTTGTGGGACTTTCCAATGGGGAAGTTCTGGTAGAGTGGGCTATTATAACTTAATAGTGTCTTTATGACATAGTGTCAACACAGCTGAGCGTTTTCGGTCACTGGCTCATTCCACCAAATGGAGCCAAGAAACATTTCAGGTGTTCATTTGTGCTGACGGCCAGTTTGCCCTCAAAACAGCATCAGCAGCTGCACTAGTCCTGTCCAGCTGGGAGGTTGTCGAAAACTGTTTTTCTCATGTATGCATAATTAAACATCATCCAACCCCTCCGCCGGCACTACCATCACACACACACACATGCCCATAACTCCGGTAATATACGTATGTGTCCAATGTTAGTATGCTAAGTTATTCATGAAAATATTTCCCAAGAATCGCATTTTTATTGCTTTATACTTTTTATTTTTGTTTTGTTGATCTTCGTTATGGTTTATTATGCTTCAGATAACACTGATTTCACCCAATGGGTCAATCTGGCCCTATTTCTTTTGTGTCTTTACGGTAATGTGGGACAAGATTATATTTGACAAAATCTGACCCCAGGATACAAAACTAAAATTTTAGATAACATCACATTTATTATGTTATATAAGTTTTTAGGTCTGTTGGATTTAAGGCTTTTGGAGAATAAAAACACATTTCAGATGTCAGACCAGAGTTAGATAATGCATTGGCTTTACTTAGGGGTATTAATTGATTTTTATCCTACTCATTTATTCTCTCTGTCTGTCTCTGTCTCTGTATCAATAGGATGAGTGTGCTGCTGGGTTGCATGAGCTTTGGTGTACGCTCACTTATGGACCCAGACAAGGTGAGTTTTAACACAGAGATTAAAGGTATAAAGACTTTCTGTAAACAGTGTGCTTAGCTCCCATTTCAACTTTTACCCTCCCTCTCTTTGTCTATGTGTGTTCAACCATTAGACCATGAATCTAAGATTTTAGGTCAGTGTGAATGAATTCCAATGACCTTAATAGTTTAGAGGAAACACTCACCAGTGTTACAGCACAGCCACGTTGCCTCCAGACACTAGAGTGAAACATAATTTCGAGTCACTCCCTTGACTGAAATGTTATGGGTCACATACACAAACAGACACACATTCCTTATTAAAGTGTCACTGAACCTAATGTCTTGTGTTTTGTGAATTTTAAATCACAATAAAAGTGCAAATACTTTCACTGGGAATAGAAGTATGGTAAATCTTAAAGACTGTATGGCCATAATATGAACAGCATTGCTTCTTAAAAGAAAAAAAAGGTTATCTTGGGGTGACCTTTGACATCACCGAGACTGCAATAACAACAAAACTTGCTTTTTTGTTTTCTATCGCAAGACACAAGTGCAAACTCAGTCCCTTTTATCAGCTTGTTTTTGAGCCGTCAAAAACACAGCACACTCTCTTCTCATCACACATACGTTTGGCTAGCTGATGTGAATATGCTCATTGATACAAAAAAAAACCAAAACACAGATGGGGCCTTTCTTGTTAGACATTTAATTGCCGAATACTTGCCAGACAATGAGGGAAAGGACAGACACTGAAAAAACACACAAATACAGACACGCACAGTGTGACACCACTTCTTCCCACACACCTGCATCATAATAGAGGAACACATGCCCTAAGTCTTTCTCCCCAAACTGTCCCAGGTGATAGCAGATAAATGCAAAGTCCAAGAGTTCAGTGTTGCTCTTCGGCTGAGTTAGAAGTAATGGCTTCTCTTTCCGCTGTACGGTATATCCCCATAACTGCTTTTCTTAGCTCTTTCCTTTCACTGTTTAATTATTCAGCTCTAATTTATCCAACTGTCTTCACTCTGCCTTTGCAGATGTGCATATTTTCCTCCTGCAGTATACCACATATTCACATAAAAAAAGGGAAAGTCCACGTTTTAGTGGTAACCGCTGCAGATGTTTGGTATGTAATGTAATGTTTAAACATTATTACATCAAAAAGCAAGTATTTATGTGTACTTTTAAGACCGCGTAAGGTTATGGGGAAAAATGATTTGCTTTTATGGCATATGATAAGTATGCAATTAGTGCTATGTCCTGTCAAATCTACTGTCAAACTTTTGGAATGAGTACATGAAGGAGCAAACCTTGCCTTTTGCCTTGTGTATAGAGAAAACAACAGGAAATACGTATGCTCATATGGTTACAGCACTGATGACAAAACCCCTCAGAAAAAGTTGAAAAACTTTCATCCATGAATTATAGGTTTTGTCTTCTGTTTTTGTAATTGCGGATCAGTTGTTCACATTCGTCTGCTCTTCTCCAGTGGAGTACTTTGCCCTGGTGACCACTAAAATCTGAGCTCTATGTGAAGAAGAAAATATACGTTTCCTCATGACATAATGGTCTAATGCAGAACCAATCTATAGTAAAAATACAGTCTCTTTTTTGGCTTCACCTTTTGACTGTTTTGATTGATTGTTGAGGCTTAAAAAAAAATCTCTGCTTATGAGCTAAACCTGTCAGTTTGAACAACATTAAAAGTGGTGACTGAATTCGCTAAAAGACATTGTTGGTATTTTTATTATTACTATAATTAAAGTTGTTCTTTGAGAAGTTACCAGATTAGGAATAGAATTAGGAAAACAAGCATGAACACTGCTGCACATTTAGGAAACTTGTTCTCTCTACAAGCCCAATAAATCTCTTTGTAGCTTCAATTAACATCCACACCAGAGAGGAAAACAAACAACGGAAAGAAAGTAGATTTTAGTGAGGCTTCCTTCCTCTAACATTTATCCAAATGAATATTTAATTGGCTTAATATGCTAATAAAGGAGATTTAGCTTGAGTCACAGGGAGTTATGTCTCTTGATCCCCTCAGCATATCCGTTATTCTCCTCTGTTATCTCCCTATGAGCCCATACTTTTCTGTTTCCCTCCTCTTTGTTCTTGTTTTTATTTCAGACGCATTTGGAGCTGTTGAGTGTTATTTTTGTTACCTGCTTTGCTTGCCTGTCACATCTTGTCATTTGTTTTCACCCTTTTGCCACTTTGTGCTTTTTACTTCTCTCTCATCCCCCGCTTTCTCTTTCCACCTCTCTCATCTGTTTCCCTCCTGACTTACCGCTCTTTTTGCCCCACTCTGTCCCTCTTTGTCACATGTGCAGGGTAATATTGAACGATGGCGTAAATCCCTCCCTGACTTTCAGAACATATGCCCTCCCCTCCCCCTTCTTCTATACAAGCCCCCCCCCCCCTCCCCTTCCCGCCCCCCCCTTGTACCACAGCCTGCAGAAATCTGTCCACTCAGATAAGATGCTTTTAAAACGGAGATTATTGTCACTGTCCATGGCATCACATTATTTAGTACAAAAGAATGGGCTGACAGTGTGTGTGTGTGTGTGTGTGTGTGTTTGTGTTTGTGTGCTGTAATAACTGTGCAACACAGAGTAAAAAAATGGCGAGCTTACAACAGTTTTGTCATGTCCTTGTTTGCGAGACTGTGTCCACATCATTCAGATTACAAATCAGACCACCTCTGCCACAGCCAGCATAGCATAGCTTTATGTAACACACAGTCACAAACACATAACACACACACACACACACACGCATACATTTCCACACAAACACACATACCATCTGGCTCACAAGGCAGAAGTGCAGAAGTGGGGGCATCAGCTGCTGGAATAAGCTATAAGCTAAAGCATTGAGAGCAGTGAGTGTGTGTATGTTCAGTGTTTGCTGCCCTGGAGGGGCAAGCAAATTAGGTCTGTGTGTGTGTGTGTGTGTTTGTGAGTGTGTATATCCTTTCCTGCGTGTAAGTGTGTGTGTGTGTGTTTCTGTTTATGCTCTCACATAGAGGATTGTCTTTTAAATTTAGTTTTCATTAAGTTGAATCTCCAAGCTTGAAGTCAGCACTCATGCATACATGAGTGAGCGCGCATGATACACACACACACACACACACATACACACACATATACATAGTCACTCTTTGTGTGCGTGCTATAGGCGGTTCAAGGATGGTACTACCTACTTGGGGAAGAGCTGGGGAAGAAGAAGCATCTCAAAGTGCCCACCCAACACAACTTCCACACCACCAGTAAGTATGGTTAACTTAATTTCATCAGATTGAACACTGATATTTAGGACAGATTATCAAACATAAATATACAATACGAACTGAAAGTTGTAAGTAGTAATGAGTATCAAAATGTGGAAAATGTTTGCATTGAATGCTTGGTCAGATTCTGATGCCTGTTTATTTATTCTTCAATCAGATATTGCCTCATTTGAATCAGGACATGTTTCCATCTTTAGACCATATTTTATTTAGACAAAATTCAAAAAAAGTGTTAAAGATAGGTATCAAAAATGTATTGTTTTGGTATCAGTATTGTGTCACTGATTTTTCTTACAATACCCAGCCCTATTGATGTAAAGAAGACATGGGAACAAAGGAGTGGTGTCCCTCAAGGATCAGTATTAGGCCCCTTGCTATTTACTCTATACATAAATAACATTTATTTTCCACACTGCACTGTAATGTCCATTTTTATGCGGATGATAGCATAATTTATGCCATTGGCTTAACATAGACCAGGCCCTCTCCAGGTCACAGTCTGCTTTTGATGACCTACAGATTTCTCTGTTTGATGTAAACCTTGTTCTAAACTCAAAAAAAGACTAAATGTGTGCATTTCACAAGAGCGCAAACCATTGATGTTCCCACACCTATCCATACTTTAAATGGAGAACTAATTGACTCAGTACAGCACTATAAATACTTATGACTTTGGTTAGACAGCAGATTGTCCTTTACAACTCATGTTGAACATCTCAATCAAAACTAAAAAAATTGAAATTGGATTCTTGTACCGCAACAGAGCTCGTTTCTCTTTTCAAAACAGAAAACATGTTATGTAATCTACCACACTTTCCACATCCATCCTCTATGCTCATGCTGCTGCCACAACCCTTAAACCACTGGACGCTATGACAAGAGTACCATTCAATTAATTACATGAGACAGCTATCACACTCACCACTGTCATATGAGTAGGTCAGAGGTCTGACATCTAAAAGGCACCAACATACCTGTGTCTTCATTTATAAGGCCTTGCTATCTAAGTTGTGGAGTTTTTTAACATCCTTAGTTGAGCTCAGAGCTAATAACCATGACACCAGATCACAGGGCAGGTTGACGCTAGAAGTTCCTCATACAGACGCTGAACTGGGGAAGACTGGGTACTCTGCACCTTACAACCTTACTTACCTAGAATGAACTGCCTTTGTGTATATTTGTGAACTGTTCTCAGGGCTCTCTCGCAAAAAAGATCTTGATCTCAATGATATTTCCTGAATAAATAAAGCCAAATAATAATAACAGTGTACAAAAGAATGAAATCCAAACTGTGTAAACAGATAAGAGGACAGTTTGAATTTGCCACACAGAATAGGAGTCTGATGGCCAATCAGCGGTGTTTGAGAGTCAAACTTACCTAAATCTTTTAAAAGTGGAAAATGTGTAACTTGAGTACGAACATGCCATGTTTGTGTATGTGTGCCTGGATTGTGCCAGGCTCGCAGCTTTAAGTCTCTATCGGTGTTTGGGTCGGGAGGTGGGGCGACTGGGGAAGCGAGGGATTAAGAGAGGGAAAGAGAGAGGGTTTGGAAGAGCGAATAAGGGAAAGACAGAGAGAGAGAGAGAGAGAGAGAGAGAAAGAGAGTGGGAGGGAGGGAGGGGTCTGGACGAAAGCCTGACGCGTCACAGTTGCCAGAGAGAGACGGAGCTCTCCCATACCGTTCGCTGCTGGAGTGGATCTCCCCTCACACATACACAGATACACACCCACTCAGCTCACACACATACACACACATACACACACGCACACACACATACACACAGTGACACATTTGTTTGGAAATCTATTTTTCTTCTCTGCACCTTCGAGTGTGCCCGTTCCTTCTCTTCCTACTTATGTGTGTGCACTCACTCGTAGTTTCACGTTGGTGGTGGTGGTGGTGTGTGTGTTGGAGTTATGCTACTCTGTGCCAGCCATAAGGGCAGCCTAGACTAGGTGAGTACTATGTTTGTGTTATCATACTTGACTCTACTTGCTGCACATGAATGCATTTTAGAAGTTGCATGTTGCATCGCAGAGCAGTGGACGGAAGTGGTTTGTTTTATTTTAAGGATGCTGCAGGAATGTGTTATCACCTCTTTTTTGTCTTTTGCACACTCCCTTTTTTCTTCACTGTTTCACTTTATTTTTTCCATGTTCTTGTTCACTTTTTCTCCCATATCTTCTTCCATCTTCGTATTTCTTTTTTATGTTATATATATATATATATATATATATATTTTTTTTTTTTTTTATTGTTGCCGACATTACTTTTAATCTCTCTCCACGGAAGACCCCTTAAGGAGCTTAGCTTACCCATTCAGTGGATTACTTACACTATGACCCCATCTTTTTGTACACACACACACACACACTCACACATACACATACACAAACATTTCACATCAGCACACGGTGACATGCACATACATGCACTTTTTCTCACTCCTAAAATCCCAACAGTAGTTAAGAGCAGGGGCACCTTTGACTTTCCCTTTGCTTATCCACATAGTTCCATTCTGGGTTATGAGAATGACGGTGATATCATAAGACGTCAGCTTACCCATCCCAATTTACACTGCTTGGCTGAACTAGGCTAATCTGCCTCATGCAACTTTAAAATTAGTTTTATGCTTCTGTGGATGGAACTGGGACAGGGGTATCAGATTAGACAAGACTCAGCCAGCAGGAAACCATTACGTGGCTCTCATGAGGAGATCCTAACTTATACGCAAGGGTTACACAAGCAAGTATAGTTCTTTTAGCTGTGTGCTGATAGGCTGGAATGTATTTATGTGTAACACAAATTTAGCAATACCGGTGCTGAGATAGAGCAGTAGAGGAAGTTCATTAATAAAAAAAAAGAAAGAAAAACAGCATGCTCGTCTGTATTAATGGATTTAGAATGTTTTCATTTTTCCGAGTGGCAATACTGCCCCACTACTGTCTCATCTGATCCGTTCCGTGTGTGTGTGTGTGTGTGTGTGTGTGTGTGTGTGTGTGTGTGTGTGTGTGTGTGTGTGTGTGTGTGTAGGTGGGGGTTGCATACTCATGCATGCACTTGTGTGTTGCCAGGCCAGCTGGCAGAATGTAGGCCATGGAGGCACTGCTGCACCATGGCATGCACTAACATGGATATCACCAAAATCCCATTCATTACAATATCACTCTGTGTGTCCATCCTTTCTCTCTCTCTCTCTCTCTGTCTCTCTCTCTATCTCTCTCTTTCCCTCCTTGCCTTGTATGTCTGTTCAGTGCGTTTATTTTGGGTGTTCCTTTCACACTGATTATTCATGTGTTTCTAAATATCCTTGAGCCTTTTACCTCGCACCTGTGTTTCTATTCAGTCCCCTCTCTCTGTTTTACTCAGACATCACTGTTTCTTATTCAACCTGGCATCTTTGTCATTTGTCTGTTAGTCTTCAGTCCACTTCTTATGTAACCCAGCACTGTGGAAGAATGCAAAAAAGGTTTTTTACTAAACAAACAGTTTGATGTAACACTATAGCTGCCAGCTTATACAAGACTATGATCTGCAATGTAGTATATCATTAAGGGAAATTCTGCAACAGTAGTTAAGAGCAAGGGCATACTGGAAGCTTGGCAGGCTCGCCGTGGTCTTGAAATGGTTTGGATTTAAGGCCAATTCATCATTTTTGCTCCATGTCATCATGCATCTCCTTTAACTCTAAATCTACATTCAAGCAATGCTGCCATAACCTAAAACATAACATTAAAAATGACTGTGAATCTATTTGTAGAGTTATGAGCTCTGACATTTAAGATGTAGCATCCTTCACTTTATTTTATAAAAGTAATGAAGTTCTGACACTAGTTACTGTGTTCAGGTTACTGAAAACATTTTCAAAAATATATTTTCTGAAAAGAAAATAATACCTTTTTTAAGTGAGCTGAAAGTTGAATTTAAGTGTTGTTTTGTCAACTAATAACTCAAGTTTTTCCCTATAAAATAAAAACCATAATTTGTATATTTTTTGCAGTCAGTAAGCAAGACAACATTAGGGCTCGATCATTTTATTCATATTTTATTTCTGGGAAGTAAAAATTTTATAGTTTTCATATCAGATTTGTAGTATTAATCCAACTCTCATCTGGTTCCCAGGAGGAGCAGTGGTTGGTTGTGTGTGTGTTGGTTGCTTGGTCGGTTTGTATGTGTATTCTGTTTTTGTGCAGTGCTTAAGGGAATTACGGTATGCACTGTTTAGCCAGGCAGAACCTGAGAGCGCTGGGTGAAGGGGGTGCAGCCTGCACTCTTTCACCAGGCAGCACAGTTGAGGTTACACAAGGGTGAGATGGCTAAATCTAGTAAAATAAACCCCCCAAAAATACTGTTCATTAAGTTTAACATGAGAAAATAGTATGTAAGTGTTAAGTATAGTCTATACTTACTATACTACTTACATACTTACTATACTATATTTTATGCCATACAGACATGTAAATGGTAAAGATTAAGGTTTAGGATTAGGAAGATAAGCGTAATGTGGTGTGTAAATAAAATCATTCTGTTTTGGTTAGCCTCAATTTCGTTCATGTTTAAATAAGATAAACTTAAGCTAAAACTTTAAGCATCACTCAAAGTCAACAATCCTCTTGCTAAGTGACGACTGAGTTGAGAATTCATCGTGACTCACTGAAGTTAAAAACAACTATGAATGCCCAATCTAGCACCCCGATCTCTGCACTTATTTTCACTTTCCAGCGAACCATTACTACATTACCCATTTCTTCTCAACCTTTATATAATTCTTTTGTGATGGAGAAGTTTATTATAGCAGCCTGCATACAGAGAGCCTGTATTCACAATGTTTAAATAACTTATCTTACCAGAAGCTCTGAACAAAAATACCACATTCACCTATTGTTGACATCAAAGACAATGAACATGAACAGCTAAATTGCCATATCCACTTTGAAAGGAAGTCTAACTTCATAAGCAAACATCATATGTTGAAACAAGTATTTTACTGGTCTGCTAGATTAATTTATGTTAATGTGCACAGACTCTCACCAGAGGTGCACTATTTGGATCGGTGTGTCTGACTAATCCCTCATTCAGAGACCTGTGCCAGGTCAGAGCCAGGACAGTGCCAAACCAAAAACCCTGGCGACAGACTTTGACAGACATTATGTCAGACTGGGATGCTAGCAGTTTAGGACCTAATGGGAAGGAATCATGGTTGGCACAGCACAAACAGGACATATAGGAAGAAAATGTTTAAAATATTCATGGTCAACAATGAAAAGACCAAAACCAACAATGAATTGAGCCTATTAATGAGTCGTGCTTGTGCTGCCAAAGCCCTGTGCCACTGACCTCTATTGTCCAAAAACAATTAAAAATATCAATGAGCCACACTGCTGAACTGGGTGACATGCTTCTTCATTACATTGATTATTTTTCTTTGTTAAAAGTTCTTATTTAGTTCTTTTTTAGTTTTTCCTTATTCAAATAAAGGGTCTAAGGACAGAGGATGTTGTATTGCTGTACAGATTGTAAAGCCCCCTGAGGCAAAGTGATATTGGCCTATACAAATAAATTAACTTTATTTGACTTGACTAACATGGGCACTGTAGTTTATTTTGACTCAATCCCACAGACACCATCCTGCTGTTGTAAATACTCACTAAAGCACCAAATGCATATTAATTCTCAGCTTAAAATAGTCACCAACAAATGCACTATTCAGTCCTGTTTGAATAACATTTAGTAGGAAAGTATTTCACCTTTTTAAAAAAAATTATGTATTTGCGACACAGTTTTAAAGATTTACATATTCAGTTGAAATTAATTGGCGTGGGGCCACTGAAGTCAAAACATAATGAGAGATGGACTGATGTAATATCAAATAGTTAGAATATACTAGTCCTTTGATGTTTTTTTACCCCTTTGATAGACCAAAGAAAATCTCCTTTTTACAAAAATGATAGATAATACATGCAAATCTATCCAAAAACAAAACAAAAAACCACAGCATAGAAAAAGAGATTGTATCTCTAAATATCATATTGTTATAAGTCACGCTCCTCTTTACTCTTTAGTCCCATTGTCGCACAGACAGGCTTCTTTTCCTGCATGGTTCAGACTCTGTGCTTCCATAACAAAACCAATCTTCCAAGCGTTGACAGTTAATTACACTGTAGGGCTACAATAAAAAGCCTGCCATCTTAACTTTGCTTTACATGAGTTGAGAGTCTGAAATGGAAAGGCTGTGTATGAGTGGCAGCTGAACAACATTTGAGATAATGAGTGACAGGACAATTAGTGTTGATTTTGGGGATATATGTTTGTATGATGATGTGGTAAAAACCAGTTTGAGGCTGCAGTAATAATGTATAAAAACAGCTCTATTATAAAATATATATTATATAATATTATAAAGATATTCTACCAACAATACAGGATACATGGACATTCAGTCTAATTTGTAATGTACAAACTCGAATTTGTGAGTGTATAGGATGAAAATGTGTTGCTTGTACACAGATGTGGTCTATTTGTAGATCATTAAAATATTAACAATGAAAGAAAAAAATGTAAAACACAAAAAATTATTAATTTATTGCCTCAAATGCTTACTGTAGCAGAAGAAGTGTGTTTGGATAAACGGCGCTTTGTCTTGTAATTAATTAATTACATAGCAGTGAATTTGTCTAAGTGGTTTTTCAGTTAGTGTAATATTGTTATTAGTTTTTGGAGATTAAGGATGTATATATTTTCTCTGAAAATATAAAAAAAAATTAGTGTTTGAGAAACTCCCTTAGCTCTGCCTTCTTATTTTGGCTCGTGTGGTGTGTCAGCGGAGACAACTGACCCACAGTGACATGTACGTGTGTGTGTTTTTGACCATGGCTAATGCATTTCCCCCCAACGAGCTTACGATGTGGGTCAGGTGGTCTGTACAGTATGTGCGCGGAAGCAAAAATAGCAGAACAGCCATTGGGCTTGTGGTTAAAAAACTGTGTTATCTGCATCATACACACACACACACTTTTACTTTTCATAACAGACAAATGCTAGCCCAGACATACTATGCACACACACACACTTTTCCAGATGGCAAGCTACGCCTTTAAATCAGCAGATTAAAACGTAAACAATGTGATTAACATATATGGAAGGGGCCAGACATAGAGGAGGGGGGTTGTTTTATATATTGTAAAGTTGCTCTAATAAGTACTGGCTGTTAATTTTTGTGAGTGAGCGTGTGATCATGTGAGATGATGTGTTGGAGAGTATGTCTGACATGCCATGCATCTGATGCTTATTCTGAAGGGTAACATTGTCCGCAGGCTTTTATCCACTTGATCTGACATGAAGCATTTGACCCAATAGCTTACATACATGCTCAGTTTTGTGCTGCACATTCCGATCCTCTGATTTTGTCAGCTACACCAATTTGACATCTTATTTTCCTGTCTGAAAAGATAGTAAAATTGGATGGATGAAAATCACACTCATGGATTTCAATTAATTTAAGTCTATTGTAATAAACAAGTGAAATTACTGGTCATCTCTGTCTGTCTGTCAGTCCCTCTCCCTTTTTCTCTCACTCTCTCTATATAAAAATAATAAGAAGAAAAATAATAAGAAAAAAAAAACAGTAAAAAAACCCAATACAAAACAAAAAAGCCATCAAAAAACACAGTGCGCCATGTATTTCGATCTGTTGTATACTTAATGAGTAGTGCTCGTACTGCCAAAGCCCCAAATGGGTGAAAACACCCACACAGGTGTTTTCACTTATTCTGGCTAATTAGAACTTTGCTCAGGTTGAAGTTGAGTAGACATACCGTATATGTGAGGTCACCAAACTTCATGAACCGATAACAGGAATTTTTTTTATGGAAGACATTTTGACATGTTGCAATATGAAAAGCACAGGTGTAAATAATACAATTAATGATGGCTGACTGCCATTTAGCTACTTCAGTTTCGGTGCCCTGCTATTGTTCATGGTTGCTCACTGTCACACTGTCATTGTTTACTGGGGCATTTAAACAGAGGTATTGTTAATGTCAGTAACACCTGTGCTTTCCTACTATGACAAGTCAAAATGTCTATAAGGGAAAAGGCATAAAAAAAGGTCAGGACGGCCAGATAAAATCACTGTATGCACAGTCTGTATACACCCACACAGTTCTCAGACAATAGACTTTGTCTTTGTTAGGCAAAATAAGTAACACCTGTGTTGGTGGACCATGGGTGTGTAAGTAATTTAAGTGAGTAATCGAGTGTATTTTATCTTCTGCACAAGAAAGTCTGGCCACAAAAAAGGCCTGGCAGACTTTCTGTGAAGTAATACGTGCACTGCATATTCAAATAACAGAAATAAGAATTTTACATAAATTGGTGTGAAATCTTAAAGAAGGATCTCATGTTCCTTGTCAATCAGAAAACAAAACTACAACTGAGTGAATTGCAGTCTGAGGCCATTAGAGACAAGACAACCACTGAGAATGTGATGCGTTGTTAGGAAATTGTAAATGAATCTGTTGATGATCTCTGCAGTGAATTAAAAGACTGCAGATAAAAAAAAAGACATTATGGACCAAAGTATTCAGTGAAGAAACCAGAGTAACCCCACTTTAGCTGGCAAAAGGCTATGGATTTATTTTCAGTGTGTTGCTTTGAATGCACAATGTAGGAAATGTTGCAGTGATGGTAGGCCATGAATAGAATGAGAAGTTTTTTGGCAGACTGCAGGGACATTTTGATCACTGGAGAATATCAAGGGTCATTAGAAAGGGGACATCTTCTAACTAGTCACAGACAACCATTAGAGGATGCTGCCACTTGTGTAATCCAAGCTCTGATTCACAACCGTGCATCTCTGCAGACTGCAAACCTCCAAATAGCATAGGCTTTAATCTCAAGTGGGTGGACACTTCCATGTGTTGGGGGTCAGACGCAGTGAACCTAGACGGCTGAAAGTCGTCATGGACACGGAGTAAATTAGATTTAATATCCTGATGGGCAGACACATTGAGCCTGCAGAAGGTGGGTGGGACTAAGCAGGCACGACTGGGGGGAGTGTAACCGCCAATAAGGGGAGCACTCATGTGGAAAACAAGTATATTCCCCATCCCGCCCATTTCGAGTCTCTGCTCTGCAAATTACAGCACACGCTGACAGTTCGGTGTTGGATGACAACACATTCCTATGCTGCTAAGAACATATAAAAAAAAATGTTGCATTATACTTACCATAATTAACTTGTCAATTATGTGGAGTTAAGAAAAAATCATAGGCAATATATAATACATAAATTGATTCAATCTAAATGTCAGTATCATTGTTCATCCCTTTTTCCTTAAAATGTGGCTGTTCCCCCTTTACAGAGAATTGCAGCTGTGATCAGCTTGAATTCATTTCAGTTACAATTACTCCATCACAGTCACAATGACAATTTAACACCGGAAATGAGTAATAAAACCTCCATAGAAACCTTTCACACCTCTCTATAAAATACAATGTGCTCGTTTGAGGTACAAGGACACCCTACCGCTTAAGAAAATGGTCAGAGTTGTGCCTTTGGATGACCAACTCCCCTTTTGTTCCATTTTAACCATGCCACTACTTAAAATGCATGATTTCAGGCCTGCTAAAATCTCATGCCAAGTGTAGCTTGAGCACATAAATATCATGATCGACGTGATTTCTTATTCCCGTTTCCGCTGGTATAAACGAATGACGAGCCTAATGAAGGAGTGATTGTGAAAGTAGATGATTTGATGAATTCGATGAGGTACCATCGAGGCTGGATATGAAATAGCATCCCAGTTGCTGAATATTTCTATGCCTGCCCTCTTCAAATCCTTTTTACAAATCTCTATCAGACAATCATGAAACACTTTGAGTCGACAGACAGCAGACATAATCCTTTAGGGATGTTGTGCCTTGCTTAGGACAGAAACAGGAAATTAAATGCTTCAATCACTGTCCGGCTACCCAGTATGCCCATCACATTGTCTTGTTCCATGTGGCATTATGCAGTAAATGAGTCAGTCACTCAGAGGTTGTCGAGGTCATGCAGAATCAGAGCATAAATACCTTGCTGCATTTTAAATTTGAATGTTACTCTTGTGTCATGTTTGAAATGTATTCAGCTTTGGGCTGGTAGTGTGCAGATAACTCAAGCATAAACAAAATACATTCCTCTCAGGAATCAAACTTTATGAAGTGAGCATATAAAGTACATTACCTGTGCATCTATTTTCAAACTAGATTTTTGTATTACAATATGCATGTGTCCTACTTTTCTGCTCTCCTTTGCATGACATAATAGGGGTGGACATTCTTTTTATTATATCCCCATTCAATAAAGTCACTTTTCAATAAAAACGTCCTAATTGTTGCTTATTATATCAGTTTTTGTTTAGACTCAGAGAGCGGTTGACTCAGCTATTGTATTTGAAGCCACAGTTTGTGGTGGTATTGTTTTGGATAGCGTTGGATTGTAATGCGTTCCTGTTATTTTTTCCACCTCCTGCAAACCAAACTTGGATAACACAAGCTGTGCCCTCTCAGAACTGTATTGTGGTCAGTTCTTCTAAAACAGAAGAATGTGCAGTAGATGTATCTAAGACTCCTCACTTCTGTCAGATCTAGAAGGGTTTCCTTTAAGTCATCTACACATCAACCATACCATCTGATTTTATAAGCCATCTATTGAAAATTCAGTGTAAGGAAAAAATGCAGCATAATGAGGTTCATAGCATCCCGTAGATGTTTCCGTCCACTGTCTGTACAGATTATTTTGTAAAAGGAAGATGTAACTCTGTTAGTTATTAAATAAACTCACCAGCAGACATGTAACCCACACTGTCAATTTTAAAAGAATATCATCCACAATGTTTGTCCAGTTGTTTAGGGTGTGACTCGTGTATGGGAAATGGCAAGATGGAAACAAAAGTAAAAAACGAACACATTGAAAAATCTTTAAAATTATTTAAAAGTGTTATAGCTACTGATCATTAGTTGGCCTGAAGGATTTAGTAGAATTTCCCTGAAGTCCTACAGGGGTCATCTTCATCCTCCAGTATTCCTATTAAATAAAAGTAAGACGTGGAGTATTTGACCTCTGAAAAGTGATGGAAAAAGAAAGGCACTACACTAATACAGAACTACACACAGCTGTTATTATCCTGTTGGACTAGTGGAGGATGGAGATGATCTTCATAGGCCTTACGGGATAAATTATATTTTGAAAGGTTGCGGTCTTCAGTAATGCCTCTGGAATTTTTTTTACAGAGGCTAATGTACAACCCAGTTAAACACTGAATGAAATTAACAAAATTCAAATGGGATCTTGGTGATGACAGAACAGCACGTCTGTACAAATAGTCACAGAAATAACTTGCAACACAGTTGCAGAAATCGATCAGTCTGCCTATTAGTTAAGACACACCATAACTGTGACACAGTGTCACATATCCTCATTGGATAATGGCCAATCTGATGAAAGAGACTTGTTGCGTGTGGGTAGAGCAGGTGAGCCCAAATACAGAGACACAGAAGCAAAGAGACAGGGACACCATAGGACTAGGTATTTATTAAAGCAGGCCAGGGGAAACTAGTACTGGTAGTTGAGAAACCTGGGCTCTGGCTGGTAGCTGGGAACCTGGGGCTGAGGGAGGCTGTGGCAAGTGGGGCAGGTCCGGATTGGAATCTGTGGAAGCTGGGTAGAGAAAGAGTCCTATTGCGGTGAAGCAGGGCTGACGAGACGAGACTACAAGGAACAGTAGACAGGGACGTGAGCCATAGCAGACGGGACTGTAGGAAATGGGAGAAAAGGTCAGGATAGGGAAAACAGGCAATGACAAGAAAACATAAATGCAGGCGAAACTGCTTGAAGCACAGACTGACTGAGCAGAGGCTACGATCTGGCAGTGTGGATTTGGCAGGGCTGAGTATAAGTAGAGGTCTTGATTATGGAATGGGTTGCAGCTGGTAGGGCTCTGCTCTGACTCCAACACACTCAATCAATCACACACACACAGGGCGAGAGAGGGAGAGAGCCACTGGAGAAGTGGCAAAAGGTAGAGAGAGCCAGGACCGCGGCAGGAATCGTGACAAGACTATATAAAAGAACTGAGATTTATCCAATATTTTAGGCTTCAGTACCCACTTTAAATTTTTTTCTTTTCTTGAGGATCAATTTGTCCATTTACCAACAAAAACACCCTCATGCACAAATATAATAGGCTCACTGCTTTCAGTGTAGTGGAGAGACTGATGTTTTTACCAAAACACCCATAAGGCTGATGATTTTGTTAACAGACAGCAGAATGAATGTTTTTATTGACACATACTCTGATTTTAAAAATAGAGGAACGCAATCATGCTGTCCTCACTACAAATATAAAACCTGAACTCATAATAACAATAAATAAAACAGGTAAAACAATATTGATAACCTAATTAACCCAAAGTAATAATAATCAGACATGTTAGTCCCATTTCATATTTTATCTGCACCAAAGTGAAACTTAAAAAAACGATGATGTCATAAACCATACTTTTCTGAATAGATGTATGAAGCTTGAATTCTGGTTTTCTACTTTATTTTGCTATCTTTGTTAGTTACTGGTTCAGCAAATTCCAAATTTGAGCAAAAGGTAGAGTCTGGGTGGAGCTGAGATGGGGTAAGCAAGCAGCAACCATAAAAGCTGAGTGCGGTAGGCTGAGACACTTGTCCACCAACAAACTTGTCCCCACACTTACCTCTTAAAAGACCTTAATATCTTATTAGTATTATAGTACAATTTCAAACTGCTCCCATAATGCAAGTTAACACAAATGAGTTTTGCTATCGAGACCTTATTACCTTATATACCTTATATATATATATATAGACCTTAGTTATTTCCATTGAGAGATTTCTGTATATATTTTTTCTCTGAGCTCTTCTCACCGGTTTAAAGTGGGCCTCATTTGGAAAAAGGTGATGTCATACACTTTTTTGGGCTGTTTTATCACTGTTTTCACTGAGTTTTAAAATCTTAATAAATAATAGATAAAAGGCTTTTTTTGGGAGTTTGATTGCTGCTTATTTAGACAGGTGTGCGCTTGTGGTTGCTATTCACATCATGCCATACCGTTTGTAACACATCCATAAACGTAGCAATGCCCCAACAAGGGCTGTGAAGCAGAAGACTGCCAGCAAGCAAAGATGATGCAAACAATGTAGATTTAAACCTTAACTTACCAGAAAACTGCACAGGGCACCTTTAAGTTTTTATGGACTTATAATTTGAGAGAGATGTAGGTTTACTTGGTCACCAAATGTGCATGTACATGTGATCAAATGTGATTTTGAATAATGTGTTTGCACTGTAAGTCCGGCATCATTACTGAGTTGTTGTTTTCCTTACACGTACCCAATTTATCTTTAATTCCCACGAATTGGTTAAACCCAAAAAGTTCATTTCCCAAAAAAAATCTTTTAGCTCTGTTTACTGGAAACTATGCTGCAACAAGCAGCCTCCCCAACATATCCACTTTTTAAATGTCAGTCATGCTGCATTATTCAGACCTCTGGTGGTGTATAGTTGTTTTGCTCTCATGTGAGTTTCTCCCTGTTACTCTCATCTCTGTATCAACTCCTCTGTTGTGTCTGTCTGTGTGTAGAAATGAACTTGTACAGACATAGTCCCACTTGTACACTGAGTCCAGTTTGTAATATTCCACTCTAATTGTTCAATAAATCGAAGCCTGTGTCCAGTCATTGCCAGAACGCTCTCCAATTGACTGCATCACTTTCTAAACTAAATAGTGTGAGGGTTAAAGGGGGACAGACACATAGTAGGAGTAGTAGAAGAGGTGTATTCAACTCATACTGTATATCTAAAAATTCATTTTAATTTAATTTACTGCATACTTATTTAATCAGGTGTTTTGGAGAATTCAATATCATTCCCATGTGATTAGAGGAGAAATCTTCTGTCTTTTTTCTATCTTTATATGACTTAAAACTTTGATCTTTTGCTGCACTATGCTTTTAATGCATGCAGTTGCATTCAATTTAGAGTTTTTATGTCTTTTTTGTTTTTATACCCTGATCCTCTGAGAAAAGAAGTTTCATTCAGCTATAATTTGACTTGACTTAGATGCTTTCTATTAACATAGGGTAATTATTTACATTCACTGCAACTGAGTATGGGTTTTGCTGTGCATGTGCTTTTTGGAAAAAGCAAAAATCAATTTATTTTCAGTAATTTAACTTGTACTTCAGTGATATTTTACCAATGTAGGGTCCTTTGCTCTATTCAACATCTCATTTATTACAAAGTACTAATGTTGTTGACTGAAATTACAGTTAAAGATGCAGTCTTGTTTGAATTCTGTCTTCTGCTTTTTGAAGTTGTAAGGATCACGTCCAATGCCATCCTTTCTGAAAAACTTGTGTATCACTATATTTCAACACAGTTGGCAAAATACCACCATATTTTGCTATTGTCAGTCAGATATTGTACTATACAAGCACTGTGACAGCAGATTCAAATGTTCTGATTGGATGTCAACATGGGTTAAAAACGTAGCAGCCTGTCATCCATGCATCACTGTGTTAGTGTCACAATGTCTTCAAAAGCGTACCTTTGTCAGTCCACGTACGTTAATCTCTTAAGACTGTGTTTGTGATCGGTGTTAATGGTTAAAAAAATATTTTCTGATACTTGAGGTGATCTTAACAGACTTAAACAGTGAAGTGGAGGCAATCTCCTCCCTATTTGGCTTTTCCACCCCCTCCATCAAGTGTTTATTTGTTGGTGGGCGACAGGAGGTGAAAAGAGGGACTGGGTGTCAAGTGAGCGAGTGGTGCAATGAGGGTCTTAGGCAGAGTCAAGGGCTTTTTCATTCTGGCTGACTCAGAAGACTGCCAACACCTTTTGATTTCTTTTCTTTACTCTTGCCTTTTTCATGTCTTCATTTTCTGCCTCTTTTTGTTTTTTCCCTCTAGTTAAATTGTCTGTCTTTCTTTAATCTTCTCGGTTTCTTACTCCCTTTTTTTTTTTTTTTAACTTTATTCCTTTTTTACCTCATTTCCTGAATTTATCTTGTGTATGCTTTTCCCACTGTCCACTACTTCCATCTCTTATTGTCCCTCTTACTTTTCCCCCCATTTTATGTCAGTCATGCTGGATGTTTCTCGTTGCCAGCTGCTCCACGTCTCTCCCCTCATGCCCTGTGTTACTGATGTCTTACCCAGACAAAAGGCTCCTCTCCTGGGCTTGACGCCAGCCAGGTTAGCCCCTCTTCTTTTGACAGACCCCTGGAGTTTTTAGATTCACAAGTGGCAGAAACCTTTTTTTTTTTTTAAAGCCTCTGGGTCACCATGGTAACTGCAACTATGAGATTGGGCTACATACTCTGGGGTTGAAGTACAGGGTTCAGAGGAAAGTAGAAACTCAGTCCAAAGGTTTGAGAGGTGCTTCATTTTCTTTTCCGCATGTGGACTGCCCTAAGTATTTTTAATCAGATGTGTGTCTGAGTATGTGTGTGTGGTGTGTTTTACATATACTTTTGAGGAGTGACTCTTGAGATCTTTCTATTCTGGTGAGGGTATTGGGGTTGTGATGACACAGAATTTTGGATACCCTTCAAAGCGATTTTGGGTTGCTGGTTAAAATGAGAGGTTTAAAGTGACAGTTAGGGTTAGCACTTGGTTGACTTCTTAAACCCTGCTGGACTCACAAGGATTCATCATTACAAATGCATGTTTTACTGCCAGGCTTTGTGTAGTCCCACATAATTTTAGTGTAACATAAGAATAGAATGATTTATATGACTTCCATATCAGGTAGCAGTAAAGCCATGGTGTCTTGTAGCACATCAAGTATTGTGCTTTAGTACAATTTTGAGGTAGGCCACTTGTCTTGTACTCGTATTTCTACTTCACCACATTTCAGAGTCAAATATTGTACATTTTACTCCACCACATGAATTTCACTGCTATAGTTAGTAGCTGCTTTTCAGATTATGATTTTACATTAAAAAAAAGTTTAAATACAAAGCATTTGTTAAAGATTAAACTAGTGGTTCGCAACCTCTTTAACCTCTTTGACTTGTGACCTCGGCAGAAGCTTTTGTTCAAAGCCAAAAACCAGCACTTACTGCATTCAGAACTCAAGTAAGAGCTTGTGTTTGGATCCATGTCACGTTTCGGATGTCTGTGTTGTAAAAAAGAAATTTCCCCTCTTAACTTCTCAGATCATTTATTCAAATAACTGTAGAGGTCCAAAGAGGAAAAAATATCTACTTACTTACTCTACTTACTTAAAAATGCTACTTATGCATTGATGCATCTCCAATCTAATAATGTACATTAATAATGTAATAATGTACATAATATATATATATGTATGTGTATGTTTCTATGTAAATGTAATATATGTATAATGGTAGCTCAGTCACAGGGGCCATTATTTATGCAGAATAAATACTTTAACTGTTGATACTTTAAGTAAATTTTGCTGCTAATACCTCTGTACTTTTACTGAAGTAGGATTTTGATTGCAGGACTTGTAATGGAGTATGTTTGTTGTATTGGTACTTTTATCTAGTTAAAAGATCTGACTAAACAACACTGGTGTCTTGGATTGGAATATTTTATCTAGAAGTAGCGTGATAATTGTTTTTCTTACTTTAAGGCTTTTAAACTTATGCTGATTTCAAGGTATGTGTGTATGTATGTAATGTGATTATTACCACCTTTCACAAGGTTGACAAAGGTTGCTTATCCACTTATAGTCCTTAATGTGCTCAGGGGCTGTTAGGACTTGGTTGGAAGAGTTAGAAAACCAACATTTCACAGTCTGGGGGTAGGATAATTTCTCTCCTATGGTGATGGAGGTAGGGGTGTGTTGGAAGAGTATTGAAAAGGGATAAGCGGAAGGATAGAAATACTAGACAGAGGGACAGTGGTAGTGGTTGAAGGTGGGACAGTGAGGTGGCTCTGTGTGAAGTTTTAGAGACAGAGAGGAAAGTGAGAAATGTAGAGAGAAAGATGATTATAATAAATGATAGATAAAGACAGATGTAAATGGAGAGAAACAGAGAGAGAAGGGAAGAGAGAGAGATCTACATTTTGGCCCAAAGCTGAATGCTGCCCTTATGAGCAATAGTTAAAAGGACACTGAGGCGTGAGTCCCTGTAACCATAGCAACTTCCCAGGAGCCCTGTGACGGACGGATAATAGAGTGAGAGAGGAGTTCCTTTTCTCTTCTTCACCCCTCCCTCCCTCCTCGCCTCTCTCTCCCTCCCTCTCACTTGTTCTCACTTCCACTCCTCTCTTGGGCAGTTTGTTGGATCCTCGCATCTTACAGGATTTTCCTTGACTCGACTGGCCTGTTTTTGCCTTTTATGTGCGCTCTGAAGTTTGAATCCCAGCCCAGTGAAGGCTGCTCCAGACAACTGTTGCCATAATTGCTTGTTGTTATCTCCCTGAGTCACTTTTATGGACTCTCAGAACTATTTGAGGACTTTATTTTTGTGCATCCAGAAGGCTGTTTTGCGTTGGCACAGGAAGAAATGTGCTCCAGAGGCACTGTCTCAGCCCGTGATTCCTTTGTCTACATTTCAGAGGCTGTGCTGTCAAACCATGGTGCTGCCCCCGAGACCAAACGCCCTGAGAATATGCAATGCTTAACAGTAAGTATTATCAAACCTTTCTTTACTTTCTTTGTGTGTGCATGTAAAGCTTAAATATGCTTACATCCTTAGCTTTTTTGCTCTGTGTGTGGGTACATGTGAACTTGAGCAAAAGAAATATTTTGAAAGTTTAATGGAGAGAGTAGACATGTACATGAATGTCAAATAATGCTATTGCTATAATTGAGTATTTCTCTACAAAGGTTCATAACTGATTTATTTCTTTGATTTTTGGTAGTTCACGTCTGCCCTTATGTGTTTTTGTCTACTGTGTTTGCATATGCGTGCACAATGAATGGATAGGCCTATATGAAATAGTTGACCCGTGACATCGCACCATGTCCAAGAAACTCATCATGCATAAACATGCCTTCAGAAAGATATTTACTGCGTGAATTCCATGTTACACATCCACAGCAACCATAGCAACTAATTGAATCATGCATTTGAGCTTTGAGCAGTGAAAAGAGCAAGATGTCATTTCTTGAAAGACAGTGTTTGTCAAAAAGCTGTCTTGCATGTGAGTCACATGTGGAGCAGAGTGGTTTGTCATGAGAAAGGGGGAAGGAGAATTGCGCGGTCGGATGTGAATACAGTTTTCCTTATCTGCTTGTGGAAATCACAAATTGTTTCCTGTGTTTTCCTCTTTCATCCTTTACATCTCGTCTCTTCTCAATTTTCTCAAGAATTCTTAAGAATTCCTAAGAATTCTTAGTCTTTTTTCTCAATTTCCACATTGTTGACTGTACGTTAGCCATGCATTAATTAATAATGAATGAGGAAGAGCACTGATACCATTTACAGAGACACAGGAGAATGACTGATGATACTTTTACCAATTTTACAGCTGGGGAATAGGAAGCAGTGATTCATTAAAGGTGCAGTGTGTAGGATTTAGTGGCATCTAGCAATGAGGTTACAGATTGCAACAGACTGAATAACCCCCCGTCACCCTCCCCTTCCAAGTGTGTAGAAGAACCTATGGTGGCCGCGAAGACCCTCTCTAGAGCCAGTGTTTGGCTTGTCCATTCTGGGCTACTGTAGAAACATGGTGGTGCAACATGGCGGGCTCCATGGAAGAGGACCCGCTCCCTATGTAGATAAGGGCTCATTTTAAAGTATTGAAAACACAATGATTCTTATTTTCGGGTGATTATACACTGTTTGAAAAAGACTTATGAATATTATATTCCATTTCTAGATGCCACTAAATTCTACACACTGCACCTTTAAGTCAGTATTTGCTTGAAAGCAGCAGCAATAATGGCAACAATAACTGTAACAGAAACATATACACATGTGTACATATGTCATGCATGAAATTATCCCAGCGGTCAACTTGATTAAAGTATGGTTTGGGACCTATTATGGACATACAAATGGCAAAAGTAGGCTAAATATGTTATTTTCACCTTTTTTAGATGTTGAATCATATCTCCTCAGCAAACATTACTCTGTCTGTCCCTTGGCTTTTAAGCTTTAGTAACGGAGCATGATGCTTACAATCACGTCTCTGTGCCACTGCTAGGTCAGCTGTCAGTCAAAGACAACGTACAGCAGCAAGGGCTTGTCTGCCTCAGAGGCTAAAGGAACCTTTTAGATAGACGTCTATTTCAGGCTACATGAATGTGAAAAAAGAAAATCGGACAGAGCACTTTAAAGGAAGGGAAATACACAGTTTTCAATGCAACTACACATTCTTTTACTGATTTTTCTGCAGCATATTGTCAGAAAACAGACTACACTTCAGCATAATCAGTAACCCAATAAAACATACTGACAGACTGTGAGGACAGAGACAGTCGAAACCACGGGCACACATGGCTGTCTGTTATAGGAGAAATGCCCCAATCTGCTCCAAATATGCTTACCACAAACAAGAAAGAATTCACATTCACACCATGAAGTGTAGCTCTAAACCTTCAAGTCTGAGTCATACCTACTGCTTACAGGACAAAAATCCAGAAAAACAGGTAATATTTAATTATTGTTTTGCATGGGTAATCATGGGATTATTCATACTGAATAAACAAAGTGGAGATGAAAGAGAGCCCAAACTTAACTTTGGTGTCTTGGCTGTAGTGTAATGTGGTTTTAAAGGGGGCTTTTCAGGATTTTGTTGTTTTTATACTGTTATGATGTTTGATGTTTATGTTAAACATGGTCAAAGTTCTAAAACTTGAGGTGAACGTATGTTTCAGCCTGCTCTGAACACTTCCCTGTTACCTCTACTTCCTTCTTGTGATGACGTCAGATTGTTCACGTATGCCCACAGACGACCGTCCTCTCTATAGCCTTTGTTGCTAAAGTTGTTGCTAAGATTGTTCACGTTGTCCACTCGCATATTTTGGATCAGATTTGGGCTTCCAGAAGCTAACCAATCAGAACAGAATGGACTCATCGGGAGGGGGGCCTTAAAGAGACAGGACCTAAAATGTCCTGTTTCAGACAGAGGCTGAACTGAGAGGCTGCATAAAGAGCCAGTATAAGATGAATAAGGAGTTTTTTGAACCGTAAATAATGCAGATATTCCAGTAGAGCCCCAGAATAAAAATATGGACCTCGAAATGTGCATATGTCCCCTTTAACAATAACTGTTTAATGTGCTATTGGATTGATAGGTTGCAAAATTCTAAAGCATTGAGGTCACATTTTTGGGAAATTTATCTTGGGAGTGTTTAAGGGTTTCTTAAACAATTGGTGGCAATGCAGAAGCAGGGGCAATCCTCCCACTAATACTGACAATGCTCAGCATTCCCCAGCAGGCATTAATTTGTGAAACAAGGTTTCAAATCCATTGTGTATACTAAAGTATCAATAGAGCTCTTCTTCTTTTGTGCCCTTATTCTCTCATTTTTTCCAGTAGTGCTGCTATGCGTAGTGACATGAAATCCTGCAGGGCCATGCTATGGGAACAATCTCAAGACATAAACTTTGCATGTAGAACATCCTAATGACAACAAAATATAATTATATGATTAACTTAAGAATTACCCAGCCAGTCAAATTTATAGAGCAGGCAGTGGCAGGCACAGTACAGAGGGGCAGTAATTCAGTTCTTGTAATACGCAATGGTAAAATTTTATTTTAAAAATGTATCATTATGACGTGGACTCCTGGATTTGCTGACAGTTAGGCCTGTTCAGTAGATCAGTGTGTCAGAGAAACATATCCGTGTTGCATTCGAAATGCTCCAGGATGTGAACTCTGTGGAAAGCAGTGGTCATATGGAGTTTCTGTAGCTGACAAGCTTGACTGGACAGGATTAGACAGGGGAGCTCCCTTTACATTCACCTTTCACACACTCTTTCTCTCAAATGTCTCTCTACACATAATTTAGGTCTTAAACACACACACACACACACACACACATAAACATACAGAAACATAAGTTAGTGATTACTTTCTCACATAGTGCCACCACATTTGACCCTGCTTTTTTGTTTCTAATAAACTGCACTTGGCAGAGTTTATCACAAACAAATGTTTAATTTCATTACATTCCTTACATCGCAAGCAGAATAACAATGCTGCATCCAGTCTGTCAAGAATTTGAGCAGCTTTTGAAGTCATATGGAAGGTGAAGAGGGCAGTAATGATGTGGTGCAGCATTGAGATGGAAAAATTTTTTCATCCGTATTTGTGAATGCTTCTTTCCTCTCTCCTTCCTCTCGCCTCCCTCCCCTCTCGTTCTTGTTTTCTCTCTTCCTCTTTATCTCTGGGTGAATCAGAGTAACAGATGATTGTGCGGTTTGTGTGGGACAGTCTCAGGGGAGAGTTAAGGGAGGGGGAAAACACATTCAGAGACTAAATTAGGGGAGAATGGAAAACCTTTTAGACTTTCTCCTCTTTTCTGTACCCAATTTCTGTTGCCTTGTCCTTGCTCCCTTTCAGACCGCTGCATATTTCCTCCTTCACTGTTGTGGCCTCCTCCACCACCTCCTCCTCCTCCTCCCTTTCCCTCTCTTTTCTCCCTCGGTCACCCCATGGCCATCACCCTGACTACACAAAGAGCTCTGTGGTATCATTAACTGCCCACTCTGTACCAACTCAAACATTTTTCAGTGTTTGATGATGGCCTTACACTTGGATTATTTCAGTGATTTACACAAGGCTCATTGAAAGCTTTGGACACTTCAGATGTCGGTGAAGATAATACTTGATATCCACAAAGGAATGTCCCTCAGAAAACCACAAAGCTATTTTAAGAACGTTTTCTTATCCAATGACTACACTTTTATACTATCCTCAGAATTTTGGCTTAAAATTATTGTTCTTATGTATTTGGATAATTAAGACATGTTTGAGAGGAATTATGCTTTAAAGAAGGTCATTCCAATAAAGTTCTGTTATTTTGCTTCTTCTGTCTCACTGTGAGCTGAACATCTTTGTCAATTTATCCCATAAAACTGGTGTTCCTGTGGTATGCTTTTAACGATAATGTAGGCAGGAATTGTTGGCATTTGGGATAAATACCAGTCAAAGAAGTCAAATTTTGTCATGTAAGATAAATTGCAGCTTTCAGTTAGTATATTTAGCAAATCTTTCACTTTCTTTTTTAAAAAAAAGACTCACTGCCTTTTTAATGGAACTAAAGGACTTCTAAAGGAGAGCAAAAATCTGTCACCTGCCACTGAACTGCTAAAGTTAAAGCAAACACAGATGTGTTGGCCCGTAAGAAAACATGAAATGTTTGAGTTTCTCCAAAATATGAGAATGAGAAAATCATTGTGATGTTTCTCACTTCATAACAATGATCACTTGAGCCAGAGATTTGACATGCAGCATAACAAGAGTTCATCTCCTCACTTGCCATGTCAGCATTTACCAATTATGATTTCAGGCAGGCAAAGGAAAAAAAAAAAAAGCTGTGTTCATGTCAGTGGCAGGGAGCAGAGAGTTCATGAATATTAACAATGGTTTGCGCCCCGGACAACATGTCCCCCTGAATCACTTTGCTTGTCAGCTAGCATTAGCTCCTAAACCGTTACTGTAAAAATGGGTCTGACACTTCTGTCTGACGGGAAAGATGGGAAGGAAGGGTGAGGTGAGCTGAAAAGAGGACAGAGAGGTTAGATATTCTGGCCGGCGTCTCAGAAATAATGAAGAATGGTTAGTTTTATAGCCAGAACATATCCCTTTGTGAGTACTTTGAACCCAATAGGCCCTGGCTGCTCATAACCCCTGCCTGTTCTCTGCTAGATGCAGCATGTTTGAACACTTATCCTTGTCCTTTGCTACTCTGCACCATCTTTTGATTTGAAAAAAAGTTACAGTAGAAACCACATACAAGGAATACACAAAGCTGTAGTTGTACAATATTTAATTATATTGTATGGATTGTGGCTCAGGTGGTTGAGTGAGTCGTCCATTAATCTTAGGTTGGTTTGATCCCTGCCTCTACTTGTCCACGTGTCGTGTCCTTGAGCTGAACCTCAACTCAACACTGAACCCCAAATTACTGACAAATGATTGGGACAAGTTTTATATTGTTTTTCTTCATTTCACTTTTATCAATTTTACACATTCACATTTGAATCTTATCTCTATTTGTTGTTTATGGTGTATATATATCTTATGGGTTATATTTCTACAGCCTTATTAGTCATTTGAGTTTGCTCATTCACCTGTAGCACCTTGAAACGCACTACCCTGTGCAGTTTAAATCTTGAAGGATTTGATTGTTTGATTTAACAGGTATTAAAGAGGATATATCATGCTTTTTAGTGATTTTCAGTTACTTATATACTGTTATGATGTTGGATATATATATATATATGCTAAACATGGTCAAAGGTCCAAATAACATATATAAAAATGTTCCCTG
Organism: Thunnus maccoyii; assembly: GCF_910596095.1. Taxonomy (NCBI): domain Eukaryota; kingdom Metazoa; phylum Chordata; class Actinopteri; order Scombriformes; family Scombridae; genus Thunnus; species Thunnus maccoyii. Next base: position 16,334,064 of record NC_056551.1, read on the forward strand.
AAAGTCAAAAGCCCAGGTTTCAGCCTGCTCTGAATGCTTCCTCCTTGTGATGATGTCAGATTGTTTGCCTACAAACGGCCGTCCGTTCTACAGCCTTTGTTGCTAAGGTTGTTTCACAGGTTGTTTGTGTTATACACTCGCATGTTTCGCATTAGTTTCTGGCTTGAACATGTATGGATGTATTTGAGAAGTTTCCATTTTGAGTTAAAAACAGGAAAAAGAAGCAAAGTCTGACGACCAAAGTCGGCCGAGACACAGCTATAACCAATCAGAACGGAGTAGGCTCATTGGGAGGGGGACTTTAAAGAGACTAAAAACTAGAAACTAGGAATAAGAGCTAAATGAAGACATTTAAGGAGTTTTTGAATTGTAAATCATGCAAAGATATTCCAGTAGAACCCCAGTAGACCTGGAAATATGCATGATATGTCCCCTTCAAACTGACATAATTTGTTTTCGTAGAAGCCTAGTTTAAGTAGTCTGAGGTTGAAGCCGTGAGGCTGCGCTGTTCAGGTGTGACTCTGGTCCAGGAGGGTTGTTGTCATCTCACTGACTCATATTATGCACAATGTTGTAGTTACAGTGGAAGTTTGAATCCACATGCTGAGACTCCACAGTTTGGATTATAAGTACAACCTGAAATGTGACCCTGCACTTGGCCTTAGACCTACCTTGTGTGTTCACTGGCTTGGAAGACACCTCCTCCTTTGATGGCTGTTTATTCAGGTCAGAAAAAGAGAGAGAGAGAGAGAGAGATCCCACACTACTAAAGACCAGATTGGCCTCGTCTGGCTCCCAGACAAGCTTTTCAAACTCTTCTTTCACTCCTCTCCCTAAGACATGCTTTCTTTTGGTCCTTTCTTCTCTCCCTCTAATCCGTCCTTCTGCCTATTTAGAGGTGAACAGCGCAGCGTGAAAGAGAGAGAAAGTGTTTTTTGTGTGCTTGACGGGTAACCCTCGCCCTTTTGAAAAGGCAAACAGGGAAAAGCTGCCATTACTACTGGCATGAAGGGATCTTAAGACAACGGCCTTTTCTGCCACTTTATTAGCATTGTAGAGACTAGTGCAGCATCATTCCTCTTTCACCCCTCTCTTTCTCCGTCACTTCTCTGTCCATGTTTCATTTCACGAGCCAGACATCCAAACGATAGAAAGGAAAAGAGGCAAGCCGGGAATTAATAAGGTTACTAGGGGTTAGACTGGCCACTGTTCTAGTCTGAATTCAACAGGCGTTTTCCTGTATTGCTGCTGAGGTGTTTGTTGATATTTTTTTGCAGATTACCACCTCTTTCCCAGGCATATGGATATTGAAAACAAAAATAAAAGTACTGTTTGGATAACTGGAGGAGGAGGGGAGATTGTCAGAGTTCGCAGACCTGTGAATTTCCGTACCGTGTGGTCGGGAGGGCTGAGGGGGGAGCAGCTGAAAGGAAAAGCGGAGGAAAGATGGAAGTTGAAAACATAACAAACAAGCATAATGTCTGGACGGAGACTGGGGAGTATGGGAGCCTAGGTGGAAAGAGCATGATGAGGTGTGAAGTCTGATTGAGTTATGTGTGTACGTATGAGTTAACGACATGCGCCAACAATACTGCTATCATTCTCTTTTGCTGGGAAATGTGGTCATTAAAACTTGTTGGACTTAAAAGTTGTAAGCAATCAGAAACGTTTCCGTTAACAGTGTGAACATGGTCCGGAGTTTAACTGCGCTCTTATAAGTTTTCGTACTCTAAGCCAATCAACCGTTCATATAAAAAATTCTTCCTTTCTTACTCATACATGTCGTACACTTGTGGCACCTACATTAGTCACCTCTGTGTATATTTGCAAAAGACTGAGAGCTCTAGCACCTCTCAGAAGCTCATAGTGTGGACTCAGGAAGCAAACTGGCCTTATCGGGGGTAGACACACAAAGCAGTCCTGGCTGTGGGGTGGCGAGGTATGCGTAAGTACATGTGTGTGTATGTGTGTGGAGGGGGTGGCGGTGGGAGGCACTTCCTCCTATTCTTCTGCTGTTGAAGAGTTCCCATGAGCGCCCCTGCCAGGAGCGACAGTGTGGCCTGAGCAGGCCGAGCCAGCGCCAGTCTCGCCTACACGACGCCGCCACACACTCTCTCACACAGCTGATCTCAGGCGCTACTGCAACTGCTGCTGTTCAGGCCACAGAGCAAGAAGCTGGACAGCGTCTTAACGGATAGAACAAAATGCCAGAAGAGAGCAGAGAGAGGAAGAGATAAAGGAAAGAAGAAGGAATTGAACTGAACTTTTAAAAAGAACACTGCCGTGGATGAAATCACAGGTACAGACTCGTAAAAACTTGCACACGGGAAAGTGCATTGATGACTGGAATCATTACTAGCAATCCTTGAATGGACAAAAGTGCAGCTGGAGGTCAGCGGCAGTGTGATGCCAATTTTACAGAAAGGACTGTTACCAAGAAAATTTAATCTAGACTCATTTGGGGAAAATTGACGCAGAGTGAAGACCAGTTTGGCTGAAAAATAGCCTCCTGGGACCATTCTTGTTGTACTCGACAGATCCCTGTCTTGTTTGCCAGCAAGGTGAGATAAAATACTGTTGTCTACAGCTACATCAACTGGACTGTCACCTGGAAATCTGACATTTTGGACACCGCAAGACTAAAGCCACCCTCTCTTCGGAGAGCTGTCACTGTTGAGATGATTCATAACACCCTAAAATCCACTCAGCCATCAGAACACAGCCCCAGGAGCACACACTCGGCAGCACAAAGGAGGCTGTGGAGATACTCGGGCTGCAGAGGGGCCGGCCAGGTAGAAAATCAGCGTCGCAGTGTGTGCGTGCTGGCTGCGGACTTGAACACTGGAGACGGAGGAGAGAGAGGAGGAGGAGGAGGAAGAGAAGGTGGTGGTGGTGTGATGCACACTATCCACGGGCTGTGTCACCTCTGCATCGGATGTAGGCTGCCTCAGGTGTGTGTGTGAGAAAAGGCGAGGGGACGGAGGAGGAAAAGGGGGGAAAGTGTGATTGGTCAGAATGAATGACAAGTTTGACAGTTACAATCTCTCATGAGTGCTTTCATAATTACCTTAAGTTGCAAAAGATATATTCCATAATTTAGAAAGCTGCAAGAATTTAGTTGTCTGTTAACAGAAGTGTCCCTGGATCCTAATATTTTGCCATTTCTGTTAATGAGAAAACTCTCTCTCAACTGCCAGTCCAGCATATCCGGAAAGGAATGACTGGCAGGAAATTTAAGCGATGTGTTTTTTTTTTTAAGGGGGAAGAACCAGCTCTCTGTCCTCTACATTATTTATCTTTCGAATAGTGAGAGAAGGATCTGATGGAAGGAGAGGGCAAGAGTGGACGAGAGGAAACAGATATCTGCTATGATATGAAACGATGCCACTATCGATGTCACCGCTGTGCACAAGCCACTTGGTGCACATCTGAAGTCAGTTGAACACACAGTAGAATATAATGTGACCAGAGTATAGAATATAAAGCGATTGTGGTGGAACAGAATATGATTTTTACCATTTGAAAATAGAAAGAGAATAGGAAAATGAATCAAAACTTTAAAATAGTTGTAATATTAGGCCTACATGACTGAAATACAGCATGACACTTTCGTTATATGTGTGTTTGTGTGCTGCCCCAGTCACTGAACATACTGACCCAGATAACATTGTCTTACTGAGGAAGAGGAAAACTAGTAGTTGGTTGTGAGATGTTGTGTGTGTTAAGAGTTACAATGTGAGTGGATACAATATATCATCTGTGTGGTTGGTAGATATGCCGCACGTGCAGTTACGTGGAAGCACAGTTTATCCGCACCTGTTGACTGTTAATGTTACCTCTGCTTCATTGCTTGGAAAACAGACCAGGCGCGTATTGTAATCGTCGGATGGAGTTTGGCAGGATTTCTGATCCTGGCCGCATGCAATCGTCGTCATGTCTGAAAGGCGGAGCACTGAGGCATGAATGCAAAAAATGGAAAAGCTCTGTCACACATGCATGAACACATACTGTACACACATGAGCTACAGGGTTTTCTTCCTTTGGGTATATCTAAATTAATGATAAGAGAGTTAAAATCTTGTCAGTTCTTCCACAGTGCCTTTGATTAAATTATTAATTCATCAATAAGGCCTTGCTCACACAATCTAAATATTTAATACATGCTGGGAACCTTTCCCGTTCATTTATCTTCATTCATTTTCAGTAATACGCCTTGTGATCGATGCTTTGAAAACATACTTAAATGAAAATTCTTACTGACTTATTGCATTATTTCTAGGCTAGTCTCTTCTTTTCTGCTCCAGTTCGAAAAGAAAAAAAAAAACCCCTCTGCTTTCATTTAGAAGTAGAAAAGGGGGCATGGGACCACTACTCCGAGGCAGACCAGAGGAGTCCAAGTGGTTGGACTCAGCTATGCTTGCAAATTGAATTAATGCTGTAAAAGACTCTGGAGTTGAGATGAATTGGTCCAAATTAGGCAACTCTGCCCTTAAAAGGGACACAATATCCAAAACAGCTTTTGTTTAAAAAAAAAAGAAAAAAGACACAGACATAAATAATAAGATACAGAACGGAAGAGCAGATGAGGCGTGACAGATGAATCGCTCTCTCACTTCTGTTAATTTTGAGTCTGTGCTTTTCTCTATTTTTTTTTTCGCATATTAAATTTCAGGCTGGTCTTTCAAAATGGTTTATGACTCTGTTTGTTGTTTGTTTTCCTTAATTCCAGTGAAATGTGTTTTTTTTTCATACCATCTGTTCTTGCATTTGTCTTTGTCATCTGTTCTGTCTCTGCCACTTTTTAAAAGTCCCACTGCCCTCTTTTACCACTTAATCTACTTAATCTATTTTTCATCTGTTTCTCCTGTTTGTTTGTTTTATCCCTGTTAATCTCTCTCTACCTGCAGCCAGTTTCCTGGCTTCTGTATATCACTTTTTATATTTTTCAGTCAGACTGGAGGATGTATATCTGTCTGTATTCATACAAAAATATGCAGATACAAAATTTTATCTCATAAAACACTGTTTGTACTTTTTGGCAGAGTCATAAATGAAGATGAGGAGTCATATATTCACCAATGTGTGTGTGTCAGTGCTTCTTCAGAAGGAACCTCCTTTTCGTGATGGTTGCCTTCACGTACAGTATATCGCTTGTAATTACACATAGGTATAATACTTCCATGGCTCGTGTGTGTCTTGTGTTTGTGTGGTAAGGCTTGTAATGCTCTCCGCAAGACGAATTATAATGACAACATCACATCGGCTTCATCTTATGAGGTGGTTCAGTCAAGTTTCAGACATGTCAAATAGGGCCGCGTGTACCGAAACAATCTTGAATCGCTTATGTATGCCAGGTAAGAAAGTCAGTTGTCTTTCTGTGTAACTACTTTTTACAGCCGTGTCAGTTTGGACGGAGACTGAAACAGAGAGAAATCTGAATGCGAAGAGACTGGAGGGTAGAGAAATATGCTTAAGGAATTGTGGCCCCAAACAGTATGACACAGGGCACATAAAATCAGTGGACTATAAGAAACTGCAATCGTACCCGACATTTTAGGGTCATGACGAGCTTCGGGCCTGTGAATAATCACCATATTTCTCCAAGTCGCTGAATCTTGCTGATGGGTAGACTTTTTAATTTAGCAGCAGATACATGTAGTTTTCATCTGCTTTAGAAAAAAGAGAAAGAGAAAGAGAGAAGGGGGGGGGGGTGGTGGTGGTGAGAGGGGGGGGGGGTGTCTGTGTGTTTTGGGCCCCTGGTTGTCAGCAGATGAGATGGAAAGTGAGATGTTTTGGATGGAACTCTGTTGACTTTGGCTCAGACTTCGGGCACAGGTACTGAATGTTTGACGATGCTGGGTCAAAGAGAAAGAGACAATGGGGAAGAGCCATCAGCATTGTCTGTCTGTGTGAGTGTATGTGTGTGTGTGTGTGTGTGTGTGTGTGGATCCGGTGTATTTGAGATGTGTTTGTCTTGTATTCTGAAATAATGTACAGGATGATAATGTTGAGATTTGTCAAAACTTTATACGTACATCCCTTACTGGACTCTGGATTCCAGTAATGAGTGTCCAGCATTTATTTCTACATAAAACTGGATTTAAACTCTTTTCCAGATGCTTGCATATAATCCGCAAATATGTGGCACAATAATCATAATAGTTGGTCAGAAATTCTGTTGCTGTTAACTTTTATATTAAAAATACATCTGACAAGGGAATATAAACTCACAGATTACATATTACTTTTTGTGAATTTTGCGAAATGATCTTTCATATATATATATATATATTTATAGAGTCTAGCTTTATGTTTAACCGTTAGTATTAGTATTAATTAAAGAAGCAGTTGTACACCGTAGAACACAAATACACATATACAGCTTTTCTGTTGGTCTATAATAATTGTGAAAGTGTCGTATGAATGAGCAATGAGTGACCCAGACATACCAACTGTACATTATTATAAAGTATAGATGTGAATTTCAGTAAATCCAGAATATTCTATCCTTCCCCAGCTACTAAACACAGAAAATCTTTCTTCCATCTCTTACAGTTGTTTTTTCTGACTAACTCAGCTAATTGGCTTCACCGGGAAACTGCTGTCAAGACAGTTTTAATAGGAAGTAGAAGCAGAATACCAATCTACTTAATCATCCTGTAGGAAGGAAGTTGATTATTTTGCCAAAATGCTACTTTCGTTTCCTCAGGTTCTATCTTCTTATCACAAAGTGATTCTTTGTGTGTTTGTGTGTGTGTGTCTGTTCTGCAGGTGACCATCCTTCGAGGAAAGGATGGATATGGCTTCACCATCTGCTCGGATTCCCCTGTGAGGGTGCAGGCAGTTGACCCAGGCAAGTTTTCTGTGCATGTACCTGCGCACATTCAGCTCAACCTTCCGGAGAGCTTGTTTAAAATCTTGAGGTCATCACATATTCAGAAATCATATAACGTGAAAGAATTACATTGTCTTTGGAGCTAAATTGCGCGTTTGAGATAGTACAATCTTTCTTTTACACGGCTGTGTTTTTACCCAAATAACATGTTTTGTTGGAGTACTTGGAGGCATTCTCACTGGACTTCCACCCAAAATTATACATTGATAGTTTTAAAAGCAGCCATTAACAAAGGTACTTTACCTATGATTTGATTGTAATACTGTGAGTCAGATTTTAAGTGAGGTTTTTAATTTTCATTGGCACAACTGCCAACAGTAGATTACTAGTTTTAATTATGTTAATGACATGAGCTTGGCACGAAACTGAAACACCTTTATACATATAAAGTTTATGGAATCAAAACAGGTGGATGAACTGCTTCTTAACTTAGAAACTCTTCTCTGTATTCCAACTTAAAGGCACTAGGCTGTTTACACAGCCTAGTGCCTGCTGTGCGAATGCTGTGTAAACAGCCTAGTGTATGCTATGCTGTTTGTTTCACATTTATTGACCTGAGTTTGGCATCTCATGAATGCATCTTGCGTCATTAAACTTTAATGTTAGTGATTTTCTTAGGTGTTCCACTGGTAGCTTTGAAAATTGCCATTACGATCGACTCATGCAGCAGGGTGTTGCAGTTAATAGGGAGCCTGTCTGTCAAATGGAAAACTTGGAGTCAAGCCCCCTTGTTGGCAGGTGTCCACCCTGCTGCCATGCCTTGAACAAGATTCTGAATCTGGAGTTGATTGTATCATTACTGTCCCTTTAGACAGATGAGAGGGATTGAAAACTTCGCTATAGGAAACAACTAAGTATCATAATATCAGATTATTATTTTATTACTTCATCTGTACAGTCATTTGTCAGTCTGAGAAGTCCAATACTGAAGAATATTAAGGAGTTGTAGCCCTGGGTAGCATGAGTGGTACCTGAAGGTGTGTAATGATAAGATTTTTTTTTCCATTTCTTCCTTCTGGCAGGGGGTCCAGCAGATCAGGCAGGTCTGCAGCAGTTGGATACTCTTCTGCAGCTAAATGGTCAGCCAGTGGAGCAGTGGAAATGTGTGGACTTAGCCCATGCTATCAGGTAATGACTCCAACATACCAGAGGATTTACACCAGGATGTAGTGGAATCCTTTTCATTGAATTATTCAGAATTAAGGACTAATGGTTTGTAATTTATCAAATAAATTAGAGGTTTGAAGAATTGATTTTGCATCCTGATTGATTTATAATCTGAACCACAGTGATGACTAATAGTTTTGGCTCAATACCTGAAGAAGATCTCTGCTAAAAAGATATTATTTAGTTTAGAAGCTGTCAGTATGTACTCAGCTTCCAGTGATGTGAGGAAATGACTGCACAATAGATGCTGTGATGCAAATAATTTATCAGGACAACATAATCTCAGTTATATTAAATGTTTCATTACCTGTTCTTGCCTAATTGATGAGTCCCATTCTGTATGTACATCATATATATATATATATATATATATATATATATATATATATAAATATATATATATATATTTGATTGAATTCTTGTATTATAGATGCACAAATACAATAATAAAAGTAATTTATAGTTTAACATTTACATGTTCATCAATTTTGTCCTCCGTTTGCACAAAATATTAACTTTACAGTCCACCAGATGTTGATCATGATCTCTCTTGTCATTGCAGAAACAGCGCCAATGAAATCACAGTGGTGGTGTGGCGCACCGGCCCCTCAGCTAAGCCTAATTTTGAGGGCCTCATTCACCGGCCCTCCTACAAGCCCTCCACCTCAAACTATGATGCCCCCTCGCCCCCCACCCGCAGGCGTGTTCCAGATGTCGGCACAAGCAAAACCCCCCCAGCTGTGCCACCTCTCCCAGCCCACCACCGTGCCGCTGCCAGCCGCAGGCTGCTGGTCAATGGCTCTGAAGCTGGAAATAGCAGCGGTGTAGGTGTAGGGACCCTTGGGTGGGGGGCCCAGGGGGGATCAGCCGAGGAGCTGGACGGGAAACCGCGACACCTTCACCACCCACACACTGCTACACTGAAGGGCACCAGGGTGAAGGCATCTAATGGGGACAACTACATCATCCTGGCCCCCATCAATCCTGGAAGCCAGGTACCGCAGACTGGTGGTGGGCTGCATCTTCATCATCTCCTTCGTCCTCCTCATCCTCACCAGGGTCATATGGTGGCTCATCCTAGATATGTCTCCTTACCTTACATCCCTGGTGCTGATAGATAGAAGGACTGTATATACAGTATGTCTGGGCCATTTGGGTTAAAGTTGTCTCTTTGATTTGTGCTTCAAGACATGTTTTGAACACACTACATACAGTGCACACAGTGTCATGTAGATATGGAATACCCTGACAAGAAAGAGGAGACAATAACATATAAATTGTAGCTGTTAATAATACATTGTATGCCTTTACTATGTCAAGCTTTGACAATATTTCTTTCATTACATACTACCGACTAAGCACAGTTCATGTTAGGAGAATAATGCATATGTATCTGACATCATTTATCTTACAGATATCCTATTGATAAATCATCTGTATGCCATGGTTTCTACAGCAGTACATGAAGAATCTGGCATTTATGAAAGGGAAAGATACAACAAAAATATTACTTTAATGCATACTTTATGAAAATACACAAACTCCAACACATTCACATGCAGTATAACATGGATGTACATGCACAGTATAGCATCTACATGACATCTTGTACAACATGTACTTATGGTTGCATTTAGTGACATCATGTACAGTATATGAGGTAAAAGCTTTCATCATTAAAGCAAAATAAAGCAAATTCATTAAATCAAAAAGACTGAACTGAATTCCTCAGCTAACACCAATGTAACCCTACAATACTAACCCATTAACCACCTAACAAACATGTTGAAGCAAAAGGAAAAAAAAAAGAAGTTTGGAGACAGTCTCCCTGCAGCAGTGTCCTCTGTGTGTTATTGCTTGCAATCTAGGTTTAGCCTCCAGTGTCTAAATCGTTGCTTAAGACCACCAAAACATTTCTGACAAACTACATCTTTTTCCTGTCATATGTAGAGTTGATAGTTAAGTTAAATTCTCTTTTTTTCCCTTATACCTCTGTGTCTGATTAAGTCTGTGTGTCTGTGTGCCTCATGCAGAGTAAGTCTTCATCTGTGAATGCTTTTCAGCTTGAGGTTCATTTAAGGAACATTGTAGTGCAGGGCAAGACAGTGTGTGGCGAGCAGTCCCAGACATGAGATGAAATTGATTTTAGAAGAAAGAACAGAAGCAGATTGAGTGAATAAGACATTCATGAAAGAAATGACAGACAGTATATTAAAAGAAAGAGAGTAGAGTGGTCTGTTAGCCTCTGGAAAAAGGTTGCTAACATATTGCACAAACATTCCCCTTCAAATAGACACCACTTCTGCCCAAAGGCAGGAATTTGGTGAGTTTTTCGTGGTGGCCATCGCAGGCTAAATATACCGAAGGCCCCGTGGAAATGGGTCATGTTGGTGACATATCGCGCCGACACAATACTCTAGTTCATAAAACAAAGAGCTTTGAAAGCACACGCTGCAGTAAATATCTCCCCCCAATAAGCTGGTAGAAAAATGTGCTAATGATATGTCGAAAACGTCTTGTATCTTTCTGTTTTCGCCTGTTCATCTGAACAACACGTGAAGTGGTGGCGGCTTCCTATCTTTATTCCCACCGTTGATTGTAATTTGTTATGACAGTTAGAAACCCTCACTGCCTCACTTAGTCCAGCGCGATTCAGACAGGCTCAGCTGAGTCCTAGAAACTAAATTCAGTGTCATGCTAGAAACCACAGATGATAATGTAGAGTTTGATCCCTAAACCTTTTGCATATCAACACAGAAAAAGAAATGTAGGACACAAATATGATTAAAAAATCTTTAAAATCCCCTCTATACTCCCCCTTTTTTTAAATTAAGGAATTATGTCTTATGGCATCCCTTTCCTATCTTGATATCTGACAGGATCAATATCACACCATAGAAAGTCAAAGCAAGAATCAACTATCAATATAGCATCAGTTTAGTGATTAAATAATTACTGTATCTTATGTCATTATTTTAATATGTATTTAGGCTTTACTCCATCCTAGATGTTCGTGAGTTTTCATTTTTTGCTTCAGCAAGCCTATTTGATATTTATGTCATTTCATATTATTCTGCTTTCAGATCTTGAGGCCTGTTTACCAAGACAACCAGGGAACATTAGGTAAGACATGATTCAAGACTCATGCAATGTTTAGTAAAAAGGCTACATTGAGCTCTGTTGGGAATTTTGGCTGAAAGCCTTTGTTTAAGTTGGCTTTAGTGCCTTTATTATTTTGGATGTAGCCCAGTGTCAATTTCATTTTTGACCTCACATTTCAGGTTATTATCATTTTAATGACCTTCAGTCAACATTTGGCACCCTGTGTCTGTAGTCTGGCTTTAGAAATACAGCACATGCAAAATACTTTTGATGCTCACTGTTGAAATCCTAAATTACTTACTGAAAACCTTTTAAATGTTTGTCAAAGATCCTGAAAAAAGGAAAAATCAGTTATCACCATTTTTATGCTCACAATGGTTTTTTTTGTTTTGTTTTTTGTTTTTTCTGGAACCTGACCAGTATAACAGCAACATATATAGTATAACAGCTTAAAATATCAAATATACATCCCCTCCCTTTTTTGAAATAACATGTTGCCCACAACACTATGGAGCACTAAAAGGCAAACCACACACAGAACAAAGGAATTCTGCTACAATAAAATCTGATTTTTTTTAGCTCCTCTTCCAGCTTATATTCAGCTGAGCAACTATGTGGTGTGGTTTCTAGCTTTTTCATGTCAAGCCAGCAGAAGACCAGCTATGATCACAGTAACAATCACAGTAGTCATTTTGTACATACAGGTAGCTGGAAACACAATGACAATAAGAGAGGGAAGTATACTGTTCAGATCAGATCCCTGAAGATAGGAAATTCTGTCAATTTGTATTTAATCTGCACCCAAAGTGGTGACACATGTGCTGCAGGGATAACAACTTTGATTGGTTGATTCACTGCCAGTCGGACATCTTTAGCCTCAAATTTGATGACTGTGTAGCCAGAATCTCCATTACACCAAGACCATGGAGGCCTGGAGGAATTTAAAGAAATAGTTTGACATCATGGGAAATATGTTCATTAGCTGTTTTGGGGAGAGTTAGATGAGAAGATTGATATGGTTATCGTGTATGCGTGCTGAATATAAAGCTGCAGCCAGCAGCTGGTTAGCTTAGCTTAGCATAAAGCCTGCATACATGGTGAAACAGCTTGCCTGGCTCAGTCTGAAGGCAACAAAATCTCCCCAAAAGCCTTATACTTATACTATACTTATACTTTTTACACTTTTTGTACAGATGAAACAAATGAGATATAATGTGTTAATCAGCAAGCTTGGGGGATGGGCTGGGAGGCAGATTATGTTACCTTCAGACAGAGCCAGGCTAGCTGTTTCCCCCTGTTTGCAGTTTATGCTAAACTAAGCTAACCGTTTCCTGGCTCCATCTTTATATTTAGCACACAGACTGAGAGTGGTATCGATCTTTTCATCTAACTCTTGGCAAGAACGCGAATAAGCTGGTTAGCTTAGCTTAGCATAAAGCCTGCATACATGGGGAAACAGCTTGCCTGGCTCAGTCTGAAGGCAACAAAATCTCCCCAAAAGCCTTATACTTATACTATACTTATACTTTTTACACTTTTTGTACAGATGAAACAAATGAGATATAATGTGTTAATCAGCAAGCTTGGGGGATGGGCTGGGAGGCAGATTATGTTACCTTCGGACAGAGCCAAGCTAGCTGTTTCCCCCTGTTTGCAGTTTATGCTAAACTAAGCTAACCGTTTCCTGGCTCCATCTTTATATTTAGCACACAGACTGAGAGTGGTATCGATCGTTTCATCTAACTCTTGGCAAGAACGCGAATAAGCTGGTTAGCTTAGCTTAGCATAAAGCCTGCATACATGGGGAAACAGCTTGCCTGGCTCAGTCTGAAGGCAACAAAATCTCCCCAAAAGCCTTATACTTATACTATACGTATACTTTTTACACTTTTTGTACAGATGAAACAAATGAGATATAATGTGTTAATCAACGAGCTTCGGGGACGGGCTGGAAGGCAGATTATGTTACCTTCGGACAGAGCCAGGCTAGCTGTTTCCCCCTGTTTGCAGTTTATGCTAAACTAAGCTAACCGTTTCCTGGCTCCATCTTTATATTTAGCTCACAGACTGAGAGTGGTATCGATCTTTTCATCTAACTCTTGGCAAGAATGCGAATAAGCGTATTTTCCAAAATGACAAACTATTTAGGCTCTCCAAGTACTTTATGAAAGAGATTACTCCACACCCAAGTCAGTACCTAGAAGTGTGCCACTATAAATGCCTCCACAAATTCTATGTAATCTGTGTCTTTACCCTTACCTGCTTCAGCTTCCTCTTTTTGTTCTTCAGCTGCCAGGTTATATCCCGCACGGCAGGCCTCCGGTCCACAGAGCCAGGGTGGTGGTGGGGGTGCTTTTTCTGGAGGTATGAGTAGTAGTAGTGGTGGAGGTGGTGTGGGTCTCTCCAGTCGTACTGGCTTCCTACGTCGGTCCAACAACTCCAAGACAACAAAGACAGCGTCCACCTCCACTAATGCCCCCAACTACCAACAGCAGAATGCCAACTTTGCCAATTACCAGAACTGTACCATCGTCCGCTCACACACTCCACATGCCAACTACGGATATGTTAAAGTGGCACCCAAGATCCTTATCTTCCCCATCTTTGTTCAGGTATGCCAATTTGTGTGAATATATGTCTATCTGTTTTTACAATTATATTTGTTGGTGATTTTACAGTCAATTCTGGGGCATCATGATTTGTGCTTTATTGTATACATTTTAGGGCACTACAGTATTTTCATCCGAATCTTTAGCTCTGAGCCTCTGTACAGAAATGCATGCTGATATGTTTTTACACTTTTTTTTGGTATATATTAAACAAACAAGATATAACATGTTAATTGTGAGCTTTGGATGTGCTCATTGGCAGATTTTGTTACCTTTGTACAGACCCTTGTTAGCTGTATCCTCCTGTTTCCAGTCTTAATGCTAAGTTAAGCTGCAGCTGTCTTTTAGTTTAGTTAGTTAAGCTTTATTTATCTGGGAGATCTCATTGAGATCACATTACATATACACAAGATTACAAGATCATTAAAACAATCACAAACATTATAAAAAATATAAAAGTCCCCCACAGGAATTAGTGTCTCCAACTTCAGGCTATGTTGCAGTTCATTATCTGTTCAAACTTGAGAGTGGTGTTTATCTTTTCAACTTCAGCTTTCTAATCTCGAGTTGACTGGGTCATGATCACTGAAATCTTTTTAAAAAAATGACGAGGATGCAGTATAAAGAAAGAGAGATAATATAAGGAGTGAGAGGGAGAGGATATGCAAATGACTTAAGCTGTGGACATTGTGGTTATGTGGTATACATATTAGACCACTAGGTCACCATGATGCTCTGAACATTAGCATTGAGTGGTCAAACAGGGAAATCCATGTATAATAGTGCACCAGATGCTCAATATGATATTGGGTCAAAAGGAAGTAGACATTTGAGGTTTTCAGTCACATGCTCTCATTTATGAAATATTGTGACCTTTCTGTTTAAAGATCTCAATGGGTATGTATGCCATTAGGCAGCAGTACTTGACAGTTTGTCTGTGAAGACAGACAGCAAACCACAAAGAGACAGAGGGGGTGTTAAAGTGAATCTAGGAAGTCTGCGTTACAAACTGAGCAACCAGTATGGTTATTTTATTAACTTCTTTTTTAGGTTAAATGAGGAACTGTATTGACTAAATTAAAAAGGTTGTTTTGGCTTTTATGGATGATTTTATGATCTGTCCAACTTTCATCCCCTCCGCTGTGTGCTGAAAATTTTACATATACTGTCTGTACTTCATAGTATGATGATAGGAAAGACTGTTTATATTTTTCTAAATGGAGAATAGCACAAATTAGGAAGTAGAGGCAAGATATGTTAAGTCATGTGTTGTTGCATAATAAAAGCTCTTATTTCAGCAAATGTACGTACATTAAATAACCAATAAAGACCATCATGGGATAAGATGGTTGTTATACAATATTTTCATCTCCTTCAACATTTAAAATACTACTGGTATCTTCGGGTATTTCATTAATTTGTTTTTACACTTTTAACATGACATGACTATAGTGGCATTTCCTGTTTATCATATAGAAAAGCATAACTATGATCCTATTACATACAGCATGCAAAGGTTACGCACATTGATATTGAGCTGGTCCTCTGTCACACCTTGAACTTGAGAGGAAGTCCCCTCCTCCCACGTTGCCGCACTAGTTCATTTTAAGTGTCAGTGTCTTGTCATACTCAGACCACACATACCGAGTCACAGTTGCAGCACACTTTCTTCCTTCATAGAATCACTTTCAGTTGAGTTTCACACAGTGAAGAATCGTCTTGCTGTGAACTGTCTAGCAGATTATTCGGATTTGGGAGCCAAAATGGACTTGGTACTGCAACCTTGTGTTTTATTTTACCAATCAATAGCAAATGTAATATCATATTTTTGATTTTTATCTGAAAAATTCTTAACATATGTTCACGATTTTGACATGAGGCTAAGGATAATTGTATATATTATAATGTTTAAAGCAATATTTACTAGTGGTCATTAATAAACATCTGATTAAAGTTGTCAGTTATCAATAAATGTGCTTAATGAGTATTTAGCCTCAAAATTTGTGTTATAATCAGTCTGTGTTATCTGTTGTTGCTCTCTGTCTAGCCTCTTGACCTGTGCAGCAGAGCTCTCATCATATCCGAGGAGATGATACTGCATGAGAGCAAGCACCACTCTCTAAAGGTAAGCGGAAAAAAAGCTACTGTACATGTTAGCAGTATGTAACAAGATCCGTTTTGCTCTCACCATTTTCCACATTACTGTTAAAAAAAAGGAAATTCTTGAATACCACAAACAGATTGTGGTAAACATTTTATTCGTTTGTCACAACCAGTTATGGGGTTTATTTGTCCAAACTGAATGTGACGGTCCATTGCCTCGATGCACATCTTAAGTCAAAACGTGTGCATGTTTGCGAGTTATGCATGTACAGAGAGACGGAGTACAAGTCAAAAGCAACATCCTGGTATGTCTGAACATCTCTGAAGAATTTGTAACTACTCTGAAGTATCAGGTTCACATGAGTTGTGGGAAATGAATAATTGATAGGATGAAGGTAGAAATGAAGGAGGAGTGTGCCACAGGTCTGACTGACTGAGAAAGTCTGTTTTATGTATCAAAAGAAGCTGTTGCTCCTTTTATATATATTAATGATGCTTTCACAATATATAAAGCTCACCTTTCAATAATATTCTGCATTATTTTAAGGTATTATATGCAGTATGTTGTTATAGTAAAAGTGGAAAATATGTAACACTTTCTCATCAAGGTACTCCTTCTTTAAGAAGTTTCAGAAGTTTAAAATAATCATTTTTATCCTGACACAAGTATTTCAACATTGTAGGTGTAGAAATACTCTATATACTATAATTTAAATGTTTTGCATTGAAAGAAATGCATTAGGTTTCGTTAGCTTGTAGGATTTTATGTGTAATTCTGCAAAGAAACTAAGTACATTACAACAGAACCAGATGCATTACTGTAATGTTACACATAATAACTTTAAGCAATAGTATAATGAATGTGTGTTTGCCAAGTTCACCTGGAAAAACAGGGTGTTAACATTCGCTAGTGTTAGCCACGTTAATATATCAGTATTGACTTTATAAATATTTGCATTTCCTTGATATTCGTGCACGTACACTAAAGTATGATGTTTTGGCAGCAGAGGTTATCACAGTCAAATGATTTACATCACTAAGAACGTTAAACATGATCACTCTTGTGGGAATCACACAGGCTGATACATAGTGTAAATGTAAGGTTTCATGAATCTGCGATTCAAATGAGGAAAACCTCTCTGACATGCTATGTTGTTTTTCAGAGGAAGCATGCAAAGCAAGTCTGTGTGTACTGTATCTTCAAAGAGAAAAGAATGAAAAAAGCATATCGTTGTATTGAATTAAGCTCTTGCTACAGTTCTTTAATTTGCTCTGTCAGATAATCTTTGCTGTGCAGTGACTGTTCGAATGGAAGGTAATCCTGGCCTCTCTCTGGGGTCTGTCATTAAACAAATATTTAACAGCCAGTGTTTGTCAGGAGGGAGTTTCTCTCCACTGTGCCATTTTATAGAGGCTGTTTTTAATGATCTTGTTCCAGCTTTTACTCTTTGCTCACCAGAGTTGTGTAAGTCTGCCCTGGAGGCAAACATACAAACTCTATTGTTCACACAAATATGGAACACTTTCATTATAATGTCTGAACACAAATAACAAGCATTGCACAGATTTGACTTAGTCCAAAGTGACATTTGGACAAAATTGACTTTTTTCATTAAATAAATGAATACTTAATAAATAACAATGCCAATTTGATTTGCCTATTACATATTTAGCAAATGTATAATAGTGGCCCAAAATGTTGTTATAGTGTCTTTGTTTTAAAAATAAAAATAATTAGTCTATATTTTAAAACCAAGTTAATACCAAACTGTCAATCATTAATTAAAGTTTCTGATAAAATTAAAGTTTTAATCAGAGGGCGTCATTGTTATCTTGACAGTCATGATATAGTGCAGGATATATTTATGGAAAAATACACAATACTGTTACATGCAACATACAGTAATCATGTACAAATAACTTATTTGTGTCTATCAATTGTAAAACAAGACCAAGTGGACAATTTATGTGTGTTATGCTAAATATCACAACATCTGGATGACTGAAATGTTACTTAGACAACATTATTTGGCATTTGTTAGTTTTAAGTAACCAAATTGTTGATTGTATGACTTCACACATTTTTTTTTTGGGATGGGCTGAAAATTGTTCATAGTTCAAATTCTTCATAGAGTGAGACAGTCCACTGTAGAGTAGGAGTTAAAATAAACCTTTTAAACATCTATTTTGTAACAAATCTAATAGTTTCTCTGTGGGAAAAGTGTTGCTTACTGCTGCTTTCCTCTCATGTGCTTTGTCCTTGTTTCTTTACCCTTACTTACATCCTCTTCCACCCACTCAAATGTACGTGCACATGCACTCGCACACTCACAGTCAAACCACATACTGGCTACAGAAATACCCTCTTTGCTATCTCATCCTTCCGAGGAAGCCGCAAAAGCAAAAGCATTGTCACAGTGCCCATCTACATGACTTACAGCATATGTGTTATCTTGTTGCATCAATGCATGGACTCAAATATGTGAACATGATACATAATCTAGGTTCTTTTTTTTTTAATCATTTACAGTATCTCTGTCTCTTCTTTTTTCATGCTCTGTTCCTCTCGTCATTCAGTTATTCATTAATTTTATTGCTTTACTGGTATAACTTTTCTCCCTTTACCAATGCAGAAGCGTGAAACCAGTCATGGGCCATCATGGCATGTTGGAAAACTCTTGGTCAAAGATCAAAAGTGGCAATCTGTAGTGTTTCTGTGTGTGTGTCAGAGAAAGGAGTTTAGAAATTTGTGTGATTAGGTTTAGGCTAGAGTACCGCCTCTTCTGCACACATGAAAAGCAACCCTCACATCGAGCTGTCTTTCTAACACCCCATAATCAATAAATAATCAATATTTTATCAGACACTGTCTGGATACTAGAATACATTATCACCAAGGCTACAAAACCAAACAGACATTACATATTTTAAAACTTGAATTCTGATTATGATAGCCTATTACTACAATTAAAATGATCAATCGTACTCAAATGTACTACAATCGACTTGACTGAAAGTAGTAAATTAAACTTTCCTCTCAAATTATAACCCCTCTCTATGTTGAAGAACATTTTTTATATATTACCTGGTACTGGAATATTTCTCACTTTATACATTATCTGTGCTGTGTTAAATTCTACCAGATCCATATACTTCAAGGTATATGACTTAAAAAACACATAAATTGTTTACTATCTTTATGGCTCTTTTTGTTAGTATGCATAATGACTGCTTTTGTAGGTGTTGCCCCATACTTCCTCACAGTAACTAAGACACAGAAACAAGTGTACAATGCTTTGTGATTCAGAATGTGCCGTGTTTTTCCTAGTATTGCAACACTCCTTGCCGACTGTCTCGCACATATCTAATATGAGGTTTCCAGCAGATTTTGTGGTCTAATATCACAATTAGAAATTTATTTTCATATACTCTTTCTATATTGACATTGTATATCATCACTTGTACTTGAGTGATCAATTTCCAAACAATCTTTGTTTTGTTCAGATTTAATGATAATTTGTTTATGTCAAACCACCATTTTAATTTTCTCATTTCTGTTGTGATCACCTCCAAAAACTGCTGTAAATTCTCCCCAGAACAAAAATATTTGTGTTGTCCACAGACAATACAAATTTCAATATTTTTGATACTCTACACATGTAATTTATGTACAAAATGAACAATTTCGGGCCTAATACTGACCCCTGAGGTACTCCACAAGTAATATGCATGCACCTTGATTTATGCTCACCTATCCTTGCAAATTGTTTCCTGCTTCTCAACCAATTCAGCACAACCTCTCTGATACCATACTTTTCCAATCTATCGAATAATATATTGTGATCAATTGTATCAAAAGCTTTTTTTTTAGATCTACAAAAAACTCCCTCTGCATTCTTTTTATGTCTATACAATTTGTAATTTCTTCAATTAATTCAATTAGCGCCAAAGAGCTTGATCTATTTGTTCACGGCTTCACGATCAACAGGCTTCATGATCAACAGGCTACAAAATAAGATGCTGGCCGCTTTTAAATGTATGACTGTAATATGTATGTGTGAAGCGCATTTCCTGCGCTAGGACGTGGGGCGAGGGAAAAGCTCTTGTGGGGGTGAGACCTGTTGAGTGTTAGGTGCATCTCACAGGATAGCAGATGTATGTTTGTGAGATGTGATTACTTGAAGGTGTGAAGTACTGGTGAGACTGTGATGAAATATGAAGATGTGTTTCTCCATTTTCCCATTGCCTTCCTTTCAACCTCACCCCCTCCTTCATCCTCTTTTTCACTTCCTGTTTCTCCCATTTTCACCCTCTTCTTTCTATCTGATGATTTAGGTTACAGTATTCGTCTACAGCGACCTGATGCTGGTGACTCGAGAAGATGAGCCAGGCAGGTGTAACGTCCTTCAGAGTCCTCTGTACCTCCGACACCTGCGGCTCCAGGACGGTATGTAAATGTTGACACATTTGTCATTACACTGAAATCCTGGATTCATGTGTCAAATTGTGGCATGACAGCAATTACTGGAGTTTTGCAGAGAAGAGGGAATCTAAGGAGTCTGTCCTGTAATCAAAAAGTCACAAATTTAATCAGAAATTATTGATTCTGCTGAATTCCTAAAGATAATTTATTCTTATGAAACAGTAACTCTGACATGTCAGAGGTGTTGAGGTGATTATGTAAAGTCTTAATCATCAGTAAGTTTGGTGTGTTTGTCATTCAGGACAACAGAGAGCTCAAAACTTAAGAGTTGAGAGATGCATTTTACTGCATCAACACATTTCTTAGTCCAAAAAGACATCAGCCTTAATTACAACATGAAAATCTATATCTAAACAATCTTATCTAATCATAAACCATGTTAGACTTTTTACAGTTCAACCCAGAACACAGGAAATATAACATGTAAACACAGAATTGCACAACTAAAAAGAAACATACAGAACTACTGTATGATTAGAGTGATATTTTCAGTCAAGATTAACCAGAGGATATTTAGGGAAAGACTGCCCAAGTTCCTGTTGCTTTGTCTTTTTAATTCACCTTGGTGTAAACAACCATCTCCTGTGGCAATATGGAGAGAATAGTTTGGCCATCAGGGCCACAGAGCCCAGGCAAGTCAAATAAATAACGTAGGGGCTCACTGTAAATATCTGTGTTTAGAGTAGTGGGCGTAGACAGGGGCAGGGTCTAGAGTCATGGTTGGTAACAAAGCCTGCAGAAAGGGGATACACATACTGTAGAACCCGTATGAAGAAAATGTACCAGTGCAGTGCATAATAAGTGACTCTTGCCTCTAACTGAGTGTTATAACATACTTTATGCATGTCGCAAAGATTAACAAATGATTGTAACTATGGATTTTGTCTGTTAGACTTCAGGTCAATATATAAACATGCTGAGCAGCAAAAAACAAAACAAAAATGTTTGTGCATGAGTGACAATAAATACGACTAAGCAGTAGGATAGCGGTGTCAGGATTATGGGATTGATTTGGCAGGATAACAGGTGTTAGGAGGATCATGTTGAACAGAGATCGTGTGTTCTGTCTCGCGGAATAATGACTTTAGTGGTGGTGTAGTGTTCAGAGTCATTGCCAGTGTAAGGGGAGACAACTGTGGGTCTGAGATCACTGATTGCCAGTGTAAATCAATGCAGTTTTGAGTGATTAATAAGTTTGATCCTTTCAGTGGAAGGCTGGGCCTGACCTTAAGTGGAGGGTGTGTGTGTCAGTGTAGCCTCACATAGCTGCAAAAGTGACAAAACCCACTATCATTGCCCCCAAGGAAAGTAACTGTGAATGAAAATAAAAGTGCCCTGAGCTCACCTTTGTTGTTGCTTTGTATAGAGCCAGAAAAAATGTTAATGCACATTTTTCAGTTGTACCTTATTTCAATATAATGTAGCTTCTACGCACACTTGCTGAGTCAGACTCAAGAAGCCAGCTATTGGTATTTTAAATCAACATTAGAATCAAGAATCTACAGAAATGTCAAACACTGAATGAGGTTATTAATTGCAGATACAACAAAAACACATTCATTTTGCAGCTACCTGTACAGTAAAGTTGTACAGTTTTATTTTTATTACAGTAAGAAAATGTGAACAGTAACAGATTGCAGTAACAAATAGACAAATCAGTGGTCAAGCATTTCTCAGTTTCAACACATACTGTAGCACCCAGCTGGCCAGAGCTATTCACCCCTCCTCACAGACAGTGTTGCTGTCCGCTGGGCAATTCTGACCTCCGCCCTTCGCCCAAAACAAAAAATCAGAGATCTCTAGGGAGGGGATTCAGTAGGGTTTGCGTGTCTGTGTGTGTTTCATGAGAGGACACACACGCGGACACACATCTCCACCCTGCAGCCTGTCATTGTTATTTCACTTCGGCAGCGTCACTCAGGAAAGAGGCGCCGGGGGATTGTGTTTGTTTCAGCGAGGGTGTGTTTGACATCTGTGTGTATGTGTGTGTGCGTGCGTGTAATGACACAGTACAAGTTCAATACAGGGGCTTTCCTGTGTTCCTGTCACCCCGATACTAGGCTAAGGAGCGTGGGAAACACAGAGAGTGGTGTCAAACACACATAAAGCCACCTGCAGCCAAAATGACCATGTGTCAATCCAAAAAAATCACAGTACTTAGTAAATTAACAAGACATCTTCTACATGTCCATTTACAGGGCTTTGTCAAGTCTTTATGACAATTCCTACACCATTACAAGAGGAAAAATTAATTTACAGTTGAAACTCCCTTCTTGCATTTACACTACCTTATCACCAAAGCCCTGGGAAATGCAATTTCATGTCATCACATATCAAATTTGAACTGAAAAGTGTAAATGTGGTGGTGAGATGACAATAGATGACAATAAAGTTTATTGTATCCTTGTATCCATGATGGAAAAATGTAATTAGCCAGAGAACAATCACTGACTGTTGTGCAGGAAGCAAAAGAGTTCTCTCACTTTTTTGGTATTGTCCTCCAGTTTTGAGTAACAGAGAATTACCTTTGACATATCAGTATGTCACCACTATCTAGTGTACGCATGTGATCCCACCCATCCATGTGAGATTACCAGCTTTACAGAAATTATGCAAAATATATCGGTGTGTCTTTTTAAATGTGTGCAGTGGATTTTCAGCATTTTCATGACCTACAGTATAGAAATAATTCTTTAGATTACACTATAAACGTGGACACCAGTGAATGTTTGAGTTACTACAATAGGTTTTCTCATGACTTGTGATATCATGTACTGCACTGTATGACTGCACTCTGCTGGTTTTTGGAAATCAGAAAGATATCCAACAGTGACCTCTGCTGTTTGTTATAAAAAGAGACACATTTTCTGAAAATGGTTACACTGAGTCTATCACTCAGGCCGTGCTGTTCCCACAGCGCTCACTCTGGCCATGACCACTCCTGCCTGCAAAATCAGTAAGCAGGAGTTGGTTGTTCTTTCTAAAGAGTCACAGGTCCTTCAGTTTATGCAGGAGATTACCACATGTGTTTTTTCAGTTTGTGCTTGCCAGTACACTCTTCTTTGCTCTGCTGAGGCATTCGATATTAGTCGTTAGCCTATTGAATGGGTGTTATCATCACCCATCTGTTCCAAATATATGGGCTAGTAGGGGCTGACTAAACCTACTAGTAGAATCAGGACGCCGTTAGCAACCATTTATTTCTAGAAGGCACAGAAGGCCTGTTATCAGGCATGTGCTGTCATGTGACTGTCAAGTTTTAGTCTGTAAAAAACAAAGAGAAAAAGGCTGACATTCCTTTTATTCTCAGTGGAAAATGCAGATAGTTAGATAGGAGAGTTTCAGCATCAAAATGCATTTTGATAACATTTCTAGCAAGAAATAGGCCTATGCATTTTATTTTCATAATCTACATTCAGTGAATGTATATGATGTTTATTTTGTCAGATACTACAAAGATTTTTTCAGGCTTTCTATTGTTTCTTTGGTGGTTGCTATGGACGCTGCCGTTGCTGAAACCACATAGTTGCATGTTGTGTGAATCATTGTCTATCATTGCCCCTATTAGCCCATATATGTGTGATGATAATGCCTGTTCAATAGGCTGATAACAGTCAAATTCAGTGGCTGAGGAGCCAGAGCCACAACTGGTGAAGCCGACAGGCTGAACATGCTGGTTAAGAGTGCAAGCTCTGTTGTGAGACTGAGCGTTAAAATGTATATTTTAAGTATAGGTTCACATCACATGCCCCAATGTACATTGAAACCGCTTCTGTTTGCTGAAATCATTCATCCTCTTCGTGCTAGATCCCTTTTTACACAGTCTTTGTAGCACAAAAAGCTTCAATGAGTTGAATTAGTTTATACATGACTGTTCTTTCCTGCATTGCTATGCACATTTGTTACAACCTGTAGCAACTACAGTAGCACATTGACTATTATTACTGAGTTTCATGGACATAGATTAGACAGATAGACAGGCAGACAGGCAGGCAGGCAGACAGACAGACAGACAGATAGATAGATGCTCTTCTGAGATAATGAGAGATAGAAGGAAGGGTGGAGAAAAGGACATTATGTAGGGTTGAATGGATGATTCCTGTCTTTCTAGAGCGTATTTAATCGTTTTAAATCTCACCCGCTCCTCACTGTGATCTTGAACATCAGACAAGATTGCCAGTCATGGTCAGAGTGCTGTGTGTGTGCTTGCGTGTAATGAAATAGTAAACATCACCACAACATATAGATAGATGTGTGTATGTGTGTGTGTGTGTGTGTGTGTGTGTGTGTGTGTGTGTGGAAGGGGAGGGGGGTTGTGTCATTCGATTAAAACCATATATCTTGACTCCAGACCCACAGGCCTGCCTCAAAGAGCGCTGTTTCAGTGAGTTATGGGTGGATGTCTATAAGGCTGACCTACAGTAAAAAGCTTTCCATCAATAAAAGTATTTTGGCACAATCATAGTTGGAAATCAAAGAGCTTGCTATAATAATGCTGCTTTATGTTGCAGAAGGAAGGGAAGGGAGTAAGTGAAAATGAAACAGAGGAAAGAAGATTGAGTAGTTGGCTGTAAGGGAAATCGATGACACACAGGAAGTATTAAATTAACCTTGTTATTGCTTTGTCTTACAGATTATGCTGAAGAACTGCGATTCTACCTTATTCACATGACAGAGGTAAGAGAAAGGATTGTGTGTGTTTGGAAGAAAGAGAGAGAGAGAGAGAGAGAGACAGACTGAGAAGGAGGGCCTAATGTGAACGGCCTATTCCGTCTGTGAGCCGGAGGGGCAATTGACTCCAGTGGAAATCACATTACAGAGAAGACACAAGGATTAGCAGAAAGCTCTAATGAAAATGTCTTTCCTCTGTGTGTCTTTCTCAGATACGACTCCATCTCAGACTTGTCTCTAACACGAGCTCAACATGCATTTACATGCATATCACAACAGGAAATGCTAAAAACACACTATGAAGATTTTAAAATTAGGTTATCATTGCACCATCAAGCTATTTTTTGGCTTACAACAATTAGTTCAGTGGTTCATTTTTCACTTTTTAGCATGAAAGTAGTTTATATATTTAACTATATAATAATCCTTGGTGTAAGTAAAGCTGTGGAATATCTGAATATGTGTAACATTGTACTATGCAGCGCATGTAGTAGTGTTCATTATAAAACAATATAAATGTGCTGAAATATGATGCATTTATATATTTAAATTGTGATTTGTTTTGCTGTTTCACTGTTATTATGAAAAACAATAATCCTTTCCTCCATCCACTGCAACACCTCTCAGGCTGTCATTTTAAGATAAAAGGGAAAGGTATGATTGTTAATATTTCATCGCTGTGTTCACCGATAATTCAACACTGGGTAACTGAAGTGGCACTTTAAAGGCTAATGTTTTCCATTGTTTCAGCTCTATAAAAGATAAATGGCAACAATAGAATTCCAGTGGTCTGAAAAATGACCTTAGCAAAACCTTAAAAACAAATGCAGCAAAAAGGAAACATTATGACCTTTTCAATTACACGAATAACCGCATGTGTTCATGTGTTCTCTCAACACATCAAATCATAACCAGGGATGTGAATATTTTACTTCAGTGCAGCTCGACATTTTCAGTTCAAATATTCATCAAGTTGGAGCGATGCTGCATCACTGTCTGGCTTCCCAGTAGTCATTACGATGCTTAGACAATAGTTTTTCAGATGAAAATTTCCAATCTGTTGCCTTAAAACAGAGCAGCGGGGGGAGAAGACAAAGAGCATAGAGAGAAAGCAGGCTGCTGGGAAGGAGGCAGAAACTGATAGATCTGATAGGATTTGATGGTTTTGGAGCCTGTTTGGCTGTTTTCCAATCTTGAAATTTTCTTTTGTCCTGGCAGCTCTGCTATAGTTAATGAGCATATTTGCAGGTGGTGGTAGCAGGTTGTCCTCGCCCTTCTCTTCAGCTGCCCCTCCCTTTCCACTGCTGCTCTCCATGCCCATTTGATTGCGTTTTTTTTTTTTAACCAGGGAAGTGTGCAGGCAGAGGGAAATGAAACTGCAGATTTCATCATCCTTTTAATGTTGCCATACGTTATGTTTTCATCACTTCTACTCATCGCTTTCTTCAACCTTCAAAAAACAACCTGACATGATATTTTCCTTTATGTTCTATGTCTGGAGTTCACCATCATCACCTCAGCCAGATTCCCAGATTCTATATAAAACATGTCATCTGGCAGAGCATAAAATATGCTGCAATCTTCTCAAGTTGCTAACATCAACATGCTGAAATAGTCAGATTTCAGATCCTTGGTTCTTGTACTAGCAAGGGTGTTGAGTCAGGTGGCACCATGATGAAGGGTTGGGGTTTGATAACATTTAATCATATCCCAAAATCCAGCATAAAATCTGGTTATACAGAGGAATTCAAATCCTTTCAAATATAATTATTTGATTTATTCAGTATAATTAGGTTTAGCTTTCAACATTTGCAAGTAACTTGATTTATGATAACACAAAGATTCAATTGAGATTAGTGTTTTTTTTGGCTGAAAAGGCAGAAACACTACAGTTTAGAGTGGTAACCTATATTCAGCTACAACCTGAAAATGAGATGAGGAGTATAAACTATGAAATGTTGATGAAATATATTGAAATAGGAGATGTAGTGTACTTACACATAGCTTATTTTTCACAAGCTTCTTGTCATTTTTTATGGCATTAATGCTAATTGGCGACGAGTTGATATAATTTGCTTTAGGAGATGTTTAGTTGCTGTTTTAACCAATGGGTGAGCACCAGCTCTACACTAATAAAACAAAGAGTGAGGATAGACTAAAGGTTCGACAAGATACTTGATAGCATCAAACTTTAGCAAATCTGGGTATTTTGATGACCGGAAACCTGATCCAAAATGGACCCAGCTATTGGAACCCAACCCTAGTGGAGGGGGTGGCTGGATCTTAAAATACAGGGAAGGAAGGAAACAGGATACAGAGTACAGGACACAGGATACCAAATGAAAATTTTAAAGCAGTATTAAATGAACTGTATGAACATTAAAAAACAATTCTTTAAATAGCAAACATATTCATGACGGATTTAACATCCACTGTATAAAAAATTGTTGTGAAATGACTTTTAAGAGGCTGTCACACCTCACTTTCATGTTGCATTCACATCAAGTATTCATAGATTTTTTTCAGTCTCTTTGCACTCAGGTGGAACTGAGAATAGACATTCATGCGCCGCAAAAGCTGCATCAAACACAGTTGGCAGCATTTGCGGGCTACAAGCCAGTAAAGGTCCGGTCCTTATTGCTGCACAAGCGACTCCCTCTGTTTTGTTATGGTTCCAGATCAGGGGGAGCTTGTGCAAACCCTTGTGTGTGCGTTACAGCCTCCTGATGAAGGTTGCGTGTATTTCTCTTCAGGTTCTTGCATGTATTTTGAACAAGATAAATGCCAATCTAAAGCTAGCCCGAGCTAACAGGGAGTTAGCAGTGACACCTTGCTTTGATATTTGACAGTGCAAGCTATGACCATGAAACTGTCAGCTTAAATAATATATCTTCATTTCTTGCCCAAGCAGTGTCATATACTCTTTTTGGTCTTTTGGAAACCATTTTATACACGTAGAGCTTTTCAACACTCCCCACTTAAAAATATCACAGAAGTAGTTTAAAATGTACGCCAAAGGGGTTATTTTCTTCTGTTTTTCCATCCAGCTACTGTGACTTGTCTGCACTTCATTTTGGCTGCAACTGTCTGCTCATACGGTTAATCTTTTCACTGAGCAACGGCATAAACCTCAACTCGCACTGCCGCAGACACACACACATACTGTATATCGTCACTATTTTTCTGTGCTTTGAAATGTGCTGCACAACCTCATTAGCAGCTTATGAATCTTTTAAAGGGCCTTTTTTGAGATTCCAGACAGAATGAGAGGAAGGAAAAGGCTACAATATTATTCATTCTATCCAATTAGGCAACATATATAAATAGAAACTCTTACGTAAGACAGCATGAGAGAGGAAGAGAGAGAGTTTTGAGTGAGTTAAAAGCAGATTTTGAATTTTATATGACCCATTAAAAAATGTCTGCTGGAATGGCTGGATCAGGTCTTGGGTTGTGCAGTAGCCTTTGTTATCTTATCATTTTCATTCTTTCTCCAGTGTTGTATTGTTTATTTAAATGCACTTTTTACTGATTTAGATTTATATATATAATTCTTATTTTTGTTTTCTCTGCGAAGCTTTTGGTTCCTCATAGTTTAAAAGATGGCATATAAATGCTATATATCAACAATAAATCTCACATTTGCCGATCACTCTCAGAAGTAGGGACCACAGACAATTTGACACTTTAACCTTGAGAAGAGTGATTGTTTTTTTGTTTGGCAAAAGCCTTGCAAAGATCCTCCCAAAATACCATATAAGTGCAGTATATTAATGTATAAAGTGAATGTGGGAGACAGGCAAGAAAACAGACAGACAAACAGCAAAGACTGCATGTGTGTGTTTGTGTCCATTTAAGAATTACTTGGCTCTGCTTCCCCCGACTCCCCTGTCAGACTCATTCCTCCAGCCGTCCTGCCAGATGCCCCCACGCAATCACGCACACACAAAATGTACAGTCATCTATTATAGTTGATACACCTGTCAGCAGTTCATTTCATACCTCAGGGAGCAAACAGTAGCCACAATGAAACACTGCATACAATACAGTTCACTCTGACTGTTCCTGTCTTTCACATTCTGTAAGAGATACTGTAAGAACGGTACTTTTAGACTTGTATTCATAAGCCAATTTCCTTTTATATGCTAAATAGTTTACGACATGCATCCTCTCCTCTCCTCTCTGTCCTACCCCATGTCGCTGAGGTACACTCATAGTCTGTGTGAGTAGTTGCTAAACTACTGTGGTGCTCAGTCTACAGAGTGGTTGACCTTCTGGTCCCGCTGGCAGAGCAAACTGGTGTGTGACGCAGACTGGTGTGAGGATAATATATCAAAAGAGACTGGGAGAGGAGCTCTTAAATAGCTAAAGAACTGAACTCCACTCATCAGAGAAGATGTAGACATGTTTTAAGTGTTTTTGAGTGACCGTGACCCGTGTTGCTGTGTTTGTGTATGTTTACTCAAAGGAAAGATGTGTGTACTGTGATAGACTCTAATTGAATTGCTCTTTCTGGCCTGTCTGTGCAAAGGTCACGCACACGCACAAGCACAGAGAAAGAGAGAAAGAGACACCTTGCTTTGTACATGTTTTTTAGTTAAACATTGCATTTGCCTGGCAGACTTAAACTGTTCCTGCCAACCAACAAAACAATCACAAACACGCATAATGAAAGCTGAATGAACCAGTGTGATGAGGAGCGATGTTTTTGCTTGCTATTATTCTGTTTTTTTATTTTAGAGGTGGTCTATTCCAATTGATTCGACTCCAGTTCTATCTCTGGTTTGATAGCTTGTTTGGTTGTCTGTTTGAACAGCACGTTGTTAGGAGTGTGTCCATGCTCGTGATAGATATGTGAGTTCATATCTGACCTTAGACCGGCCTTGCATATCATTCCACTCTTTAAACATTCCATTCTCTCTCCACTACAGACTGTCCAATAAAGGAAGAAAATACCAGACACAGTTCTTCTATAAGTATCGTAGCATATGTCGGCTTACAAAAAAAAAGTTGGGAAAGCCAGAGTTGCACACACATACAACATATACAGTATGTAATTAGATAAAACATTAACACATGCGCAGATGCATACACAGACATAAATCTTTGTAGACCAAAATTGGAAATTTGCACCAACTCACAAGGGACCGCACAACAACATATGTGGCTCCCACATACCGCTACGCACAACTTTTCCCAAATGACCCACTCATCATGCAGCAGACGTCCCCACTGGATTACCTCATTCAGTCCGTTTCATACAACATCAAATGTAAAGCCAAGGTAGGTTAGGCTCTCAAAACGACATCAGTTTATTCAGGTTTTTCAGTTTGTCCACTGTGTTTAACTTTCATTTTGAAGCAGAGAGCCACCTTGAAATGATCTCTTTGCACAGTGAATTTGTTTTACTTACTTCCAAAGAAATAACACTATGTAACAGTTTTTATTCCTTGGTAGTAAGTGTTATTTCCTAATTGCTTATGCCTCAAAAAGTATAGAATTATTAGCTTCAAACTTTGCTTTTGTGACCTGGACAATTTGAAATGTAACTATTTCCAATGGCAAAATGGGAAAATTTGCACATCATTGTATCCAGTGACTCATATGTTGTTTTTTCTGACTTAATGTGAATGAAAATGTGCAAATTTGCCCATTTTCCCATTGGAAATAGTTACATTTCAAAATATCACTGTCTTGGTCACAAAAGCAAAGTGTGAAGGGTATCATAGCCATTTTTTCATACTTTTTAGGCATAAGCAATTAGGAAATAACACTTACTAGTCAGGAACAAAAAATGAGTAAAAATTTATTACACAGTGTAAAAAAAGCTTGTCTCTCCTCTCCTGAAGCTGTGAGCAGTTACACAGTTATTTCAATCTTCTCCTCCTCTTAGGCTCTCCATCTCTGGCACTGTCACAGTCCGCTCTCCCCCTTTTGTCTACTCCTGCCCTTCTCCTCGATAGCTGGAGGTCATCCTTTTTTAGCAGTTGCTCAAAACGGAACTGATAACCCAGATTTACACGTGAAACGAAAGGGGTGGGGTGGGGGGGTTGCAATTGTGTCTCTGGAAAGTCAAGTGTGTGTCGTGTGTGTGTAAGTGTGTCAGTGACGCAGGAAGGGAGGCAGCAAGAAAGGGTTTGTGTAGGTAAACCAAAAACACAGAGAACAAGCAGAGACAGTGTATGAGATTATTGACCACTGGAGCGCATCAGGGTTATCACCAAGTTATCAAGTCATCATGGGCAACTTGGCCGACCGGGTCGGGCCTAAAAGGCGATTCGTCAGGGAGGCGAACTCTCTTCAGCAGCACCTGCTGTCTGACAATGGAGACGTAAGTGCCACTGATTGATGGATCAGCTCAGAGTACATTTAAAGGTTTAGAGACAGAGACTTGTATTGTACTCACTGTGTAGCTCAACTGCACGAAATAGGAAGAACGGAAATAATAGTGGCATTTTTTGTAAGAGAAGAAGTTTTATGGAAAAAAACATTGCAGTTATGGGAACAGTGTAGCTTATTATAAAGAAGACTTTATGGTTGTTTAATACTCTTTTTGACTCTTGTGAGTTATGCACATAATCGTTTGCATGAAGTTGGAGAACAATGAGCTCATTATATGGCGGCCTTAATAAATTTAGAGGTTATATGTTATTACAGTGAATGTTTGTGTTGGCTCAAGTAGAACAGCCATATAACTTTTGACTGTGTTGTAATTTTTCAGTGGGCTATGTGTGCTGAAGGGACAATGATGACTATGATTTTTAAATTTTTTTACATTATATTGTATATTACACTGTGCTGTTCCTGGTGTTATACTGTACCAAAACTTGCTGTATAATTGTGGTTCTGATAATGTATGCTGATGTGTGTGATGTTTCTACAAGTGAAAGCTGAGAATTCCATTAAGTGCATGGCCACTCATTTATTACTATTTCCCAGAAATCGCCACTGTAGCCATTAGTATCTAATTGGCACAATAGAGTCACTAATAGCCATGAAATGATGAATAATCTCCACTAACCGAAGCACAGCACCAACAATGACTAAAATTACTTACCTCATCTCAGCGTAGTCTGCATACATTTATAATACCAGATTTATACATTTGTCAGTTGTCATAAACAATTTAATTCTTAAGTCGTGCATGCAAATCATATTTCATGTCGAGTTTGCAGTTATTGGTTTTGAAATATTAATTATTTTGTGTACACTTGATGCAGCGTAGAGAGCATGATGATTGAAAGGAGATAAGAGGCAACAAATGCGGAGCGATAATGCCAAACTAGGTGAAATCACAGTGTGATGGTTTGCGTGTAGGCCGTGGAACAGCAAGGGAGCACTGTGATCAGGGTTACATAGCACAGTGCTGCGCATACAAATAGTCTTTTTTGCAAGAGGTCAGATTGTTCTTGGTTTATTATGTGCAGGGTGACGTTCATGTGACGTTTGTGGACACAGTACATAATGGTACAATTTTGATTGGATTACTTTGCGTGAAGACTCACTGTTGTTGCTTTTTCCAGGTTTAAGAAGACATCTTAAATAGATCTTTGAGGATGTACACCTAGAGGTGCTTGTTTGCTACAGCTGTACGCATATATACAGTGCAGAATGCCTTTTGATTCACGTCTGTATTCATTTAAGTGTCTCTGTGATCTCAGGCACATCATGGACTGCATGACATACAGGCTGTCACTTGCAGTTTGAAGGCTGGATCTGAGTGATATGTACCCAGGGGCCCTTGTCAGCAAAATACCTTATGGTAGCAATCCATAACATAGCCATGGCAGGACCGGTCTCTCTGGGGTCTGATTGAACTGAGATATACCCTCTTCCCTCAAGATGAGCCTCAACTTAAAGTGTACTTTGCTTTTTCTCTGATTTAATATGCCAGCACAGTGGCTGGCACAGTGCAGTGACAGTGGCTATACATCTAAATATAATCACTTTAAGACCTCCATCTAAGCGATATGATTGCACTGAGATCTATAGCCACCAACAACTTACCAAGCAGCATTGATTTCAATGATGAAAGTGTTTTCCTAAGCTGTAGTAAACTATGGATAATCTCCCTGTTCCAATAGGTTCAAGGCAAAATCATCATCTGAATTATTCACTGACTTTAATGGGAAAGTGTGCAGAAGTAATTTCCAAAGGAATAATTACACTTTCAGGTATGCACTATATGTATGAACAGTATTGAACTATAATTTAACAATAAAAGGTTTTCTTAGAAACTTTCACATGCTTGGCCATTACATTCATATGATGATCACTGATCTATTTATTGTACATATCATCAGCCAAATGTCAAAATAGTCACTTGAATGTAAAGCCTCAGGCTCAAGATGGTGCATTCATGCTTATGCAATGAAAACACAACTGATAGAATCATGTGAAAAGGCCAAAAAGGCAAATGATCAATGAACTCACTCATTGTGTAATGATCATGAAGACAGAAAACACGCTAAACACTACCGTTGATTAAAAAAAAGAAGCAAAAACTGAAAGAGAAAACTTTTTGGAAACAGTACATGACGTCAGAAACCCTCCTGCAGGCCTTGTCATGTGCTTATCACCCTCCCCAGCGGCTATAGGAAGGGCCTCGGGTCAAGGGCTCCAGTTAACATGGTCTTTTCATGGCAGCTTTTTCTAGGCAAACCACAGAAGAGCTCTGAGCTGGAAGCCAGACAAACAAACTAGAAATAGATGAAAGAGTATGGGAAAGCCACTGGGTTGAGATTAGTTACACTCTATGCTGTCATTTTTGGGGGAATATGCATTTGCTTGTGTGTGGTGCTGGGAAGCTCAGATTGGGTAGGAGGTGCTGGAAGACCTGCATAACTGGGAATATTGTACAGGTGTTTTTATAGTATCCATCTCACCCATTGGCTTTTATAAAGAGTAATCCCAGGTTCAGGAACAAATTGATCATCCAACCTTTAGTGCTGTCATGAGGCAGTCAGGCATGCGAACCAGACTTGACCTCCATTACGTTACCCTGACCTCACCAGACCTTCTAATGTAGTCAGGATTTTTCATACCAGTAAACAAGAGAAATGTAAATTGGAGAGCAAGAACAAGACTAAGAGTCTCCAGCCATGCTAGCAGCTCTCTGAGGCTGTACTTATAGGTATAGCGGTGCTTTGAGCTAAATGTTAATGTCAGCATGTCAACAACGACAATGCTAACATGCTGATGTTTAACAGGTGTAGTGTTTACCATGTCCATGTTCTTAATATAGCATGTTAGCATGCAGAAAGTACAGCAGAGGCTGAAAGGAAAGTCATTCATTTTGCAAGTATTAAGTTATAAACTAAAGTATTGGACAAATTAAAAGGTTAACCCAATGGTGACACTAGATGAAAAGTCAAGGAATCACCAAAGTTATTACAAGTCATCCTGAAAGGAACATGAATGTCTGTACCCAATTTCTTGACAATCCATCCAGTGGTTGTCAAGACATTTACCTGAAAAGTAAAGAAATGTCAACCTCATGATGGCGCTAGAGAATCACCAAAGTCAATAGGATTCATCCTCTGGGAACCATGAATGTCTGTACAAGATTTCTTGCCAATCCATCAAGTAGATTTTGAGATATTTCATTGAATAAGTGAAAACTTTGACCTGCTGGTGGTGCTACAAGAAAAGTCAGGGGATCACCAAAGTCAGTAGGATTCATCCTCTGGGTACCACGGATATCTAGAGCAAATTTCGTGGCAATCCATCCAATAGTTGTTGAGATATGTCAGTCTGGACCAAAATGGTGGACTGACAACAGACAGATACAGTCATCCCTGGAACCATGTCACTAGTGTCGACGAAACGTAAGTAAAGGGAATTCAAAAAGGTTGCAGGAGTTAAATTGAGGAGATGATACGGAAAATAACAGGAAAAGAGATTGACATTAGCGAGGATATACTGTACCCAGAGTCAGCCAGCTGCTTAAGTATCATTAGCTCTTGTTTACACGTCACTTGAGTGGAAGCCATAAACCCATTAAATACTACAGTTACAAGGCCTAATGCTCAGCAGTCAAGCCCTATAACCCACTGCAGAAAAAAGGCAGAGAAGATTAAGGTTTTGTCAACAGGTTTTAGACAAAGTCATAATGGCTGCACTAGCATGCTCTATATTAAGCAGGACTATGAGATAATAGGATGATGGCGTGCCGGAAGTTTTATCTGTAACTAGTTCATATGTGTTGGAATGACAAGTCACGATATCATGTTCAGCACCAGTGTAAGGGCTATGACTAATAGGGCATGATGCTGCTTAGTGTGACAGTGTATAGGGACTTGCCATGGAAAAAAACCTTTGATCTCTTAGGAGCATGGCATATACTTTACATTTTCTGTCTCACCGTTCCTGCTGCTGTGGGTTTTCTGGCAAGTATCTTAAAATCTTTTGCACAAACAAAACATACACTACAGAATTAATTGTCATCATCAATATCCTGTAATAGAAAGGATGCAGTTGGTGGAATTATTTCTTCATTAAGACCTATTTTACTGCCTTATAGAGATTACCATTGTGTGATTACCATGTGTTTTCATTTTAGTGCACTGATTAGCAGTGTGCTCCTTAGACTGAGCTTTACTCATTGGCTCTCTTTCATCCTATATACATTTTAACTGTTTACATCTGCCTTAAAAAAAACTAAGGGCTTAGAGAATCTGGGGCTGGATGGCTAGCTGGCATGGTGGGAGCAAAAAAGTGCAGGCATTCCAGCAAATTATGATGACCTAAAAATGTCCCAAAAACATCTGAAAACATCCATGAAAATTTCCATGTTAAACCAATGGTTTCACGTTTCAGAAAATATGCTTTTTCACTTTCTTGCCAAGAGTTAGATGAGAAAATTGATAACAGTCACACACTATATCTGCATGCTAAATATGAAGCTACAGCCAGCAGCGAAAGATTTAGCATAGCACAGTCCAAAGGTGAAAAAATCTGCCTCTCAGCACCTCTGAAACTTGGATATTAACACATTACATCTAGTTGGTTTACTCAATACAAAAACAAAGGTGACAAGTTGTGGTTTTACAGGGGCTTATGTACTGAAGTATTTCTTGGCTGGAAGTGGTGACTTCCTGGCACCTTCATGGTTTTGACTGCTTCAAGTCTAGGTGCTAATCTAAGCTATCTTCATATTTACTTCACAGACATGAGAGTAGTATCAATCTTCTCATCTAATGTTTGGCAAGAAAGGGACTTACAGTATATCCCAAAGTGTCCAACTATTCTTGTAAGCATTTATCACACATAGGTGATCTTTGCCACATGAAGGAAAAACATTACAATTAGGTCATTATTAGCAGGCAGTGTGAACAAAAATGATACCTGAATGTGCTTTACATACATAAACTGTCTCTGAAAGCATGATAACCTGTGATGATTAGGTGAGCTGTGTTGACAGCAGTCCAGTGACA
Organism: Thunnus maccoyii; assembly: GCF_910596095.1. NCBI lineage: Eukaryota > Metazoa > Chordata > Actinopteri > Scombriformes > Scombridae > Thunnus > Thunnus maccoyii. Next base: position 16,370,529 of record NC_056551.1, read on the forward strand.
CGCTGAAAACTCATCTGCCAGATGGCTCAAGGGGAGGGCTTCAACCAGGGAGCACTTTAATCAATCTGATTAAGGGGAAATGCTGCCTGTATTTTTAGCCACTCCATGGCAGCCCAGTGGCCATTCATTGAATTTTGTTTCATTAGCTTTCATGTTTATCTCTTGGACGGGTGGATTTATAATCAGGGGTGAACTAAAGTAGGAGCATGAGTAAAGGAACCATTAGCTATTATAACTAATAAGGTTCTTAAGGTAATCATTTTATGAATAAGTTAAATAGACACTCTATTATCCCAATAATAAGGACCTCATTTATGACGTGACTGCTACTGAAACTGATAAATTACAATTTGTCTTGGAAAAGGGTAACTTATTGTTTCTGAGCCTGCAGTCTGGGTCACTGACCGGATGCTGTTTAGTGCCAAGAAACAACTTGACTTTAACATGAAAATCCCCAAGGACCTGCTTCCACAGAGGCAGGGAGATTCCAGTGAATTCCCTTCATACTCAAAACAGTCCAAATGTTAAAGACAATGTGGTCCCAAAGTGAAAATGATTGTATTCACTTGAATTCTAATTTTAAAGTCACTGGTGTTTTTGGTTTAAAAGAAAGACTGACTGTATGCATCACAGAAGTGAAGTTGCATTTCACTCTCGTTTAAACTAAGAGACAGCTGTTCTGCGAAATAAATTGCAGTGCCAATATTACAGAAAGCTCTAGCTGGCCGTCTAGACGTTTCCCGCCGAAAACATGTGGTCTGTGACCAGCTGTCAACAGTTCACTCATTTGCTGGCATGACTGATTATTTTAACTGATGTAATGCAATGACATGCAAGTTACTGTCAGGACAAATATCCCAGATACATGCAATAATGCACAGTGAAAGAGCACAGCACATACATGTGTATAATAGTAAACTAAAATAAACAAGACAAATGGAAATCGATAGCTAGGAGACATAAATCATCATTAGTATCCCCCTTGCAGAGCATGGCTCATTTTAAGATATGACGCAAAAGGAATGCACTACTGCATTACTCACAATAAGGGTGCGCTCAATATTATCCTTCATCTGTCATCATCTGTTATTCCTCCCTTTTCTCTCTTTACTCAGGACAGAATGTGCATTGCACTAAGTGGTTTACAGTGTAGTATGAATCACATGACTCATATTTACACACCAAAGACTGTGTAAACATACACAGTTCCTCTCTCTGACAGATTACGGATGTAAGCTCTCCTGCAGCTCTAAGAGTCCCAGCTGGTTGCCTTTTTGTTTTTACTTTTGAATCATTATATCTTGTAAATATGTAGTTAAGACTGCATTTATAGTAGGAGCTCAAACTGGTAGTGTGTGCAGATTTTAAAGCCGGGTGATTTTGTCTGTGTGCTTGTGTGTGTTCGTATGGAGGCAGGTGCATTCATGCCTCTGGGACCTTGAACTACTCCATCGCAGATGTGTTTTTTCTAATGTAGGACAGTGGGGAGTTGCCTGGAACAACCTGTCCATATGAGGCAATGTTTTCTGGAGAGCCTGAGCCTTTGCATTATTTTTATAGTATTACTCATCCCAAATATTTCTTAACAAGGCTCAAATGATATGGGAGACAGAAAAACGGAGTACCTGAGTACATAACATACTATCAGTTATCTGGAAATTCAAAATGTATAATCACAAAACGTCTTTGTGTAATTTTGAAGAATTTCAGATTGCACATTGCTCCACCTTAAGTTGATGCATTCTTACAGGTAAATATTGTTGCTTTGCTGTCTCCAGGCAACCATGAAATCAACTGATGTCAATTACTTATATAGCTAATGCCATTAGCTAAGTAAAGAAGAAAAAACTAATTAATTTCAGTCTTGATAGTCCAAGCCCAGCGCTGTTTATTGATATTCTCTCCAACCAACCAACCAACATTGTGGCAGAAGAATCAATGTGATGCACCTTAATCACAATTAGAAACACTTCCTTTGCGATCACACAGTTTAATCCACAAAAAGTTAAGCGTTAAGAGTTTTTCTGACCTTTCCAAACCTGCAGAATATCATATAATCCTTGTGACTGCTCAAAAATAACCTTAGATAGAATTATGAGATTTTCACCGACAGCAATATTATGAGAGTTTGTCCAGAGGCTTGTTGTTTACATTGAAGTCGGCATGCGTGTGTGTGTGTGTGCATGCGCTCCAAGTATTATGGCCACTGCTGCACTCTTCTAGACTTAGATTCAGTCCAAATGATGGATATCAAAGAACATCAACATTGATTTCTGTCCGCTCTGAAAAAGCTGCTATTTCATCATCTTGTGACGCAATTGAAAACAGTCAGACTCAATTTCATAAATGGTTTTGCTATCTAACCTGCTCCTTTTGCTTGTTTTTGTCTCATTATTTCTCCACTTTTGAGTTACAAAATGTGGCTATTTTTTTCTATCATACCGTACATTGTGTTTTCTTTTGTTGTCTTGACTGTTCCATGTTTTTCTCTATCTGTTAGTAACACATACATACTGTACATTTTATGCTGCATCAAAGCAAACAGTCGGGACATTACTGCCATTAATGCAGGCTTTAAATGCCTTTTTACCCTGCATTATTATCACTGACAACGACAAGGCTTTGTGCAGCAAGATCCTACAACAGCAGCATCCCCATCTTCAACAGGACATTGAGTGACACTGAAAGAGACAGATAATGCAAGAGACAGCAACACAGCAGGGCATGCAAAAGCCCACGCAGCCAGGGAACAGGCAAATAAACTAGCATCGAGATTCACCACTGACCAGGGCAGCAAGCGTCAAGAAAAGCCCCAAGGACTTCAGTCAATCTCTGAAGACTTGCACAAAATGGAAAAATTCTACTTATAGCCTGACTTGTGCCCAAAAATGTCAAGACACAAATGTTTTTCCCTGACCCTGCTGGAAGCAGAACAGCTGAGGTAGATGGAAATGATCAAATTGGATAGAGAGGAAATTGAAAAACAAAAAACTGTACTTGAACACAATGGGGTCATTTAATGTTGGACTGGAATCAGAAACTGAAAAAATAATGGAGACTATTGTTCAACTGAATATACCTGAATGTAAGTTTTAAATAACTTACAGACACATTGTGTGCAATAGGGTAGACTGTGCATTACTAGTTTACCTTGCACATTCTCTTCCCCTCTCTATGCCATTCTCTCTCTCTCTCTCAAACACACACACACACACACACACACACACACACATGCAAGCAGCGTAAAAAATAAAAAATATAGTGAAATAGTGCAACACTGCTCACTTTGCTGTATCCAAGGCTAATGTTGGTAGTTTGCGGGTCAAGTCGGGTTCAGATGGTTGAACGTATATTTTGCAGATTGGCTGTCATAAGGTGGGTGTGGGTTTTAAAAAACCCTGACCCACACATCACTATACTTCAATGCTATAATGGCAAAGGTGGATAAGAAGAGCTGATGAGAGTGTGTATGTTTGAGTGCACAAATGACTGGATAGTGATTTGTTAGTTAGTACACTGAGAACCATATTGTTTCCATTAGGAATGTGATTAGGTGATTCTTTAATTTGGACTGTGACTGTGTGCATATATGCATGAGGAGATAAAATAAGGAGGTATTTATTATATCCAGTATTGCCACCAAAGTCCAAACAATGTTTTGTTGCTGCTGTAAAAAGTTAGAGGGGGCTAATATCATGCCCATCAATTAGGGATGATTTATTTTTAAAAACAATTGCAGCAACAGATGTAAGATCTGATGTCACTGGAAAGAAACAACTTGCCTGCTATAAAATGAATATTTTAAAGTCCACTTTCTAAGGACACATTCAGTCCTTAGAACACTGCAGCACAGAAACAACTCCGGTGACGTTACTGGCACAAAATGTTCTCATCCAAGATATTACACTCCCATTTACTCCCTTCCTTAAACTTTTTGAGATGTCTGCTCAGAAGCTGTTTACAAATTAGGATTTGGAGCAAAAAATCGACATAAATGGGTTTTGAGTATTGTATCGAAGATCTGCGTTTTATCGAGAATACATTGCTGGAATCATAAACAAGAACAAATGGGGGCATTAAAGCATTATAGATTTAATCTGGACATCACTGAGATCAAACACAGATTCTGGATGACAACTGAAGGGGTATTTACATCCTTTACAGTGAACTCTTGTTTAACCATTTGTTGTCAAATGTTTATTTTCATGTATTTCCCAGCAGGACTATATTGATTTGTACTCTTTTTCGAGTACCATCTCGCCATTGGTAATCATTTTCCCAGCAGATCAGATTCTGCCATAGTGGATGATGGCTATTATCTAATTTCACTAATGCTAGCATTTTGCTCCCTAGAGCTGTACCACTTTACAGTCAGTGGTGTCATGAAAACAAAGTTCAAATAACAACTGAATGTGAGACGAAGTGCAAGAAGAAACATCTGAGATGAAACATACAGACAATGACAGCACATACTGTACCAGCAGGGTCAGAGTCAATTATGGATACTGTTCTTATTTTATTCTGCTGGACACACACAAACACAACACACAACAGTATAACATCTGTGATACTTGTGATTGGTTAAGCACTTTTTCTAAGTTATTATCCTCTTTGAAAACTCCTGTTTTTGCATTTTACATTCATTTTTTTTACATTCTTGTAATCCTCTAATATGTTCTCCTGTGCCCTTGAACCCTATATCTATCCAGGGATCAGGGGCTTCTTCTTCTTCTGTATTTCTCTGAGAGTAAACATCTAATCTTTTTCCTCCACCCCTCTTGCTCCTCTCCCTCTTTCTCTCTCTCTCTCTCTCTCTCTCTCTCTGTGTGTGTCTCTAGACGTGTGACTGCCTGCTCAGCCTGGAAGCTTATTCAGCTGACCAGAAGCGCCGCGTGTGTCAGTGCCTGAAGGACAACATTGACAAGCAGCTCCAGCTTCACAGGAGGGAGCCCCCCGTTCAGCATTTTGAACAGGTATGGCATATGGACACACACACATCTAGAAGCATTTCCATTTTCATTTGAGGCCAAACATGAATCACTAAACAGATGAACACATGGGAATGCATATATTTGTGCATACCTTCATCACAGATGCCCCATGAACACCACACACTCCCAAACATACTCACATCAGAAATGTAAAACATTTCCCTGCAGCTCACACCAGCATCGTTATGATTTTACACTCAGCTTTTACATTTCTTTGGGCCAGTTTGCAACACTGTCTCTTATGTGGCTGCATTCGAATTGTTGTTCTGCTTTCGTGAAGTGTCAAATCAGTGCAATTTAAGTCCTGCTTGCTCTATTTAGTTATGCGAAAATATGATGTGATGTTTGCTAGCAAAAGTAAGATTTTTGTTACTGCACTGTGTCAGTCTAGGACAGCTGTGGTAAATTACATTTGTTGTGACCATTTGACACACCAACCACACTAGTCTTGACCACGTCTCCAGTACTGTGAGTGTCTGGTGTTTTCTCAGTGTGCCAGTTGACCCATGCAGTGATCACAGTGGTGATACGTAAACAACAACATATTGAAACAAAAAACTCAGATACCTTCTGTGTGATTTGAAGTTGGGAAACCAACCGCTCTGTCATGTCTTTCTGTTTACGTATTTGTGTTCCTGTTAAGCAGCGCTAAGTAGTGAGCAGTTGTTGTTTGCAGCTACATTTTTCCTTGAAAATAAATGTAAGTTGAACAAGTGCTTTAGCATAAGATTATAATTTTGACTAAATAATTTAAAACTGCAATAACAGATTCTTTTGTCCACTTAGGGACAGCAGAGACAAGCTGTGAACACAACACTGACATACTGATATCGCAAATATGTTAGCAAACGGTTGATTATTAAGAAATCCAGCAGTTATGGAGTAACAATAGCATTCATGTGGATGTACTTGTTTTCACTTGATGAATGTAAATCCAATATTTATTCTCCTTTTAGCTCTGTTTTTGATCTCCATCAGCCTCTGAGGGAAATATCTGGCTCTTCAGCTGCTAAATGCTCCACTATGCTCACCAGCTATAGTTGCTAACTTTGCCTGTCTGCTGTTGAAAATTATGCTATGACAAGAAAATAAAGTTGAAAGAAAGAGCTGAAAGATGCTATAGGGGACCTGTTGGGTGATAAATCTCTGTGACTTCCAGGAGTGACCCCTTTCACAGTACACACAGTCATTAGATCCATTTTTATTATAAAAATATTGATTAAAGCTGTTTTAAGTTCCCTTTTAGAAATTCGACTCTGTTGACATTTTGGAAGCACTCAAATTAACCGAATCAAATTGAGTTGAGTCAAATCCAATCATACTGTATGTCAAATGAAGTTTTATGATTCACCCAATCTTTTCTGAAAGAATCAAAATCAAATTGAATCACTGTTGGACTAAGTTATTACACCTCTAATCTGCAGGTTGCTATTGAGGATGAACTGTAACTGATCTTTGCTCTTTGGGCTTCGACTGCCCTGATTAACAGAGCGGCTGCTGAGAAGCTGTGAATGAGATAACTGTGGCCCAATTTGGTGATTTCAAGCATTACCTAGAAAATCTACTCAAAGTGGGGTTTTTTTTGTCTTTTCTTGTCACGCTCTCTAATTGCTATTTGGAGACATTTTTGTGAAAGCTGTGTGAGTGAGTGGCAATCTGACAGTACTATAGAACAAATAGATAGATTCATGTTCTCTGGGACATTATTCATAGGTGTGAAGGTTTAACATCATCTTGGCTGTAATGGGCATTTATTTGAAATGGTTTTATCGGGTTACTTTTTGATTAACCTAATTCCTTTTAACACCATACTCATTTTTTGTGTCCTTCATTCCCAACACCATTTTCTTTTTTTCATTACCCAATGATTAAAAAGTAAGTTATTTCATTTCTGATGAACAGCAAAGAAAGCACATGTACTTTGTCAATTTAAAAGGAGTCCAACCCATTTCATTTGAGTTTAGCTGAAAGGTGATTAAAAGGCCTTGTGTGTGTATGGCACACCTGTTGTACATTAGGGCTTCATTTCATCAGCATATGAAAGAGAGAAAGAGAGAATCACAAGCCAACAGTCTTTCATCCCTTTCTCCATCTGCATGCGTGTCTATTTCCATATACAGTATACTGTATGTGTGTATTTCTGCCCATATGGTCCATCCAAAAGATTCAGGATGAGACCTGATTCCCCAGAAGTGCAAATGACCCAGAACTTGGCCTGTATTTGAATATTTGAACTACTTTAGGATGAACTTTGCCTGAGAATTCAACAGATTTAAACATTTAAACACTGTTTCAAATAAAAGATAGATACACTTCCAAACAATATTTTGCTGCGACAATGTTTTCCTGCTGGAATGTAGCGTACCACAGGAACACAAAGGGCATTGTATGTCTTTGTCTGTTTCTTCCCCTGATTAGCGTCAATTAAGGTCCATCCTGCTGATTAAATGAACACATGTACACAGACAGCAGTGTTCAATATGTTCAATAACAAAACAGCTTCACAAGCATGCTAAGTCACGCAAATCAATGCCATTCATGCAAACTCTATCGACCAAAACAACGTATTGATCAATATTGACATGGTTAAGAAACTGCTCTGATTTATTACTTTTCCAATTTTTATTAGTACTTAAGTTCTACAATGATCCTCTCAGGAGATTTCATTTGACCTGTTAATATTTAAAGTTTTTTGTAACTTAATATGCTTGTTAATGCTGTAGCTGTAAGTGATAAGTAGGTTACCTGAAGGGAACTCCATGAACACTGAGCTGGCTAAATTATCATTTTAATATTTTTTTCTCAGTTTTTGCCCTCTGTTCACACTACGCCGGCATTTTTCACACCTGAAACTTGAGCTTTTTGAAAATATTCTTCATAGCAGATCAATCTGTGATCACTCACTGTCAGTATAGCTGATCACACAGCCCAGATGAACCTGTGTTAACATTATTTTGTCAAGCAAAGTGATCATAAAACTAGGAAAGGCAAAATTGTCTGAATAAATTGTACGTGTGCTCACTGCTAAAAATTTGCACTTGAAATAGAGTTGAAATACTGAGGTAGCTGAAGTCAAAATACAAATACAGAAAGAAGTTGAAAGATTAAGCTTTTTCCTTTTTTTCCAGTATGGACAGACATTTCCATGAAAACAACCCTAAAATCATTGCGTGGACGCATATCGCTTTCACACACAAGCAACCTTTTCAGATTTTGTCACCTCAGGCTGGACATGGTCTCACACACAATCACACATCACACACATTCCTATAGAAAGGGACATTCATCATTACTGCTGCAAAGGTTAACGGTATATCTCTGTCAGTATCCATGCATGTCCTGCTCTCTGTACCTTCTTTGTATAGTTATTAGAACCTTTTCCTGTAACATCTTATTAAATGGAAATCTTAACAATGTCCTGAAGGCAAGGAAATACATGCTTAATCATAACATTTAACATCTAGATAAATTAGTTCACTTTTGATTGCATTTCTTCAGAGTACCTTAGAGGCAAATAGTTTGTATTCAGTCAACTCCAAATGTGTTTAATTATATGCAAATCAGCTTTGTCGAGTAGGGAAGATAAGAGGAGAATACCTTTGAAACAGCCTTTTACATTTATGTGTATTTACTTGACATTCAGCGCAGTATCCTTTTGGTAATTTCATATTGGTAAAAGAAAGGAGGATATATTCCTATAGATATAGACATTAACAGACATGTGGGTCAGATCCTTCCACAGAGGACCACTACATCAGATAAACATGTGAATGAACAACTTTCAATCACACTAAACATGATGAAAAACATGTTCAAAACATGTCAGAGAATGTTCCAGTAGTTTGACATAGAAGAGTCTTTGCTGTACTTAAATAACTGCATTTCGTCCCCTATTGTTACTGCTGAGTCAACCCTAGAACTTACTTTGTAAACTGAATAGAGTGTATCTTTGACACACTGTGTGTATTCCTGCCAGCGGGTAAGAATCGCAGCAAAGGAGCTTTAGAAAATTACCCATTGAGTCGCACATTTCCCTTGTGTCAGAAACTGCATTTGTTCTCTCATGCACAAAGCCAAGTAAATCCACACTTAGCTGAAGCATGCAGTTTACTTGAGATTTATGTTGAAGTGTGCAGAGAGAGCAGAATCCAGTCTAAAGGGAAAACGCACACTGTAAAAGTCACATCCATTCTATCTCCTCATGTTACTTTATTCATTCATGTTTTTTCCAGCAAATGGGGTTACTCCGTCACAGTGTTGATGTCAGCAGCTGTCCTAGTTCCTCTGGTCCCTGAACGCTTTGAATGCTTCTGTTTGGAAAAAAAAAAAAATTTGGACATGAGCCCTTTTCACTTGGAGATTCTCTAATCCTTCAGTCCCTTAGAAAGTGGAGCTTGATGAGAGTTTACCAGTTTCTATTCTGTGCGGAGCTTCATTAAAAGTCAGCAAATGTTAAACCGAGGATTTAGAGCGTATGTTTATGATGACTAACCTCAGCTTGCTTCTCTGTCTGTTTCACCAGCTCCTTTGAGTATCATTTGGTTGACAGCTTGTTTAATGTTCTTGACACATTTTCAGTTTGTCAAGGTCAGACATGCTTGTCATGGAGTAAGCAACACAACAAAAATTGTCACTTAAATGACAGATGGTATACGGACACAACACATTTGATTTTAGCCACAACACAGTAAACATATTCCACAAAGGAAGTAACAAGACTTAAGAGTCTACAGCTATGCTAGCAGATCACCAAAGTGATCTTATTAGTGAGTTATTAGTATTTTAGAGCTTGGATATCTGCAAAATTTCATGTTATCCATCAGATATTTAGTAGAGATATTTCAGTCTGGACCAAAGTGGTAGAATGACTGTCACATGATTCATACAGCCATTGCTGCTAGCATGGATAAGAGGGCTTTATGGGTGTAAGTATGGCATCACCCTTCAGTCCTGTGAATATTTGCTCCGTTGTCCATTCACTTTAATTGAAACCCAAAAGATCGATGTGTTCAAGCATGCGTTTCACTCCGTCAGCCAATAAAATCGCTGATGTGCTGTGTTTGGAAATGGAGGAGCCATTATTCTGCCATCACCTTGTTTTGTACAATATTGCGTGACCAGACTTCAAACTGCAGCATTGCTCGTGTACTCTGTTTACAGTTTGTGATCACTTTGCTCAGCGTTTATTTATTCCACATTAGAACTGTGACCAACTTTTAGCGCTTATGACCTTAAGAGTAAAAGCAGTAAAGGTAGCAACTACACAATCAGCCCAAAAATACTTTTATGATCAAGGATCTTCAATCAGAACCAGTGAGTTTTTATCATATGTACTGAAACAAACACTTACCAAGTGGTCTGGTATCCCACAGCCATTATAAGCATGTGAGCTCTTTCCTGGAAAAGTTTCCGGTGCATTCTTGTCAGGGCAGCTTTAGCCACTAGGCTGCTGGAAAAATACATTTGTTCAACTGCACACACACACACACACACACACAGACACACACACACACACACACCCACACACACCCTGAAATGAGAATTTAAGCAGGACTTGCCATTTTGAAAATGACAGCCTCAGTTCATCACAAACAGCTACAATTTGATGAGCAATGCTGGTACTCCTTCTCTGAGTCAGTGAGGAGGAAAGCTAACTATCTGCAATAAAAGTTGAATAAATTTTCTACGCACGAGCACAGACTCACATGATCAGTGAGAAAAATATAGCTGCTGCTAATGACCAAAGTGAGTTTGTTGAGATTTGGAAGCAGCTCGTTCTGTTCTCTTTCTCTGGCTGTCTCATTTCACATTCATGAGAATCTGTTTTAGCTGCTGAAGTGGTTATAATACAGCATTTATGTTGGAAGAAGCATTGAGGCAATGTGACAAGGACATTCTCTCATTCCCTCTCTGCTTTACACATTCTCTTCACTTGCCAAACTCTTTATTCATGATGAAATTAAAGAATGTGGAGGTCTCTCCTGGTCTCTCCTCTGTTTTCCTATTACACCATGTCCCACCACTTCAGGCAAACAAGTATGCACTCTATCAATGATACATGAAGCTCTGGACGGATAGGAAGTGTCAGCGAGTGTGCGTCTTTAGAGCGGCATATGCATCTCACTACTGGGGCGCACTGCATCTTAAGCAACAACACAAAATAACAAACAGAAAATAAGCTGATTGCTCCAGTTCAGTCTAGGACTCATCAGAAAACTGAATTATTTTTTTTTGCCCCATTTTTCCAATTTTGTCTGTGAAGATTTATGAGAGCAACACACACTCATCTTTTTATGGGCGTCAACTCATCAGGATATGCCACTGTCCTATTTTCCAGAGTTACATATCAACTTTCCTTGAGGATGTTTTCCCCTAGTACAGAGTTTCACTGGGAGGTTGAAGATGTAGATTTATGATTAGATATATTCTGCTTTCCCTGGTTGTATATTAAACAGAGTATATAAAGCCTTAAAGAAATGGCTTGAAACCAACAACTCTTCTTATTCAGAGTAGAATGATAAAGATATAAAAGAGGTGAAATGACCAGGGACTGCAGTCTTCAAGTTAATGTTTATCGCCCCAAATGGTACAGAGGAAATAAGAATAGAAGAAGAATGACAAAGGCTGAAACAAGGTGTTTGACAGTTGCTGAGAATGGGGTCTGATTGGGCAGAGTGAATTTGTCCTGCAAGAAGAAGGGGGGCTTGTCAGGAGGACATTCATGATAGTTGACATGGACGGGTACAGTGGTAGGTTTTCAAGCTTAGAGAGTGGGTGAGAGTGAGAGAGGAGAAAGAAGGAGGAAGTGAGTGACACAGAAAGTTAACAAGTAGCTGCAAGAATGAGAGTGTGTGTTTTTTTGACAGTATATTCTAACTGGGTATCCAATGAGGATAAGAGTGAGCTGTGAGAGAGGCTGCCACACACCTGACATCCTGTCGTAAGTGAGGATGTATACAGTGTACACTATAAATATATACAGTGTACATATAAGACATTTCATTTTTCATTCTTTCTCCTCTACTTTTTTTCCCCTTGAATATTTAAATAACTTCTTTGCCCCAGATCACCTCTCAGTTTAAACATAGTCTGAAAACAAGATGATAAATGTAAGGCTATCTAAATATAAAGTAAAATATGGGCAACATCTGTTCTGCCACATGTTCACATGATTAATATGTCTCTGGCTTTCTTTGGTTCTGTGCAGCAGATACACACTTTCCCCTTCATTGTCTCTAATTAGACACGGACGAATTCCATTTGTCTTTGCTTTGCTCCTCTCTTTTCTTCACACTCACGTGCATGCACATGCACACATGTGGGCACCCAAACAGTACACTGAGTGCTATTTTTGGGATGCGTTTTTCAAAGTGTGACATCCAGACTTGGAACTGGTTCCAACGGAGCAGATACGGGGGGAACCAAGCTCGAACATTTAAAGCAGTATTGTGTCTCTTGTTTCTGAAAGGATTTAATGACAGCATAGTCTACAGTTTAGAGATCATCTCTTAAATGCAGATAAACATGCTATGTTCCCTGCTGAATTGGTAGAAAATAGCTGGTGCCATTTTGGTGGTGGCAACTTTTTTGCTTATTTTATTTTAATCCAAAGCCACTGCCTGATTGCAGAGTTTTTGATTTGTAACTGTGTAACTGTGCTCTATTCCAGTCGCTTTTTTTTTGTCATGACAGTTTTGGTTGTTTTTGTTGTGTGTTGCCATGTTGTCATCAAGTAGAAGGATGGCCAGGACAGCTTTCCACTGGATTCTACAGCATCTTTTCTTTTTCTTCTTTTATTGTTTTTGAGTGAATGAGGATAGTGTGAATAGAGTGAACAGCATCAGATTGCTTGGAAATTATTGATGACATTCTGATGATTTAAGAGCATAACTGTGGTTGAGATTCTGAAAAGTTGCAAAAGATTTATCCCAATTTCATATCATGTTTCCCAAAATCATTTGCCCCATTTTTCTCTTCTCCCATCCTCTCCTCTCTTACTTTCGATTTTTTACCTTTACTAATTTTATTGCATCTGCCAAGTGCAAATATGCAATCTTTCCCCTTCACTCTATTTCTGTCTATCTTTATCACTGTCCTTCCCTCTGCTATCTACCTCTCCCTGTCTACAACACACACACAGCTGAGCGGTGTTATTCATTGTGGTCTGTAGTGTAGGATTAATTCCCTTGTCTCTTTTTAAACATTAATGATTTCCCTTTGATGGAGTGCTGTTTGGCTTTATTTTAGCTCACCTTTAACTATTCATAACTGTTATATAATGGCAATTATGCATCAGCACAGGAACTAGTATAGATAAGACCCTACGGACTCAGCCCCTAAGACGGTACAGCAGAGCATGAAATCCACTCGTTTTCAATTCTAATTACACACATTCTTTCCTCTGAAAAATGACGTTTGCTCCACTGAGCATGCAATGGAGCTGGGTTAATAGTTTAATTTGCAAATAAAAGGTTTTTTTTCAATGATACAGGGATATTTTTGATTAGGAGTGTGTAAATGTTAAATAACAGTAGTGAGACCGAAACTTTCAAACATCCTGCCACTAATTAACAGCAGGATGCACAAAAAGTGGCACAACATAATCTCACTGAAATCTAGTTTGCCATAAGTTGATATTCTACTTTTTAAATGTCAATCATTACTTCATGCATCCGAATACCTTTAGCTGGAGACGGCGAGGGAGACGGCGGCCCGCGCAGTGTAAATTGACAATCTTTAAAACAGTTACAGTATTTGAAAAGCCCGTTATATATTAGCACATGATATGATTACATGAGGTCTGATGAATAGCTTACATGGCGAACACTCAGGTCTGATGCAGACACATGGTCAACTGTGTGTGTGTGTGTGTGTGTATGTGTGCGTGTGTGTGTGTCTTATTAGGTGTGAAAGACATGGCCCTTAACATCCTGCCCTTTGATAGGTTTTGATTCAGTGCTTTGATTTGCGACAGAGCAACTTCTAAAAATAGCATGTAGAGGAAGAGAGAAAGAGAGATAGAAAGAGAGAGAGAGAGAGAGAGAGAGAGAGAAGGACACAGACTGCTTTGGTCTCCAGAGACTTAGTTGCATTTGATCATTTCCCCCTACATTTTTAATACATCACTTTTTTTTTTTTAACAATTCCTCCTTTCACTCTCATATCTCCGTCTCTCCGCGATTCCATCTGTCTTTTTTTTTCCTTTTTTTTCTTTTTATTCATTTCCCTCTCCTTCACCAAATCCCTCTTTGCCCCACTCTCTCTCTCTCTCTCTCTCTCTCACTCTCTCCCATCTCACTTGTCTTTCGCACACACATTGGCACGCATGTTATTAACGAGCTAGGGCTAGGGGAGAAGCCGGGACTGCAGCAATAACACAGACAAGAAACAGAACAAAAGGAGGAGAAAAGAAGGACTGACACATCCAGAAAACGGACAAGGGGGGGAAAAAAAAAAAAAAATCACATATGGTCACATGGGATTAGCAGCTTGTATCTATTCGCGCTTTACACGTGCTCTGTCGGTGTGTGTATGTGTGGATGAACTGTGCCATTCTTTGCCGTACTCTGGGACACACACCAATAATAACACACTTAACATACTCATACAAGCAAACAAGCAACACTACGCGTTCAGATGCCTGTGTCTAAGGTAATGTATTAATGTTATTTTTTTCCACTATTGTTATGAAGGTCAAACTGAGAGCTCTTTCAGGAGACTTCTGATGGTGTCTCTGCAGGGGAGATTAGGATTATTGTGTTTGCGTTTTTGCATTCTTGTTAAATCTGATGATGAATGTATGTGAATTTTGTTGTGTTTGAAGTCACGGCTGTTTTTTCAATACTCACATTTATATAAACAGGGATTTTAAAGGATACATTTTGCATTTTGAGGTTAGTTGGTGGAAGTTTTAGTTTGTACTCTATTCTAAATAACGTTTTCAAGATTTTAATTTTGTGCAGGAAATTAGTCCGTATTGCTTCTATTATCATATGTGTACAATGATGTCATAAGAGCTTTTCCTAATCAATGCCACCTTGAAAATGTGAAAGCAGATATTGAGACGGCGGAAGTGTGACAGAAAGCTTTGATGAGGCAGGAAACCTTGCCTTACCGTCAATTAAATTGTGTGATCCTTTTATTCAAGAAACTCTGTTAATATCGACTCAATATCAGTGTGATGACAGAAAATACTCTTGAGTTAATTGAACCATTACTCCGGTGTATGCCAATAAGCTTATGGTGTGTCAGATATCTGCTTCTGGAAGAGTATTGTTGGTGATGGATAGTCGATGACAGGAGCAACCGTGTAGTGAGACAGCAGGTGCGCGTGTGTGTCTTGTAGATTTACCTTTCACTGTCAAATGTTGCTTGTCACGCCGAGGAGATAAAAAAGAACTTTTCTCCTAACTAGCACTGAGAGGCTCTTGAGATAACAGAGTGAGACAGAGGGTTGAGAGAATAAAAACAGAATAAAGAGAGTGTGTGAATGAGTGGGAGAGAGAAAGAGAGAGAGAGAGAGCACCTAAGGTGGTTCAATTAGCTGCTCAGATACACAAGGTTAATTTGTTTATCTAACGAGACACACAGATTTGAAGGTCCTTGTAAGACTTTTATGGGATATGCTGTTCACTTTTGATGCCTTTATCACATGTAGCTAGACTTTTTATCGTAGTGCATCAAGGTTGTTGTGTCATTGTTACATTTGCAGTTGTAGTTAAAATGGGGTTGGTCCTAATGGTCCAAAATGTGTCAGTAAAAACCTAAAAAACCCAAAACAGTCATGTATTCAAAGTTTCCACTGAATACTTGGTCAGATTTTTAGTCTTGTTCACTTATTCTTTGATCAGATATTTATCTGGTCTAAATCATATATTTTTTTGTTTGTATTTAGCCAAAGTTCCTATACAGCTGTTCACATAAGACGCTATTAAACACTGATGCATTAAGAAGCTTGGCTTATTTTGCTTAATGCGAATGTTGTGTGTTTAACTCAACAAGTGGCACAGACCTGAGAGATAAGCGTGAATGCTAGTTCAGGCACCGATGCTGCCTGTAGTCCAGCAGATTAAAACACTGTTTCATTAGTTCATGAATTACTGAATGTTTTGCTATTAGTTGTTTTCAATTTATTAACGTCAGAAAATGTAATTGCCTGTATGGAACAACAGTCACACCTGTGCTGCTGAGGGCAGAAGCTGCCCCCAGCCTTGTTTAGATGAAAGTGGGCTAACATTTCCCAGCTCTTGCAAGGCTCATGAAGTCCTTCCTGGTCTCTGCCTCTTTGAGGCATTGTTTGAATAGAAATGGTGCATTGATGTCATCCAAGTCAAGGATATTGTGGCAAGCTATGACTCAGTGCAATTAGTGTGCAAACATATCTATATATAGCCATACAATACATATCTACAGTGACCTAGAGAACAGCAATAAAAAATAATGGGATTATCACTGCTGATCAATCTCAAGTAAGCAATATGAAATATACAAAGATTTGCAAATGTAAACATTAATCAGATTGTGGCATACCCTTACAGATAATATATAGATATGGAGTAAAGTTGCTCAGCTGTAGCGCTATACGTAAGATTTTGGCATAATCTTACAAATCACATCTTTAAGGTTTTGATCTAAAGTTAGGTTAGATTTACAGGACATGTCCGTAACCTGTTTAATGTCCAAAGAAATGTGAGTAACTGCCAGATGTTGACATTTTAAAATTTTACAATTGTGAATTTAAGAACTGAATTTAGAAATGTGGCTACAAAACCAGGAAACGTAGTGATGACGTTCTCCACATTAACAGCCATGTCCGTCACTGATGTTAGTGGCAGTTCCTGCTTTGCATATGGTTACTTTTTATTCTGCAGCTGCATTGTGTGTGTCTGATAGACATATGTGTGTTTAACTTGTACAACTTGTCCTTATGTGTGTTTACAATGGGTATGTGTCCATTGTGTGCCCTTTGCTTCCTGTGGGACCGCGCTATAGTGCCATAATGTCTTCACAAAGAAATGAAGGGGGTGTCGTGCAGGCAAAAATGGACACTATATATGCACGCACATGTTGGACAATATTTGCAGACCCGCACGCACTCATATGATGGAGTACATTATTGACCAGTTAGTATGTTTGACGGACATACACACTGCACACATGCATGCATATGCTTCTCTCTGAGCTCTCGCTGCTCATTTGTCTCTTCTCATTATCTCTATCTCCTCCCTCTATCCTTCCGTCTCCCTCTCTCCTTCTCACTTGTTTGTGCAGCTTGGGAGTCTACCTTCTTAGCCTCTTGGGCATTCGCTCTCTCTCTCTTTCTCTCTCTCTCTCTCTCTCTCTCTCCCTCTCTCTCTTCCCCCTTCTCCTTTTCTCTCTCTCTATATCTCTGCACAGTTCATTTGGCCTAGCCCACACTGACAGAATCACACACACCAGCCAAGCTAGCCAGCTACAAACACTCACACACCAGTTTAACAGAGGAAGTAGGCCACTTTAATGGGGATGTGTGGAGTGCCTTTATCTGCCTTTAGTGGATTGTAACTTGGAACTGCTTCCTCTTACCAGGTAGGTTTTATATACCATCACTTTATTTCAGATCTACATCTTTTTCTGAGTAATTTAACAGAGAGGTATCATGCAAATGGGCTTTCTGCTGCTTTTTTTTATGGCTTTGGAGGAAAAATGGTTTTGAAGAATGTTCATGAGGTTAGTTTGAGTTGCTGATATTGTTTTGCTGCTGGGAGGTAGGGAGTGGTTTGACCATACAGAGACAGAAACAAGACTGAGAGATGGAAGGAAAGATAGGAAAAAGCAATAAAGGCTTATTTATCACTGGGCGTTTTTATGACAGGCTCATATGAGGAGTTTGATGTCAATGTCATGTGCTATTTTGATTCATTTAACTTTACTATTTCTGTCTGTTTGTTTGTTTTCTTTTGTTTGCTTTCCATTTTCTCTCTTACTTTCTGCCTCTGCTACCCCTCCATCCACTTATCCTTCCATCCTTTTCATCCTTTTCATCCTTTTGTATTGTAACATAATTGTCTTTGTAATATCACCTCTCTGACTAAACTAGAGTTGTGGACTGTATCAACAGATTGTTTACACCCCTTGTTTGGCGCTTTTGTCACTCATTTCTGCTCTGGCAGTGTACCAGTGACACGATTTAGCCCTCCACATTGCCAGGGAGTTGTAGGGTGAGACACAGGGAGACTGAGAGAGAGGAACAGTAGGGAGATAGCCATTAAGAGGACATACTCTAAACCATGTTAAAGCCAAGCTTAAAGTGTTAGAGACAGGAGAGAGAGAGCAAACAGAGGGACCAGAGGGGAAAAAACAACAGGAAGCACACTGGGGAAAATTGCTTTTCTCTTTTCCTCATTAGGGGAATTGTGGGATTACTCTCTTCTTAGATGGAGAGAGAGAATTAGATGCAGGGTCTGTGTGTAGTCTGTGTTGTTGCCTGTTGATACACAAATAGGGAAATGATCGATAATGCGCTGTTTGAACAAATGGTAGCTTTGGATGAAATCTACTGCACAGTTGTGTAAAGATATGGTTTAGGTGAGGCAGTTTTAGAAGTTTAAGTGAGAGATGAAGAATAAAAAGAATGAAAATAAAGAATAAGTGTTAAATAAGAATATAATAAAGAAGACTAGAATAAAAAATCTCCTTTCTTCTCTCTCGTCTCATCCGTCCCCCCTCAATCTATCTCTTGTTGTTGATCAATAGTAGACAGTGTCAATGGCCCATCCCTCTGCTGTACACACATGCAGAAATGCGTGTGCGCACACACACACACACACACACACTAGACAGAATGTGATTTATCAGCTGCTCTTACACAGCTAGCCCCGGCTTGAACAAATGAGATGTTTATTTGCTATAACCTGGGAAAAAAAACACAATGTCACATACATCACTACCCCTTGTTTGACCCACAAAACAAAAGACAAACAAAACAAAAGATGCAAAATAAATGCATCTATTCCCACTGTCTTCTTACACACACACACACAAACACACAGACTCTCTCTCTCTCTCTCTCTCTCTCTCTCTCTCTCTCTCTCTCTCTCTCTCCCTGCTCTTTCTATGGAGGCCTTTTCCAGTCCTGCTCAGTGGTCACATTGTCTTCAGCTGCCTGGCGTCACGGGGCAAGTTACGTCAATGACATTTTCTCTCTGAACCCTCAGCTTCTATCAATAATGCCTTTGCATCTTTGCATCTGCCGCCCCACCACCCCACCCCACCCCACCCAACCCCTATTACCGTCTAAACGCTCTTCTCTGAGTGAAATCGAGGGCAAAAGAGGCCAGTGCATTGCGGTGCATATAATGAGACCATTCAGAGATTGATCATCTATATGGTCTGGCCCCTTAAGGAGTTATTGGTATTACGCAAAGCGATAATGGCTCTTAAACTGTCAGACCACAGACTGTTCTGGACAGTACATGTCAAAACATGCTTTAATATATATTTAGTCGGCGCAGACATGCACACGCAAACATACAGACTTCTTCCCGTCAGCCATCTTTTTCAAAGAAGCAACAAACATCTGCTATGATCATGAGATCATAGTAGATAAGTATATCAAAATATACAGCTCTTCCAAACTAGATACATGAGAACATGTGTACGTCTTTTGCGATATGACCTGTGATTGCAGGAATGTAGAAAATGAGTTGTGTGTGTGAGTTTATGTAACAACCTATGACGTGGGCTGCAAATGATTTCACTTATGGCAAATAAACAACTTGAGCTTTGTGCGTATGGTCGAAGTTAGTGGAAAACAACATGTTTCACAAGTACTGTATAGAAAAGAAGTGTTTTATTGCTGTTAAATGAGATAACATGTAGCATCACACCCCCAGAGAGGTTTGGTCTGCAAATAACAATAAAATTGTACACAGAAACATTCATCAAGTAATATACTGATTTTTGTCTGAATGTCTTCATTTGTACTTTGCCCTTTTAGGATATAGAAGAAGTTAGTGTTTCTTCAAACCAACTACCTTGTGTTCAATGTTTTCTCATTCTTTCTTCCCCTCTCTTTGTTTTTAAAGGTAGTTTGATGTTTTTTTATCTTTGATCTGCTCCTTTTATTACCTCTCTCTGATATTTCGATATCCTCTGTGATGAAATTTGATGTCTGCTAGAGGCATAAATAATGCATCTTTAGCCTTCTGAGATATTAATTTTAGGGATATAAATGCCAACGGTAGAAAGTAACAAAATACTTCAATTAAAGTACTGTACTTAAGTAAAATATTTTGGGTACTTGTACTTGAGTATTTTCATTTTCTGCTACTTTATACTTATACTTCACTGAATTTCAGAGGCAAATATTGTGCGTTTTACATACAAAACACAAGATGAGCTCCTAAAAGGCTACTTACACATTTATGCATTAATAATAATCATCAAGTAATGTAGTATATAATATAATTACAATGTAGTATATTATATAATACAGAAGTCATTCTGCTGCAAACAAGCATTTTTGACGCTTTGAGGACATTTTGCTGACTATCTGACTTTCAGACTCTTCAGTTTGATTCGTACCAAAATTACATCACGTGAACCTCCCCCGGACCACGGTCCAGACCAAACAGCTGAACTTTGGTCCAACAAAAAGAGGTGGTCTCAGTCCAAACTGAACCACCGGTTCGTTTCTAGTCTGAAAAACATTTTTTGATGGTTTGGACTTTCGGACCAAAGTTACGGCAGGCTATCATCAGAACTGGAAAAAGGAAAAATGAGCCATGGTAGCACATGGGGAGAGGAGGATACCAAGTTTTTAATTGAAACATGTACAATGTTATAAAAAGTCAACTGGAAAAAACTAATAAAAATGCAGACTTTTCCCAGGTATTTTCAGAGAGGATATGAGAGGACAGGAGATTAATGAGATTAATGGACAGTGTGTTGACCAATTAAAAGGACAAATTTCCTTATTATGATGTAAATATTAATATATAATAACATTATTATAGTGGCAGCGAAATTAATCTCTTCATTCATTTTTCCCTATTAATTCAAACAACGATAGAAGGTTACCCGCCAAACTGACAACACGCTGACGTCAAACGCACACCGGTCTGCAAACCAATCAATGTCAAGCATAGGGAGACGCAGCCCACGTAAGGGATGAGGACAGGACGTAGGTATGTCCTGTAAAGTTCTTTAGTGCGGTCACATAATTGCAATGTGAAACCCAAAGCAGATCAAATGTTTACAAAGTAACAAAACGTTCTTGTGTGAAAAGATTTTGAATGCATGACTTTAAAAAGAGTATTTGTATACAGTGTGGTATTACTATTATAGGATCTCAATGTTGCATGAAAAATACACATACAAATCTAAATCACAGGGGCCTGGCAATCATCAAACATAAGTGTTAGTGTTTGTTAGTGGGAAGCTGTTGAGGGATCATATCCTTGTTGCTGCTTCTGTGTGGAGGGAAGTAAGATCTACTGTAGGGAGGACTTCTGTGCGAGGTATACCCTCCTAGGCAAGCACTTTTCTCTTGGGAGAAAAGGAACTGTTGGTGACTACACTTGAATTGGAGGAGAAGCATATATCATCCCCAGACTAACATCAGAGTTAAAAGGAGTATACAAGGACTGCAGTGTGTGGGAAATTGGCCATTACGCATTAGTTGAAAAGGGGGAGAAATGCAAACAAAAACACACAGTTAAAATAAAAATCTAAACCTTTTTTTTGTAAATGAACTAAACCATAAAACACTTGTACGGTTATTTGATGTGCAATCAAGGAAATGGGAATAGTCTTCTTCTTCCTCAGTCAGTGTAAATTGAAAGAATAAATAATAGAAGACAATAGAACAAGAGTGAAAGTGTATTTGTTCTTATTCCTTGTTCATCCTTCCTTTTGTGTTTCATGTTTTTTTTTTCAAATGAATTTATGTCTCTAGACTTCTTTGACCTCACATGTCTAAGGAAATGAAAGAGATAAGTGAGTGAGTAAAGACAACTATAGAATAGAGTGAAGGAGAGTTAAACAGATCAACTGGGTGGAGTTACAACATTTAGACATCCTGCCAGCCAACTTGCCGTCACACAGATCTAGCATGGAGTCAGTGGGAGGAAGGGAGTGGAGACATTGGGAGTGGCAAAGAGGAAGAGAAGAGAAACCACATCCTTCTGTTTGGCAGTGTACAATATTTTTTAACAGCATCACTAATTGAGTTGAGCTGGATTTATTGAGGTTGGAGGTGGATTTGGCAAGTATAATGGTGGATACATTAAACCATTAATATTAGAGTATGATTAGAGTAGAGTGAAGGATGGAGGAGAGTTTGATAGTCTTTAATGTAATGTCTTACTTAAAAACAACCAGCACACAGGAAATTAAATAGAGAAAAGGGAAAGGGAGGAAAGGGAAGGAAAGAGATAAAGATGAAAGATGGTACCTTGAAATTGAGAGAAGGGAGGGGTTGAGGTAAACTATGACGACGGGTTCATAGGTACATCTTTAGCTTTTGGAGAATTCACAGCACAGCTGCCCCCCTTGGGATACTGTAGGTCTCTCATTGCCATGGTAACCGTGGGACAGAGTTCACATGATTGTCCCTGAGTGACTTTCCACGAGTGTCTGTTTGTGTGTTTTCCTGTATTTCTATCTTTATAGAGAGGATTTTGACCTTTAGAGATTTAGATTGAAGATACTTCTTCATTTCTTCAGAGAGATATTTTAAAAATAGGACTTTGAGGGTATTCCCTGTTGTCAACTGATGTCTCCACCAGTTGCGGTTTCTTCTGTGTTTCTTTTCTACCCAGTCAACACAGTTACACCAAGCTTGTGTTGTGAATGAGTAATTTGGCAGGTGTCGATGGAAGGTGTAACTTCTTTTCAGAAGTAACAGAAGGTGTTAAACAGTAGTGGTATGATTTTTTTTAAATACTCCAGTGGAAGTTTTAGACAATTGATCGCATGAGCAACATCATTTCAATCCCTCTACGTTATCTTTGTTATGACATCAATAGTGGCTTTATACAAACACATTTATACAAGCCCAACATGTTCATAATTTTTTTTAAAATATGAAAAACTTTCTGAACTGTATTTATATACTTGTGTGTATAAACAGAACAGAAATAAGGTCAAGGGTAGCTTCCCTCCCTGGCCCATTTTGGCTTTAAAAATACCCCCTATTCTGGGACTCCCAAGGCTGACAAGCATGCATATGTATTTGGCATCTGTGGATCTGACAGTGGAATAAGATTTATCTGCCTGAAAAAGAATTATACGGTATCTGTGTAGCAGTTTTGCCTTTTTACCATAAAGACCATGGCAATTACGCAAGAAGTGTAGGGAAGAGGTTTGCACCTAAGCGTATACATGAACTAGGCAGTGGTCTTGGATGTAGTTGGCATAAAAGAGAGGCACAGGTTGGTTTTCTGTATTTTTTTTTTTTTTTAGCTTCAAAGCCATTAGGTGTTTTTTCCCAGAATTTTCCTTTCCTTTTGGCTTTTTTGTGATTTTTTTTTTCTTTTTCTTTTTAGCCTTTGGAACTGTGGACCCAAGCCTAAATAGACTCTAGGGAAATGACACTAAACAGACCCAAATCCAGGAAATGTGATAAACCTCTCCATCTGCCAATGTCCTGTCTCTGCTTTGTTTTAAGGCCATTTAGAGTGCTTGTGTCAGTTATCTTATCACCAAACTCTGTTCAAAAAGAAATAGTCTCTTAACTGGTGCATTAAAAACTTGAATTTCCTGATTCACTTCGACAGTACAGGAGACAAATGTTTTTGTCATAGAACATTTTCTTTTTTCTTGGTGCATTTTTCCTTCTGTTAGAGACGGTAGAAAAGGACAGGAGTAGAGACAGGGTGGATGACATACAACAAAGGAACACTGTTTTCTGCACGATGCACATGAAGAGTTGTATAAAATGACCTGAAGTGAAATTCACTGGGGCTCGCTAACTCATGTTGGAAAAATGTCAGTATGGCTGCCTCCTGGCCTTTAACACGAGTAACAGGCACGATCATTAACATGATAAAGCGTGGCTTTAGCTCACCGAGCTCATGGAGTTAGCTGACCAACAAGGCATTAAATCACATCTTCACAGTGAACTGAATCCAATCTTTTGCTGTTTGATCCTTGACCACAAAGACGAACAAAACACTGTTTGGAAATTCGTATCCATAAAATTAATTTATTGTTATTGGTAGCTTGTTCTGTATATTTGGAATTAAATAAAATGTTGCCTGAGTGTTAGTGTTAAGAGATCATTATCATCATCATCGTTAGCTAGTGAGACCCCTAATGCTGTTAATGATGCATCTACATAAAAAACCAACAGTAAGATTTAGTCCTCTCCTCTCCTCTTCTTCTCCTCTCCTTCTCCTCTCCTCTCCTTCTCCTCTCCTCTCCTCTCCTGTTTTGTTTCTGTCTCTCTGCCC
Source organism: Thunnus maccoyii (assembly GCF_910596095.1). Lineage (NCBI taxonomy): Eukaryota > Metazoa > Chordata > Actinopteri > Scombriformes > Scombridae > Thunnus > Thunnus maccoyii. Next base: position 16,394,953 of record NC_056551.1, read on the forward strand.
TCTTAAACTTACTCATCTCATTGCCATTCACTGACTCCCCTCCTCCCTTCTGCTTGTCTTATCCACTTTGTCTCCTCCATCTATTCACTCTCTTACCCTGCATCCCACTCCCGCTGCCTTTTAGCATGGATTTTGTTTCCTTTCTTAATTGAGGCAACGCCAGAGATTGTGTTGTGTTGAATCATTGATGACTTTGAACTGTGGTTGAGTACACGTGTATGGTACTCGCACGCATATAAACACGAGCACTGAAATAAAGCATATGCAGGCTGCACATGGTCTCATTGCCCATTAGTTTGTGTCTTTTCATGTGTCTTTTGAAACACGTTCCTTGACGAGAGAATGTTAGGCAAAGTGGTAAACGGTGTAATTGGAAAATATCTTGAAGTTTGTTGATATGTTTATTCTTTTTATATCATCAGATAAGACATGAGGACATAAGGCTGAAAAGATGTAAAGGTACATGATTCTGTGTGTGTGTGTCTAGTGTAGAGAGTGTGAGAGGGAACAAGTGTATCTGACAGGACTGGTGGTGACATTGTGTCTCAAGCCATATCTTCAACTGGCAGGGATATGTGTATGTAAGAGAGAGAATGAGAGGGGAGAGTCAGCGAGGCAGAAAAAAGAAAAGAGAAATAGTCTGTGCAAATCATAGGTCTAAATGAATGATGGATAGATAGATGAATAAATATTTATGTTTTAATTACCTTATCAACATGTTCATACTGTGACAAGCCTCAGAAAACAACCGAAAGTCATCATTTTCTGACAGTGACTCACTGTTCTGACTTGGACCACCATGAACGAAGAAAGAGCAGGAAAAGGAGGAGCTGAAAGGGATGAAAACCTGGCTTTAATTCCACTTTTCCTCCCTGGATGCTTTCATGAAAGTGCATTTCATTCTAAAAATATCCCTCATACACCCTGTGCATCACTGAGAAGTCTCGATGTCTTGGTTGTAACACTACTGTGAACCATTTGGATAGGATCACGGGGAGGTTAAGAGGGAGTTAGGACGGAAAATGAGAGGTCTGGATCACCTTGGGGCAGTTGTATATATCTATGAAGATCAAGAAAAGTCAAGTTTATATTTATAGCCCTGAGTCACGACTTGAGCTTCAAAGGGCTTCACATTGGCCATATTGGGAAAACAGTAAATGAAACTGACACCACCCAAACAAACAAGCAAGAAAAAGATGAGAAGCCTTGAGTACTGCTACTCAGAGAAGGGTCTTGGTTATAATAAGGCATCTGGAAAAATGAAAAGAGCAAGGGTCGACAGCTAGGTGCAGCCAAAGAACAGTTTTTCAGTACTTTTTATCAGTGTGTTTTGAAATCTTTAATTTCTTATAATATTTTGTAAAATTTGGAAATAGATTCATGAAATCATTTGTTTTGCATTTAAATTGCATTTAAATAAACTTCAGCGCGAGTATTTTTTAGCTCTGTTTTTGGTCCCCACCAACTCTTTAGATTAATATTAGGCTGTTTAGCTGATAAGTTATCCACTATGTCCACCAGCTGTTGCTAACTTTGTCTATCATGCCATTTGGTGCTGGGCAGGTAGTGCACATTGGGTTTTTAGAGCTTGAAAACAGCTACATGCTACAGCCTAAAATGCTGATGAGAGTAGAGAGAGTGAACAAAACAATAAAGTTGTGGGCTGAAACAATGAGCCAAAAGATGCTATAAAGCAGCATAGAGCTGAGGGGAACTGCAGAGTTGAGTGATATTTCTCTGTAGGTTTGTCACTATGAGCAACTCCTTTCACATGCAAGTAGTCATGTGATCCATTGTAAATGTAAAAATATTGATTGTAGCAGCTGTAAAGTCATGACCGACTCCTATCTCTTTGACAGAATACTTGGATCTGCAGTTAAAGTTGATTTCGTTTACTGTATCATCCTTGGTTTATCTACCTTGGTTTTTCAGCATTATAACCTGCCTTTAACATAGACTTATTAAATAGCCTCTCGCATGGCACAGAGCAAGGCACAGTATTGGTTTTCTCTCCACACAGCAGGATTCATTATCATCTGGTTGATTCTCCATCCAAAACATTTGGTAGAGGGCCAGATTTGGCTAAGGGGCAGCTATGTGTCAACCCCTAAAATACAAGCACAAACAGAATAATGGTGAAATATGGTGCAAAAGTTTGCAAGGGATTATTTGGTGTATATTGGTAGGTGTCTTGAGTAAATGTCAGTATTGCAGATAGTTTCATTGTGACAGACTTGAGGTTCTCCACAGCCCACATTACAGAAATATGAGGTCATATTTTTGCAGGAGACACAGTGACCCTCATTTCAGACCGTAGTATCCTGTATCTAGACATACTGTATTCACATTGTGCTTATACATAATTGAGGTCATAGCAGATCATTCTCACTACTCAATATGAAAATAACCATACATATCACTTCTGCTTCCTACACTATAAACCAAAGCCAATATAGACTGATTTCAATTTTTCACACACATTCTCTCTGAGATTACTTGGAGTATATGTGCTACAATTTCAGGAGGTATGGATAACATAAGTTTAAGACTTGGACCAGAAAAATATGAGCAGCTGAATAAAAATTTAAGCACTGAAAGTTCAAGAATACAGGTTGAAAGTTTAGAGGCAAGTTCAACCAGGGCAACAGTATCTGGGGAAACTAATTTAAGCAGCAAAAGTACACAAACAGCTTGTGAAATATCATGAGAGCTGTCTGAGAGGGGAGCAGAATTATCTCCAATTAGAGCAGAGCGTCTTGTGACTGCAGCTTGTCATCATGGGTTAACTTGACCAGCACAATGAGGCCCTTCAGAAGACTTGCTGCTGACTTAAAGAAGGTAGAACTGATTTTGTAGACAGAGCTGAAATCCACTCATGGTTGCATTGAATAACAAATATTTGTGGTAGCACAGTTTATTTTCATGGACTCCACTTAAGCTCATGTCCATGTCAACTATCCATGTTCATAGCCACTCTAAACTTACTGTTACGTAAAAATAAAACATATCACTGAATGAAAATAAAATTCATGGTTGACTATTTGCACAGTGGGAGATAAATTGTGAGCTGATGCAAAACAGAAGAAAAGATTTTTTTTTTTACACGTTTCTGTTCGGCTGAGACAATAAGAATTTTTCAGCTTTATGGTTTTTCTTTCCTTAAGTTAACATCACAACAGTCACTTCTACTTCTTTGGTTAGACTGACTCTCAAATGGTTGTTTTATCTGAAACAATGGCAACATGGTTGTCTACAAACATATGAAATATTTTTTTCTCATTTTCAGAAACAGCTTTGTGAGCTTAATGAATGATAAGCAGAAGTGTATGTTTGAAAATGTCATGTTTAAAATGATGACTGGGCTTCAAAAAATTTTTTGAAGCCCAGTCATCTCTAGCTAGTTCATTTATATTAGGCACTGGGTTTTCATCCCATTTTATATACCATATGCTTTACAAAGAGCTCATAGGTAGCCATTCTGTGCAGGTGGGTTTTGAGTGCCTTCCTCTCCCCCCCAAAAAAGAGGGTTTGGCTTTTTTTTTTTTGGTCCTGGTCCATAAGCAATTTCCTGTGGTGAAACACTGCCTGGGGTTGATGACTAACATTTCCAACTCACTTTAACCCATTTATGTTTTAACTTTCCACTTCAGATTTTATTTCAGTGCTTAAACCAGTGCATCATCTCTCTTTAATGCATTTATGCATGCTTTCTTATTTCCGGAGGAGCTGGTGCTTCAATGTTGAATGTGGACTGGAGCACAGCCAACAGATGTTGATTAGCACATGTTGATAAGCTCCCTTTCTTGCCAAATCATGATTAGAGAAAATGTCTGATTGTCAAAATATGCTGATGCCAAAATCAACAAATTTATACTATGACAACTGTGTGAATATCAATACACAGTTGATTCATTTCTTCAACCTATGTTCTCTATATGATTAAAAATTAGAATTTTTAAAAAATCTAAACCATATGATAATTTCACAATATATTCTGTATTCTATATATATTCTTTAACTAGCTGTTACTCCGTTGAAGCTAAAATCTTCCTTATTTTGAGTGACATATTAAAAGGCAGCACCATTACATCAGATGGAAAAAAAAGTTTTCTGCATAAGGTTATAAACATTTCCTTAATTCAGCTTGATATATTCAGTATCGCCAAAAACTTTGTGATCTTGAGTCAAATTTCAAATAAAACTGTGTGGGTTTGGATGATGTTGGCCTACTCAGAATACATTTGTAATGATCCACCCACTGAAGGCTCTGTGGGCTGGAAGAGGTTAAAGAAGCATTAAAACCAGCAAGTATTGGGAAAGAAGCAATACAGATGGATTGTAAAAGGCAGGGGGTGAGGACACGCCATGTGCTGTGTGTGTGTGTGACACAGGGATATTGTGTTTGGCCCTGGGAAGTAGGTGAGGACTTTGGAGGGCTTGTATGTGTGCGGGCATTGAGCTAGAGACAAATTTACTGTAGGTTGAAATGATTGAGACGTATCAGCGCGAAGATGGATGGGTGAAAAGATGGGCGACTGATTCGAACACTGTAGCAGTAATCCTATCAATTTCTGCAAGAGGCTTGGCTTTTTTTTTTTTATTCCACAGTCCCTGAGGGCACAGTATCAGCTTAGTTTGACTGAATGAGTGCAGCCAGTTCCAGTATAGTACAGTAGCTAGCAGTATGAGGCGAGCAGAACAGCAGTATATGACACTCATTGAACTCTGGAACTGATATTATAATGTGGCAGATCATTTTTTTGTAAGTCTTATTTTGGGCTGATATCTGTTCGATATCAGCCCAAAAATGGCCTGCAACAGCAGATGTTTATTCTGTGTAGCACGTCACAGCAAAATACAACCCACTTTGTGTTGAGGACACCTCATGAGGCCCATATGGAAAGACTGGCATGTCAGATATTTTTGTTTTCACTCTCCTATTTTGACAAGGTCCACGACATGCTCTGTGTTGCCATGGTTTTTGACATCTCTGATCCAGGAAGTCTGTCTCTGGTCCCTCTTGCCCGATCACGCAGGTCATGCTAGACCGCATGCTAAGATCAGTCAGGGTTCAGTATGTAGTCTGTCTCTTGGTTAAGTCACAGCTGGACTATTGTCACTTAATCTGACATTGTGACCTTCTCAAAAGACGTAAATGTCACCTTGTCTGATCCTGGTATTACATCTCGGTCACACCAACATGTAGCATGACAGAGATGTTTTAAAACCAAATACAACTTGATCGATTTTATAGAAAGTGCATTTAACATCTAAACAGATTTGACTAACTATTCTCTCCATCTGTCTCTCTCTGTTCCCTCCTCTAGATGTTGGAGCCTAAGGTGGATGCCCCCTCTTGTGAGCTGGGCGGAGTAGCGGGAGATCGAGGAGGTGTGTGCCTCCACCTGCCCCCACGTGGTTCAGAGGGTGAGGAAAGTAGCCTGTATCCCTCCAGCCCCTCAGAGCCCCCAACCCTGGGCAGTCCTCACCCCTCAGAGCCACTCACCCCTTTGGATGAGGTTTACATGCCCCTCGGAGGTCTGGTGGGATCTGAGGAGCGGCATAAGGTGCCCCCCACACCGCCTCCTTCCACCGAGGGTGAGGATTGCAAGAGTATGGAGGGAAACGAGATGGAGATCTGGAGAGAGGGAAAGGATGTGGAGAAAAGGAGAGAGGAAGATGAGGAGGAGGATCGGGCCAGCAGAAAGAGTGCTGGAAGTGAGGGGGAAGAGAAAGAATATGAAGGAGAGTACGAAGGAGACAGGAATGAAGAGGAGGTCAACCTAAACCTGGTGGTGTCAAACACAGATGATGACAACGCCTCGGAGCCGCCTGACACCAACGCTCCCCCCTCCTCCTCCTCATCCTCATTTGTCATCCCTGAGCTGCGCCTTGATCGCTCCTTTAGTGCCGACGCCCTCTCCTCACCCAACACTGACGAAGAAGAGTACGATGAGGATGACGACGAGGAGTCCGAAGACGAGGACGATGAAGACGACAGCGATGATGCCTACCTGCAGCGTACTGACAGCAAGCGCCGGAGCATGGTGGAGGGTGCCACCTGTGAGAAACACGGTGGAGGAGGGCTCAGCGTGCAGAATTCTCTCCGCAGACGCACCCACAGTGAAGGGAGCCTCCTGCAGGACCCCCGCACAACGTGTTTCACCTCCGACAATGCCATCAACTGCTTGGAGGTGGGGGGAGCGCACCACAAGGGTGGCTGGACACTCCCATCACCCAAAACCCTGAAGAAAGAACTGACCAAGAATGGAGGCTCCATGCATCAGCTGTGTATGCTGTTCTCTGGAAGGAAGGTAAGCAGCTTAACACTGAAATAATATCATATACTTATGCTGGATTAAAGTTATAAAATTACAAAGAAATCATATAAAATTCAGCAACTGTCTATGGTACTATGGTTATAACACACATACACACACACCAGGATAATACCGAGATATTTAAACACAATTGCACACAAATACTAAGATTGAATGTACAATGTTTAATACAGTTACTTAAGTTAATACATTTAAGTATGTCCCATTACTATTTCATCAACACAACTTGATTGATCAAGTACTTCAGTGAAGTTTCAGTTCCCTGGTTTCTATAGAAAGGGTGACATCAAGTGGTGAACTAGAGAAAGTGCACAAGGATCCTGCTACCAGAGTGTTCACAACTAACAAAATGTTGAAGTGGTTATTGTCAAGCTTATCTAATACAAAGTGCAAAATTGATATCCAAAACAGAAATATACAATATGGCTGAAGATAATAGAGAGTACTGTCCACAGCACAAGTCTAAATCGTTTCATTAACTGCGTGACAGAATTGATTTGCTGTCCATCTGCAACTATTTTCTGGAGTTGAAACTGGAGTTTTCAAAAAATATATTTTAAAGCTGCATTAAAGTTTCAAAACATTGTATTCAATTTAATGATGTTGAAATATTAACTTTACATGAAAAGGCACTCAGCCTCATTTGCATTGAAATAATATATTAATGTAGTAGTTTTTCAACTTGTCCAACAGAGGGAAGCATGTATCACATCCTGTTAGGCCAGCAGCCTCACATAAGTTGGCATTGTGCCTTGTCTCATCACTTTGGCCAAGTATGAGTAATGAGCAATAATTGAGAAATCTCAGCGCTTCTTGTTTTTCCTGTTAACTGTGAAGTAATATGTCGTACAATTTCCCTAGAATTATTATGCTTTAACTGGAATGCATACAGGTCATTGTCCACGCCAGGATTTCCCCCAACTTCACTGTTTCCAGATACAAGATTTGAACTGCACACCTGCACACTTGTGCAGTATTTCATCAGTATGTATTTGCTAATGACAGTTTCTGAAAAAATAATTGACAGAAATGGAGAGAAAATAGGAGAGAAAGAACAAGGCAGTGATACCTGAGCTCCATGGACTTTTCATACACTTAATGATAGACAGAACACAAATGACAGAGGTGATCAAATGCTCACTCTATCATTGTAGAAATCAGAAGCACTGCTCCTTTTTTTATCTATCTCTTCTTCCAACAACTCTGTCAGCACACTCGGCAGCCTTAAATGGCAGTGTGTGTGAGCTGTGCAGAGGGAGGAATGCAGCAGACAGGGCTGGAGCCTATTGGTCTTGGCAGATTCAAGGGTAATTTTACTACCTATTGGCGTCATGGATACAGTTCCTTTGAGGCCTGTGTTTCCATTATTTAAAACCATCTGTCATCCCCCTCATTCATAAATCTTGTGACATCTCAAGGTGCAGAACTTGAGTGTGTGTGTTTATGTGTGTTTGTCAAACCTCTAACCAAGAGAACAGAATGGGAATGGGATCATTTAAAATCGGTAACATTGATTTATGAACCTGCATGCACATGCTGCCTTAATTTCATAATACCTTTAAAGTTGGTTACGCTCACTGGTGCTCATTTTCAGTACTGCAGCGTACCAGTTGGGAGAAATATAGTTCCTGTCAGTTCTTACATTTCACTAGTGTGTAAATTGTCTAAGTAATACGGGAAAAAGAAGAAACTGAGCCATTTTCTTAAAAAAAATTGGAAGGTAAAGGCAAGCTAAATTACAGTTGTCACCATGCAAATTCTGATAACTTTACAATAATTCTATTAATGGTTCAGATACAGAATAATATCTCAGATTCTGAGACCAAACAACACAAGATCAATATGTGATTAATCAGCCAATATGATTATATGATTATAAATATTTTACACCTCTGCTCTCACATCTGTTGCACGGAGAAACAGAATCTGTTGTACTTTTCTTCTCTGAGAAAGTTTCAAGATAAATTCATGGAGGACAGGTGTCATCCTGTTTGCTTAGCTTATTACTGCCATGTCATTGCCAATTAGATACATGACGTACATTTCAGCTGCATGCATTACATCATGAAAACACCAGAGAAAACGACGGAAATAAGTCCAGGGCTTTATCGTTCTGTCCCTGACAAAGTTTGATATGTTGCATTTTAAAATATATTAGAGTGTTGTCAATAAACCTAAACCTATTTAATCTTACGACCACTCAGCCAGCTTCAAAATCATGAAGATAAAAACACAACGACATATTGAGATAGAAACCATGCACAATAATTCATCATGTAGTTATATAAGCTGCTGCTATAATGACAAGTAAAAGGAAAAATTAAATCTTAAAAGATGTTTTTTAAAATTTGGGAAACTATGAAACAGTTTCAATTTTTTATTTATTTATTGTGTTTTGATGAACATTTTATCCAGTCATAAAATATTTAAATAAAAAGATTATTTGATATTAACCTTTAGCTTCCTTGCCAGTGCATTCAGATCAGATGCTAGATGCAGATGCAGTAAGGGCATTTTTTTGCTTTAACTTAAAAGTGTGCAATCACAGTAATTACTCAGATGTAGTGACTGACCAAACTGAGTTTCTGAGATTTTACTGAAGCTTATTTTCCAAACTCCATTTATTACTACCATTAGCATAACTCAAAACCTTGTTGATCATAAAATGTAAGTTATGATAAACATTTTACAGAGACTCACTTGAAGTTTTTAAGTCTGAAATCAAGACTGCAATAGAGTTACATAGCACTGTATGTATAGTGTGTGTGTGTATATATATATATGTATATGTGTATGTGCAATCGAGAGAAAGTAGTGTGATGGGGGAAGGGAAACAGTGTGTCTCTACTGTCTGTGTTGTTTCATAATGTGAAGCCCCCCCCCTTGTCTCTTTCTCTCTGTCTCTTCTCCTTTCTCTTGCAGGCAGTATTTACTTACCCTTTGTAACTGTATGTAGGCCAATAACAGCTATTGTGAAGCACAAATCTTTCAGGAATTGATATGAATTGAGGACAAGATTCTTGCTTTGTGCAGTGTCATTAAGAGACCTTGAGGGGGCAAATGAGAGAACAATATTGGTCCAGGAATTGATATCCTTGTGGTACACCACATGAATATTGAGCCTTGTGGGAAAGTCATCAGTTTACACAAGGAATTTGACATAAGAAATCATAGCAATCTAATAAGGATAGCATGGTCTGCCCATCATGTTATGAATTTACACAAAGTCCTCACATGCACTGATGTTCAGCTTGAAATCATTGCCACCTTGTTGAGATGCTGAGGTCAAATCTGCTGTCAGAGGTCTGTGTAAAACCACTTTCAACATTGAGACCATTATTAGTTAAAGAAAACATGAACTGCTAGAGCTATGGCTGGATTAAAAAGATCAACCAAGAATGTTTTGCTTCTGCAGCGACCACAATAGCACCATTAAAATGTTTTGCTCATAAAACAACAAAATGGAAATTCATAGGAGTGAGATTCCAGCAGCAATAAAAAAAAATGCAGCTGATCTGATTTAGTTTGTAGCCACATTGGAAAATCCTAATTTCCATTAAAAGGTGTTGAGAGACATGCCTGAAATGGTCTTTTAATACTAAACCACTGCATGTTCTTTCCAATCAGACCATTAAATTGATCTCTCATTTTGCTGTCCAAACCCTCAAATCCACCGTCATTTTCCAGACATCCCACTATCCATCATCGTGTTGTGGATGTGATGCATTCACACAGACGTTGTTGCAACACACACATATGGATCTAACCCAGCGGTTTTGGCTCAAGGAGGCCAAACATTTTGTTTATGTGGCCTGAATGTTTGTTTGAAATCCGGATAAATATCGACTGTCTTTCAAGACATTGGGGGGAAAAACAATTTTAATGTGTTTACTGATGGTTGTTTGATGGCTTACATTCCTGCGTTGTGTCAAGGATACACAAGAGTGGATAGTGTTAAGGGAAAATAGGTTAGCATGCATTCGTACTTGAAAACAGGTATGCAAACGGATGGTGCTGCATGTGTGTGCACACACACATACAGAGGAATAGAGAGAGGGGGCTTTGTGACAGACTGTAAGGAACAAAATTAAACAGAACACTATAAGATGTCAAAACATTTGCTTCTATCCTTTATCATTTTTACCTCATCATTCCTCTCCTTTTTATGATACAATCTAGATGTAAAACAGTAAAAACAATGGTTCAGCTATAGTTTTTTTGGCTTGCATTGACGTTAAGGCTTAAACAACATTCAAAATTCAACACTCAAGCAGGCAGTTTCCATTTAAAGCTGGTGCACTGCGCACACAATTAGCCCATCTGTTATTTTTGTCTTAAACAAAGCTGCAGGCTACTGCACAACTAAATTAATGTTCTAAAGTAAATTAAATATTGCTGCTTTAGCCTGGTCATAGAAGTATGAAACTGTGAAAATGATGATTAAGGCTGCTTCACTTTCAGAACTACTTAAAATATAGTAAATCATGTTATTCGATATGTGTTTGGCTAAAACAAACAAGCTACACTACAGGCTAATCCAATACTAGGAAAACAGTACACACAGCAACTAACTTAAGTGACTCACTTAAGTCCTCTGGGCTAAATCCAAAATATCAAATCGATGCAAAAATACGAATGAATCAGAAAATAGAACACACACACACACACACACACAATCTGGGTAAATATTTGCTGTCTTGTTTGGACTGACCTATATGAACTTATCTTATTTTTGTCAGTTCATACATTCCAATTGCAGAAAAGCCAACAACAACAGTGCAGTAGTGCCTAAGCAATGCTATATACCTGAAAAAGCACCTTTTAGAGTGGCTTACATACAGTAGGTTTAGGACACATCAATGAATTTAGAGCTTAGAAAAACATGTTTGCAATATTGTACTTTCAGAGTATAGTTTGTCTCCAGTTTACCGGACCTCCACTAAATGTCCACTGTGCTGTGATAAGCAGGATAAACAGTTACAGGAACCTAAACACTATTCTAGGTTCACGCACAAAAATATTAGTAAACACTATTGAGTCACATTTGAGTACCTCAGCTACAAGTCTGAAAGGTTCTCAGAAATCCTCCACACAGAAGCTATTAGTACTGATTTCTCATCATTCCTCAGGCACTAGTGTGCATGTTCCTGTATATTATCTAAATTTAGCTCAAAGATTGTATTGTGAGAGAAGCATAGCACTTGTTGATATCAAGACTATGATGCGTACCTCACATGGATTAGTGCACATGACCCGAGCTAACAATAGCTTGTTTTTTACTGAATGAATGGCACAAGAGGTTCATGGAAACAATTTAAAAATATCCCTTATTGATGAGTGCTATAGTCCAATCCCTTCAAGTGGTGTTTTGACAAAATAGATGTCACAGGTAATTTGCTTAGGGCCAAGGTGTACATCAGAATCAGCAAATATTCTGCGACAGCACAGTCACACACTGAACTGATAGTATTGTAGGTAAACACGAGGATCTCCTCTATTTGACTGCAGATGGCTTCGAATGGACAAAAGGTCCCCAGGGTTCAAATCCATGTTGGACACAGCCAGGCTGGATATGTCCAGTGAAATGCTAAATGGGTAACATGTAAATATTTACTGAGCAGACTGAACAGGCTTTCAGGACAGTCAACACAGTGAATAGCCACCCAAGTGTCTATACACAAAAACATGAATGAACTGAATGTGATGTTTTTCTGTTTATGGGGTATTAGTTCACAGTTAACAATAAAATTCTACTGACCACACTTTGCAAGAGACCACCAAAACTACAGAACTACAGAGGACAATACATCATATATAAGATTTCCCCAAAAGGAAAAATTAGTTACATAAGACAGAACAGACAGAACATTTCTTAAATTTCACAAGAAATTCTTGTCACTTGTTGTGAAATCAAAGACATCTCCCTTAGTCTGTGGCCAAAGCGCCTCCGTCTTGTCTGGAAAGCGTGTGTGTAATGCTACCATATCTCTCTCTCGCTCTCTCTCTCTGTCTCTGATATCATTTCTTTTTATTTGGTTGCTTGAAAAACAGATACACATATTAGTGATTCCATGGCCAAGTCAGACATTACTAAGATTACTAACATTACACAACCAAATGGCCCTCTCACAATCTCTTTCCATTATCCAACCTTGGTTTTAACAGTCTTAATACATTATAAGGAGTTGGCATGGAGATGGCATTTTTAAAGCATGCACACTCACAAACACTATGCCCACTACCATTTTGAGTTTAGCATTAGCTCTACTTATTGCATTAAAGACAAAGTGAAACCGTTCTGTTCCATAAGTAGTAAAAACCTCAGTTAAAATCCAATTGACATTTGTGGTAATGTATATGACTAAAAAAACGGTGTGTTGTGTTGTTCACTCCATGTGTTTAGGTAATAATACTAACGGATGGTTATTTTTATAACAATCTAATACAGTTATTTAGTTTATAGGATCCCATTTACTATAAGCCATAGTCCACTGTGGGTTATATATCACTGTTTGACAGAAGAGGCGAGCCAATTGGCTGCGGTTAGTTCAGATATGTCTGTAATAAGAGGGGGACAAAGAGCACTGAACTGTGTTTGAGAATACTATGGATATGGACAAAACCAAGTTACGTTGACCAAGTATTTGCACTGAAGCACTGAGAGCTGTAGGTTTATGCTAAAACATGAATCATTATTGAACTTCTACAAGCATGTGCTGTAATGTATGCCAATTTGTGTCATGACTCCAGCTCTGTATAGATATTATGAGATAAAACAAAGGAATTGACCTAAGGCCCGTCCCCCTTAGTCGCTGTTGCTACGCCTTTCAAGCTTTCCAAACCAGCACAGCACAATCGGTTAGAAACTCTATTGGGAGCCTACTTTTTAATGTTAACGAGGACCACAAAATCAATCCTTTCCATGCACTTTTGCTCATGTGCTTTTGGTTTTGGAAAGGCTAAAAAGGCATGACCCTCTTAACACTTTAGATATGGAGGATAGCTCTTACTAGAGCTCCATGCACACTGCTCAAACATGTGCAGAAAGCTTGACAGGCTTGCAGATGCTAAGCTATCATTGGAAAATTGTTGCTCGGGGTGGCACTCAGCAACAATCAATTGTTTTAGTGTTTATTTTTGCTTCTTCTTAACTTCATTTCACCGGGATGGTGCCTTCTGACAGACAGTGGCAAGTACTGTGCATAAGATATTCTGTCTTTCTAGACAGGCAGTCATGCTGACAGGAAGGGGAAACACCATGCCAGTTGAATAACAGTGATAACAATTAAGAGTCTTGTGGGAAGAGTCTTCACTTTCACTAGACAACTCCTGTCTCCATGCCTGTCAGTATGCTGTGGAAATACTTAATAGAATCTGTTAATGTGACTTTGAGAGCCAAATGAAATGACTTATTATTATTATATAAGTTCTTCACATCTGCTAATTACATTTCCTTCCCCTCCGCCAAAAGTCACGCCGAAGTTAAGTGTTGGAATATGTGCTTTCATTCTCCATTCATCATCATTTGACCATGAGAGCGTGTCCTAACTTTCAGATGCTCAAAATGTATGTGTGTAAATGAGTATGGATCTATGGTGGTGAATAACTACTATGGAATCTTTTGATTGCTTTATTTCTGTAGTTTCATATAGATATTCCTACACTTTGTTTTTACTGTAAAGTAATTTAGAATAGTATGAAACTGACACTAGAAAGAAACATCAAATAAAGAAAAAAACCTTTTATGTCTGAAGGAAGCCTTTAACTTAAATTAATTTGCCCAAACGGGTAAATAGAGTAGCAAGTCTTTGATCCAACGACTTCAGGACAATTGAAGATCATTTCCAAGTACAAAAAGATAAAGTTCTTTTCATTTTTCCACTGAAACCTATAGTGAACTTAACTCCTTGCGACCTCATGAAAGTTCAAAGCTTCCCACGCTAAACCCTTCTTTGCCAGGGAAGCTCCTACATGGCTAAAAAAAAACAAAAAAAACCCCCCCTGTATACCTGTATTCTTTCTCTCTGTGTACTACTTAAGCGCGCAGTGTGCTCCACATGGACTTACACCCTTTCACAAATCCCCACCACAAAAGCTAGCTAATCCCAAGCTAATGAAGCTAGCATTCCTCTTGTTTATTTAGCAATTGTTTGGCTGTTTGTGATTACTGAGGGGATTTTATGCTACCTGGATCCGCTGTGAACTGTGTGTGAAGGAGTGTGGGAACGTGCTGTTTTCATCCTTTTAATTCTTATGCTGCTGTAATACAGTGTGAAGCAGGGATATAATAGCTTCCTTTGAAATGGATTCTAAAAAAATAATTTGCTCCCGGTTGTTTCCCATTTGGATTAATATGGGCAAATGCATGAAACAGTGAGCGAGGGAATTTATTCAATTAGCGTCAGCTTTGACTGAGCAAGAAAGATAATGACGATAAACATGACTAATACAGTAACGCAAAGGCATGAAATATGACCAACTGAGGGGAATAAACAGCAGTTACCATCAACAATTAACATTTGTAAATGTTTGTGATGATTGTTTTGTGAGAAATTATGTCTTGATGTCATGGCACTTAGTAGCTGGACCTTTTTCAGTAGAACCACGCTCTCTGCCCACCTCAGTACCCCAAAGTGTACGCAGGGTCATTACAGTAAGTGACAGAACTTTGTATACTGTCACTGGCACAACAAAGCCCTCTCCTGACGCTCGCCTCATCCAGGAGAGGATCCAGAAGGCCCCTTGTTTCATAGCTGTGTCTTGTGTGTGTTTGACGGTGTTTACAGCACTTGTTGCCATAGCAGTATTTTGGCTGAATCAGGAATCTGTTACATAAATGCCGTCAGATGGTTTCTCACATATATACATCTAAGCACACGCGCACAGATCCTGAATAAAGTTGACCAGATAATAGATACTTTCAGCTCATTTTGTCGCATGAAGTCTGGACATGGAAATTAAGGATCATTGTTTAAAAACACCCATGAGACTAGAGACGGGCAGTGCTTTGACACAAATATAGCACAGTGGAAAGTGTTTCCACCATGATAATGTTATTTAAGATCGTGGTTAGGGTGGATAGCGGGCACGCCTTCAACTCTGCGGATACGGGTTCAATTCCAAACCCATATGATGAGTTTTGATTAGTTAATTGTCTAATTTAACCACTTCCCAAACCTTTCATTAACCTCAAACAAATGATTGACTTGTCTAAAATGCAACCAGAACCTTTATGACATATCACTGCCAAAACTGCATAGAGATATATTTTGAGTGCTGAACGCTGAGCTGCATTCTTATAGTTGGTATTTGCACGTTCTAAATCAATAATTCAAGAGCTAGAATAAAGTGTGTATTATTTAATACTGTAATAATACCTGAGAAAACAGTATTAACAATAATAACATATAAAAAGAAGAAAAGATATTTGACATATTGTTATCCTATTAAAAAGGAAACACTCTCTAGTTCCTCAAAATGACAGTATTGATGAAATTGAGTGACAACACATTTTGTGAGATCAGTGTTTATAAATGCTTGCAAACTACAGCAAGCATTTATTCATAAACCAGTGATTGCACCTTTAAATGCTCATCCATTTCCATTATAGGAAGCTGTTAGCACATTACTCATCGTATCGTCATGGCGTGTAGAAAATAGTATGAAGACTAAATCTTTTTGTCCAAGTCCCAATGTGCGTGTGTATGTGCTGTCTCGGGTAAAAGCAGTACATACAGTGAGATAACGAGAACGTGGCGTACTTTATCTGCATGACAACTATGTGGGCTCACATCAGCATCTGGCTAGGTTTGAATTTTAGACACACGCAACTGTGTAGCAGCGCATGTAGAAACAGGACACAAAACACACACTCACACTCCCCAGGAGGCAGGAGTCAGGGTGAACAATGCTGGTGGGATGATGGGAGCACACATGCCGGCCTCACAGGATGAGAACAGGGTCAAGGGAACAATCAGCCTCGGAGGAAGAGAGAGGGAAATCTAAGTTCACTCCTTGATGTTAGAATAAGACTTGCATTATGAAATAAAACATTTAATTAGGTTGAATGTCCTTTTTCTGACACTGAAGCTTGTAGCAGTCACCCAAGGGTTGTTGTTGCTATGTAATCGGTGCGATTATGAAACTATGAAACAACTTCTTGCCATTCATTTTAATTTATTATGATTTAAAAAATTAAGTCAAAGAATGTTTTTTTTGGCTTCAGTCTGAGTAACTTATGATTTGATGTGGTTTCATCCTCAAATTCAAATTTCAGGAGTTGTGGCATTTGACCCAGTCTGAACAACAAAAGCTTTAATGTTGCTGATTGGGACATGTTCAATCAAGACTTTTGATTTTTATTTTGCTTTTTCCTCTCCACATTTGCACAATAAACAAAAAAAGTGTCTTTGAGTTCTCTTGGTGTCTGGAGTTTCTCTTTAGAAGGTTTGACTAGCACCATAACAGTTCATATTTTATAACCACAGATGTGTATAATTTGCTTTCAGCTTTTTTTAATTTATGCATTTGTTTACTTTTTAATGGATTAAACAGCAAAGATTGACTCTATGACTTTAAAATTCAACTTTAAAAGAAGTTAATGGTTTTGCATTATGTAACAAACTCAATGAGGCTTGTAACTTGGACTCCAGCCTCTTTTAAAAATTACAGACGCTTTAAATCTTATCTGTCACTCTCCAAATAGATGCTAGTGCTAAAGTCAGATATTCCTTCACTGCCATGTGCTGTTTACTTCCACTGGGAGGTGAAGCGAGACCTTTACATGAGCAGGTGTGTGACCCACATCATTCTCTGGCTGCTGCGGTTGGAATCGCATTTGCAACATTCCTCCCTTCCCTCCCTAATGCCATACATCTCATCCCGACACGCCGCTTTCCTAGAAGCGCTTCTGCTTTTCTAGAAACCAGCTTTTTTGTTTTGGTCATGAATACAATTCACCGTAACTAATAACCGGGTAAAAGCACCTTTAGCTCAGAACGCCTCACCTGTTTAAATACTACAGTAATCTTTCTCATAGTGTTCCCGCATACAGCTCAGTACTGCAGGCCTGTCAGCAGGGAATGAATGGGAGTAGAATTTATGTCAGAAGGATTGGTCATGAGCCCACTCTTGCAACATCAAGACAATGTGATGGTCGTCACACACATGAATGTTCACACACTGTACTGCAATTCAACTCGTTTCAGTTATGTAGTTTCCATTCTCCACATTAACATTTTACTCTATATGAATAAAAATAATGTTCCCTGTATGACATCTGTGGATAAGAAATAGTGAGGTGTGTCATATCTATCATAACAGCACTAGATAATAAACCCACTTTATAAGCATATCCAATCCAACTTGACCCCTATATAATAGTTGTTTATTATAAGACATTTCATGAATTGCTGTATTAACATTGGCTAATATGTTTAGACAGTAACCACTAATCAAGGTATAAAAACAATGAAACAAATCATGCTTAGAAAAGACTGTTTTACCATACAAGGCCAGCAAGATGATTTATTATTTTTTAAGCTATTAAACCCATTTTAAGAGAGATAGAGATGTGATAAGACAGGTTCTTAGATGTTTTCACGCACCTGGAGTTCATGAAGGGAGTTTGACATGCAGAAATAATACCATTCATCTGCTAAAGAGCCTGTGCCACAAATATTTTGCTACAGTTCTAAATGTTACTGCATCATTGCAAGTGACAAATCCGTCATATTTGCTAATTGCCTTATGAAAGTATCTGCCAGCAGGGAAGGCTGAGAGTCTGGCTGCAACAGATTGCAGGCTTCAGTTCTAAATTAATAGCTGTCGTTATGCTGTTGAAAACTATTAATGTGATTTATGTAGCCAGTGTATCATAATAAGAAAATATATATTCATGTTTGGCCCCATTGTGGCTGCAGCCAATTGGGAATCATTGGTCCACAGGTGCTCCTGATGATCAGTTTGTGTAAAACTGCCAGCTTTGGAGAGAATTGTTAGGCTGCCGCTATTAAAATACCAAGCAGAAAGGTCATCGGATGGTCAGAAAATGCTAATAATATTTTAATTGACTGCACCAGTTCTAGGACTGAATAACCTGACGGCTTTTCAGAGCAGCTCTGAGAAGTGACGTTGAACAAGCATTGTTCATTAACATCCTGTGATATGGGAAGTACTTATGCAGGAAGCAGCCATCTCCTGAGCAGTGCTGAATAACAGGAGGCAGAGGAGAGTCTGATCAAGTACACACACACACACACACACACACACACACACACACACACACACACACACACACAGACACACACACACACACACACAATGTACTCTCTCTGTGTGTGTCGAAATCACACACACACACACACACATGAATGTGCAAACAATGCACCTTTTGTATCAGCATTCATTATAGAGTTTGAGTAAGGATTGAGTCAGTATCCTGTCTGTGGGTCACTGGGTTTATTTTCAGATATTACTTACTGAGTATTGTACTGTATGTATGTGTGTGTGAGTGTGTGTTAGCAGCTGCTATTTAATCACACAAGCTCACACTTTCTCACAGAGAAACACACATATGCAATCATAGTCCCTGGGCAACAACCGCAAGTTTATTTTACTCAAAAATTTCCTTTTATTTGGATAGGAAGTTGGAAAAATATTTCCTGTGACATAAATGGGAACAATGAAAAAAAAAACCTGACTTTAAAACAGTTATGTAATTATACTTCAAAAGGAAAATTATGGAGGCAAAACATATCAGGAATGCTATGTCAAGGCTTTTGATACAAAACAAAGAAAGAACTGCATCTTTATGAATATCTTCATTATAGCCTCAGGGTTCAGCATTTGGTTTTGTGATCTCTCTCCCTTCCTTCTTTGTTTAAACATCAGCTCTTGCCTTTACTAAATCTTTTTTTTCTCCATATCTTGTTGTATTTTCCGACTCTTATAAAGGCTCCATTGTTCCTCTACTGCCCCACAGAGAGAGCCCTGTCCTGTTTTTTGTCTCCTTTCACTTATTTTCTTTTAACTCTCTGGCCAAGATCTACTAGGAAGTGCAGACACTTATCAAGGGCAAGAAACGGCCAAGATTCTCATCAAATAAGCAAGCTGTGTTCAGTTATTTGCTTGGTTTACCAGTGCCTGTACCCTGTTATGCAAATAGGATGCTATAAAGCTTCAACATACAAACAGCTGAGCAGAATTATATCTTTGCAAGTATATAAAATTAGGCATGTGTTTGCATGGTAGAGCCCCTTGTTTCTGGAACCATGTGTTCTCTGACTTTGGGTTCACATCCCAGTAGGGCTTGTGTTTATCAAATACTAATGTTACCAAAAGTAAATCTAAAAATACTCCTACTTCAGTGTACAATTTGAGAGTTAGCCACCCTTTTTCATGAAGTAGAAGTTCTCATCTGAGAGTGATTGACAACACTGAAGCATAGAATTAAATAGATAAAGTATATCTTGTACTTTCTCTCAGTAGTCACAGTGTGCAGTCAACACATTCAAAAGACCGAGAGGCTGATCTAAATACAACTATTCAAATTCTATTTGATTTTAAATGAGTGACACCACAAGTCTTCAAAGCACAACATCTATTAAGCCACTATTAAGTCATGAAGCATATTAGTTGTTTAATTTTGGAGATGCTTCGGCTCTGTTATTTGTCCGTTGTCATGGTCTCCATGCATCTGTGCTTCATGTTCCATATAGACCACATATTTATTTTGTATAGTGGCTGTGTGTAGTATTGGAGGTATTTGAGGTGCATTAAATACAGTTGTTACATATCGTAGCCATACTTCCCCTTCCTTAATAAAGTGTTAATTAAGCATGAAGTGCTGTTTGTGTACTTTATAGCTGCCACATCCTGATAAACATATGACTTTGGTTAAGTCTGCATTTCATTCTTTTTCCTTTCTTTTATTCGCAGCGAAAGTAGGTTCAAAGAGAAAAGCTTTAACCAAAAAATGTTTCTCTCTGTCTTCTCACAGATAGCACAAAAAGTATAATGAACTGATGACCTTGTGGTGAAATGGGGTTAAATGAGATTTAAATATGGGGGCAGTGGGCAGAGTTGTGATAACTTTACAATATTTCTTTTCCTTATTTCAGTCACTTTATTAAAAGTTAATAGAAGATCTCTCATTTAGGATTAATAATCATATATTTTTGATATATAGAGGAGCAGCACTCTCTCATTTATTGTTGAGAGAGTGATGGTCCTGTAATAATAACTTCATAGAAAAAAAAACATATAAAAGCTGATCAAAACCAGGTCAGGAGCATGGTCATGATGTGTGGTTGGATGATGTTACTGCTTCAGTCTGAATGGGTATTAAACACACACACATATACACATACACACAAAGTAAAGCCACACAATGTCAGGAAGCTGGGGTCTAACAACGTAGCATCAATCTAAGGCTGCACTAAACGGAATGGGAGATTGTCTGGGTCCCCATAACATTGTTCAGACGCCAGCTGTTTTCCAATAAAAAAAGAAACAGGGGGAATTAAAAGGAAGGAAGCAGCCAAAGGGAGGTCTGATAAAGAAAAGCAGCAGGGTTTGAACTGGTGAGAAGTTTAAATACACAAAGACCAAGATTCATTTCTTCACCTCTTACGTTTTTAGGTGGTTGGAGGATTTGGCGTCTGGGTTGACTGGGTCAAGAATGTTTCTGAGCTGTGTTAAGGATATTGTTCTTACATTGTGTTTGTTAGTGCAGAGCACAACTGAAGAATCTGTTGAGACAGAGACAGACAGTTTTGCCCTGTCCTGTCAGGGAATAGCAGCACATTGGTGTTCACAACCACACACATCATTCTAGTTTGACTTTGGCTCAGACTCGTTGACTCTCGGGTCATGTGCATGCATGTCCATAAATGTTTGCATGAACGTTTTGAACTTACTTTAGTATCGACAGAAACGTGTTTGCCCATATGATTGCTTTCACACGTGCATGTATGTATAGGTACATAAAACGGTCGGGCTGCAAAGACACGTGTATGTATGTTTGCATGCAAACTGTTATCTGCATATCTGTTCAGCCCTCCTGCAACCATTTACAGCCTGTCAACATCTGCATCCCATGCCTCGGGGGCCTATATCACCGTGTGGTCTTTGGCAGATTCTGTGTTTTCTTACTGTCTTCAGTGAAGCATATGAGCTGCCAATACACATAAGCATGCGCACACACACACAAACACACACACACACCAGGGTTATTTTTAGAAAAGACTCAGACTTTTATACGCTCCACTGGCTATTGCCAGGCAGTCTGGGTGTGTGTGTGTGTGGTGTGTCTAACTCTCTTTTGTGTGGGGGCCCGGGTGGGGTCTGGCTGCCAGAAAGAACTTAGAGAAAAAGCGAAAGAGAGAAGTTTGAGAGTAAAACTTCAAGGCTGTAATATTCTAAGATTTATTTCTATTAATTTTTTTTAACTTGAAAATACTCAAGTATATGTACAGTATTGGCAATGCTGTACAATTGTTGACACCCTGTTTATGACATATAGAGCTGGATTAATTAAACGGTGTATCTCAAAAAACCTTTAATTATGTAGTCATGTGAAAATATGTCCTCGAAAATAAATAATATGACTCAAAACTAGGATTACGTTGACAAGCAAAAAAAATGCATTTATTACACTTATTGCCTGCAGGTGGAGCAAGTCTAAAAATTGCAGAAGCTATTCATTTCCTTGCCTGTAGATGGTGCACATAAACATACAGTGAGTACGTCTGTAGTTCTCAAATGCTGTTATTTCTATTTAGGGTGGCACTGGTCGAACTGGAACTGCAGGTCAAGGTATCACTACAGTTTTACAATTCGATAATATCATCCTATTCTTTGCTAATATCATTCAGGATGTGTCTAGGTTGGGGTTCTTCACAACAGTAACAATCAGTTTGCTATTTGCAATCATAGACAAACGCCCACATGCTTGCATGCGCCACCACCATTACTGCGGTGACGTAGTCGAACCTGACAGTAGCAATATGGCTGTTTGGGTTAATCGTGGTCGACAAGTGACACTTCTGACAGATGAAGTTGGTCTGCATGAATTTGAAAGTTATTTATGTTTGCTTGTGTTGATTAATTTGCACAGCACACGTGCTTTTGTGTGGAGAATTCCATTGCATACCATGCTTAAATACCATATACTTTACATCAGGATTCTAAAATTATGTCTTACAGTATTAGAGACCTTCTAATGGTAGTTGTAGCCATACGAAAGCAGACACATTCCCCCATGTAGATCTCACCCAGCTGGAACATAACAGTCCAGTGTGAATGAACATCCAGTCCTTCCATGCAGGCAGCTAGTTGAACAAAGGCTTGACCTGACAAGCATACAATCCCCATCCGATCTACAGTGGCTACACAGCATAATTTGTTCTCCTTATACCCCTGAATAATCCTTTCCCGGAGGCTATGTTGGGACAAATGTCTCTGGAGAGGGCAAAGTCTGCGTCGTTTTCCAATTGTTTTCTGTGGTTCCAGGGGAAAGACTGGCTGACGGCTCCACGGGGACTGGGACTCTCCAGTCGTGCTGTTCCCTTCTGAGATTAGATTTTGATGTCTCTCATGACCTTCAATGACTTAATCCCTTATCACACAACCTACTCTTAACTGTGCTTATTGTATTGTTTGGCAGGGTGATTTAGTTACTTCTAGTGCTGGAGGATATATATGAAATACTCGAGTGAGTTTGTACTATGTATTTTTGTTGCTCTAGAAAATATGACTGGTACTAGTTTATTCAATGGAGTGAGATTAACATCACCTCAGTACCTCTACCTGCTTGGTTGTCATATCCACATTCTCAAACATTTCTAAATGTAAAGATCTTACAAAAGCAACAATAGTCATCACTGGATATCATCATATTATCACTATCTTCAGTTGAAAATATCATATCATTTTGTCATCATTTTACCGAAGAAATACAGCATTAGCTTACAAACATATACAGTGTTTTCTAATTCATGCAAGTAGTCGAGGAAAATAAATCTCCCTCCACACACACACTGTACAGTTGACAGGTCTTTGTGCCCATCAAACAGCAGCTCTAAATATAGTTTGGAGCTGCTGTTAGCTCCTTCTTACTTTTAGACAGCTCCTCCATAATACACACTCATTCACCTTTCACAGTCAACTGTGACTCCAGTCAGAAAATATCAAGTGCATCAGTGTACACTTCCTATTACAACAATCTGAATCTCAGTTGGAGGGAGTTGTTGTGATAAAGGAAGGATTTGGCAGAGAAATGCTCCACTGTACTCAGAATTTTTTTTTTTTAATCTAGTTATTACTAAGTAATTATCTTATTGTCCCACACATGCACTAAGGTCAAAGAACACTAGCTCAGTGGATTCATCCATATCAGCATTCAATAAGCGGTCACTTATAATCCTGACGTAAGCAGGGAAACTTGGCGGAAATTTTTGATGGCACTGGTGAGTCATATGATATCAATCAATATTTTCAGCCAACATAACTGAGTCAGTATGAGTCACTATGTATGAAATGATGTGAAACATGGTTACTGATCTGATGACATTAAGTGATAAGAAGTAATTAGCTGAGATGTTAACAAATATCTTACAGTCAGGATTTAATAAGGCACCAGGTGAATCAGACCATCTGGACAATTATCAATCAATCAATTTCAATTTTTATTTATATAGCGCCATATCACAACAAAAGTCATCTCAAGGCACTTTTCACATAGAGCAGGTCAAGACCGTACTCTTTAATTTACAGAGACCCAACAATTCCCCCATGAGCATTGTTGGAAATTAATATTTTATTTCATACAAAGTCTAGATTACAGTGTAATAAATGAAGGTTGAAACAATTCACAAATAAGTTGTATTGAAACTGACTGTAATCAAGCTTCTGTTTCACCTCAATGAGGAAACTACAGACTTTTAAAAAAAAAAAGGTTTTGGGTCCGAAACAAAACAAAACAAACAAACAAAGCCAAACAAAATGTCCTCAATTTGCCAAAAATGTCCTCACAGTGACAGCTGAAACTCAAATTGGGTCCCACAAAGATAGAAGTGCAAGAGCACACACCATGTGTTACCAGCTGTGGTCAGTATCTCAGATTCAAATGTGTGTTCCTGTAATACAATGGCTCATTATTTAGAGCCTCACACACACACACACACACACACACACACACACACACACACACACACACACACACACATACACAATGGGGCAGTTTCAGGCCATCAGATTAGTGGAGACTGACCCCTTCCCCACCCTAGAGCAACTTCCCTTTCCCTCTGAACCAATCAAAATGGTCGACTGGCAGAAAGTGTAATGTGAAACCAGGGGTCTTGGCTCAACACTTCCAACCTAGGGCACAGTTGGAGGCCAACAGAAACAACAGCCGCAGTCTCTCACACTCTCTCACTCTCACAGATTTTTCTTACTTTGTTATACCCAGATACTTACTGTTTACAGACAGCATCTGCCGCATGCATACAGGCATTTATTCTGCAAGAAAGATACAAACACACCTTTGAGAGCACGAGGGATTCATGCCGTGGACTGCTGCTATGGATTAATCATTTTGGTGACTGGCTGCGTGTGTTACAGACTGGACTGACCTCAGTCTAGCCTAATTGAGCACACTGAGGACTTACTAGCTTTCTGGCCAACAAGGTTGTCATTCCCTACTGGAGCTAGCTATCTGCATGAGGTTACAGGGCCCTCTTTCTGTGTGGAGGGTGGATGATGCAGTGTGTGCTCTCCTTCCTCTCCCCTCAGCTGAGCTCCGGATCCCCCTGTAGCTGTGAGGTTGGCCCCGAAGGGACAAAGAAGAAGAAATCCAAGAACCTGTAAGTACTCAAATGCATCTTTTTCTGTGGTTATTTTCAGTTGCACCATCTGCTCATTTTGGAATATTGTAAATAAGGATAAGCAGGAGAAAGAGGAGGAATTGGAATGACAGTCAGTGAGACTTGCCACTTCTTTTGTTCAATGTTCAGTCATCAGCCTTTTATTTGACATGCTAATTTGACAAACATGTGTATCTCCTGTAAAAAGGGTAAAAATTTCACACCCCCGCTTTAACATCCATTATTTCAAAAGGATGTCATCAGTTGTGTGCAAACGAAGGGTGAATGATAATGACCTGTTTTATAGTAGCCCTTGGGGGTTAACTGAGACATGAGGACTTATTTTGACGATGTGTGGGCATGGGTGTGATTGGATTAGCAGACTGGAGGATGTAAGGGCATGGCTAGGATACAGTAGGATGGCTAAATTTGTTAGCATGCCCTTCCCTCTCTATTTTGGGTAACTTAATTTGGAAAGAATGAAAATAGGTTTCTGATTTTCTTTTTCCCCTCAGTTTGTGACACTGCCCTCAGCAAACATTAACGCACCAACAAACATGCAAGTATTTTGGCAATTCTGACAGTCTGCAAAAATGGATGTTTTAGGCTTAATTTGCCGGTGAGAGTTTAACGCCGATCATCATCTACTTAATTAAGTGATGAATGATGTGTGTGCTGTGCTGAGGAGTGTGGTGCCATATGTGTGTCTCACATTACCGTAAGTGTGAGAAGTAAGGTGTGTGCGTTGAGAGTAAAGATCGTTTGTGTGTGTTGACGCCTCAGTGATTCATCAGCTGTTGAATGAGCCTTATTCACCCTCCTGTTCATCAAGATGAAAGCACATTTTCACACCGCGAGGACAATAAAACCCCTCACAGTGGATGTCCTTGGGCTTGATAGCTGCCCATTCTTTTGCACAAGCTGTGGTTTTATGTCGTTTACTTAACCAGCAGATTATGTGATTAAGATTCCACATTTTTTTTTTTTTTCCAAAGTCCAGAGTGTGTTGCCTTTTTGTCAGCTGTTGCTAACAGCTCCAACTCAACTTCATTTGCTTTAAGAAATCAGATACTTAAGTGATTTTCAGTGAGAACAAATGTTTTTCTTTCCTTTTTAATAAAGTTTTAAATCTAGTATTGTTTTTGTCAGTTTCGAGAACTGATAAGTTATTTCCAAACCAGTGATTTATTTGTGATTTAAATACCTTTCAGTTTTGGACAGAAATTGCAATAAATTGTGTTTAAAGACTTTTTAATATACTGACATTAAACATGATTTATTCATTTGATTCATTGCTTCTCTTTGCACTTTCAAGAGGACAGAAATGACTCTTAAGACTTGATTCACAGAATAAAAAGTGATGCCGTAAATTAACATGACATTGTGAAAAGTGTTTGAAGTTACTCGACAATATCATGACCACATGTAGACAGCTTGACAACATTTGTTGATTTAGGCCATGTTTAGCAAATACTGATTTGCTTACAAGCAGTAGGTAAACAAACAGGCATCATGATGTTAGCTCATCTAATACTACACATCACTCTGGCCCCCATAGAGGATTCCTTCATTTCCTAAACAAGCAAAACGAAAAAGCAGTTTTGTGAATGCTGCAAATAATTTGAAGCGTCCAGATGTGGACTACAGTTTAAATCATTTTATTGCTTTTACTGCTCAAATATTTTAGTCTTTCATTTAAATGTGAGATAGAAAACAAAGGCTCTATCTGGGTTTTAGATACCTTTAGGTCCTTCTCTTTATATCCCAGTGTAAACACTTTGACATATTGCCAGGGTTTATTATTTAGATATGTGTTAATACCTGTTAAGTCTAGAGATTTGATGGATTAGTGAGTCTGGTAGACTAGTCTTTGGACCAGGTGCAACAGCAGTTACCTGAAATTAGTTCAAGTGTTTTTTGCCATTTGTGACACTGATGAAGGCTGCATGGATGATCTTTTGTAGACGCAATAACTTCCTGTCAATGAGTACAACCCTCTTCTGTCATCATTATAATGATGAATCACAAAGCTTCCTCAGCATGGTGGAAACTCTACATGTTTACACACTGTCTTCTGTCTCCTGTATATACAGTCCTTGTTTCCATGAAATTCTCAATGTCATGGACTGTTGTTATGAAGCTTCTCTTCATTGTCCAGTATGTTTGACCCATTTTCAGCCATATTTCATCCTGCCACACTGTAAACCTATACCAGTAGGCAATATTCTTCTCAGTATCACAGTTAATCACACAAATAAACACACCCTCAACACAATATCTCTCTGTGTTGCTCAGTGGAATACAAATGCAATATGTTGCTACTATAGATTTAAATCTCAGATGTTCCTATATAACCAAGCCTGAAGGAAATTAAATGATTTCCTCCAGATGTTAGAGACTGATATATAACATATACAGAAAGAAATGCGGAAAGTAGATCAGTGCCCAGATGTATCTGACATGACCAAATTAAAGAAGATACTCCTATAACCTATGGCTGTGTGAATTTTGGAGGAGGGTATCCAGTTGTAGCACACTTTACAATTAACTGATACTGCTGGTCTTAAATTTGATTTCAGATGAATTCATGAATGAATGAATGAATGAATTCAAAATTAATTCTTTTAATTCTTTATCCTACCCAAACTGCTTTCCATCGTGTTTTATACATAGTCAATTTCTGTTCACTGTTGCCTACGTGAGAGGGGAATTACATGCTATTTTACTCTGATATTGATATTGATAATACCCTAGCAACATCTGTCTCCATGAGCACGTATCACCATTTTAAGCAAGTCTCTTCTTTCAATGGATTTGATCCACCTCTCTTTTGACTTCTCTTTCTTCTTTTCACAGTCATCCATCATTGCTCTCTCCATTATTCTCCTTTGAGACTAGCTGAAATATGAACCCCTTCTGTGTAAATCACATTGATCTTTTCCTTGTTGCGCCTCTCCTTTCCACCCCCACCCACCCTTTTCTACACTGTATGCGGTGTGTTTTTAACCTTTTTGTCGGCTAGATTTGATATGAGTGAACGCAGTTATCTTTGTCGACATAGGCTTCAGTTTAACTTGAAAAGGTGGAACTTTGAGGTAAATTCTTTACTTTTTAGGTTTTGGAATGCAGGATACCTTTAAGGAAATACAGTCATTTAATAGAGAGAGGTTAGAGATATATCCTCAGTTCCTCATCTTGGTGGTATCAATATAGATACTTCCTTCTGTCTTAATCATTTAAAGGACCAGTGTGTAAGATTTAGTGGCATCTAGCAGAACAAACTTGGCAGAAATGTTTTAATTAGTGTATAATCACTTGAAAATAAGAATCACTGTGTTTTTTATAACCTTTGAATGAGCCCTTTACGTCTACATAGGGAGTGGATCACCTTCCACAGAGGCCGCCATGTTGCAGCGCCATGCTTGTACAGTAGCCCAGAACGGAAAAGCCAAACACTTGCTCTAGAGAGGGCCTTTCGCGTTTTTCATGAGTTTCACGGCCACTGTAGGTTCTCCTACACGCTTGGAAGGGGAGGGGGAGGGGAGGAGTGTTCAGTAGGTTGCAGTCTGCAACCTCACCACTGGATGCCACTAAATCCTACACACTGGTCCTTTAATCATCATCAGTGGCAGGAAGATTGAATGAAATAGATCTCAATACACAATGTGTAGAGAATAGATAATCCAGTACATATCAAGGGACATATCAAGCACATTTCCAGGTCTATGTTTTTATTATGGGGCTCTACTGGAACATTTTTGCATGATTTACAGTTTTTAAAAAAAAACTTATACTGGCCCTTTCTTATACTGGTTCTTTATGCAGCCCCGCAGTTCAGCCTCTGTCTGAAACAGACAGATTGTTTTAGCTTCTGTCTCTTTAAGGCCCCCCTCCCGATGAGCTCACTCTGTTCTGATTGCTTAGCTTCCGGAGGCTACGTAAACAAATGACTAGTAGTAGTAGAAGGATTTCACTTGTTTTTCTTGTTCTTTATTCAAAATTTCAACTCCTCAAATACATCCATACATGTTCGAACTGAAATCCATTCTGAAATATGCAAGTGGACAACATGAACAACCAGCTGTTTGTGGGCACGTGCTAACAATCTGATGTCAGTTCAGTAAGGAAGTAGGGGCTTTCCACTTGAAGCTGTTTATAGACACAATATAGACACCTGACATTATAACAGAATAAAAATAACAGAAAATGACAAAGAGTATGATATATCCCCTTTAAATTTAACAGGATATAGGTGTGGCTATTGTATGAAACCCTGGACCAATAAAGGAGAGATAGATTTCATTTTTTAGTAAGAAGTGAATATTGTACTTACATGTAAAAGCACATTACATCTGTCTTCTTTGAACCTTCCTCTCTCCACTTCGACAAAGCACTTGAACACAGCACAGTGAATTCATTGTTTCCTCTTCACTCATGCATCATTTACAACATCAAAGGCACCAGTACGGTCCTTAACTTTCTTAGCATTTCTCTCTCTCATCCTCTACCTCTCTTCCCCTTTACCTTTTTACATTTTCTTTCCTCCTACACTTCTCCTTCTCTTTTCCTTCTCTCCCTTCTGCACATTTCCCCCCTGTGTCTCATTTTCAGGTTGCAGCACAGCTGTTTTCCTGGGATTGTCCACATTATCTCTGCCTCTCCCTCTCCACAATCACCTTTGTTTTTACTCAGTCCAGGTGTTCTGCTTCCCCAAGCAATTATGTACTTATACACTCCTTTTTTCTCCCATCTGGTGGTTTCCAATAAGTAGCAATGAAGCCATAAATCTACACACCAATTAGTGCACCAGAATAATATGTGCAAAAATGTGGTCTTGATTAATCTATAGCTGTTTTCTCATATGAACTCTGGAAAATGTCCAGAAAATCAGGTCTGGACATTGTCCGGAGTTGCCCTTTCAGACATGTGGCACACATCAGGAGATTGTCTGTGTCAGGCATGTTTTCACCAACTGGAAATACTCTTTTTGGTTTAGGCAAGGGGTGGCGCCTGGGTAGAGTGTGCAGGAGGCAGGAAATTACATAAAAAGTACGTGTGGTCATGTAGCCGGTTCATAATTTTGGTCATAAAGAACCGAGTCTCTAGCCATTCCTTGAATTTGTCTGATGGTTTCGGCATCGGCCCTTACCGACAGAAGTTCTTGAATCTCGTCGTCTCTCCAGTTCGATGTTTTCGTTGGTGTCTTTATGTAAATGACTCTTCTTCTTCACCCTCGGATGTTTGTATTCTTCCGGTTTTGCGCCAGTCACATGATAGAAACGTCAATAACACGCCCACTCACTCGCCGTGAATCCTCCGGAAAACTATCTGCTGTATTCACACATGTGCTCAATCAGACATTACATGGACTTTGTACTAGGGAGCTGGCAGAGTACAGTAAAGTCCTTTTGGCGTTCTCACATACGGCTCTTCCGGGTGAATGTCCGGATAACTTCAGGGTTGCAGTGTATGTGTGAAAGAAGCTTTATACACCACAAATATGGAAAAATGATGCATACCAATACCAAACTTGGATACCAATACCTCAGTGATTAACACTGGTATCCACTATGATTCATAAAGGCAGGAAATACATACAGATGGAGAGGGCAGAGAAGAACGGAGCAAAAGAGAGCAGAGTGCCTGTGGTGGTAATTAGAAACACACAACAAATCTGTGTTTGAATTATGTGCGGTTCTATTTTACATACTGTAAATATAGTATACTGGTGACATATTCTTGTCATAATTGAAATACGAGCAAGAGAGAGACTGTGATTCTGCACTATCACTAGTAGCAGCTCCCAGGCAAGTGATTGATGTCACCTGGTTGCTTTGCTGCTAAGGTGCACAGTAATGCTCTTTTTGTGTGTGTGCTGTAAAAGTTGGTCAAGGTGACTTTTAGTTGTGTAGTTAAACATGATGTGCACTGACCCCGTTGCAGAAGCAGAGTTGTGATTATGTACTTAAAGCTGTTGTGTCTGGTCTTGGTCATCCAGGTCATATACAGACATCTAGAAGAACCAAATCAAAGTTAACTAGAACTCCTGAAACTGGAATTTCCCATCTCCTAATAAAGAATATGTAATAAAGATGATTGGACACTGAAGAGTAGACATCCCATGGATGTTTATATGACTGGGACTCCCTACCAGTGGGGAAACTTATGAGGCCTCTTGGATGAGTGATTAATCTTTTCAAGAGTAAACAGCAAGTCCAGTCGTCTTTGATTTAGTGCTTGTAGTGAAGGTAATGATACCATGTTTAAAACATGACTCAACCCCCTCAGGCAGTGTATCTAGAAAAGATTTTTTTAGGTTCATCAATAGTCTATCATGCACTTTTGATTACCTGATTGAGGATACACAAAATATACAAAAATATACAGCTACGAGTCTTTAAATAAATCAGTGAAATAAAGATTAATGCTAACAAGGATCCAGTGTAAAGAGAAAGTAAAGGAGGTAATAGGATAGTTTGATGTTTGTTAAGTGACGTGTGTGAGGTCTGTCGTATCACCGGTAGCAGATTTCACACAGCTGAGACAGATGACCAGTGCATACCATACCATACCAGTCATAACAGTAGTTAAGTCACTTCTTTTGCTAAAAAGGCAAATGTCATCTCAACTTACTAACCGATAAAACTAAAAATCTATCCATGCCCCAGTGGAAGGAATCTGTCCTCTCTAAACACTGCGTGGTGATTGGGTGAGCCTAGGGTCCGCCTTCACCAGACCCCCAGGACTATATAAAGCTCCACCAGAGCCTCTCAGGGGTTAGAGGAATGTGATTGTCAAACAAAAACCCCTCGGGCCCTGAGCACTCTTGATACACGCTTACATGCAGTCAAATTTCCACACACGCCTAGTGAACCCGCGTACAGACTGGCACGCATGTTTCACACTATGGTCGATTTCTCAGAGAAGTACCTGGAAAGGTAAGAGCGAGGAAGTGAGTGGAGTGCGTGTGTGTGTGTGTGTGTGTGTGTGTGTGTGTGTGAGTGTGAGTGGGTTCATCTGCACTTTGGTTTTTGCTATCAAGAATTAGAAACATCAGAAGGAAGGGTGAGGAAGACGTGGGTAGGGGCTGCTTGGCATCCCGCAGGAATTGTCACTCTCAAGCTGGTAGGGAGCTATCTGACCTCTACGTGGATCTCATTTGACAGTCGCAGTGAGGGAGAAGAATCCCCCGTGAGGCTGAAGCACTCAAACTATTTTGGAGAAAGCAGCTTTAACTTCTAACTTGAGGCTGCCCCTTTTTCTTATTATACGCAGCCTGGATTTCAGGAATAGGATTGCTCATGTGGTCTTTGTGGCTGCGAATGTGAGTTTGCTCAGAAATAGAGCTCTTTTTTTGGTCTTGATTGAGGAAGA
Source organism: Thunnus maccoyii (assembly GCF_910596095.1). NCBI lineage: Eukaryota > Metazoa > Chordata > Actinopteri > Scombriformes > Scombridae > Thunnus > Thunnus maccoyii. The sequence continues at coordinate 16,427,531 of NC_056551.1, forward strand.
CTGCAAATGTGATGGTGTTATATTTATGGACAGAATTTAGGACAATTCCCTTTTTCACTGTTCTTCTAGGAATATTGCAGAGTGACTTTCTTTTCCCTCATGAGGTGCTTTATAGATTTGCAGCAGAGGCATGCCTTTCTCCTTCTTACTGTGTTATGTTTTTGAATACATCCCATCTCTGGACTGTTTTGGCTACAAAGAAAGTACAGAACAAACTCTCACAGTTTGTTCCTACATCTTACTTGGACAGAGCCCAAATGGTTTAAATGTTATTGTGGAAGTTAAGTGTAACAGGCACACTGACACTACCCATGACCTGTTATACTCGCACAGACACAGATGCACAAACAGACAGTGTTATTTGTGCGCCGTGTCGTGGCATACAGCCTTCTGTAAATAGAGAGTGGCAGAGGGAATGAAAACATGCTTGAACATTGCTCACCTTGGGGCTGCTGCTCTCGCCGACTGTATTTCAATTCCTCATCTGTTCTCATAAGCTTCACCCCCTTATCTCACAGGTCAGGTTTTTACAAAAAGGTGAACCCGCTCCGTTATGGGAAACAAAGCCTCTTATGTAGCAAAACAGGGACGTAGGATGAAGTGGGGCAGTGTATTTGGCTTGAGTTTATATGGTACATGGCAATCTGCAGTATGTCTGTCTGTCTGCAGCTCTCCCCCATGTGCTCCCAGAGCCTTTCCCTGGGAGTGCGGCCTACTTTTTAGAACACCAGGAATAGCCAGCGGGGTGCTATTAGTGTGTCTAATGTGAGCCAAGCAAAGAGGGAATAAAGACTACGGAAACCTGCAGATAATTGCAAAGCCAAAGACCTCACGCTCCTTCACTCGAGCACATAAAGACGTTTCTCTTGTACAGACACAGGCAGACACTCAGGTGTGTGTACACACCCTGCCCTGTGCTGCAAATACGGACATGCAGTAAATATTTTGCTCAAGGGGCAGTGGTGCAGAAATGTTAGATCAAAGATGATCCTAATTTGATAATCTTTGACAGAGCATGTGTCAGTCTTTTAGCAGATTGAGTTAAGTATAGGGGTCATTTTATGTGATAAAGATGGAGCGTGACACATACCTAAAGGTATAAGTGCCAAGCTGAGGAGCTATTAGCAGACTCAGCTGGAGAGACACAGTGAAGAGGAAAAAGTAGAAACTTTAAACAGAGAGGTACTCAAAATGAGAGACTGCGGGAAACGCCATTAGCACATGAAGAGCAGAGGCGCAAAGAGCACTGGGTAAATGCAATTTTAAGTACAGCACCATTATCAAGTGGTGTCACTGTAAAAATAGACTCAAGTACAAGAATATTATCTCTGATAACGAGCAAAACTGATACAGAAACGCATGTATCTGTGGTTTCTGTTGCTTTTTATGTCATTAATAGCAGGCCATGTTGTTCTTCCTGTTTTAAGTGGGAGTTAAGTCTGATAGTGCTTTTCCTTTAGGTGATTAGATTTCATCAGGTAGTTGAATTTGCATATCTCTGGTGCGCTAATCTGTACGTCTGGAGGACACAGATATGACTGTAGCCCTCTGTGTGACGTTGTTCAAAGAATGAAGACTGTGTCTTTGCTCACATTGAGGAAGAAGGATTATGAGGCCTACCTTCAAGCCGGAGTTGCTGTTGACTCCCATTGAGCTAATAACCACAGAGGCAGTTTCATTTATGACTGCAGCAGTTGAGTTGCTATACAGGGAGAAACGCTGTCTCTCTCTAGAAACTTCACTCCCAACTGCTTTACATGACTCTACTCAACACAATATATGCAGACTTACAGAAAAAAAAGTGTTAGAGCCAGAGTGTAGTGGTTTAAATGAGGAAGCTATAAAATATGGATCACTTGTTTTCAACAATAGTGTCAGTGCTGTGTTTTAGTTTCTTTGAAAAGAAGTGGAAAGATAAGTGTTTTAGTTTCTTTGAAAAGAAGTGGAAAGATAAACCATGGGATGATGTAAGCTCAAGTTGTTTCCACTGTTGAGACAAACTATTAGGAAAAATGCCTTGCAACCAATCTGAACTGCGGTTGCAAAATATAACCGTTTGCATTTGCAATAACCATTGACACCCACATGGTGGCAGGGTAGAAACATACATTTCCCTCAAAGCCATGACATCATTGTCACATCATCCCGATGCAGGCTCAGCTTGTATAAAACCAGACATAAATAATAAAGCGTCTTTTGTCAGGCCAACACAATATTTTCCAGTCCTTATAAAATACAAGCTCTTCATCTTCCTCACATGCACTGGCAAGACAGAGGCTTTCTTTTTAGCCAACACATGCACAGCTAAGCCCTAATTGCCTTGAGTCCAACCCTAAAAATAGAGCAATCCAATAAATCCTGCTCTGATGTTATGAGTTTATTTAACAGCAAGAGAGTTTTTATTTGGGTAATAATGTCCTTCAGGCTGGCAAGCGAGAGCTGTTCACAGGGATACTGAGTTAGAGCACCCTGTTGTTTCCATGACAGAGAGGCCTGAATTCTGTTCAGCAGTTCAGCATCTGGTTTAAGCCTGTTTCATACAGGGCACTTTTGTTATTTCAATCAGCGCATGAGTCATCTCTCTTCCACTGGCGCTGTGTGGATGTTTAGGTATTCCTCTGGATTTAGCGAAGAAACATGGATGGAATTCATTGTGGAATTTTCTGGTTTCTAGGAGAGTTCTTTGATCGCTCTGTTGGCTTCTTCTCCTCGCATTGATTTTCCATTCCTTCCGTTACCTTGCCTGAGAGAAAAATAAAGCTTTCACATAGCTGTTTTTTTCTAGATGCAACACCAATGCTTGCTTTTACTTTTTCATTTATTAGTAGCATATTCATTTTCTGAATCATTCACGTGGCACTTCCGTACTCCTGAATCTTTCCAAAAAAGACCTTTTGTGGTCCTCTGAGTCGACTAAAGTCATCTTCACCAGCTCTGCAGCCCCAAAAAAACCCCCCCAAACACACCCGAATCAATACTCCTACAAAGTCACACTCATTCTGATTTAAAAGAACTATTCAGTCACAGCTTGCAACAGCTCATGCAGTCATGTTGTGTGTACGGGCATGTTTCTACCTTTCCTGTCCTGCAGCAGTTGGAAAAACTCACAGCAGACAGCTGACTGTGTTCTCTGTTCAGCTCTGTAACCACTGCACACACACACACACACACACATGCACACACTGGTAGAGACTGGGAGTTTCCCATCACCTGCAACTGGCATGAAAGCAACAGTGAAGTGGGCATGAGTTGGCACAGGTGCAGATGGGGATCTTTGAAATGTTTGTGTGGGCGCTCTTTCATCTCTATCCGTGTATATTCATGTACAGTATTTGTACTAATCTGCAGTTGTGTGCGCTTCCACCCCCCATGGGTGTGCGTGTTTGAATGATACGTGTCTATACCTGGAAGACTTGTTTCTTAATTTGGGGGCTACATGCTCTCCTGGGGAGGGGGGGCTGAGGGTTGGCAGTGGGACAGCTTGCAGTGATTAGGCCAGTGAGCCCGCACACCGCCGCGCTGCATTATTAGTAGTGGGCCAGCCAATCCACAGTGGAAATCAAAAGCAGGGACTCAGGAAATGGGTGTTGAGTGAGGTCACATCCCAATGAGGCAGCACGTGCTCCAGGTCGGGAAAAGCCAGGACACGCACCATGGGATTATGGGAATGTGCAGAATACTTTTAGAGCCCATGGGGACTCAGGGTTGGTGTATTACCTTGTCTGGCATTAGGGATAGGGTGGCGCATGTGCAGAAGGGGGAGATGGTTGGAGAAAGGTGACACAGGTGAGGTGGGCGGTCAGGAGGATTTGGGATGCTCCTGGTGGAGGGACGCAGCAGAGGAGCGCGGGGGTCACTGTGCCCTGTTCCCCTCGGCCCTGGGTCAGCTCCCTCTCAGCAACCCCTCCAGGCACATGGAGAATGGCGTGATGAAACAGAGGAGTGAGGATTGAGTCTCTCTCCTCCTTCTCTGCCACAATTGCTCAGTCCCTGCCGAGGAACCTGCCAGGGACACATCTTACTGAAAGACTGTTAGAGATAATAGATTGACAGGGAGGCAGTGACACGAAGAGAGGAAAAGGAGCTGGACATCCGCCTTTTTGGAAAATTCTATCCCACCATTCCAACATACCTGGCTGAAGACTAAAATGTAAACAACGCGTCATTTATTTTCTTCATCTTTTCTGGCGTTTGTGGGTTTTAACTCATATGGATTGGACTTATAGTGCTGAAGAGCTTAATTGGTGGTTTCCCCATGCCTTGGATTGTTTTAATTGTGGACTTTGGACTTTTGGAGACTCAACATCTTCCTATGTCTCTTTTCTTTTCACTCTTCACTCCTCTCCCCTTCTCTTGCCAACTCTCTCCTTCCTTCTCCCTCTAATCTTTCTTTCACCCAGGGCCAAAGACATGAAGAATCGACTGGCTTTCCTGCGGAGGAGGAATGAATCCCCAGGAAGCAACCCAGCCAGCAAGTTAGACAAATCTATGAAGTCAGTCAAGTAAGTGGCCACTTCCTGACAGCATGTACATGTGGGTGTGTGTCAGACTGTTTTCCGGGTCTTGCCACAACTGGTGATGACCTGGTCTGGGAAGACAGACATGTGGGCAGTAGCAACGATGGAAGTGTAGCATTATAAAAATGAATGAGAGAATGTGTGGAAGGATGGGGAATTTTTTGGATGCTGTTTTATTTAGTTATTTATAGATTACAGTTGAATGAATCAAATAGATTCATGTTAACTATCGGATGAAATACAAACCTTTTGTAACTAAAGTGTGTAAGAGGAGCGGCTTTTCTTTATCTACTTTGTATAATTTTATAAATTAACATATTTTAAAAAACACAGTAAATGTCCTTTATGGAATTACTTGAAAATATCAGTTTTATAAATGTTATGGTAATAATTTCCTCACAATATATGAAGGCAAGGGTTATGCAGAGATCTTAAAGGCAAGCGTTATATATATATACTTGTATACAGCTTATACATCTGAACACTTATGTGTTAAATATTATGTTCAAAAAGACAAAAGAGCAAGAAAAAGTGTAACAATTATTTTATGTTGTTAGAATGTACACTGAAATTTAAATTAATTATCAAAATGTACAGAAAATACGTCCAGTTTTACAAAGAATTACAAAGCAAATTGTGTCAAATAAGATGTGGAAAACACTGAAGAAAAGAAAGACAAATGCTTTATAGCACAATACAGAAAGGATGAGAGGCAGCAGGGGGCAGACAGACTCTGGTGGGGGGAGGAGGTCTCTAAACCTGACAACACATCCCCATTGGCTGGCTGAAGCCCCTCCCCTCCCGCCTTCCAAGTTGCTTTCAGTGGGAATATAAAAGCCTCCCCCCCCTCCTGACTCAAGCAGAAAGACTCATGGCTCTCGGTGTCGCAGCCACTCACAAGGCAGAACTGAATGAGAGGGAAAAACCAGTAGACACAGACTAGAGTGGAAGGAAGCAGCAGAGGAATTACTTACGTGCACGTTTCCACACGTTCGTCCAGCATAGACAAAGTTCTGCGGATGGGTCACACAATGAGAAACCTGGCTGAGATGGGCTTGTTAAAGAACCGCTCTGCTTTTATCTGCAGGCCCACCCCGGAGGAGGCATTAAAATGGGGGGATTCGCTTGACAAGCTGCTGGCACACAAATGTAAGTGTAACTTTAATACCTTTTTTTTAATGTTTTTTTCTGTTTTTATCTCTTCTTACTTCTTTCTTCTTTACATACATATGAGTCTTTTGTTTTTTTCCATGATTTGGTGCAATGTGATTATAGAGAGACTGATTGTAACACTGGGTGAATATAGATATACAGTGCATGCTTGTGGTGATGGAGGGGGTGCAAGGACAGGAAATCTGCATGTGCTGCTATACGGATTACTCACACACACACATACACACACACACACTCACACAAAGACACGCACACACACACACACACACTGCCGCAGTCAACAGCCAGCTTGCACCAAGTTTCCCTAATCCCAACTGGCAGGCTTTACACAGAGAGATGGGGAGAGACTCTTAAAACAGGCAACTTGCAGGTTGCGAGTCTGTTGCTATTTTCGTTTTTCCACAATTCATCATCCACAGTTCCACAGCCCCAATCCTTTTTAAAAGCAGAAAGCTGACAGAAAGCCAGAGCTACATCTGTTCCTCATTCGGCTCCGTTGGCCTGTATCCTCTCTCTTCCAATTTCCTCTCTTCCACCTCTTACCTCACTCCTGCTTACCAGAATGAGGTAAGAGATGAACGCTTGCAGTGGCTCTCCTTATCAGCGTGGGTGATTCATGGGAACGGAAAGGTGCAGACGGGAGCAGTGGGCGGACACGACTTCCTGCTATTCTTTCTTCTGGATGCCTTCTTCCTCAAATCATTAACTTAACAGAAACTTAAAGAGCCAAAAGTGCCAGAATTAGATTGTTTCTACTCCCCTTACACTAAAACAGTCACCTCATTGTTTATTCACAGCGTACGTTTGAGAGGATGCATAGATGTCATGCTGAATAGTAAGAAAGGATTGTGTGATGTCACTTAAAAGACACTGAGGACTTTGAATATGCGTGCGGTGTTAAGAGGGGGTTTTAATGTCTCACTTTATTCCAACCACATGACTCAAAAAGGCCCCGTCACAGAGCTATTTTAGGCGCTGAAACTCCAAGGAGCGCTTTGGCTGTGAGGTTGCCATGACACTCTAGTCAACTCTTCTCTTGTTTATCCTCCTCTCACCTCCTCCTCCTCCTCTCTGCTCTTCCCTCAGATGGTCTGGCAGCGTTCAGAGCTTTCCTGCGCACAGAGTTCAGCGAGGAGAATCTGGAATTCTGGCTAGCATGTGAGGAATACAAGAAGATTAAGTCGCAGTCCAAGATGGCTTCAAAAGCCAAGAAAATCTTTGCGGAATACATCGCTATCCAGTCTTGTAAAGAGGTGAGTAAGACTTAATACAGCTCATATGGATACTGGGAAGAAATGGTATCAAAACAACCTGCTGCAAACAAGAAAACATCCATTTTCCATCCCTCTGTTTCCTTAAAGTGTAATCTTGCACTTCCCTCACCTTTTGTTATTCCTCCTCCTCTCTAGGTAAACCTGGATTCATACACCAGAGATCACACTAAGGACAACCTGCAGAATGTGACACGCTCCTGCTTCGACCTAGCGCAGAGGCGGATATACGGGCTGATGGAGAAGGACTCATACCCCCGCTTCCTTCGCTCAGAACTCTACTTGGACTTAGTCAACCAAAAAAAGCAGAGCTCCACTTCGACTTCATCTTCGTCATAAATAAGAGACCAGAAAAAGGAGGAATCACAGAGAAAGAGATGATGACGATAGAAAAAAAAAGGGGCAGACTTGAAAAAAAAAGTAGAGTGGGTGGGTTTGGATGTGAGGTTCTATGTTTGCCTTTTTAATTTTTTTTTTGTGTGTCTGTCATATTGTCCACTATGTTTTTTTCTTTTTTGTTGTTGTTATTATTATGGTGTGAGAGGACGCGGCAAAGCTATAGGCACTGCAAAGGAATGTAGTTTACACCGTTACAAGGTGGATGGATGAATGGATGAACTGATGAATGGATGGATGGATGTTACTAAAAATACAGAAGCCCCATGAGCGAGGGCTGGAGCAGGAGCTGGACGCTTGTCTGATCACTGTTGCTTTTTTTTTTTTTTTTTTTTTTTTTTTTAAGTGTCAGTCTTTTGTCAGAAAAAAAATGACAAACAGTTTGTGTTTTTAAGTTTTTGTCCAGTTGTACTGGAGAAAAGGAGGGGTTGCTCAGAAAACCCTGCAGACACGAAGACAGTCCGGTACTGTTTTGTCACTTGTTTCTTTGATTTTTCTTATAAAACTCCCCACTTTTAATCCCCCTCCTTTCCTCCAACCACGTCCTCTGTGAAGCCACTTCAGTCTGGCTATGCAAGACTACTTCAAAGCTGTTGGTACGACACAAAGTCCTTTTTCTTCGTGTTTTTTCTTTTCATCAGGCTCCAAACTCTGTGGGAGGGAGGAAAAAAAAAAAACAAAAAACCAAGATGATGTCTGAATGAAAACTAGCGTCGTGGCTCTGTTTCACATGCATTACTTCTGCAGAATGAGAACACGCACCTCTGTTAAACCCTGCATCCACTCGAAGCTTCTATAAACGGCTTTCACCTTATTCAGTTCATCCCAAGACTGTGGAGAGATACTGTGAGCATTCAACGGGGACAAAGACGGAGACAGAGATTGGCGAAGAACACAAATGTATAAATAACGGATGGACTGGAGCTGTGATGAATCACAGATATATGTGTCACTCTCACATTAAAAGACATTCAAAAGTCACATTCAAAGCCAGAGATGGAAAAAAAAAACAAAAAAAAAAACAAACGAGGACTTGCTTCCTGTCTCCAGAGACTGTTTACAACAAGGAACGGAAACTCAAGAAGAAAAAGTAAAAATGTTCGTGCAGCCAAACGACATTTCCTTTTAACATTGTAGCTCATTCTGGACTAATCGAGGAAGCGTTCTCAGGACATTGCTATGACAGGTTCCAAGCTTGGTTTATCTCCTCAACTGTTTCCATTTTTCTACACTTTCACTGTTTTTATATGCTTTAGGGTTCCAACCTGCACTCCCTTAGTTCTCCTGAGCAATACGCGAGAGGTTGCTCGTCTCATAGTCAGAGGGAAAAAAATGGCTTCATGTTGTATAAAGGTTTGCCTATTTATTTAGATTAACTCGCTGGATGCTTCTACACACACCCTCACCTCCTCCAAAGCACTCAGCTAAAAGCTCTCACTTTCCCTCTTAACCACCAAACAGGTCCAATGCTGTCCTGAATTTAAGTGCAATATTTTTTTATTTTTTATGTTATTTTATTATTATTTTTGGTTTGTTCATTTATTTGAATAATTTAGAATTTTTATGGGGAAGACGAATGGCTTGAGCTCTGTATTAACTTTATTTGTTAAGAGAGAAAACAAAAAAACTTAGAGCTATAAGGTTGACTTACAACGTAAACTTTCAAGAACCATAAGTAGTTTAATGAATTTTAAGCAAGTGATTCTAACTGTGTGTTAACCCCCGGCAGCAGGCAGCTGGGGGAGTTATGGTTGTAAATATAATTCTTTAAGAAAACTATGTGATAACACATTAAAAACAAACAAAAATAAAAAACCAATAGGTCTGTGCTGGTGATGAATGTGGGAGCCAGCTGTATCTATGTAAATATGAGAGACTCAAACTATAAGATGACATGTATTGTTAAAAAAAAAAAAACAAATAGGTGAGCAAGAGCAGGTACAATCTGCTCTTTTCCCTGGTCATACACTGCTTGTAAGGAGTTTTATGAAATGCATTTTATCATTTTCACTGTTTACAATTCAAAATGCATCTCCTATGATAGCAAGTGAAAACAGTAGAGTACATTTGGTGTCATTGCTAATGATAAATAAACCAACCAACTGATGAAGCAAGATGTGTTGTCTCTGTATTTTTCTTATGATGTGTCTTTGATAACATTCATGACATTTTCAAACACAAACACGCCAAGACTAACGTGCATTCAAGCAGAACATAAGCTCCCAGGCACTTATTTAAACTACCGCTGAAGTCATTTGAAGGAATGGGTTGACATTTTGGGAAAATATGCTGATTTTCTTGCCAAGATTTAGATGAGAAGATTGATACCGTTTCAATCATTTAACTCTCAGCAAGAAAACACATATTTTCAAAAAGTCTAACTACTCTTTAAAGATTTTAGCCAGAAGCACAAACTGAGTGAAGTGACCTTTTAGCCAGAACTACGAAAGATAAAACAAAATGCATAAAAGGCTACAATTTTTGTATTTAATTTATACAGCATGTGTACTTTGAGGGCTGCCAAACTTACAAAGCATTAAAGAAAAAAGACATCGGAAACTTATTTCTCCATAGTCCCACAGACAAGCAAGGGTGTCTCTATTATATAATGTTGCGTAACACTAAAAACTGCTGTAAATGAAAATAACACTCACTGTCACTCCATATCCTGATGACAAATTGTCACTTGACAAGAATGTAAGATAAGAGACCATCACGTTGGGGGAAACACAAACAACCATATTTGGAATAGCAGGATGCAAGAGATCTGAGCGGGAAATGCGAGCTGGCGAGTTTTGCGGCTCACGTGATGGCTGAATTTGAAAACAATGACAGACACTGTGATATGGTTTACACAGATGACAGAGAGGAAGGAAACTTGGGACAAAAGGATTTGGTAAAGGAATCCAGCTCGAGAGCAGGGCCTCCATTGTATGGCATAAAGGATGAGTATAAAAAAAAGAAAGAGAAAAAATAGAAGCGTGGGTTGCAAAGACAAAGAAACAGTCAACAGGGAGCGAGACAGAGAGGAAACAGGCCGAGAGAGGCGATAGAGGAGTTGATGACAATTCCTTTTTGGAAAAAAGAAACTGTCTGTCAAAACAGATGGCAGCTGGTAAAGAAGATTAGGCGCTGTTACTGTCTCCAGCACCACTTCAGACTGATCAACCCCCTCATGCAAACACAGACAAACACACACGCTGCCTCCTCAGAACTCCGACTGTTTCCTCTAATCCCATCCCGACAACTCCGTCTACGCTCAAACCCGGTGTCACATTCACTTGCTCTTCTTTTTAGAAAACAAGACAGCTAGGATCGAGCCTTGATGTCCGGCCTCACTGTCTCCTCTCTGACCCCACCCTTTTTGGATTATTGATAAAGTTTGAAAACAAACTATTTTTTTTCAGTTTGTATGGTAGTTCAAACATGTTCAAAACTAAAGAAATTTCATTTAATTTTCCACATCAGAAATGTTGTAAACAAACCAAAAGCTCAGCAAAATTATTTAAACCAGTTTATTTGGAGGTAAAACCAAATTGTTGGAGGTACGTCTGTAATGTGTGATGGTTTGTTAAAACCTTCTTTTGTCACCATGCTGCCACATCTTAGTGGTACAATGTTATCATTACCAATAGGAATGATGGCTAAAACTATACAAATAAAATTCAAATTGTAAAAAAAAATCATTTTGGTTTTCAATATCAGATTACTTAAAGGAATAGTTTGACATTTAAGAAAATGCTCTTATTTCTTTCTTACAGAGAGTTAGATGAGAAGATTGAGAGTATCAATCTTTGCATCCAACTTTCAGCAAGAAAGTGAATGCATTTTTCCCAAAATTATCAGTTATTACCCAAGCCTTAAAACTCTTACAAAACTATTTCAATTCCATAAAAGCAGACATGTTGCAAACATATTTTTCTAAGTTTTCCTTTGTGCACAGCAAGTTATTTTAACATCATTTATGGGCATCGCCATTCCTGGATAAGAATTCAAAGTTTATTTTTTCCCCCATGTGAATTTTGTACACACTTCCAAGAATGAACAGTTGTAAAAATGCCTACACAAATAAAGATATGAAACTATGTTGGATATTACAATGATTATGAAACATTCCCATTTTTTAATACCTCGATTAGATAAATATAAATAACTATCTCAAAAGCAAACTGTTAAATTGTGTATTTGATATCTGTTTTCAGCCCCGTGAACTGAATTTGTGCAGCAGTCAAGAGGCTTTAGCCTTGATTAATCCTTATAATTCCCAGATCAGCCTATCCTTTCAACTCTTGGCAGGTTTACAAAAGAAACATCATGTCTCCCCAGCTGCCCTCGCTGACTCAGTGGACCCCTCAATCCTGTTTGGTGTGGAGGGACTTGTGTGTTTGTTTGATGTCTGCTCTATTTTCTGCATGAAGCAACATTATCATTATCCCAATTGTCATTCACACAGCTTAGCATATGTGATGGACAAATACAAGAACATAAGTTAAGCGTAAATGTGACGCATGCTGAAAATGATCGCTTCCCTTTTGAGGTGTAAATTTCTTCACCACGGCTCTTTCAGTTATTGTCATGTGTACGTGTTTTTTGCAAATATTTGCACTGTTGGTTTTGTGGAGTGGCCTCATATGAGAGTCTGTCTTATCTGTATTTGTTCTGCTACATGTGTTTCATCTTCTGACCCACTACATTGAGGTGATGTCACAATGAACGTCATGATACTTGTATTTTCTTGCAGCCTTGCAACTATACCATCTGCCAATTCACAGGTACATGTTTCCAGATTTCCCTCAGTCTGGCGCAAGTAAAAATTACCTTCATAAGCAGATGTTGTCACTGCTGCTGATAGACAGGGACGTAAAAAACAGTAGCAGACAGAGGAAGGCACAGTTGAAGGATGCTTATGTCAATGACCCAGTCAGACTAGATCAGCTTTACATACATATATAGATGTACTTTATTTAAATAGATAAGCTTTATACAGGCATTGCTGTACTGCTTCATGTCCTCCTGGACATGAAGGATTATCTTATTATCCTGTCTGTGACTTTGCATGTTTTTGCCTATTACATATAAACTGTGCATACTTTACGTCACTGCTGACCATTTTCTAAAGCATACAATATCTTCCAGGCAGCCATTGCTTTCACTTCACTTTGAGATCCTTTCACACATACTGTGAACTTTTGCTTTAAACACAGCAAAGCTATATCTTTAAAGGGGACATATCATGCTTTTTGTGATTTTCTGTCATCATATGTATATGTAGTGTAAAATGTTTGATGATGTCTATGTTAAACATGGTCAAAATTGAGGTAAACATATGTAAAATTGCTTCCTGAAAGTTCAAAGGACTTCAGCCTACTCTGAACACTTCCTCTGCAATGTTCACAAACAGCCATCTATTGGTAGCCTTTGTCGCTAAAGTTGTTGCTCAGTTTGTTCCACGGGTTGTTCACATTGTCCCCTCACATATTTCAGATCAGATCTGTGCTCGAAACATGTGTGGATGTACATCAGCATAAAGTATCTTAGTAAGGTGTTAGGCCACCACATGCTGCCAGAACAGCTTCAATGCACCTTGGTGTTGATTCGTCAAGTCTCTGAACTCTACTGGAGGGATGAACACCATTCTTCCAAAAGACATTTTCTCATTCAGTGTTTTGATGATGGTGGCGGAGAGCGCTGTCTAACACATCAGTCCAAAATCTCTCATAGGTGTTCAATGGGGTTGAGGTCTGGTGACTGTCATGGCAATAGCATACAAATCACATCGATTTCATACTCATCAAACCATTCAGTGACCCCTTGTGCCCTATGAATTGGGCCATTGTCATCCTGGAAGAGACCACTCCCATCAGGATAGAAATGTTTCATCATAGGATAAAGGTGATGACTCCATGACAGCAAAATGCCCCCCACAGCATAACAGAGCCACCAGATCCCTTCGCTGTAGGGGTCAAGCAATCAGGCCTGTACCAGTTTTTCGTTTAATTTGTCACCCGTCTGTATTTGAGAAGTTTTAGTTTGGAGTTAATAACAAGAAAATGAAGTAAAATCGTACTGTTAGTGTTTGTTGCTGGAAACCTTAAAGAGACTAAACGGCCTGTTTTACACAGAGGCTGAACTGAGGGGCTGCATGAAGAGCCAGGATAAGATAAATAAAGAGTTTTTTGAACAGTAAATCATGCAAGTATATTCCAGTGGAGCCCCAGAATATAAATATAGTCCTGGAAATGTGCATGACATGTCCCCTTTAATCTTATACCTAACATAAATACAATATTTCTAAACTTAATCCTAAACTTAATGATGATTTACGATTAATTTATAATCGAGTTTGGAGAAGGTCTATGTGTTTGCATGCATGCATTTGTATCTGTTCATCTGTGTATGTACTGTATATAAGTATGAGTGAATGTGAGGACTTGATGAAAAACTTTTCCATTCATTCTTGAAACATGACCAATTTTTACAACAGATTCAGGCAGGCACAGCTGGACTGACAGGAAGCAGCTGTGGACCGCCGAATTTAACAGCCCACACAAAACACACATACTGTAGATACACACATTGCATAAAACGCTTGAAGAAACAAACACTTGAAATGCTCATCAGGAAGGCAATATGTGTCATGTGACGTCACAGCTACCTGACTTGCATAACATGAGAAACCTCATAAATCTTTAAGGAATGTCTTGTTTTCAGCACTTAACAAGGTACAAGAACAAGAACAAGGCCTGTTGAAACTTTTAAAAACCCTAATGTTTTAGTGTCTCGCTGTGAACTTGACTGTAGGAGAGCTGTAGTTGTGCATGGCGCAGTGCAATTTTGGTGTCATGGATTGGCAGATTACCCCCTCCCCAACCAAACTGTTCCTGTGTATAACTGCTGGTTCTGTTAAACTCCTCTGCGAATATCAGCAAACCATCAATTACATTACATAACAGTTTTTCTTCCAGGGACCAGAACAACACCTTAAAGCAATATGTTGTCTCATTGTCATTGTCTCCTCCTGTTATTTCAAGGTGCTATACAGTTTTCTATATATAGCCCTCTGCTGTTTCTGAACCTCAAGGACACAGTTTACCTCTCAGGAGAGGATTGAGAGGTGAAACCATTTTAGCACTCCAGATGGTTCTCTCCATAATGAAACAGCATTTAATCAAACCCGTGCATCAGTTTATTTTGTGCTGTACAACTGTACAATCAAAGTAACCTTCTACAAAGGACAAACAAAAGAAAAAAAAACCCCAGACATCAAATGGAAAGCATTTAGATGCACTTGAGGCATCAGGTAAGAGATATTTTTCCTGGCTGTGATTCAGTCCATACGCCCACTTGAAACCATCTGATGTGTGACAGCTATTTCCACTTTCACGTTTCATTTCATTTCACGAGGTTCGATGACATTTGAGACATTTACGGTAATAGTGTAAGAGGATCTAGCCCTTTTTTTGGTCATGTTTCTATAATAACACTATGTGTTTACTTCCTGATATTTTCTTATGCCATCAAGCTAAATTATGCCCTTATTTTAACCTTTTACATAACAAGTGTTTTTTTCTGATTTTTCCTACGCAAGTGACTGTGACTTCTCACATCCCCAAACACCAATCATATCCAAGTTCCTGAAGGTTTTTGTCTCACCGAGCTGTTTTGATATGAATCCTATTAAATGTCCCAATAAAGGGAAAATAAAGGAAGGCACTGGAGTAGGGAGTCGTCGATGGGAAGCCTGGAGCCACAGAGAAGCCAGAGAAAAAGGCAGGTGGGTTATTCCACAACAAAACACTTTAAATGATGAATGTTGTAAGTAGAGGAACACTAAGCTTAAATAATGCACTTCACTAATAGGATTGCAATCAACTGAAAACCCATTGACTTCATCAGATTACTCTACCAGCCAATAAAATCCTACAGATACCGTGTTGTTTCCTAATCCCCCTTCTATAATAGAGTGGACAACATCTCAGTTTTTACTCAGTGTTATTTTGCACCTCTTTTGGGTCTATTGCTTGATCCGGTGGGTCCACTGATTTGTTCATTAATCCCCTACAATGCTGTCAGCCATCTCTTTGTCCTTTTACGGTATATTACCTTACTAATTGATTTATAAAAACAAAGAGGCTGTCCTCTCCATACAAATAACAGTTTTGCTTGTTTGTTACCTGTGTTTACATTCTGTGCCAAAGCAGGAAGTAGAGGAATAATCTTATACGTAAGGAAAAGGTGAAGGAATTGAGGTCAGTGTGGTAGATGGGCATTTGAAACCTTTGATTTGGACACCCAGGAATGAAACTAGAGATAAAGTAAACAATCTTGTGCTGGAAATTACAGCTTGTAAGCCATGGGCAGACAGTATTTTGTTAGCAGTGGTGGTAAAGAGTAAAGACCACTGAAAAGACCACTTTTCAATGATGGATTTTTGTTTGGTCAATTATTAAACAAGCCAAGATGTCCTTGTTTGAACGTTAGCTTTTAAAAAAAAGGAGGCATTAGTAGGAAAGCTGTGTGTTGTTCAAAGTCTGGGGCGGTTGTGTTTTCTTTCAGGCTGCTATCTGACTGTTTGTTATCGTGCTTATAGACCGGTGACATCACTGCTTTATGCAAATGCAGCTTAAAGTTAAACAATTTGATTGGTTGTATGAAAACAAGCTCTCCATCTACATAGACGAAGAACAGGACTTTTCCATAGAAGACATTTTAATTTGTCATAGTAGGAAAAGCACAGGTGTTATTATAATAACATTAACATGACTGTCTTGTGTTCAGCAGTGAGTCATGACAGTGAGCCAGCATGCACCAGGTCTGTGAAACTGAAGCAGCTAAATGGAATTGAGCCATCACTCATTTTATTATTTACACCTGTGCTTTTCCTACTGTGACATGTCAAAGTGTGTGCTGTGAAAAAGGCCAACTAATGTTATTTGGACTTGTTAAGCAGAGGACACACAACCATGAAATCAAAAAATATTACTATAAATTTCTCCCTTTAGGTTTCTGATTTCTTCTCAAAGGAGAACACAGGACATGTGATTTACAGAGCAGATATGGTATGCTGTAGTAGAAAAATCATTCAATTTAATTTAGGTTGGACTTTAACAAGGCAAATGTAGTCACCATAATTATACATTAACTAGGTAGAGGCTCAAAGTCAAGCTAATTCAACAACAGCAATTATATCTGTGGTTTCATTTTCTGCTTTGAATAGATTTTTTTTATTCTGTGTGAAGTGCTCCTGGCTCCGCTGTGTAGCTTCCATCTCCAGACTCCTGATGACAGCTACAAACGAGCACTCTGTGCCAGTTACGACACTGTTTCCTGTCCATGTGCTTTGCACTGTTGATTGTGTGCCTTGATTCACATTAACGAGCCGTTTGAATCTGTGGTGAACTGGCATGAGTGAGTGAGTGTGTCATTCGAAGTGGGGAAGTGAAACAGCGGAAATGAATCAAGCTCATGATGTCAGTGCAGCTTGTCCTACCTAATACCTAAAATCTTGTTTGTGTCATGGGGCTGGTTCACGTTTCATTACAGATTACACATTATTGAGTAGCCAGTACAGAAGAATGCAGAACAATCCAGGGTGAGTTTTTTTTCTGCATCAACCACCATATGAGCAAGAATCTCTACCCAGGTTAAATGATAAACTCACAGTTTTTCATTCACTCCTCTTGCTGTTACAAACACAGCTGCACAGAAATGATGCTATGCTGTCTTGGTTTGTATCTGGATTCAAAGCTTATGCTATTCTTGGGACGTGTGAAATTATTCAAGTAAAAATAAAGTGGATAGAAACACTTTAAGAGACAAAGTTTCCCTTTTTATACGGAAAAAAGGTCATTCTAGCAGCTCAGAGGTGATGGAAAATTTGAAAAAATGAGAGGCATCACAAGAATGATGATCCATGACTGTGAAAAGCTCACACATCTTTTCATGTGACCATGAACTTGGTTGGAGCCAAATGCTTTCTTTCTTGCATATATATCTCCATGCGCTGAAGCACAGAACGCCACAAATATGTAATTTTACCCTCAGTTAGCTGATTTCACGCATTGGCAAAAATAGCATCAACATCCTCAGCAACGTCAACACCTCATTGCCTGAGTCGACCAATGGCAACTGTCGGAAATACACACATTCTTTACATTTAAACACATGGCATTTATAATGTCACAAACCCTTTGGCAACTCTGGCTCGTAAAAAGAAAAAATCCTGGAAGTGTTATTGAGTGTACTAAAAAGGCCAGTGTTTGTGCCAGAAAACAGATAAAGGTTTGTGTACCAGTTCTGTTGTGACACTCTCAATTCTGTAATCACAGGATATGAATACGAGATTTCATGCATGGGAACCTCAGGGGAGGACAAGAATGACAGTAAGAACTGACACGCTCCATCTATCTCTCTTTTCTCTGTTTCTTTTGTACCGATCCCTAGATACACAGTAAGTCTTGAGTCCTTGAAGCTATGGATAAACAGAAGAAACTCCCATCAGCAGAAAAAAGAAGAGACACGTGAGGTAAATTTCAGGTCAGCTCCAAATAAAGTTGTTTGGTTGACGTCCATCCAGCTGTACTGCGAGGAAATGTTCTTTTAACTACTGTTCCGTTTGACCCAACTTTGTTTACCACTGTATAGTACAACCGGAGCCACCACACCTCTTAACCTTGCCAGATAAGGTCAAACTACTCATCTATCCTCTGCTGCCATGTGGCTCTGGATTATCTTAAGGCCACGGCTTGGAACATACACAGAGGCTGAGGCAGAATCAAGGGAAGCTCGAAGCAGAAGGATTTGGGATCTGGATAATAACTGTAAGACACAGAATTACTGGATGTGATTTTCAGTCATTTTTCAACTCTGGCATATTTTTAGTTACTGCTTGAATTTATGGACGAACAGGAGTGGGAATCGTTGGGATGGAAACTTGAACACAGATTTTGTCCTATTATTGTGGCCTGAAAAAGTCCAAAAAATGCTTCATGTAAAACAGCTGCTCTTAAACAGGCTCAAAGCGTAGATTCAGGCTACAACTGAAGTCAATTAAGCAACTCAGATCAGCTGACTTCCTTTATCACTTATATTTTTGATGCACTATGAGGGAGTGGATTTAACTCATGGTTCATCAGTAGCCCCTTTTATACGGCCTATTCAAAGCGGGAATGTTGCCATAATTCCGCATTGCCATTCTGTATAAAACACACAAACACAGAACGGGGGGACGTTGTTGTTTTCCCATTAAGCCAGCAGTTGAGATAGTCACATTGCCAAATCAACGTCTGTATAAAAGGGAGAGTGGGAATGGCGTGACAGTCAACACTAGACGCCAATGCTGTTGCGTTACATGTCACACCTCTGATTCTGGGACGCCAGCATGCTATCTAAAATCACACACTGGGGCGGCATTATGCTGGCTTTGTTTGGTTCAGTGTAAAAAAAGCAAAGCCAACATAATAAGGGGTCTTCTTTAAGGCAATATTGTGGGATCTCTGTTTAAAAGGGGCTTTTGGCCCACTGTACTTGCTATAGTTCTGAATGCACACAGTTTTTCTGCGTATTATTACTGTCATTACTGACAATCCGGGTGTGCTCACTTCTGGTTTTACCTCTAAATAAAATGGCTAAAATAATCAGGCTAAACTATTGGCTTCCGAGTGCTCAGGGTTCTTGCCCTTTTGAACTTCTGCTCAGCAATGTTGCGAAATTCCCACATTTCAGCATTTACTTTGGTGGAGTACAGTGTTACTGTAACCAGAAACACTGCCCCCTCAAATATTTGAGATTGTATGGTTTTAGACATCGTAAATTCACTTTTCACAGACAGTGTGTTTAATTAGCCTTAATAATACAGTATATAAACAAAAGCTGCTTTTCGTTTTTTTTTTTAACTTCACATTAAATAATCAATGGTGCTGGCTAGCTAACTAGCTAACGTTATTCTTGAGTTTAAAGCCTTTTTCACAAACATTTTCTTGTTCAATGTGGCTATTTAATTGAATATATTGTCAATAGGTGTCATTCAGTTATAGTTCTAGATAGATAGATGATCATAAACATAGAAGACAAAGCAGACAATTACTGGTAACAACTTGCATTGTGAGACTGTACCCCCTCAAAAATATCCCTGATCATAACCAATAAACATAATGATCAAATCAACAAAAATAAGACATTGAATGTAACCTGGGGTTTTGCAGAATCAGCCAGTATTTACATTCTTGTCTGGTGACAAGGTTGCCTTTAAACCATCTAGTAAATGGTCTCATGCACAAATAACACTGAACAGTCTCTTCTCTCTCCAGGATTTTATTTTTGCCCTTAGGGGGTGGCTTTTTGTTTGGGCAGTGCTTTGATCAAGCCCATTATACCGAAATTATCTTTCTGTTAAAAAGGAAAATGAAAGGAAAAACATCCAAACCTCCATTAAGGGCATGAAAAGAGGTAATATGTGGCATTTTTATCCACAAGCTAAAGAACTGAAGCCATCTCTTTGCCTTTCCATATCATATTCAGAATTTGTAAAGTCCATCTCCATCTCTAGCCCCTACAAAGCAGAAGGATGCTTCTTTATAAAAGTACACATGTCATGATAAAATCTTAACTTCCTTGTTTTACTAACACAAGACTGTTTTTTATCAAAGGTGCTCTGGAGACATTGTATATCTAAAACCCCCTCATGTTCTAAAGAGTGCAATTTCCGTTATTTTTGTTTTAGCAATTCATTATTCAGAGGCAGTGCACAAGATGGAAGGCATTAGTGCTTCAGAAATCCATGCTGTGGCAAACACACAAACATCACTTTATTTCCTGAGATACACACACAAACACAAAGCCACACACACACACACACACCTGCACAACTCTCTGTGTTGCACACACATGCAAACACTATCTACATGAACTAATCAATACAAGATTTACACATGGATTAGGTGTACTGAGCTGCATCTGCAGGTGTTTGCCCCATCTGAATGATTTATCCTTTTTCCGTTTCTCTGTCGCAGCCATTTGGTTATGCAACTATTTAACACTAACCAGACCGTCTTGGAGTTTTTCTTGCTTTCCATTGCTTCCGTTGTCGCTTTGTCTGTCCTCTATGTGTTGTTAATACATGAAGTACAGTGATATTTGCTGAAAGAAGAAGAGATTGTGTGTGTCAACCAG
The DNA here is from genome assembly GCF_910596095.1 of Thunnus maccoyii. Lineage (NCBI taxonomy): Eukaryota > Metazoa > Chordata > Actinopteri > Scombriformes > Scombridae > Thunnus > Thunnus maccoyii. The sequence continues at coordinate 16,448,058 of NC_056551.1, forward strand.
CGAACCTTATGCAGAAATAAGCCTTGCATAATGATGTTTTTTCTTTAGTTTTGTAACATGTATAAAGGTGTAGACAGCATGCACAAGATACAGTGAGATGGCTCCAACTGAGCTTGTTCAACAGCAAATATATTTTGTATGCAATTACAGCAAGAAGCCAATGTTCTGTTGTAGAAATCTAAGCTGTACCCAAGTGGTATTTTCCCTCCTCCTTACAGAGCAACAAAAATATCGGATTTCAGAAATAGGAACATCTTTGGGCCAGCTAGGTGGAAAAGAGAACTAAATAATTATTACTTCTATATGCAGGAGATTGGGATGCAACAGCTATTATATAATATGCATCTGAGTTACATCTGGCAAAGGTCTTACCCACTAATACAAAAACCTCCTTTGCAGGGAGAGAAATATTCAGGCAGCAAGCATAAATCTGAACTCAGTTGTATTAAGTTTATCTTCCATTACTAAGAGTGTGGTGACTGATGTCACTGGATGAACTACAGGGGTTTTCAACAGTTTCCATCTTGGCTATGAGTAATACATCTGCAAACTGGATCTCCCTGAGGATTTATGTGTCAGCCAAGTCTGCGCAAGTTAAAGCATGAGGCAGAAAAAACAAAGCAGAGGTTCAAGTGAGTACACTACATTTATCTGGCAATTAAGGTTCTTCAGAATGAAAAAACTCTGATGACAATGATAGTAAAAAGAAGATATTTTAATGCAATTTTAATATAAATGATCATGATGTATTTGTTGGTAAACAAATGTCACAGGTGCATCACTCAGCGTTGAAACAGCACATTTAATGATAGATGTGTTTCATATCATTAATTATAAATCTAATGTTGGTTTTTGGAGCAAGCGGGTAGTTCTGGGTCTTAAAAGTGAAGCCAATGTAGAAGTGCCTTAAACTTACTTTCTCTCTAATGGCCAGAAGCCTGATTGTATAGAAGTCTATGAGAAAATGACCCTTCAACTTCTCACTTGATTTATTACTTCAATAAACAGTTTCCTAATGAGTTTAGGGTCTCGATCGATAGTGTCAAGTCTTTTTTTATACAGCATGATGTTCATTTTGTAAAGTATGGTCCTATTTAATTTAAATTCAATGATAAAGCAGCATATGCTTTAGGGTGTGGCTATGTTAGGATTGACAAGTCGCTACTACAGCGACAATGTTGGTTAGGTAATGTAAACATGGCATAACCTCATATTCACAGAGTATAGGCGTAGGAGCAGGCGTAGCTGTCGGTTTTTCAGTGTGTTTTCAGTTCATTAAGTTAATTGTAACATTTTGGTCGCCTAAAAAAGTCTTGCTCGGTGTTTGGTTGTACTAAAAGATCCTCTAAGGAGTCAGATGTTCAGTTTTTCTGGTAAGTACATTTTGTTTTAATGGTTTTAAGCCTGTTTTTTGCCAGCAAAATTTAGCATTAGCATTATCACAGTTAACCGCAAATGCACCGTGCTAACCAAGCTAGCAGCTAGCAGTTAGCGTTAGGGTCAGCTCCACGCTTTCATCCAAATATGGTCACTTCTCATCACTTCTGGCTCTAAAAATATGAAATGGCGACAGTCAAAATGCAAACTCGAGGCTTCAAAACGGGAGTCCACAAACCAATGGGTTACGTCACGGGGGCTACGACCATTATTTTTTTTACAGTCTATGGTTTTGAGAGTGTTACATGTGAAATGACTTAACAGTTTTATGTTAGTATGAAACGTTTTGGAGGAATTCTATTAAGTCCAGAACTGTCATCATTCAAGTTTTTAAATAAAAAAATAAGAGTTATAAAGAATTAAAGTGGACAAGATTTCACCTAAACTAACATTAATTAATGTACATTGACATTAATGTAAATATATAATAACGAAACAATTGATAAATACTGTGATTTCTTACCTCCCATTTATACAACCACATAAACAAAATGTTCTTAAATTTTGCACAGCAACATGTTTTCAGATCTGCTGACATGCTCCTTGTCCACAGTTTAGTGGCATTTATACTTTTCCTCGAAGGATCTGCTGAAAAGCCATTGTTGGCTCATGCCGTGTGTATGTGGGTATGCATGGCAGGAGAAAAATAGGATAAATATACACAAGGAGCTTGGCCACAGTTTACTGTGTAACTGCATTAAGTAATTTGTGACTGTTAACATGCAGACTCCAAAACAAACTCACTAGAACAATCCTTCAATACTTTGTCAGCCTTTTAAGTTTTTTATGGTTAACATGTCAGCAAGTATTTTTAAGAGGCACCTACGTGTCTGTAAGAGCCAGACAGACAAAGGGGGGGCGGCGGAGGGGGGGGGGGGGGGGGGGGGGGGGGGAGGGGGGGGCTGTATCCTGACACCCAGTGGGAGCAGTTATAGATTTGTTGAGGCAGGTTAGTGTCTGACATATGAATGACTTGTTTCCTCTGCTCTTCCTGTTAGTCTCATCACTCAGGAGGGCTGGGTGGCATCGGGGGTGTGGGGGTTTATTTGAGGAGTGGCACTGTCATACTGGATCAGAGGCTGACACATCAACAGCTGGTTTGTGCTGGCTTTAGGCCACATCCTGTGATTGCAGACCACTAATTCTTTAATGGTGCATTTATAGGCTGTGAGATAAAAATGGACTGTAAACTTGATGTAAAAATAGACCAAGAAAGGAGGGGTTGGGTGTAAAAAAGGAAGCACGCCGTAAATTATAAAGCAGAACATCAGGATGAAAGGTTGAGATAGAGTGGGTCAGGATTCAACATACTTTACTCCAACACAAGAAAGACTGTTTGTGCTAAGCAGTATTTATAGGAGATTATTCATACATTCTACCAAGTTTATATTGTATAAATGACTGCATCAATGTAGTTTCTTGACATTATAAAAATGTGGGCATTCACACCAAAGCTGAATGACTACAGGGCCAGCTTCTTTTCTGATACAAAGATTACTGTGTGTATATGAAGCAGACAGTTGTATGTCTTACATTTTCTGATGAAATAACACTGTTTTAAGAGAGAGAAGTTATTTCCACATATACGCAAAGTCCCCCTCAGGGATAAATAAAATGTTGCATGGCAACTATGCAATCCATCAATAATGAATACTAGGTGGGCCACATCCCAGAGTAAAACTCAGCATATTTTTGATCAAAACTACACAGTTTAAAATATTTGATATGTTGCAATTTTAAAAGCACAGCGCAATTAAGCTTTTAAGTTATCAGTTGAGCCAATGGAAGCAGCTGCATTGGGGCCATTTGAAACTACCAGAAACAAACAGGGTGATTATACTGTAGTTATAAAAAACAGTAGGGAATAATGTTCAATGCTCCAACCCTCACCTAAAGGAAAATGAGGCACTTTGGCTATATGTAAATGAGTAGACAAGGGTCAGTCTGTTCAGGAATGTCCAGCTGGACGATGGGTTTATCTCTGCCCTACAGTTCCTTGTTAGTGATTCAGGTGATAGGAAATGTCACTGAGTAAACAAAACCCAGATATAAGTATATCATTAACCTTAGCAGCAGAAATGCATGCAAAGTGTAAAAGCCACCTTTTGTGTGTACCTGTCCTGCAGATAAAAACCTAGCAATCCATTGACTCTCACCTGGTGAAAACAAGCCTTTATTTCCAACAGGAAAATAAAGGTTTTGTTGAAACCAGTGTGCTTCCATGTGCTCCAACTAACACTAAATAACAACATCATAAGGAGTGAGGCCTGACGGCCATCTGTCTGCAGTGGCATGCAGTTTGGCGGTCACTATCACACATGAGGGAATATTTAGTCTCTTCTGATATACATCAATCCTGGAATTTATTCATAAAAAAGTCAAAAATTCCAGCAGATGATGGGTTGCAGCTTTTCAGTATTCTTTATTTTTCATTCTTTGTATGTCCTTTGTTGATTACGGCTCCTTCAGGCTGAAATCTATACACTGCACTCACTTTGGTTATGTCACCAAAAGCAAACACATGTGGAAAAAGCAGTGGTGCAGTCTTGGTATCCAAACAACTCTGCTCCTGAAGTTGTTCTTGTATTTAAAAGCACCTCTTCCTGGTTAAAAAATGACTTTAAAAGGATTGTTTGGTTGGTGGTTGGACAGAATAGCTGGGTTTGAATCTACAGTAGTAACCACAGAGGTCTAGTAAAGACCCAAGTGATGACAAATGAGCTTTTCCACTGTGTGACTGCTTTCACTTCCCTTGGATCTATTCCTGTCTCAGACAGTTTGTCCCACATACTTAGCTGGTGGCTTGAAAAAGTGCAGGTACCCAAGGATTCGCAGCAGCGTCAGGTCTCCTACGGTATTTTCTGTGAACCTCTTAAAAGCAGCAGAAGTTCTATTGATTTCTTGAGGTACGAGTTAAAGTTTGGATCATGTAAAAGCTTTCTCCTTCATGTCTCCTTTGACCATTGCAATCTGACAACACGCACTGCAGAGATGAAGTGAGGGAAACCATTTACATTCAGACAGGAAGTTCAAAGCACCTTTAAAGTATGTTGTACTAGTTTGCTTCTTTCTATCCTTCCTGGCTACAGCAATCTGTGATGCTTAAGGTTTATTTGTGATTCTTTAAAATGAGGTCTTACATTTGACCTTGACGTCAGCTGACATCTTATGGACAATCAAAAATCAAATTCATCTCAAGAAGAACATTAAAGTCCTTAAATTTACAAGCAGGTTTCTCTTTCTTAGTTGCATATTTAAGGATTGTGCCCCCTGGAACAGAACTTTCTTTCAGTGACTCTCTACACTGAAGCTGTTTTGCAAATGGCACAGTGCTTGCTTGTTTGCTGAAATGCCCCATTATGCGCCTGTGTATAAATACACATAAATCAAGCTGTCATAGCTCCTTCACATTGTAGAAAAGGATGGAAAAGAATTTCTAAACATTTGCTGTGAAGCCTATTTTTGGTAATATTTTTCAATTGTTTGTGCATGTTATGCCTATTCTTGTATCAGGTTTGTTACTTTATGTGTGCAATAATTACCTTTAGTAATTATCTAATTATCTTTCTTTGTGTCACTGCATAAATCTGTGTTAATGATGTACTGAGAGCAAGATAAATAAACGGCTGTTGCACAAAAACAGCTTTGTGTTAATAAAGCTCTCTCTTTCACTGCAAATGTCAAGGAAAGACCACAGTGTAGATTCACTTAATCGTGCTAAACCTAACAGGAACACATAGCCTCCCCTCGCCCACAGACGTGTTACCTAATACTACAACGGTTAATGTCAGTGTGTACTGCCTGGTTTTTCAATTGGTGGACCTAAATTTACCAACTGTGAACAGAAGCTACAGAAATAAACACTTGAGCAAAGGTTAAGCAGGCTAAAGGTGAGGTGACAAATGATGTGGCATTAATAAATATTCATGGAAACAAAAGTAAACAGATGTACCTTGTTTCTTACTACAACTTCTGTATAGATGAAGTGTGTACAGCTCATTGACAGAAATGTATTCTATTACTTTCAAAGTCTAAATGCTATCAATATATGTGTGATTTTAAAATGATAAACAATGTATGAGATGTAAAAAGAACACAAGTGCATTGGACTTATCCTGGACTTTATATAATGTACATTTACAACTCATTAACAACAAATCTTTATGAAATCTCTAAGTTTCATTTATGTTGTTTTCATCATCTAAGTTACAACCACAGTAAAAGTCTTAAGTGCTAAACCTGATGATTATAGAGGTGCGGAGTTGAAGGAGATGCTGGTTTCAGACGTGTTTTTTCCCCACTCTGTATTACCATTTCTTTAAACATGGGACTCTCTCAGTTAATGTAATGACCATAAAGGTTTATGTTCTGACCATCAGTTTTAATTATCTCAACTTCCTTTGTGAGAAATCAAGTTTTGCATGGTGAACGGTTCTAAAAACTACAGTATCCATAAACTGAGAAGTCAGTCAGAGGTCCAAATCAGGGCAGTAATGAATTCAAAATGTTTTATTAAGGAATTTGTGAGCAAAATATAGTTGCTGAATTAATCCAAAATGGACTCAGAATCCAAAAGTAATTTGATTTAAGCTACAGATTGCATTCTCAGTTTGCTCAACAACGTAATCTTTAGCTTTCACCCGCTGTCGACGATGCACAACACAGAATTTTAAGCTTTAACTATTTATCAAAAAAACTAGATAATTCAAACACAATTATTCATCTTTTGTACTGATGATATTGGGAGAGTTTCATGCTGATCAAAGCCATAGAAGAGCTCCGACCGTGAATCACCTAACATTGTCTTTAGGAATAACGATGGGACTTTAACTTACGGAAATGGCGTGCCTGAAATAGCTCCTCCAACTTTGCAACTGTACTCACCTGGAAACCAGTGGTGACTCAAGGAAATCACTGGTCTGGCTAGGAAATAGTTCCAGCACCCACAACTTGGTATTTTTACTTTTCTGTTCTTGCACAGATTAAACAAAGGAGATATAACATGTTAATTAGTTGTAGAGGTGCTGATAGGTGGATTCTTTTATCTTTGTACAGAGCCAAGCTAGCTGTTTACTCCTGTTTCCAGTCTCTATGCTAAGCTAAGCTAACCATCTGCTGGCTGTAGCTTAATAACATACAGTTATGAGAGTGGTATCGATCTTTTCAACTAAGAAAGTGCAAGAAAATGAATAAGCGTATGTCCTAAAATGTCTAATTACTACTAAAACTAATTGTAACTGATAAAATCGGATGGAACCAGAGAATGTTTTTGCTTTATAAATGACTTAAATCATACTAAATTTTCATAATTGTTGATTCATTTTCTGTCAATCAACTAATCGTCTAATCATTTTGGCACTAAAAGTCTTTTTAATTACGTTATTATCATTACTTCATAGAAATGTTCAAAATGGGGTGACCCATATAAATTCATATAATCATAGGTGAGGGATAAAATGTCATATAATTTTGACCAAGTTTTACTTCTCCTGAGGAAATGTTTCATCATGTGTAAGTTAGTAACTTTTCAAGGCATTGCTCCGTATTTTAGTTTCGATCCATGAAGTAATTAATCCAAGCACAAATCCGGCCTCATTGTAGTGACGTCACCAGAATATAAATAGCATTGGGGGCGGCCAAGTGATGCGTAATAATTGCCGCTAACCTGCTCATCCTTCTCACTTCTCTAATCTCTGACACATAATCAAAGACACACAGCACAGATGTGTGTGTACAGAGAGACGTACAATCACACAAGCTTTGTCTTACTGTAAGTTCAATAAACTTGTTAAAGTTCTGGAGGGACTTTGCAGTGAGTCTCCCTCTGCGTAAAAACAATTACTGTTGATGCTGATGTTATCTTAGAGTCAATTTTCAGTGTGTCTAATTATTGGAGGGATAAACCTCCATAATTCTGAGTTGTGTCTTGAATTTAAATTCCTCTTGCTATTTTCATCCAGGAGCAGTGATCAATAAAATCATGTCACTCAAAAGCAGGCTCCCTGAGAGGAAGTGGGGTTGAAGATTAATGTAGGCAGATAGAACACATGCACACAACCAAATGAATAATTGTATGAAAGAAAAGAAAAATGAGTAACGATTTTTTCCATAATGTATGATAGATGATTTTGTATCATTTCCCCTTCTAACTGTCTCTTTCCCTCACTTATACTCTGTGTTTTCCCTGGTCAGTGACTCACTCCTGCCATTCCTTTAGCCCCTGACTTTCCATTAGTCTCTTAGCAACCAGGACTTGATCCCTTAGGACGCAGTCAGGAAACTCCTCATCTCCTTTTTTTCTGATGTAAAATTAGAAAACAGGAACCAGGGACTGGCAACGTAATCCTTCATTCTACTCCCCACTGACTTGACAACCGGCCCAGGTCTAACTTAAGTCAACAGAGTGCTTTAGCATGGTGCTTTAATAAAGCTGCTAAAATGTCACAGCAATCATTAGAGAATAAGAGAGAGACAACATGGTGCCATGATTTGTTGTTGAATCGGTGATGTGTACAAGATTAAACACCTACCTTCTATGTATGTATCTATGTAGGTATCTACCTTTCTCTCTACTTCCAGGAGTTTAAATTCATTTTCATGAATCTATAGAAATGATATTGTCTTATAACGTTATTCATATTATTTATATTCGTGCCTTGAGCCCAAGTACGTTATGCCATCGAGAGCTGCTGTGACTAAATGCATTGAAAAACATTTTGAGGAGGATAAGGATGAGCTAAAAGTCAAGCTAACGTTACCTCTGACCACCGACTGCTTGACAGCTCTCACAAACTAAAGCCACATCACGACTTTTCTTAAAATTAACAGGTTAGTTACTGGTTTAATGGGTGTCGGTCTATTGAAAGCAAAACTAACTGAAACTCACATCCCTAGTTTTAAGAAACGTGTGAAGTGAAGATATTTCTTGAACCGCCAAAGAGTATGAAGACCTTCTTGGTGCCACAAAACCCGGGAAACCACATCTAACATCTAGTATTTGAAATGGACATCAAATAAAATATCTTTCTCTAATATCCTTTTTACTTTTCCTTAGATACTTAAGAAAAACACACATCAAAGTATGTGTAAGTATAAATAAGTATTTTGACAGAGGTGCATACTCAAAAACGGATACTTACAATGTTTTCAATTTAACAGTAAAACTGTTTCTGAACTTAAAATGCAATATGGGACTAAAATAAATCATTTACACAACATGTTACTCTGAAAGTAACTGCCTCTTCAGCTTTTAGGTATTTTTTCTTCCCCTCAACATGCCAGTAGCCTACGCTAATATTGTAATTGGCAATACTCAGCAGGGAAAGGATGATAAAACACATTCTGCTGAACTGTCTCAGACTAAAAATAACTAATGAAATTATAGCAGAGGTTTTGCCAGGAAGGCCACCTCACCCTTTGCTCCTTATACAGGCTCCACGTCTCAACGGCCTTTTACAAAACATTCATCCCACACTTAATCTCAAAACATTAAGTCATTACATACATATAGTTTTTTTGTTCATCCACAAATGATTCCCTTAATCAGTATTTTTACTCCCAAATTGTCAAATATGTATAAATACTAGATGAACACAAGTTCATCCTCTCACCTACAGAAACTCATAAACCATTACTCAGATATTTAATATATTTGAGCCAGTGTTGGAATTGGTGCTAAAAAAAAATTATGTAATTAATCCTTATTATAAGCGAAGAGCAACTCCACTGATCCACTGATATTAGTGTTTCAGCCTTTCCATCCATCATCATGAGCAGGTAGAGGTGTCAGGAAACAACAGCTAATTAAAAGAGCAAAAACTGAGCTGGCATACCCGGTATTTATTAGCAGCTGTTCCCTGACACCTCTACCTGCTGATGATGGATTTCAAAAGTTTCAAGCTGTTCCTTTATTGCAGTACTTCTACTATATGCTTTAAATACCAGTGGATCAGTGGAGTTTTTTTCTCTGGTAGAACTGATGTTATAACAGGAATCGTCTGAGTGTGCCACTTAAATCAACTCCCCCTCACATCAATGGATGAGTGGTGTGGATGAGTAGATGGGTGTAGTGTAAACAGATCACTCAGCAGAGCGCTGAGTTCACTGAAAGAAATCTAGCTAGAAAATATTTGTAGAAATTCAATAACACAGAGGAAGTATGAGATTGAGTGTCTTTTAGTCTTTCTTGACTTTTGGTGAGTTCAATGATGTACACACAGACACTATGTTTCATGTAATCATACCAAGCACATGCCCAAAACTCTATCAGTTCAGGTCTAATGACGCAGGCTTAACGTCACACTCTGACTAACAGGCTTAAGCAGCTGTTTAAAGATTGTTTTGAGAATGAAAGACAAAAAATGCTGCCGGGAGGAGGTTAAACATTACACTGTATATTACTTCCAAGCCCCCCTGCTGGAAATGCTTCAAGAGAGTGTGACCAAACACCGTGGCTAGTGGCTACCAGAATGACGCCACTCCTGTCTCTCTCTGGTCTGAGAAGGAATGAGACATACAGTAGGGAAGGGAAACATATAGCAGGGGTTTTTTATGTTTATGGTGGATAACTCAGCATGTCCACCCACAGTTTCAATTTTCCTGTAAAAAAGTGTAATTCTGGTGCTTTTTTTAGGATGCTGTCTCAATTTGTCTGACTTTCTCGTCACATGAGGTTATCTTCTGTGTTTTCCGGGCCTAAAATTTGCAGAACACAAGAAAGTGCGGGTTTGCTGTGGCCCACAGCAAAAGGTTGTCTGTTACCTTCAAAAGAGGCCCAGACAGAAGTCTGCCCTGCCTGTTTGTGAATGAACCACAATGATACGGCTGTCTGCTCTCACCAGTGTTCCTCTTGGTATCTGATGACTTTTAGTTGTATGGACTCTCTTGAACTTTTCAGTCATATTTCCTATTTACTTGACAGTGCTGGATATTTATCTTGTTTCAAGACATAAACAATCTAATGACATTTTTGACAGGTTTTAGTTAAAGGGGACGTATTATGCACGTTTCCAGGTCTATATTTATATTCTGGGCCTCTAATGGAATATCTTTGCATGATTTACAGTCATAAAAACTCTTTAGCATTTTAGCTCCTGTCTCGTCAAGGCCCCCCTTCTGATGAGCCCACTCTGTATTGATTGATTAGCTTCCAGACTTTTGCCAGCTCTGGAGATTATGTAAGCAAACAATATTCAGATTTCTCATTCTTTACTCAAAATGGATGCTTCTCAAATACATCCATACATGTTCGAACAGAAATCCGATCTGAAATATACGAGTGGACAACACAAAAAACCCGTGAAACAACCTTTTGTGGGCATGGACGCATGATGTTAGCACGAGGAGGGAGTAGAGGTAACTTTGCAAATGAGGCATTCAGAGGAGACTGAAGCCCTGGCTTTTGACTTGCAGGGAGCATTTTTACATATGTTCACCTAAAGTTTTGGAACTTTGACCATGTTTAACATTGAAATCCGACATTATAACAGTATAAAAATAAAAGAGAATCACAAAACAAAGGATATGTCCATTTCAACACTAAGAATGAACATTGTAATCTCATTTCAGATCCCAAGATACAATCCATTGATTAACCAGGTTTTCATTCTTAATCTAAAATGATTTTGGTAATTTAATTATTTTATCTATTGCCTTGCCATGTTGAGTAATTTGTGGAACTTCGTTCTATAGTATTTTACTTACGTCAATCCTGTACAGATTTGGAAAGAAAATAGCATAATAGGGTCTGATTTACGGAACATGATGTAACAGTATGAAGGTGGTATAATAAATATCACCATGGGAGGTCCTCTCTGAAAATGTCTTACACTGCTCATGACTCACTCTTGAATGACAGAGTGCAGGCAACAACCTGACGCCAAGTCCATCCCTCAACACTCAGGGCAGTAGCATCAGTGTCTAAAGCATATGAATCTATTTAAATCTTTTGGGAAATGCGCCTTACGTAACTCCCAGACTGTGGATAAATGGTGGAGCAGAGAGGAGCCAAATGGCAGGAGGAGCCCAGAGGACAGTGGAGTCCAAATGGTCCATGACACCCATATCGCATGATTGTAGACAATAAATAAATCAAGACACACTGCTAGTAAAGTCTAAAAATAATCTTAACTGGACCTCATTCATTCACAAGTAAAACCATGACTGGAAGTCTGGTATAAAGCATCTAGGTCACCATAGAGCTCCATTCCCGCTCAAGCCTCGAAAATGAGATAGAAGCTGCCAGAAACTCATCCAGATTAGAGCTCACGTTTGGTTTAGCATAATCCTCAACTCTGGCAGCATCAGCAAAGTGTTATGATTAGAAATGATGCACAAACAAAAGTGCGCATTCACATGTGTATGTGTGTGTATTGGTGACCGCGCACACAGCTGCATTCGTAGCTCCTGACGTCACAGGAGGGGGAGTCATCCATTAAGGTTATTTGATGTCTACTTTTAGCAGTGTGTAGCAAAACAAAAGGATGAATGACATCACATTTGTGTTCACAAATGTGCAGAGAGAGAATTATGCAGCTTGTTGCTATGTTGGTTATAAACTTATAGGTCAAATCTTTGTTTAGATAATTGCCAGTGTGATAGGCGGGATGACGTTGAAGTTTGGTGTGATTTTCATGCTTAAAATGGATTGGTTTTTCATTTTCCTATACTAAAAATGTAAAACCAAAGAGTACATTTAGTTTGAATATTCTGTACTTCTGCACTATCCATTATACTCTCTATTAACCTTTTTTCAGTTGCAGCACGGTGACAGAGGATTTTAAGGAAAGGAAATACACTGGTGCTTTTACATTGCATGGAAACCATTGGCTGAACAATGAGAAAATAAAGGCAAAGAACAGCCTATTCCCCTGCTCTCCAAGCCAGTTATACCTGTAGGTCAATTATGTAATTTCACACAATTAGAGCATGTGCTCGAGTGGCTCCATTTCTGATGCATGTAGAGACAGAAAAGGGACTGACACAGTCCCTAAAAAGAAGGAAGGACGGACAGAACCAGAGTACATGATGAAACCAACAAAAAGTGTACTGCAGTACTGAAATGACCTATCTCCACCAGGTCTGCATGTGAATAACATTCTCATGACCCACTGAATTCGTTTTTATGAGGAGTAAATTTAGACAACTGCACCCACACAAACACACAAAAGCTGCAGCCTTGTTTACTGGAGTCTGCAATGTAATAGATCTTTTTCCTTTCTTTCTTCTCATGTCTAAGATCTGCTGGTGTGTGATTGTATTCATCATACTTAGTAGTTCTACATATGTATTTTTTTTCTTGTTGAATATTGTATTTGGATTCTGAAACATCTCTTGTCTGGAGGCACCTGTTTTGCAGGAGAAAAAGGACAGCTTTGGTTTTTGGCTTTGTTCAAACACCTGTTGCTTGTGAGCTATCCACAGCCGTCCTCTGGCACATTAAGTAAATGTCACTGCTCATTCATGTCTATCATGCTCATCGAGTGAATACAAATATGTGGAGATGAGGTAAAAAAAAAAAAAAAGTGTCCTTCTAGTACCTCTCTGTGAAGGGCGATCATGACAGAAAAAGTATTGCTTTCTGGACCTGCTCACTTTATCCTTATGTGTCACCATGTCGCAGGCAAAACATTAGCTGCTTTGTGGCTATCTTTATAGTGGCATAAGCTTTTTAAATAACACCCTCATGTGGAGTATAGTATGTGCTTGAGTAGAGTATGTGATTAACGGAGCACTCAATCTATCTATGCATGAAAAAAAAGCTTTATCCTGAATGCAGGAGTGACCGACATCAAGGCCAACTCAGGATAAAGTGGATATTCATTTTTTGTCTTTACCGTAAGTATATGCAGTAAGCAGGAACCTGTATTTCAATATGATAATCCGTGCATTGGTGTGTGGTGGAAAATCACAAACTCATTGTGTGATGTAATCTCCCAAAATCAGCAGTGGCTGCTGTGAAACACGGACAGTGCATTAACATTATTCATTCAAGACCACAATATACAATCTATAAAAGTCATTTTTGTTAGCAAACCTACGTGCTGTATGTGACTCACTCATTTTGCACTATTATTAATGAACTATTTGTGAATCAATCCATTCAGTGTAGGCGTGTGTACATCCAAGTACAGGTACTGATGAGAAAGTAGGGCAGCTCTATGAATAACAAATGCTGCAGTGTTTTGTAACATTCCTGTGTAGGCCGCAGAGTCCCATTCTCAATCTCAGTCCCTGCCTCTTCATTCACAAGAGAGACAGACAGGGAGAGAGGAGGGGGATCGGGCAGGGAGGACCTTAATGACATTAAAGTGGAAACTAGAAGAAATGAAAAAGATGTGAGAGGCACTGCAGAGGAAAGAGGACAACACAAAGGTATTAGAAAGGAGAGCAAGAGGGAGAACATGCTCAAAATAGCAGCAGTTGGGTCAGATGATGAGAGAATCATAAGACAAATTTTAAAGACGAATAAAACAAAGGGCGAGTACAGAAAGAGCATGTTTCTCTCACATGCCATAGCTATAAAATGTCTCCCACCTACTTACAAATTAAGATTAATTAGGAGATTCTTTAAGGTCTCTCTCTGCCTAAGTTTATCTTTAGTTACTTATCATGTTACATTCAGGACAAGTGAGACCAAAACCAAGCAGCACAAGAGGATCCTAAGTGTAGTTTACACAGCAGTGATGCATACAGATAATGAAAAAGGCTCTTTACTTAAGAACAGTGGCTTTAACAAGCTGAATCCAGGTCAGGCAAGTATATTGAAGGGGCAAACATTATGTAACCTGGAACAAGGTTAAGGAGTCACAAAGGTGGAAGAGAAAAACAAAGAGGGATGAGGTGACATGAGTGCACAGCCTAGAACTAATGCTACAAAAAAAAAAACTATTCATTGGCCCATTATGCATTGAAATAATCTACTCACCTGAATTATAAAAGTTCCAAAACAAGCTCCAAATAAATTAGTTTCTAAAAGCAGCAGAGGAGATTTTTAATGAGTCATAGTTTAGACTTAGTCCAGCGAAGTATTGGATTACCATAAATTTAAGTGACATCATCAGGGTTATTTTTTCAAACTTTGGAAAGTTCCCTCCAGAGCCACAGAAAGCATTACACAGCTGTTTTCTGTTATGAAGGTTATGAATCCTGCTGTTAGGTATTAGCAAATAAATGTTTGTGATGCGTGGAGACTCTGGTGACAAGCAGAATCCATGTCCTTGGATTTTGAAATATGCAGTAAGTAAACATTGTATGAATTTTTCAGCCTCGCAACAGTTATGGCGCTCACAGCATTTAACGCTTCTCAACGTGTTCGCAAATGAGAACTTTGACATGAACTCTTTTGTGGATGAGCCAAGGAGACATCTCTAAGTGTTGCATCACAGGCAGAATTGAAAGCCCCCTGGGTGCTTGAGATGCCCTGTCTCTATTATATCAGCCCGCTAATGAGGTTCCATTTATAGACTGTTCATTTATATGATGTCAATGCTCAGGTCAAGCCAACACACACACACGTATCTCCGTATTCTTCTTTTATTCATTAAGAATAGTCTCAAAGGAGAACATTCCTAATGGATAAATGTGATTTACGAATACCTTGAAAAGTCTTGCTTTCCTAGTTCATTAGTCCAGTAATTTATGTTAGGGATTCCACGTGACCAGGATGCATTATGTTATGGTTACATAACTGCCTCTTATTTGATTAGAAACTTGAGGATGTACTTGACAATGAGAGGCTTCAGCGTGATCTTAGAGACCGCTGACCAACATCACGAGAAACCATGACAAACCATGACCAACTGTAGATATCAAGGCTGCCACTTTGGGATGAAGCTGGAAGTATCTTTCTCTTTTGCTCAGCTCTGTCTTCATTATCACAGTCCAACAATGCTTGCAATAATGGAAAACTCATCCACTTGAGGCAGCTGAATGGCACAAACCAACTTTTTCCAAAAGAGATCTTCAAACTGCCTCACATTGAACAAATAACCATTCTGATGCATTTCAGGTATACAGTGAAGGCCTCTCTATTGTCTTCACACTGGACACTTTAGATTGCATTGCCACATTGAACATATTTGCGTTACGGCCAAGATTACCTCACACAGGATAGGAAACTGATCATAAGCCTTTTAATGATGACCAGATTTTGAAAATTCTATGACGTCTGGATAAAGACATGTTCACCTACAAGGTGACATGAAGCTACCAGAATTCAATTGTAACCATGTATCTGGAAAAAACTTGAAGTTCTAAATGAGTTCTAACTTAACATTGTAAGAAAATTTATGTGTAACAGATAAACGCCACAATATAGTTGTTTTATCTACAACTAACCAGATCAAACACATTTTGTTTTATTTTATTTACAAATTTATGTGGAGTTTTTTAAAGTTTTGTCCAGTAAAAACAGGAAGTATTGTGTCAATCTGTCTGTCTGGTCACAGATCAGACAGTCTGTCTCTTTTCAGCTGTCACAATCCTGTTCTGGGTTGGGACAAAGGTCAGCTTTAAAACAATGAGCGTGCCACATAGTGACAAATTTCCAAACTCATCCAGACATGCCAGAAAAGGCATTCTTTGTGTGTTATAAATGTATGTCAAACTTACAGGACCCTTACAGGACGGCTTCTCAAACTTCTTCAGGCTAGGAAAAATGTTCCCATTCATGAGAGAGAGTCTTTACTACTCTGGTTGCACTTTTTGATTCAACTGAAACATTTTATATTCCAATACATATTGTATGCCTGACTTGGTTCACAGCAGTAAAGGGAAACATTGAAACTTGAATCATATAACTATGACTTAGAAACATTCAAACCAAGGGTCATTAACTGTACAGTTGTATTTATGCTCAACATAATAAAAAGCCATCTGTGCTTTTTCTGAAACTTTGTTTTGGTTGGCCATCTGTAGTTTCTGGCAAGTATATTATTCCCTCTGCAGATGGAAAAATCTTTTTCTTTTCCTTCATACTTTGGGTGCTTTGTAATCAGATGTCGCTTTAGCTCTCTGGCTTTGTACTCTAGCAAGTTATGACAGATGGTGCATTTAGGTCACTGTCACTATTTTCAATAAAACTAAATTTATCTGTCAGTGTACTTTTTTAATTAGGTGTGCTGGCACCAAAGATACGAAACACAACTGTAGCTATTCTGCATACTTACTGTGTGATTGCTGCACCTGCACTCCTCACACTGACACACTGGAAGGTCACGAGGGGCCAGAGTTCATCTCCTGTTGACGTCATTTTGTTCCTAGATTGACAATCAAAAAGTAATAATTCTTACACAAAAAACACAAAAACACAAACTTGCCAGAGTTGTAAAATACTGACTTGCGGTAATCTGGACTTCTTGCGTCATATTTCATCATCTCACAGCTACCTGAAGCAACATGTCTACACTAATACGGAACATCTTCGGTCTGAACAGGGTTCAGTCAGAATTTCAGTCTGGTAATAGTTCAATACACAAAGCATTGAGTCTAGATATTCTTGAATAATTCAATACAAATATACTACATACCTCAGATTGCTGTACAAAGGGCAGTGTAACTTAGTGGTCAATTTGATACTGTGGGAACAGATTTAACAAAAAATATGAAATAATTCTTGTTACAGTCCTAATTCCTCATTATTTCAGTTAATAAGAGCTTCAAAACTTAACAATGAAATGCTTAAGTGATTTCTTAAATTCAAAATGTAACTATTTATCTGACTTACCACTACAATAGCTGCTTTCTGGTAAGTCAGGTGATTTAGTCCTCTTTAGTTCTAGATGTGCACAAAATATATGAATATGAACATTTGATTAGTTTACAAAATAACAGCCAAGTAAAAACGTCAAAAAGGAAATATGGGCAGGGTTTGAAGTAGAGTGTTTAGTCGTTTAATGTCTAAGTTGATTGAAAGAAAATTAATTAAGCAATTATATTTTGATGATCCATCATTGTTTCACTATCTTTTTAAAGAAAAAATGTCAAAAATGTGTTGGTTCCAAACAAATGTGCAGATTTGCTGCTTTCCTTTATTTCATATCACTGTGAATTTAATATTTTGGGGTTTTGGATTGTTGGTTGGACAGAACAAGACATTTGAAGAAGTTACCTTGGGCTTGGGTTTTTTTTTTCTACTTTTTGACATTTTATAGTCTAAACTATTAATTGATTAATCAAGAAAATAATCATTAGTTGCAGACCCAGGTTGAAGTAGTGAGCTATTAGTTTATTTGACCTTCAAAATAGATGTGAAACTGAAAATGTTTGTCTGCAACGACTGAAATCCCCCACCTATGAAAAAGTTTCAAGGTAAAGGCCAGTAGCCACTGCAGATGAGGCAAGTAATAGTGGATTTGGTACCATAGTGGCCTATATGAAACACATCAGCAAACTACAGCAATATCCCTGGATGGATGCCACACTGAGGAATGGATGTACTATATAAATTAAGTATTATTATTATTATTATTGTTGTTGTCATTGTTGTTGTTGTTGTTGTTATCTTAATAAATAAAACATTTTTCCTCTGATCACACTTTTTTGCTTTTCAGGCAGCTCATGGGGATAAACTCTGAGAGAGACAAAGTCCTGTCACAGAAGACAGAAAGTCACACAGAAAAAGATGACATCAGTCAACCTCTGAGTGTTGAGTCTACTAAAGAAACTAATGGACTTTTGAGTGGGACGTCATATATGTCAGTCTCAGCCACCCACACAATCAGTCTCTTAGCCACAGTTTTCAGTTCCTCGCTGAGTTATTCTTGGTCACTCACTACAAACCCTTATAAGTACACATTTAACTTGGACCGTTTGGTTACAGCTTGCATTAGAGGAGCGTGTTCATATTTTTATGTTTTATGTCTTTATCTGTGTACAATGCTCAGACAGACTGCACTACTTGTTTAAGTATTTACTTTTTGTTTTTTTTATTACTTTCTAATTTTTTACAAATATTTATTAACATTTTAAATGAAGATGCTGGAGTGAGATGTAGTTTGAAAGAAACACCTTGAAGTTGTATAATTTGTCTTAACTTTTTAAGTCACAGTTCAAATGGCTGTTTATTCAGTGTTGTAAATACTGCCAATGTTAAATTATAAAGTCTCCCCTTCAGTCTCTACAGTTGTCAACCTATTACACTCTCCACTCTCCATGGAATACTTTCTATTCTTCATCATGGCTTTTTACCACATATGTAGATTTGCTTCTCAACTGTGTATTTTTGTTGGCCTTTATGGGTTTCTAAGGTGTGGTAATTTAGCCGACTCTTCTAATTCATTCCTTACCTAAATCAGTGTTTCATTTTCTGACTTCTAACTTTTCATCCCAAATTCTACTGTTTATTTCTGAAGTGCTCCAAACAAAAGGTGCTTGTTCCATTATTATTTCTCACACTGATTCCCCTTTCTGTCCTTCTATTTCCATGTTAACATTTTTAAAGCCCAGAAAATTCTTACACATCATCTCCTCTTTTTTTATTGCCTGATACTTATCCCATGACTAAATCTTCTCTTCAGCAACTGGGCCGCTGGTCCTCTTCAGCATACTCCACATACGTTCTACCTGACGTCATCCTCTTTGTTCAAAAAATCCCTCAAGACCTAAGACTCATGAGTAAGTCCATGAAAATTGTGCGATTTTCATGCTCCCAGGCCAACACAAGGCAATTAAATGGCTTATTAAAATATTTTCTAACACTATTGGTTCATGTATTATCTCCTCTCAGCTGTTACAGTGTTCACTTATTATTAATAATAATTATAATAATAATCAAAGGAGTCTTCAGGCTTTGAGCTTCAGTTCCATCAGAATGAAACTGAGAACAAAAACAAAAATTACTGTTGCATGAATTATTTTTTTTAAACATGGACTTTTTTAAAAAACTCCAGAAAAGTGTTTGAATGTTCGGGTCAAAGGTCAAACTGTCTCCTTAAACCACTGTGGAAACATCGACGCTGCTCACTGTGAAACTCCAAAACTGTTCCAGACCTCCTCCAAACTATCAAAAACGTTCTCCAAAACTATCCCAACCTTCTAAAGACTATTGCAAACCTCCATTTCATTGGCCGTGCTGAGTCACGCGGCAGTGTTTTTACAGTTGACCCTAAAAAGGTGAAATATTTTTATTGACCCCAGTGAGAGTTCTTAAAGGATTAGTGAGGTCGCAGCTGAATAAAAACATAATCAAAAGAAAGAATCAAAATCAGTGAAAACGTACTTACAGTCTGCATGCTGAAGGACGACCGGCTAGACGGATAGGGTTAGAGTTTGACAAACTGTGGATTTAATCTGATTACTGTGATTGCAATCTGATTACTTATGATACCTTTTGTGCTTTTGGAGCAATTTAAGTGAGGGCTCTTACAGCAGTTTTCATATCTCATCAGTGTGTGATATCAGGCATAGGTGAGAGCAGAGATATTTTTAGACCAGAAAAAAAAAAAAGTAAACACGTCTCATTCCCACAGTTTTAACTCTCATAGCACATATCATACCTTACATGTTACCACAAGCCTCCTCTCTCTCAAAATGTAAATATACTTCCCATAGGAGTTATAGTTTTTGAGATCTAAACCTTACTTTATAGGGAGCGCACTGTCCGGCTCTCATTGATTGCAATAAAAACTACAGGTGGTTCCTCCTGTTTCTTTAACTTACATATTCTCTCTTCCTCCAAACACTGTGAACAGATATTATACATCCTCATTCTCAGCTAATCCCGCTGTGACTAATGATATACAAATCCTGGTTTTACAAGCTTTAGTTTTAGACAAATCAATTCCTCTTCAACAACCTTCTTAACATGTCACAGGAGAAAAAAAGAGGAAATAGAACAGAAGATACATGTTGGAACAGAACGGCCTGACTTCAAATGTATAATGTTGAACACACAGTAAGTTGCAGATACTGAATGCTGGAACCACTTTTGTGATAAGGTACTATCAAGTGTAGTAATGGTGATAGAGAAAGTGCACTGGTTGCACAAAAATGTTATCTTTGCTGGTTTGGCCTAAATATGAATAATAATGTTTTGTGCAGATGACTTTAAATAATATAATACCAACATTCAAAAGTTGAAAACAAAGTTTTTTGGGTGTCTTATGGGTGGATCTCAGATTCTTCAATAAATACTGAAATAAATCTCTACAGGAAAAGAGGAAATATGTGATTGTTTGGTGTTCATCAAAGTGCAGACAGAAGGAAATAAGCCAGACTATGACTCCAAATGACAAATGAAGTAACAGAGTCTTTGATATAACCCAAATACAAAATCCC
Source organism: Thunnus maccoyii (assembly GCF_910596095.1). NCBI lineage: Eukaryota > Metazoa > Chordata > Actinopteri > Scombriformes > Scombridae > Thunnus > Thunnus maccoyii. The sequence goes on from NC_056551.1 coordinate 16,468,770, forward strand.
CAAACTTCAAAATGAATATTACTTCATTAAATTTTCAACTTCCTCATGGTACAGTATTACTGTATATTCCTCATTGTGCACTGTGATAAAGCAGTCTGATAAGACTGAAGGACCTTCAGCTGTGCTCTCACTTATAGATAGAGGAAGAAGGAGTAATACTGTAGAAAAGGTATCAGAAAGAAAAGAAAATCACAAGTACAAATGATGGCTGAAATGTCAATTAAAAGTAATTCTTCATATTGTTAACTGATGTTGGTTTCAATTAAGGCTCCTCAGGCAATAAGGAACAAATATCTACCAGAGCAAATACAGAAAACAACGGAAATTATAATTTCCCAAAGAAAATCTATGAAAACAACACAAATTAAAGCTTAATCATATGATGCTGTTTTGGTAGAAGTTATACAAACGTTTATTATTGATTGGAGAAGACATGAATGGAATGAGCTGTTTACTTTGGCCTTAATGTGAACATTTTGGAGTTTTTAATAGAAAATATGTACTTTTTCAATAGCAATACACACTACACAGTGGATTATAAAATACAAAGTTGTAGGCGTGTGACAAATGAATGGAAATGGTGATATACAAATGAATATAGGTTGGATCTACTTTCTGTCCACAATCAGACTTTTTTTAGGACAAGCTTCTGTTAACCTAAATTGTAGTCACGTTAATGTGAACTTTCTTCATTTATACCTTACAGGCTTTCAAAAGTATGATGCAGTGTGACAGACAATAGCAAAAAAATAATCCATTAGCTGATAGTGAAAAGGGTGTTTCAGCCCTTCTCAACTTTCAAAAACTAACTAACTAGAGATACATGACATTTTCACAAATCCAAGCATGGGTGGCTCTTAATGGTAAGGTTAGAAAGGAAAAAATGGGGGAAAAATGGGTGAGAACTCTTTAATTATTTACTTACTAAAGTCTCTGGTTGCCTTGTTAAAAGGCTCTTTGTGATTATTTTTGCCGTGGGCAGAAAAAAGTATAAATATATCACATACAGCCTTTTATATTTTCAGTTTCTTGATGATGATTTTAGGTTGTGGCCTCGACTCAACAATGACCAAACAAAAAACAACATCCAAGTACAGAAAGTGGATAACTATAATTAGCTTTGGAAAGTGCACTGCTGTAATCAGATATATTTTGTCATTGTGGGCAGCAGTGGTTTACTGTACAACCATTGTATGTTTTATTCTTAGCTTCTCCCTCAACCTTTGTTGACTTCTTATGTATATGTTTGCTTAAGCATAGGAGGTTCAGTCAGTTCAAACAACATAACTATAATTATATTACTCACTCTTCTTTTCTTAATCAGGTGCTCACAATATAAGTGCAGAGTTGGCATTAGAGCAATCATGGGATTTTTTGCTACGTGCTCTTGTCATAGTTTGCAATCACGTAAGGAACAAAACAGCCAGGAGACTTTGATTACCTGCAGGTTGAGAAGAACATTATAATTTGTCCCAAAATAGACAAAGTGCTTCTCTTGCTCTTGTGAAATGTTTTGTTGCAGTACATGTACATATTTATACAAAGAAGCACAGCTTTTTTCACCCATAACCTGCATGTGCCCTCAAATACAATTGTACTTACAACTTACAGTTGTATATGTGTTACATAAATGAGAAGGGTAGAATTTGACAGCGGGTGAAACTAGCACAGCCAGGTAAAAAGTCACAAATACAAGTTGAAAGTAGCACACGAGTAGGAGTGTGAGATACTTGTATGAGGTTTATTTTCATATCATTATGGTTGTTTCATTGATTATTTAATCTATCATGTAAATTTATTAGAAAACACATTCAATCTCATAATGAAGAGTTAGCAACTACTGAATTAAATGTTCATGGATAACATTATAATCTACATTACAAGTTTTCAGTTTTTAAATATAAATGCTACAATAACAAATTTTCATTAAATTACTCTTCTTATTAGTGCACTGATATATACATATCTCTATAGTTGCAGGGCAAGTAGAAATCAACATATATCAAATTTAAACATCCAAGGTGGGAAAAAAGGCTAAGAGAATATAACAGGCCATATGTTAGTCCAAAATGTAGTAGAATTTGTGCATATGTAATAAAGAAAGTTATTTATGCAAATGTTCTGTACATATAACCAGCAGTATGGAAAGTGTGATGTGACCTGTGTATTTTTTGGTTTGATGGGGCTATTAAGGTCATGTGATTCTCTCAGCTTTTGTCTTTAAATTCAATTCAGCTTAAGTCCCAAACTATGTCTATCACAGTTAAGTGAAATATATGTTGATCCTCTCGACTAACTCCGTGTGAGATGGCAAATAAGTATACTTTCCAAAACATCAAACTGTTCCTTTAAATATGTTAAGCCTAAAGTGTTTCCCAGATTGTTTTTGAATCACTGGCCTTAGAAAAACAACACTATTCTATTTTTGGTGTGAGCTCAGCATTAGTACTTAACAAGTTTGCCTGGTTCCAAATAACACACTGCACATGAATAGAAGTAGCCTTTGATTGGCCTCTGACAAAAACCTGCAATTACCAGAGACAACGTAACGAACAGGCAAGATTTTTACCTGCTTTTATTTGTCCATGGTGAGCCAATAACTACTGTTTCCTTGTACCAACAATACATAAATATAATGGCTGGTTAGACTGACATAGCTTATATTTTAACTGACAACAAAGCAACAAAGACTGTTTACAACACTATATAAGTGTAAAGAACATCTACATCAACACTGTCATCATTCAGTGCTATAGCTTGAATGAGGCCAAATACATGTGTGTATGGTATATGTACACAGAATAGATGAATCTGAGAATACATCTGCCAATACCAGGGATGCAACACCGGTCATGGGCTCCAGTCCAGGATTTTTTGGGGCCCAGAATAATTAAAGTCAGACAGGTGATGATTCAATTACTGATTGATTAACTCTGCTCTGATCTTATTCTGCTTTTATGTAACTGAGGTTGAAAATATTCACTTTGTCAGGGGTTAAAACTTTGCATCTCCAGCATGGGAGGGAACATTTCAACCACTGAACCACCACTACTGAAGTAGAAGAAATTGAAATAACAGCTAAGCGTCTACGTTGGCATCTTGATATAGTTGTTACTGTCTTTGCACCTGTCATCAACTTTTTTGTTTATGTATACATGTAGGCCTACTGTGCACATGTATTAAGGCTACTATCCTAGGCCTTACTGAGTGTTGTTTTTTTACTAACCTAATGTGTCCAAGTGATTGCAGGGGCAGACTTTACCATTAGACAAAGCAGGCAACTGCCTGGGGCCCCCAATTAAAAGGCCCCCAAAGAGCTATAGGTTTATTATGATGTTTAGATATGAAAAAGATTGAATTATGTTACTATTCTAACTCACTGTACCCTGAAATAACTTACAAAAGGCCCCCAAAGCACTTCAAAAATATGCAACTGTATGCTTCTACTTCAGAGGAAAACATTGTACCACTACATTTACCTGACAGATAAATGTTACTGGCTACAGATTCAGATTTTATTCACTAAATATAACAATTGAAATATGATGCATTATTATTCTGTCCAGCATTATATAACATAGTTAGAATTAAAAGCTCCACCTTGAACAGACGTTAAGTTGATTTAAGTACATTGTGCTAATAATGCCTCTCTTTCACTCTTCACTGTTAAGTAAACATTATGAATGCAGGACTTTAACAGTATTTTTACTGTACGGTATCACTAGTTTTACTTAAGAAAACAGTTTTGTGTTCCTCTACCACTGCCAATACCAATGTTCCCGGTTAGATAAAGGGTGAAAGTAAAGCAAGACAGTGTTTGCCTGGGCCCCAAAAATCACTAAATCCAACCCTGAGTAATTGTTTTGGCTTTGAAATACTTCACTTCAGTACTTCAAGCCATGCTGGAAGTAGCCTATTGTCTATGTCCGAATTTATTGCCATGGCCAGAATTGGACTTTGGGGGAAAACCAACTTTTAAAAGCAGTGCTTGCTGGTCAGTTTTGGGCTTGTATGTCCTTCATTTTTTTCTGAACAGTGACCGTTGTGGCCACAAGTTGCAGTTACAGCAGGAAACATTGAATTTCCTTTCACTTCTGGTGAGGTACCATGTATTTACTTCTTGTTTTACAGTACAATAAAACCATTTAAATGTTTATCTGTGACAGGCTAAAACATAGAGTTGATTGTTAGTTACATTTCATTCCAGTTACATTAGCTGCACAGCAAGTTAGGCGGCAGCAGCAAAACCTGTTAGTGTATTTAATTAAATAAGAGTGCTTTTTATTGTTTATAGATTCAACTTTTCAACTTTTAAAAGTTACATAGTCTCAGTTTAAAAGTCATGCAGGGCTACAGATTATACTTTAATATAAATGTGATGTTACACACTAATAGAAACAACTGAAATTAAAGTTTTCTTTGTGGAACAGTGACGATTTGTGGGATAAAAAGATAAAAAGTATATTTGAATATCTTTCTGCCTTACCAAAGCACTTTTTAGATTTTACGCATGTTTTTTATTTCAAATTTTGGAAGACCTAGATTGTAGTCACATGAATATGATGGAAACTGTCTCCTAAATTATGCCAAGCTCTTGAGCATGCAGCAAAGGTCTGGCTGCTCTTAAGCCCAAGTAGGTCACAGAGAAAAAATAGCATCGTTGTTGTCAGCCCCTCTCACCTGTTGGTTCTTTTGCCTCTTGAAGGAATATATCTCAAAAAAAAGTAGGCTGAGAGGAGGTCAGACCATGCTGTGAGGAAAGATAGAGTGTGTTTTGCAGAATTAGGGACACTGAGGTTGCTAGATTTTATCCCAAATTTCCGAGCTGCCACATGTTTTAGCAGCAGACAGAAACTCTTTCCTCAGTATTAGTGAGTTTGTTCTCGGCTCCTGTGAGGAACTTCCTCATTCACCACAGACATTTCGAAACATCCATCAGTCTCACTTGTGCATGAGATCTCCAAATAGAGTGTTGTCACCACTATAGAAGAAGTGAAAAACCTCTTATAGCAACATCGAGTGCTTTAAGTGTCACAGGAACTTCCGCACACAAATAGTGTGGTAACATGACTTCAGAGTTCACCAGTGTCCTCAACTTCCTGTTCACACAGTCCAAATCATCAATTGTTTTTCTAATACTTGTGGAGGATTTGGATTCCTTCAGTCCAATGGCACTGAAAACCACTGAAAGATGTTATCCTTCCTGAATTTTGGAGCCATTTCCAAGCTGCAATACTGGGATATGTATTGTCCTCACCCTTGTTCTGCTGTTGTTTACTTAACAGCTATATCTAAATATCACCAGACTCTGAGAATGGATGATGAACTTTACACACAATCCCGGTGATACAAAAAGAGCAGACGTCAGAGGCAAGTCTCTCTGAAACTGGTGGGATGAGATGGATCAGACATTTGCAAAGCAAAAGCAGCAGAGGGAGACAGTGAGGAGAAAGGGAGCAGATACTAATGTGAAGAGTACTGACTGGCTGCTGCATAGGTGCAAAGAAAGTGATGATTCAGTGGTATGTTGGTGCTCTCTGCTGGACAGACAAGATAAATGCAGCAAGAGAGAGGGAGTAGGATGCTGGGTAAAATTCAAAACAAAAGATATGCATTGAATGCAGATCATGTTTATTAACAGACAATAACAGAAGACTAGTGTCATCATGTTTCAGGCATTCTTGAAAAAACAGGAAATTGTGGAAGCCTTTTTAATCATGTCTTTATACTAAACTGCATTTCTGTGCCATAATCTACATATTGAAGAAAATGGGAAAGGGGCCCAGCTTCATTTGATATTAAAAGTAAAATAAATCATGCTACGCCCATGAGGAAAGGAAAATTAAATCTCATAATGGAAACACTGCCTATAAAAAGGACTCACCCCTCTTACATTTTTCCTGTGTTGTTTTATAACAATAAATCACTGGATCAGGGGACGCAATTAGGATTTTTGACAGAAAAAAAGAAAAAACAATAAATAATGTGAAATTAAAAAAGGACTTGGAAACAGCAATTTCCAAGTCCTGCCACAAATTCTTGACTGGATTGAGGTCTGGACTCTCACTCGGCCACTCATTAACATTGTTGTTTTTAAGCCACTCCTGTGTAGCTTTAGTTTCATGTTTGGGGGTCATTGTCTGGCTGGAAATTGTCTCCCAAGTTGCAGTTCTCTTGCAGACTGCAAGTTTTCCTTCAGGATTTCTCTGTTCTCTGCTGCATTCATTTGACCTCCCACCCTCACAAGTCCTCCAGGGCCTGATGCAGAGAAGCATTAGTATGATATGGACGCTATGTTTCTGCTGATGTGTACAGTATCTTGTATGATGCCGCGAAACATATGTTTGATCCAACCAGACTATTCCACTTCCTCCGCTGTGTTTCAGAGTCTGACGTGGTCCATCTGGAAAAAAACTTGAGCCCAGATGTCATGTGAGTTTTTTGGCTTTCTCTTTGCCACACAGCTAGAGAGAAGTGACTGGTGAGGCACCAGGAACCTTGCAGCTCTTTTAGAGTTGACACAGGCCTCTTGGTGGCTTGCCTTAGTGCCCTAAATTTTTAAGGATGACCTGGTTGTGGCAGATTTGCAGCCATGTCACATTTTTTCCATTTTTCATGAATGACTTATTGTACTTTGAGGGAAATTTTGTGCCTTAGACTTTTTTTGTGCCCTGATTAATACTTTTCAGTAACTTTATCACAGATTTGTGTGGAATCTTTCTTTGTCTCTTTGTCATCATGAGGCTATTTTTGCCTGGAAATTGACTGTGCAGGTGTGTTTAACCTAAAATGACTTTTAACACCTTCATTTTATTATGTCAATTTGAAAAACAACTGGCATTGACAGATTTAGATGTGTCATAATAAAAGGGGACAAATAACATTCTAAAATTTTTACAGTTTTGTAGAGATTTGATTTACCAGTGTAAAAATAATTACAATCTATGTCTTAAATGTTGCAAAACAATAAAAACTACCTTAAAATCCCAGGTGGAGGGAATACTTTTGGCATTGTAAATGAATCCTACTGAGAAAAAGTAAATATTGGGCTGACAACAGATGATGAAATAATACTGAATTAATGCATCACACATTTGTGGATACATTTTTCATTTTTTTAAATGTCAATTATTGTGGATTTAATTTATTCATTTCTTGGACTTTTCACAAATAATGAAATCTATTAATTACTAATTAACAACAAATTAAAAATTAATAAATTGCTAGATTAACTGGACAATTTAAAGACTGATTAAATAATGAAATTGGCAATTAATTAATTAATTAATCTATCAATTCGTCACATGACTGAACATCCTTATGAAAGGTATGCAGAGATTTTTCTAAGGTTCTGAATGTGTCACTTTGGGTCACACTATCAGAGAAACTCACTACCTCTTACCTGAACAGTCCACCTTGTCCTGACCAAAGAATAAATGAAGATTTAGATTCAGTGAAGTGAATATCAGGACAAAAGTTCAAAACAGCACAAAATAGAATTACCATCTTCGGTATTTACATTATTGCAGGCAAATGCTGCTTCTGTCCATGGAAACTATTGCTATATTGTTACTGGGTGATTCTTCAACCATTGTAATTTTTGTGTCCCTGGAAGAAATAAGAAAAACGAAAAAGTCCTTCTATTTAAAAAAAAAAAAATTATTACACTTACTTGACAGAATTTCAAAAATTAGCTAAGAACTCAGCCATTATTTTTCAACATTCAACCCTGCTTAACTTTGAATTTAATGTTGATGTAATATTAATTTCAAATACAAATGACACATAAATGCCTATTTTAATGCAGTATATCATGTGTTGTAAGATATATTAATATTTTCTGGTATTTTTAATAAAAAGAACACCTGTCCCTTGGGGTCACTGTCATTTTCACCACAATGTACAAAATGTAAATTCAGGGAGAATTTTTAAAGATTTGTATACTTGGTGACAACAGCAACAGTCATGAGACAGGTTTTCCATTTCCAAACAGCTCATATTTCCTTCAAATGTGAAAATAATTGCAAAAATAACATTCTATATTGTGTATTTAGTGTATATTTGATGCTAACCCTAAAATTGACTTCAGTGGGCTAACAAATCATGAGATATTGAAAGAAATGTGACAAAATGTCATTTCCACAACAGTCATTTCTACCAAATATTCAGGGTGATGGAAAAGACATATTTTGATGGAAAAGAAAATGCCAAAGCTAAAAAGCAATTTGTTTGGCTTATGTTGAAATATATGAAATTAAACAAAACACTTGATTTGCGAATTCATGTATTGTATGGTAGGGAATTACAAGCAATGTGGAATTTCAAACTTTGTAAAAGGTAGTTTCAATTTGATTGCATTTTGAAATTCAAGTCGCTAATTTCCAACTTAAATATATGTTTCAATTTGTTACATTTTAAACAGATTATGTAATTTCAAACTATGTAAAACTGAAGTTCTTGTGGAATTTTGAGGTTATAAAGTAAAATTCTTTGTTTTGCTCTTTGTTTTCTTTTTAAATAGTAAACTGACCCCAAATCACATATGGCAGAAATGTTATGTTGCTCTGCGTTGGAACCTTATATTGCACTTGTGACAATACCCCAGTTATGAGATAACATGAAGTATTTTCCATTAGCTGTCAAAGGTAAAATAGTGATAAACGACATTGTTCACCAATGTAGTTTCTTTCCACCACACCCAGTCTTGTCCACCACACCATGTCATTCCCAGTACAACACACATATTATTACATAAAATGTATAAAAATAACAGAGTCATGCTAATAATATTTTGTAGTTTTGAAAATTGTGCAATTATGGCCACAATTGATTAATAGAATTGGAAAACTCATGATTGTGTAATGTAAAAATATATCAAAGAATTCATGACAATGCTTTATGCTGTTCCTCATCTGAACAATGGGGAAAAAATATCTTTAAAATCCTGAAAATTGGAGAATTTATATATTTGGGAAGATCAGTGTGTGAGATTGTCTGAAATATTTTGGAAAACAAAGTGTGTCACTAATTTTGTTTAAAAAAACCCAGCTGTTTTGTTGTGTGATGGAAATGACGATTTCCTCTGACTGTTGGAATAAAATGCCAAAAATGATATATTATTTAAAAAAATTTGGCACTGTCACTATCACCTGGATGCAGACAAAATGGCAGACACGTTTCACACTTGCTTTGGCAATGTAAATACGTTTCCCGTGCAAATAAAGCCAATAAAGCTCCTTTGAATTGAACATCGAATTGATAGAGAGGGAATACAGGATTGTGCACAAATGTCCCTGTTTGGTTTTTGGTTTTTGGTCCAGCGCAGATTTCCTTTCTTTTCCAAAAGAATATCTTGTAGGTTTAAATTGATGAGGTCAATTTGACCCCAAACATAACAGATGTCTGTTTATTTTAACATAACAGTTGAGTTAATTTTGATTTTAACAACAGAAGATGCAATAAAAGTGCTAAGGGTCAATGTCTTTCATCAGCAGCTCAAAGGGTCTTCCAGTCAGGCATAGCCTAGTCACATTGTTTAATAAATTGTTTATAAGAAACTATTTAATAAATACATTCGATTTAAACATTACATAAAACATTTAAAAGAACTGGCGACTTTTTAAAGACTTGTTGAATTAACTTTATATTGACCCATTATTAAAATCTGTACTAATTGCAAACTTCTCAACTTAAATATTGTATGAAGCCTTTAAGAGAGTCAATTGACTTTTAAAAATATTTTTCTAATAATAAAATTTGTATATTTTTAAAAAAATCCTGGTGCTACTTCCCAGGGAAAAAAAACAAGAAGAAGACCAACTTCCTCTGCTACGGTCATGTGATTTCCTGTCAACTGCAGAGGCAGAGGTCCAAGACGTCTGCCTCTGTGCCCGCCATTTTGTCTGCAGCCAGGTACTCTGGTAGTGGGGGGGTGGGGTGGGGGGGCAAAAATTGATCAATACAGTATATCAATACATTTCTATAGAAAAAATTTGATTTTCAAAAATTTCCTAGACCAAAATGAACCATAGTTGTTATAATGTCATATTATATTTAATGATATATATCTATATATCTATATCTATATCTATATCTATATCTATCTATCTGTATATATGTATATAAGTATAGTTGAAATAAGTCAAACTTCTCATTTCCAGCCTATACCTGCATATTAACTTTATTTGAAATACTGAATATTATTAGTTGATGAATCAGAGCGTGGTTCTTCAAACATCCTGTTATCTTTTTCTATAAACAAAAACTAAACTATTTCAAAAGAAAAAAAGATACGTAGTTAATTCTCAGAATAGGGTTTTGAAATCAAAATTTGTTGGCCAATCAAAAACTTTCTCTTGACAAGACATCCCTCAAACTAACTTTATGAGGAGACTGCTGCAGCAAACAGCACTAACACGAATGGATTTCGAAAAAAACAACTCATAATAAGTGTAGTTTGTTTTAATTGCGCACACACTGAACAGTCTCCCGAACTCAGTGTTGAACAGTTTGGGAACAAACAGCTCATGGAGAGTTGCTGTTATTCTTCCCATTAAAATTAATAATAATAATGAAAACCTTTTAGAAAACAACCGTGACACTAGAGCAATTATCTGACCAAGAGACTATAATTTTACAGAGAAATTGTCCATCAGCCAAACAGGCTCAAACACTGACCTAATCGGAAATCCTCATCTGAATAAGCAAACAGACTCATGTCTCAATAGCAAACAGTGTAGAGCTGCAGTAAAGTCTATAGTGCCTTTTTCCTCTGCGTAATTTCCAGTCTCATTTTTCCCTGTGTAACTTCATAGTCGCCCAACCCTTTTTTCTGTCTTCTTCCCAGACTTTTTTCCTTTTTCTTTTTTTTTCATGTAGGCTAATACACAGGCCGGCGCTGCAATTTCGGAATCTGCCCTTGTATATGGCGGACGAAAATTTCCACAGCAGGAACCGCACCACAAACCCCCCTGTGCGAGGCAGAAACGGAGTAGAGCCTGCACGGACTGAGTAAAAAACCTCGGCTAATTCATCATTCATTGCGCCATTACTCTTTACCAAAATGTAACGTAGCGTGTCGCGGAGGAAAACCGATCCGGTGGAAAAAAAATTTAACATTTGGAATTTCTCATAACTAATTCACAATTTTTTTTTTTTTTTTTTTTTTTTTGAGGAAGCAGTTGTGCAGTCACCTCTGGTCGGGGAGGGAAGATTTCTGGAGCGGGAGCCTGTTTCGCATGAGCTGCATCGTTTTTGGAGGTATGTCAAACCGCTGTTTGTGTTCTTTTTTCCCCTTGATTTAGAAATCCTAAATTTGAGAAATTTCACTTGCGGATGTTAAGTTTTTGTCCCCTCGACTTAATAAACGACACCCGGCAGTCTTTTTTGCACTACTGCTCGCCACTAAACCAGGTGCAGGCTTTGAAGCCATCCTAAATAGACCTTATCTGTTGATGTTTTTTGGCTGAATTTTTGTAACGAAGCTTTCGTGTAACTGCTGACCAGTCGTCTGCTCACCTAGTTTTGTTCACATATAACGTTACACCACGCAGGAGGAAAAAAACAGTATATTCCGATGAGGCAAGGGCTACAGTGGCAACATGAAGGACGATGAGGGGAGGAACAATCTGAAACACAAAAACCTCCTGCAGCCATGTTTTGTGAATTTTCCTGCAAATTTGAGCAGGGCTCCGGAGTTGCTCCCCCCTGAAACTCAGACAGCTCTAACGGCACTTTGGGTCGTATTTGATGTCCTTACAGTCGTTGTAGACGAGCAAGAAAAAACAACAAAGTGTCGTCATGTCAAAATACATTTCGAGTTTAATTTTTAGGAAGATAGAGGATTTTAAATCTCGGTGGCATTGGCGCCACCTGTAGGCAGTCATTTTGAGAAATTACAAAAAAATTATAATGAGACTAGTTTGAGACTTGTTTATTGAATTGAATGTTAGTTTATGCGAGCCGAGACGCATGTTATAACGCCTTTTAAATGAATAGAAATCTTCCGTAATCGATTCACTCAGATTAAAATGACAGGTACCCCGTGCTTTTCATGCTAATTAATACACAATGACCTTTTAAAAAGGCTGCATTCAAAGCAAAGTGCAAGTTAATTCTTATCCTTCATTGGTTTTATTCATGATGAATATTCTGGCCTTGAATTATATTGATAAAGGTTTTAAAACAGTTTGTCATTTTCACAAATCTTATAATGTGCCTGTATTCTGGGAGACTAATATAAAAAAAAAAAAAAATCTGCTTAATCTATCCTATATCTTTTCAGTCAAGCATATAACTTTGCATGAACTGTGATCCTCCTTGTTTACTTATGTATGACTGTTTCTTTTGTGATGGATACACAGATATTTACTATTTGGTAAACATGTGGACTTTTTTTCTTGTTGTTATTTCTAGAGATTGGAAATGTGTAAGCGGAAAAATAACTATCCAAAGTGAACTGAACAGCAGTGGAAGAAGAAAGACCCATGTCAGCATAATTTGAGGGCAGGAAAAACAATCACAACCAGTGCCTCTACTGTTTATATTAATCCTGCAGACGCCAAACAGTTTCCCATCGTGCATGGCTTGCTTTTATTTTAATGTAAGGGGAAACTGCGGAGGCCATTTTGCTGTGGGTAATATTAATGCTGACCTTCAAACCTGTATAAATTCAAAGAGCTGGTGGAAATTGTACATTTGGTATGTAAAATCTGGGTGTAAATTCTGACCTTTGCTCGGAAAGTTTAATCAAAATTCAGTTAAAGTGCAGAATTAAAGAGAGGCAACCAGTGTCATGAGTTTAATAGGGTTGGATTGCTCTGTGAGTGATGGGAATGTTTATGTGCAGAATACCTGAAGGACCAAGTAATATGTTATAAAGCTCTTAGGAATAATGCTGCTATGTGTTACAATGGAAAACACCTTACTTAAACTCTGATCTGGTTAATGAGAACTTGTATTCCAGGATGTCAGGAAGGTTTTTAGGTAAGGTAAGAGGAATGTTGGTCTGTCAGGACTTTAATGAACAAAAGCTTTGTTTCACTGAGGATATTCAGAGCGAATAGTTTGGATGGAGAGGTGAAACTTGTCCCTCCACGCCCTGATAAACACAAGATGGTGAGGGATCATATCACAGCCTGTGGGTTAGTGTTTGAAACATAGTTGCTGTTCTAACTGTCATTAACCGAGTACAGGTTTTGTTTTCCGTTTAAAGGGCTGATACACAAACGGTTGCTGTCTTGGATGTCATGTCGTTTCTTTTTGTCTTAATGTACAATCACAGATTCATGATTTGGGCTCAAATGTGTCTGATGAAACATGCATCCTTTTTAAAACGTAGCACACATCTCATGTTCTGCTGTTTTCTTAGTGGCATATTGAAAATGTCTGAAAATTGCTTCGCTTAAATTAGTCTCCAGGGAATGGCTTTTCAGGGGTTGGGGCTGCTGTATTAAAAAAATTCTGTTCATTCTGCACATATTTTTCCTGCCTCTTCCTTTGTAAAAATGAACCTTATTGGTTTCATGAATAATGCATAAGGACGTTCAATTGCTGCAGCAATGAAAATTAGGCCTGTTTACATGCAGTGGTTATGTACACAGAGGCTTCTTTTTTTTTTTTTCCTTGACCATTTTCTGAAGGTAGAGCAGAGCCTGAGTAGCTTTTCTGAAAATACAAATTTTCAGCAAAGCAAATCTCATTTCTTTGAGTGAAAAGGGGAGGGGTGAAACTCCCGCGGGTTTAATGAATCCATAAATCACAATAGTGCCAGGTTTGCTGCGCCTGCGTATGTGTGCAGTGTAATTTTGATTTTCATCAAAAATTTAATCTGCCAGCCTAGAAGGGTTTAGCAGCAGACCAGATGCCGCCCTGAATTTCTAATTTTAGGGGCCTGATCTTTCAGGATTTATTTTTGTATAATTCAAGTCTGCTTTTCAATATCTCTTGTTATTAAATTTTAATTCGTAGCATTAACATATAGATTGAAAAGGTTTTTATGGGGGTTTTTGAGTGTATGCTGATGGAATTTTACTAGACGACACAGTTTCTTTTTCCAGAGTATCCTGTGTGTGTGTGTGTGTGTGTGTGTGTGTATGAGGAGGTGGGGTTGGGGGGGGGGGGGGGATTTATCCATTTCTCTGCATTATTGCTTTTTGAAATCATTGGTCATACACCATCTTGGAAGACATTTATTACAGAGGACAGGAAAATGTGCATTTGATTAGAGAAACAGGGAAAGCAAAGCATTTAGTGTGAAACAGGTTTTTGGTCAACCCCTTGCTCCCAGGCACTGACTGTGCTTTGGATAATACAAACATGCAGTGAAAGCAGTGATTGAAGTGACCCCTCCATCCTCCATTTTAGCTGATTCCTATTTTTAATCCCTCCAGAGTATGAGCCTTAAACAAATTTGTATTTTATATTTGGAATTTCTATTCCAGTGTACTTAACATGCAAAGCACAGTGATTTTTGGCAAAGTAAGGTACAATTCAAAGTAAGAAAATCTCTCAATCTAAGTTAGAAGCACAACTTTTTTTTTTGCTATAACCAAGCGCAGTGGTTGAATTACTTCATTATTGTGCAGAGGCAGATACAGTACTGCCCAAATATAGGCCAATTATTTTAAGTACCTCGACTAAGCGCTGAATTCTGAACAGAGGACCTAGAGATGTTTTCCTTGTATGCCTAACCTCCTTATTCTGTAACCCTAGATAAATTTAGTACAGTGATATAATATGCATGCATTGACATTTTAAAACACAGCTGGGCCGAATCACAAAGAGAAAACTAGTCTAATAAATTGACATAAATTACAATGCCACCAACCCCTGCTTACTGACTTACTCACTTATTGATCTTATCTATACATCCTTGATATGCAAATAACATTTGATGATTTAATTTAAAACTATTTCCTGGTCTTGTGGTTTTGTTTATCTCCTCTATTGGTCTTTTGTTTTAGTTGGTTAAGGTTGTGCTTTTTTTGTAAGGAACATCAAAGAAATGTGCATCTGGTTTAAATTTATGCTCTTTCTATGGTGCTGTAGGTCACACCATATCAGAAGTTTCAGACTATGAAAGAACAGAAGGCCAGATGGCTAATTTTGCATTTTGACTTTAATGAGTGGAAAACAGGCCACAACTGGCATTTCATATATTCAGGGTATGCATTCAGAAAATTGCACAGGAAATATTACACAGGTGAT
Source organism: Thunnus maccoyii (assembly GCF_910596095.1). Taxonomy (NCBI): domain Eukaryota; kingdom Metazoa; phylum Chordata; class Actinopteri; order Scombriformes; family Scombridae; genus Thunnus; species Thunnus maccoyii. The sequence goes on from NC_056551.1 coordinate 16,483,977, forward strand.
ATGCATGTGTCCTTGTGTTATTTCATTTGGTTTATAGATGAGAAAAGTTGCTTAGTTTTTGGTTAAAGAGGTATTGAGATACATTGCTTTGATATTCTCAGCTCTTTTCCCCCCACACTGGGGATACTCCAGGCACCAGTCCATATTAGCTGATATTCATTAGAAATGCCTGCTCAAGGTGGCTTATGGTTCTCTTTAACCCCACATGGACTTGAGGTGACTGCTGTGGGAGTGGGACCTTGTCAACTGACTCTTGTGACACATAGAGTAGGCAAGAGTAGCAGAGAATTTCAAAGTTTTTTTCAAAACAGGAACTTTTTTTAGGGTAAAGATGCAGTTGCTAAATGTATTGAAATATAGATATAATGATTAAGCAATATCTCATGACTGGCCATGATATATTGTGATTATATCACAGCTAAGGGGCACTGTTCGTACCCCAACCCTTTTTATAAAACAGTTGGCAAATACTACAATACAGAAATTATAGACACAATCCAATAAAAACAGTTTTATTAAATACATTACAAGTCATTTTACAAGAAAGTAATTCCCGGATATCTGTGATTGCTATGCAGTGTTAGTCAACTGCTGAACTAATGTTCAAGCTAGTCGGCGATCTTAACAGAGTTTATTTATTCACATTAATTAGAACATTTCTGTTATTTGTACACCTGTGGAAAACTGTCCAGCGTCACTGGGGTCATGTTGCAAAGTGTTTGCAATAACATTAGGCCTCCTCATTTTGTTAGGAGATGTTTTGCATCGGTGTGGCGAGGATGCTGCTCCACCTTCTCCGGACACTGAGCTTTGGTCGCCAGTAGTTCTGGAGAAAGTTCTCACATTTGTGCTTATGGGCATTATCTCTCTTTCTTCAAGAGCCGCATCTGAAAGATTTTACACCATGGTGCTGCAGAGAAAGTGGTTGGTGTAGCTCTGCGTCATCCCTGCTTGCTTACAGATTGTGGGCAACATTTTAAGAGCAGCTGCGAAGTGATAGTTAAAAATAGAACTGTAAGCATGGACATTCAACGTCATAGCTGTAGTAAATGCTCATTATACCAGGGCTATCAACCAATCAGATCACAATGTTTTAACTACCTGTTTTAAAAGATGTAATGGTTAACTTTTAAAATGAGTATTCCTATTCTGTCATCAGTATTTGGTTCCTGTTGGGTGTTTTGCTAGTAGCAACCCCTACTGACACTGTTCTGTAGCATTTGCCACATCCAGCTGTTTGTCCAGTCGGTGACCAAGCAAATATTGACATTTTTTATCTAATCCCTAAATGCCCTTTTTGGAGCATTACCGGATGGTAATCTTCTTTTTTAAATTTCAGCTGTCTGGTGATTGTTTTTCCTGATATAATAGAATTTAGTTTTTCTGTGATCAGCTTACTGCTAACTAAGCTAGCCACTGTGCTAGCTAACGCTATCTGGAACTAATGTTTTGCTAATGCAACATTCTAAATACTCTTTTTACGTTTACTTTTGTGGACTCTGTGTATGTTTACTAAATGAATTATAATGCTGCGCTGGGTCTCAATTTGCATACTTCCATACTAACACTTGCTATTTTGAGTCAGTGCATTCACACTGACATGTATGGCAAAATGCAGTGCACTGTGAGTACCCGGATGGTGCACTCAAAAAGTTGAGTGTGGAACGCTGGACACTTATCACCCTCAGTGGTTGCCAGGGTCCACCGACCTAGCGTAGACTTTAAAGCAGGCTAAAAGCTGTTGTAAGTTTTGCTGTAGGACCGTTAATATATCACTTTATAAAGTTTTAATATTTTTTCAGGCGAGAAAGTAATCAGTTCTATCCCCAATATGTGGTCAGTTTATCCAAATAACGCCTGTTTGTAAATCTGTTGCAACGTTTTCGGACATGTGAGGAGCCCCAGCTGGCCGGGTGAGACCAGCCGGTCATCTCACAGCAGCAGCCCGACTCCTGCGTCATCATCCCGGGGAGAACATGATCCGATGAACTGATCTGTGCAGCTCTTTGGTGATTTACCGCCGGCTCTAATGTCTCTGTAGCATTTTGATATATGATGTAATTCCTTTTGGAAGATAAATGTTGGTCTCACAGATGAAATCTAATAATTGTAGCTGCCACATTAATTTGTCTGAATGTAAAGTGAAACTTCATGTTTTTACTGGACAGAACAACAGTGCTGCCTCTGGGGCTCCATATGTACATTTATCACCACATTTCAATAAATATAAATGATTTAAAGTGACCAGATCAGTCTATATTAAATTTTGTTTTATTTTATTAAGCTACACAACAGTTTGGATTTTTATTGTAGCTACAATAGAGACTGAGTAACATAATTTACTGCATCTCTCTGTCAATGAGGTTATTTTTTTGTGAGAAAAACAGTGTAAGTGGAGCTTTGAGTTGAAATTATTTTGTCACAGTACAGTCAGGTAGTTGTGTTGAAGCTGAGCTGCTGCTGTCAGCAAGGACGCTGCCGTTCCATTTGCAGAATGACGTAAAAGCACATTCATTTTTAATAAAATTCATTTGAATTGAAGTCAAGTGATATTTTGGTGGGCGACAGTCGTGGTCAAATGTTATAATGCTCCACGATAATGCTCCACTTAGTTGCAATTTGCGATTAAAAAGAACAGAAGAAGCGATCAAATGTTGTGATTTTCACTTCTGATAAGTGTATAACAGCCTTGTTAGATTTGAGACAACACTACCCTGTTAAAATACACGCAAATAAGTACACAGTGTACAGTATACTGCATGGCAGTGTAGTAACGGAAGTATCTGAATTGAGACACATGACTGGACTTCCTGTGGGGACTTCATGTTGACCTTCACTAGTGTTTCTTACTGGCATGAACAATGTAACTAGTTAATTTGACACATCCAGCAGTGCACTGTTGGATGTGTAAATAAGCACTGTTTGCTAACAAGTGCACCGTATGAACTTAATTATATATCAGAGTTGTATTCACAACTTGTTCTCTCTTCACCCAACTGGCCAAAACATCAGTTATCGCAGATTGGAACTGATTGGTGATTGGTATCAGATCAACTGATCCTAATGATATTACATTGGTGATTGGTAGTGGCCTTAAAAAAAACCCTCCACAATGACCTTTACCCAACAGCTTTGAATAGGTCTTATCAAATGGTAGTTAATGGCAGTATATCTCTTATATATATATATTAATAGATAAGAGATAAAGGTGTAAAACTTATTCATTACAAAATCATTCAGCCAGTGGTTGATCTCGAACAGCTTCATGCATTTCCTTTAGTGTTAATAATTTATAAACAAGTGATGAATGCAAGTTAAGAGTCACTGTATTTGTGCTGTGTTCATTTGTTTTGGGTGAAAATTAATCTGACAGAAGGGCCTTTAGCCTTGCGTACATGACAGCAATGATGACACATTGTTTTTTGTATGTGTGGGGGGATTAGACTTGTCATCGTAGAAAATTTTCCACACCAGTGTAAGTTCTGCCACACCACCGCCAAATACCGGTGTTGCCGACTTTGAAATCGTTTCCCTTAGGTTACATTTTAAGTAACACTTAGACAGAGAAGCCCGGCTTTACTGTGTATTTGACGAGTCACTGTTAAATTTTCACAGAAACACACATTTCACACAGAATTTTCAGCAATAAGATGATTACAAAACCATAGCCAGTCACATTAAAATTGCTCATTTAAATACAGACTGTAGTTAAGCCTGTTAGTCTAAACTCTGTAGGTCTAGTGAAAATGAGAAACGGGCCTCCTGAAATGTCAGTTTCACATATACATTGCGCAAACTTTCCTGTAGAGACAAGCTGGTTTTACACGGAACCTAAACTATTGCTGTGCTGGACTAGTTTATTTTATTTTGGCAAACAAATTGCCTGCCATAAACTATCTGCAATTACATAATTTCTTGCTCCATCAGTCAGAAAATTGAATTTATTTATTTTTAGAAAATTATTTATTTTTGAGTATATCACTTTTGTTTGTACTGTGGCTTCAATCATAAATTGTGCAGCATGTCTGTGGTGACACTAATTGAATTCATTCGAATTTTCCAGAAAAGTTACATGACATTTGGGATGTGTGGACTTATACTGATGTAATATTGTTGTCCATTTATCACTGGTGATCCTGCCCACTGCAACAAACCTTGTGGGGAATCTGTTCAAGAGAAATATTTTTGAGATAAACACCAGCAAATCTCTTGTTATGGGTGTGTTCTGTAATACAATGCTTGAATTCCAATTATTAAAAAATAGTACTTGTATGATTTGGACCCACTAGAGCAAAACATTTAGGGTCATTTTCTTGTCTTAACTCCACAATTGATCCAAAATAATAATAATAATGATAATCAATAATGTGTGTGCCCTCTGCATCAACATTTGAGGTTTTCTTGTGCATGGCATTTGAAAGGGAATGCCAGCCATTTCAAGAATTCACTTCAGTCCTAAAGCTAGAAAATGGAAAACTGACCATTAAATTTATGTCGCCTGGATGTAAAATTTGGCACTGCTGCATAGACAATAAATGGGCCACTAACTTTGCTGACCCATAAGATTTCTGTGGGAGTTGTTGCATCCAAATGAGCTTTAAAATCAATCTAGTACATAATTCTCCTACTGCAGTGCTAAATTATACACTTCATATTGCTATGACAGCTGCATTTCATAACAGCACGAGTGTCACAGTTTCAAAGGTTTTCTCAGATCTCTAGCTTTAGAAACAAAAATGTTGCATAAATACTGAGCAAAAATGAATTCTTCAAAAGGGTGATATATGCTTGCTGCTCAGTGGTGAACAGGAGAGGAATGTGGTTGTACTGGGCAGTTACCATGTGTGGATGGCATTAGAGCCTGACTGATAAATCAGCAGGGCTGATGTTATTGACCAGAACTAGATTTTCACAGATACTGATATTGGTGTACGTTGTGGATAGGCAAAAAGAAATTGCAGTGGAGTAAATCGCAGTCTCTGGTTAAAGCCTGGTTTATACATTAGTTGATACCATTGAGCAGCTGTCTGTTTCATTTATGCAGTCAAGTACAGTAGTTGGGAGACATTTCCTCTTTTCAATAACAGTATTTATGTTATTCAATGGTTTTAAAATGCATAACAATGTTGCATAGATAACCAGCGAATATAAATACAGCTTGTTGGCCAGTTCTTGCTCACTCTTTCAATCCATGGATGTTGTGGATAAAATTAAACATTTGTATCCCGCACATCATATGCCACTGGTGAAACTGGACACGGTGACTAGCCTAATGGAAGAGGAAATTGAAAAACCTGAAATGGAAATGCCCAAAAATAGCATTTGCCTTAAATGTCTTGAAAAGCTTTAAAAAAATTTCCCACATAGAAAATGGCAATGGAAAATCAAAAAAGTAAGCATCTTTAATGAAACTGAAAATGGAAAATGACCATAATGGAGAACTTAAAATAGAAACACTCACATTAGAAAGCTTAAATGGCAATATTTGCCATTAAATGGATGGTTTGCCATGATATTTGGCAATCATTGTCCCCAGATCATACTGGTTTTTGTAAACCCCTGACCTTTCCTATTGCACCACCAGTAGGTCAAATTTCTTCTTGTCCGACCATTTTGTTCATTACAAGATAGAAAAATGTGAATTCCCTTGAAATTTGTTTTGGATTTTTATGGCACACAGGAGATAAATCCCTCAGTTTTTTTTCTTCTATTGAAACAGCCAGACTCAAATTTACAGTTGTACATGAAATCTACATTAAAATCTTAGAGGCCATGTTCAAGCTTGTACCATGCAAAGGTTGTACAAGGTATTGGGTAAGACATAACTTACACAACTTTCAGGCTTGTTAAGTATTGCACATACTGTATGATTTAGCTGACAGCACTCCAGTAAGGCAGTCATTTTTCTTTGGAGGAAGGGTAAGCAGTTTGAATTGAATGTTTTATCATGTTATCCAATTCACGGGCCTGTTTGCTGAGGCTTCCAGTTGGTCGTGTGTTATATCCAAAGAAAGGTGTATTTTGGCTATGAAAAGGCTTGTTGTTGCTGTATTGGTGCGCTATTATTAGCAGACCAATTTTCCCTCTTTCCATAATATCAGTCATCCTGGTATAACTCTGTTTTGCTTGGTTGCATTTTGAGCACATTCTCTTGACAAGACCTTTTATAGCCTTGTGCTGAAGTGGCAAGTTGTGTAATTTGGATATTTCTGAAATTAGAGCATTTGGGTGCCACAAAGCTGTGGATTTTATGGCATCAGAGGTCACTTATGAACAGTTAAGCCACTCTGTTCCTTGTGGCTCACCACAATTTTTTTTTCTGTCCTCAAATCTATCACACTGTCACAGATATATATATATATATATATATATTTATATATATATTTATACCTGTGCATTTTTGAGCTCACACATCTCTTGACTGTGAGGAAATTAAGGGTGGTTGTCACACAATTTGTGCCTTTTTAGACTTTCAATAGTTATCTGGTGCAGGCTATTGCTTATTTTGTGCAGGTTGCTCTTAGGTTCTTTACTCAAATTAGAGCTGACATTTAGAGACAGCCCTTTTTTTCTTGGATGTTGGATGTTACCATGGCAGTTTCAAAACAGAACATTTCTCTTTGACCTGGCAGAGCTGATATTGTGCTTAGGTACTATATATTGGACCAAAAGTCATGCCCCAATCAAGCCTGTATACTGCTACATGACAGTAAAGTTTGTTTCTCTGTTGTTTTTTCCCCTCCTACAGAAGAACGGGGTCAGAGGAGGCGGAGTCATGAGTGCAAAAGAGGCACCCAATCCTGGCATGGAGCAGGCAGACGGTGGGAGTGCAGCCACAGATGGCCCCTCACCAACCTTAGCCTCAACGACCAAGAGTACCAGTCCACCACCTGTCACAGTAAAGAAAGAACCTGGGACCTCGGAGACGAGTAACGGGAAAGTCGGTGATCCCAACCCTGCTGAGATCTGTGTTGTCATCGGAGGAAATGATGGAGGAGCAAGTAGAGGTGGATCCCGTAGAGCTCAGACCGAGGGTATGTTTGCCCTTGGTACTCCTCCTCCAACGAAGAGCACAGACTCGTGCATAGGTGTGTGAATGAATTGTACATATGGATATATATATATACCTGCATTCATGTCCGGTGTCTCTTGACTTTGACCTTGCTCTCCAGAGCTGAACAACTTTCCTGACTTTTCAAAACAACATGAAAAAGACAGCACAGCATTTAAAAATGACATTTATAAAGATTCAGCAGCACTGTGTCTTTTCAGAAACAATGTCCTGGTTACTCTAGATAATCAGCAGACACTGCTGTGAGCCGTTTTCATTGGAACGACTTTCTCTAGAAGAAATAGCCCCTATTACAGTTGACAGTATGTTGGTGCTGCTGAATTTTTTAATGTAATTTTCCAAAGCTGTGAGCTCAAATGAAATTCCAGTCACCTCTAAGTATTGGCTTGGCAGCTGAACTCTTTAAGATATCCCAACACCTGGGTGAATAAAACCAAAACTATCTGCATGGCTAGAGAACGCACAATTAGAGAGTAATGAAACAATATGCATTTTTGCAGTTTGAGTGAGTTGTTTTTTTTTTTTTGAAAGAGGTAGTGTGTTTTGTTCATGCTTGACTCTGCTTTCCATTGATTTCCAACCATGAAACTCTCACATGATGATGGCGATTGTTACTATTACAACACCCATTTGGCAAATTCCTTGGTGAAATAATTTGCACAAATGCACTCTGCAGGTGTACGTGTGCAAATGTGTGTGTGGGTGTGTGTGTACTGTATGCAGATTCATTTGCCAGTGTATTAGACACACTTAGCTAAAACTAATGCAGTTTAAATCAGCAGCCCTGCAATAAATCATACCTTCACAATGGTCATAATGTTTCTAATATTTAGTGTACCCTCATTAATGTAAAGAAGGTGGACAAAATATTTGAGCCTCCTGTCATTAAATGCAGTACAATTGAACAACAGCAAAACCAAAAAACCCATTAAGTTGAACATGTCCCTAAAACTTAACATTGTAACCTAGTCAACATTAGAACTAGCTAGGTGTACCTAATAAACTGATAACTGAGTATTGTCACTAACAAGTATTTGATCCTGATTTTGTAGCATTTTCAAATTATACTTGAACATTCACTTCTAGGTTTCTGTTTTAACGGAGCACAATGCATTATTTTTGGCTCATATACTCAGAGCACAATAAACAAAGACTTTGAAATGGAAGCAGGCTTTTTAAAGCTGATACTGAATAGTTAAAACACACCAATCTCGGCTCAGTACATGCTTATTATTTCAACCAATTAATCGGATTTGTAGTAATTCTTTCCTTTTTGGCAACAAAAGCTGAGGAAAGTTCTCAGTGGAATGTGTTTTCAGCTATCCTGCAATTCAAATTCAGAAAACAAACATTGTGTGGAATGTGACATTTACTTAGAGCTCAGAACATTAACTTGTTATTGGTAATGTTTTTGATGGTTGGTTTGGTTACTAAATAATTGGCAGATGTGTGTATATATTCACAGTAGTTACAACGAAATTCTCTTTAGAAATGAGAGAATCTGCTACATGCACTATCGACAACACCGTCGCTTTGTTTTTATGACACTGTTTTGAATTCTCATGCAGGTTCCTATGTATGTGGGGTATGTGGGAAGAAGTACAAGTATTATAACTGCTTTCAGACACACGTCAGGGCACACAGAGGTAAGACACTTGAGGTTTTTGCCTATGTATTCGGTCTTTATGAAAAGCCAAATAATGACTGTCTGCTCTTTTTGTTTTTCCTATCTTGACAGTATGGTCCTAAAATTATTCACTTCCTCTGCATGAGTCATACATGTCCTTTTGGCCAGGAATTGTATTTTATTTATTTATTTTTGGCCTCTGAATTGTTTTTTATCTGAGTGATGACAATTTTAGCACAAGTTGGAGGCAGCGAGCAGATGTGAGCACACTAGCATTCATCTATTCATAGAAATCTTTAAGGCTGATTTTTTTTTTTTTTTTTTTTTTTACCACTATAGAATCAGAGACCATGGTTGGAGATGGTCTACCCCAGACACCCAACAGTGAGTACACTATTGCACACTCATCCACTGAAAACACTCAACTTTATTAGCATGCAAGCACAAGCTGTTTATTTCATACTTGGCTCATTTAACAGGACGGATCATTATGTTTTGTTACTAGATATCTTTGAGATTTTCATAAAAGCCGACTAAAAATAATCCACCACATTTTATAACTGAAGATACCTTTGTCTCCATGTTCCTGGGCAGGCTAAAAGCCACATTATGTACCCTCATTGTTCTGGTTTTTGATCTTTGGCTTACCATCCCCTTTCCTCTCTCTCACAAGTCTCCTCACTATAGCCAACTTCCCAGTGACATTTTTAATATAAGGACACAACCAACTCCACCTCAAACTTCCTGGCATGGTCATGTCACATGTGAACCGATGTTTTGATGGTCACAAAGATATTTTGCTGGTAAAATTAGTTTAAAGTTTAACTAAATTACCACAACTAAGCCAATTTAGGACCACGTCCTCACAGCCAAAACGGTCACACACCCGAGGTAAATCTGAAACTACCTATAAAAATAATTGCCGACCTGCAGGTATGGGGATGTTGCTCTTTTAATGGCATTGTATGTAGCTGCCAGGGCCTGTATTTATCAGGCACCTTAAAATCACACCGAAAGTTTGATTAGCACTAAAAATACTCCTACCTCAGAGTAGCACTTGAGTTATTTATAAAGCTTCCTACAGGTACTCTCCGTAATCATTACATGAATGTGCACATAACTTAAAGGTGTCAGTATCAACTAGAGCTGGGACGATATGTTTATCCCCCTATTCGATAGTATCATGATACTTGGGTGGCGATTCGATATGTATTGCGATTTTTAAGTCTTGCGATTCTACAAGTATTGCGATTCGATATTACGATTTATTGTGATTTTTGTTTGCTTTTTTTAAACAATAGATCATGGGCAAAAGTTAAATCATACACCTCTGACTGTATCATGAGTCATATTTCCAAAAACAATGCACATCACATATCAGTCAGTCTTTCTGAGTTTTATTTCAGCATTGCTATGCAGCATATAAAAGTGTACAATAGAATAAATAAAAAAATATATATACTTTTTGAAGTAAACTGCTCCATTTAGCTGTTCCTGCTTATCGAGCTAGTGCCACAAGAAAATAATAAATGAAATAAGATGTTAGGCCAAAATAAATAGAGCCACTGAAAACTGCACACAGCACAAATGTGAGCCTTTAAATTAACATCCTTCACATAGGAAATTGAACTTGAAAACTGTCCTTTCAAAACCGTGGACTGCATATAAAAATGGTAAATAAAATGTACAACAGATTTGTCCCTGTAAAAATAAATATGCATAGCCAAAAAGCCCTCATTGAATAAAGGTTATAAAATATAAACATGAGATAATGAGACCAGCAGATGGAGCTGCAGGACCTGAAGCTGTCACCATCTGGTTTCATTTGCATCTGGGAGGGGAACAACTGTTTCCACTTCTCACAGCTAAACAGCAAGTAGTCTGAAACTTTTCTAAAATAGTAGATTGAATACAGAATATATACTTTTTGAAGTAAACTGCTACATTTAACTGTTCCTGCTCATCAAGCTAGTGCTATAAGAAAATAATAAATTAGATGTTAGGCCAAAATGAAAAGAGCCTCTGAAAACTGCACAAATCACAAATGTCAGCCTTTAAAATAACATCCTTCACATATGAATTTCAATGTGAAAACTGTTCTTTAAAAACCCAGGATTTGACTGCATATAAAAGTGGTAAATAAAATATACAATAGAATGAATAAAAAATATATACTTTTTGAAGTAAAGTGCTACATTTGGCTGTTCCTGCTCATCAAGCTAGTGCTCGGGAGTGTCAAGATTCTAGTGCAAAAAACAAGAGCTGGTCGACGTGCTCTGTGGTGAGGCTGCTCCTCTGAGCTGTCACAATGTACCCAGCTGTAGAGAACACACGTTCAGCAGAGACGCCGGTCCCTGGTACAGACACACAAGTACCGCTTGGCTAGCTTGGCCAAGAGAGGGTACTCAGGATGTTCTTTCCACCAGTCCAGCGGGCTTCCAGACAGTGGCAAAGGAGCAGCTGTGTTGTACTTTTTCACCTCCTCCTCTGCACTGTCAAAGACTGACTGCTCTGGTGGTGCTGGTGCCTGACTGGCATTCCCAAAAGTGTTCCCAAGTAATCCAGCCAGTGCACAGGACACTCTTCTTTAATCAGATTGGGGGGGGGGGGGGGGGGCTGGGGAGCTGGTTTTGCTTTTTTATGTTCTATCTTTGACAGCATTCTACTTATTTGATAGTTAACATTGCAACACATCATGACATAGTATTAGCAAAGCAAAGTGTTCAAGATATCATATTCATATTGTAACAATTGTAAAATAAATATACATCCAGAATATTCAATGTAAACAATATGCAGGTGAGCAAAGTATTCTGGACTGTTTGCTAGAATCAGCAAGGCCAAAGTTATATAAACATTTAATTTCAGCTACATGTCTTGCAGTGCCAATGTGCTTGCACACTCACACACTCACACACTCACACACCTGTAATGTCTGTCTGAGTAGGGGAAAGCAGTGCAGCTGTGACTGCTGGCTGTTGCTTGGAAACATCTGACCATGTCATACACACTGTTCCATCTTGTTGATATGTCTGTTACTAGTCTGTGCTCAGGAAGCTCCAGTAACTTTTGTTTTTGCTCCACAGCATGGAGTCCTGTGGCACTCCTGTGGAAAAACCCAGTCACATGTCATACTCGTCCGAGTAATCTTGCAACAGCTGGCAGCTTTAGTGCACGCTGTGAGGCCAGGTTGAGGGTGTGCGCGAGACACTTGACATGGAGAAAGGCGGCTAATTCTTTTACTTCTGACTTAACCTCGTAGAATTTTGGCACGACTGTCTCTGAGAAAAACTTAATTGATGGTATAACATACCGAGGCTGCAAGGTGTAAACCCTGTTTTGAAAACCTGTATTTTCCGCCACACTATATGGACAAAGGTCTTTGCAGATAAAATGAGCAATTGACCTTGTGGTGCATTTTGCTTTCTTTGAACTGCTGGGCAGTTTATTCAGTGTTTGTCTGGGGTCCGTTGGCTTGCTGCTACAGGTTATTTGGCTAATTCCACATTTAGCTCTGGATTAGATTGGCACTAATGTTAGTCATATTGCCACAATGTGATACCTGTCCATGACAGAGTCTGCATACAGCTTTAGTCATGTCTAGCTCTGCATTTCCTGGTAATGTGTGAAACCCATAGTGTTTTTATACTTTGGATTTAAAATGTGAGGGTGCTGGTTGTATCCCCGAGATTCACGGGGGTATGACCTGCACCGTCCGCCATCATTTGTTTTTGCTGTCTTGCTTCCGCTTTGTTTTTCTTGAAACTGATATGACATCACTTTACTCATAGATTACAACAAATACATTTTACCAGCTGCTGGATAAAAGCGGTAACTTCTCACCACCTCGTCTAATAAGCAAAGACTAAAATGAAGCAATTGAATTTGAATTATATCGATTCAGGAGTCAGTGTATCAATTAAAAAATCATAAAAAAAAGAATCATGTAATCTTGTTTCACTCAGGTGAAATGATTTTTTTTCCACCACGCCTAGTATCAACATAGTGGAGAGATAAGAAACAGCTGTAAACACATTGGAACCAAAAGGTCTATGACGGTGTTAATAAGTAGGCCAGAGAGGCTGCTGCAAATAAAATGCTGATAGATTAAATTCTTAAGAGGATGGAACATGCTGGGATGTAGTTTTTTGGTTGACGCCACATATTTAGACTTTATACTTCATTATGACTGGCATGCCAATTTATAAGTGTATTATTAAATATAACTTGCTTCTGTGAGCAGTCCAAGTGGCCCCAAAATAACATGGCAGCAAATAAAGATAAAACAAGCTTTGTCAGTTACCTGAATAAGTTGAAAGCTCAGGTTTAGGGCTTCACAGTTAAGATATATAATCTTAACTTTAAACATTTTCAAGACCAGGCTTGTTCTAAATGATTGGTTACTGTAGCATCTTATTTCGATGAATTGTTAAACTTATCCTGCATTTTAAAACCCACTGAGGATTATTAAGCTAGGCCAACTGCAAACCATTTTCCATTTGTAACTTCACAAATGGAAAATGGCTTTCAACTTTGCATTTTTAGTTTTGTTGAATTACCAGACAGTGTGTAACCTAAACTTGAAAATGCAAACTGCTTTGACATTTGAATGTGAAATAGGTCATGGTATTAATGCTTATCAAATGAAAATGAAATGCCAGTTTGCATTTTCATTTGAATAATGGCAGGATTTTCCCAGGCTGTGTTTTTTTTTTTTTTTTTTTTTTTGAAAGCTTTCATAGTCATCCATCAAAACCAATGAGCAGGATATAACATCCAATTGGTTGAATTTTTATAAAAATACCAAGAAATCCAAGGACATTCGGGTTTGTTTTTTCCAGAGCCACTTGAAAATAAAGATAAAAGCACAGAAACATCACAGTAAAGAGACAAGTCCGACCTTCAAAGATCATGCATCCATAAGCAATTATCTGTGTTGTTAAGCTATGTTATCGATTTACTTGGAATGTGTCCTTACCTGTGCTTGGAGCAATGATGTTATGTGAGCTTTTATTACATTGACAAATGCCAGGAATCCACTATTTTGTGGAAAATATGTTTAATCATTTTAATTGTTGGGGAAATGCATGGATTGTAAGCCTCGAGGTGAAGTAAATGCAATTACAGTTTGGCACCCTAATGATCATTACTGTGGTTGTTTTTCCTTAATGCTGTGTCAACTTTTTTTGCTGTGATGTGTGTTGTTTTAAATCAAACGTTCTCTTTTGATCGTTTTTTTATTTTTGCATCTACCAGAAAATTCATAAATGGAAAGGTTTTTGCTGTAGGAGTTTCTGTATGTAAAATGCAGTTAATTAATATATTAATGAAATCCTATTTTCTCAATCAGCTTCTTACTATGAATGATGGGGTCCTACATGAACACACAAGTTTCTGCCCAAGCTTGAACAGTTTTGGTTATTTCACCTGAGAGGTTTCAGAATTTTTTTGTTTTTCGTCTGTGCTCGTCTCACTGTTTTGAAGTGAGCAGGGCTCAGGTGTAAAAAGGTAATGTCATGTACTTCCAGGCACCAATCAGGATTTAGCAACATTTGAATCAAAAACAATGAAAGTTGGGGGGTCGTTTGGTCACCGTCAATTAAATCTGATCAAACCACACCTGCACAGTACTGATGAAGCAGATTAACTGAGTGTTAATAGATAATATTGAAGGATGTTTTCCCCAATCCTTAACTTAAATTGCTGCGTATTTAATCATGAATATTTAATGTTATAAGGAAAAGAAGGCAGCTGATTGAATTCACAAAGTCAAGACGGACTTGAAAAAATGTAGAAGTTGTTGCTGTGCTGTTAAATGATAAAACATTTGTCTCACGGGTGTGTGAGGTGAGGGGGGCCTTCTGCTAGGGCAACATCAGTCAGGCATATTACTGTGGAGAGAGTCACTAGCCTCTGTCAGTGGACTAAACCTGGCCTGGAGGAAGTGGAGAAAAAAAAATGGTTGAAATTGATTTAGTCTTTTAGTTGCTCTCTGCCATGCTGTTTATGCAAGAGATTGCCTTCAGACAGGATTTCACTGTGGTGTGCTAAGAGGCACTTCGGGTGTTCTTAATTGTCAACAGCCACCTGGCTGAACCGTGCTTTCCACTGCAACAGAATTAGCGGGAGCAGAACAAGTAATCTGCATCCCTAATGTCCTTTCGCTTAGCCCTCTACAGACTTGGCAAGAAATGGCTGTGAAAGTTATTAAACTTTAAACATGTTAATGAGGGGCAATATTAATACGCATTCAAAAATTTATGCTTGCAGGATTTGGGTCATAGCAAAATTTCAGTTCAGTATCTCAGTTAAAATAATACATTTTGAATGTGCTAGTGGCATGTACAATCTCACAAATTCCAAATAAAAGAAAATTTCCCACTTTATATTATACTTTATTATACTTTATAACACAATTTTTAAATTTAATTCCAATGTAAAATGCTGCATTGAACAAATTGGCTTTGGAATTTACATATTTTTAGCTCTGTGACCAATCTGATAAATTGAACACCTGATTTTTTTTTTTTTGCCTACATTTTTATATTAGCATTGTTTGTGTGTGTGTATGCAGATGTTACTTAAAAGAATAATTGAATCATTATTAACTTTTCTCTCACATTTCCCCCCAAGGATTAAACCAAATATTTGTCTTGTTTATCCAACCTCATTTAGCCTTCCTGTCTGTCCAAATATAATCAAATGTGATCCTATGTATTTTTATCCTATTTGTTTGTTCCGTTATCTATTTTTCAAATGTATAATGACTAAAAACAGAACTCTGCTCTCTCTGCCCCTGTTTTCTTTGTGGCACAATGAAATATAGTGTACGCACTGTACCTACAATGTCCAAGGTTCACTTTAAGGCTTGTCATGTGTTACCTTCTCCTGTCTTGCCTGCTATCTGTACTGTAAACTGCACAGCAAAGCAAAGTGTTATGTAAAAAAAAAAAAAGATCATTATCATCAAAAAATCATTGTTATCAGTCATTATCTCTCCAGATTGCAATTTTGGATTCAGTCATCCAAAAAATACTGTCCATTGTCTACCTGCCTGTGTGTTAGTCATGTATAAACAGTGCTCAGCTCTCTCTATCTGTTTATCTGTAGATAGCTTCCGTTACTCCTGTGACATCTGCGGCAAGAAGTATAAATACTACAGCTGCTTCCAGGAGCACCGTGACCTGCATGCAGTTGATGGTAACCAGGAATTTTTGTGGACAATTTGCATGACAATGTATTTCTTCTTTGAAACATGAAGACTTGAACATGAAGGCCATTCATAAGTGAGCTTCCCATTTCACACTGTTGTCCTGCTACAAGGACTCTACTTCCTGCAGCAGCAGAAAAAGCCGAGTAAAATATTAAATTGGATCAGAAAAACAGAGAGCGTTTTAACTAAAAAAACACATCAAAAAGGAGAAATGAGACGTAATAGTATGGCATACAATAGCAATTTGAGATGGGCGCTATTTCACTATTTCAGAATTTACTGTAATCTGCTTTAGTAATCTGCCGATGTCCGTGATGCACTTTACTATAGAGTATCACTCCATGTAGAGTCACACTTGCAGCTGTAGAGGACACTTGGTATTAAGGGAGAGGGTATAAATATATATACGTAAGTAAACTGAGACGGCCTTGCCGCTCTCCACTGTATTCAGGAAACAAACATTGGTACTGATAGACTCTCAACATGGGTTGCTCTATTTTTCTGTGACATTGCCTCTTATCCTGAAATGAGCATGCTGTAAAATAACCTTAATTTTTATATGATGTGTACATGCTAATGGGTTCAAGTCAAGGGAATTTAGGGACATGATATTGTACTGTTTTATGTTTTAGCATCAATACACATTCTGTGATTTTGTTAAAATCCACCCTGAAAAAGAAGAGTAAGCAGATCAGTGCATGTAGTTTGTGACCAAATAACATTTGACAAAGTAGCAAGTTGAGACTACACTCAATAGATCAACTTGAATGTTGATGCTGTGAACAATATATCTCAAAGATTTGCATTTTATGATAAGAGAAAGTAGTCAATTAGGAACAAATTTCCCATTTCTTCCCCATCTCTGCCAGATCCATATGAACAGGTAGTGTTACCTGTGGATGGCCTTAAAGAGGAGGAGCCAGTGGAACCCTATCAGAAAATCGGACCAAGTAAGACTGTTTGATGTACTTCATTTTTTTTTTAAAGTTAGTTCCACCTCTTTTGTGATGGTAAAACTACAATGAAGACAGACTTGCCATAGCAGAACAAGCCTACAAAACTTAGGATAAATATAATTGCTGCTGCTTTTTTGCATTTTGTGTTGTTTATTCCCTGCAGAGGAAATAGATTACTTTGGGATAATTTTTTTACTTTAACCCTTTGTTTCAAAGTATTTTGATTTAATTTGTTTGTTATATTTCAATTATACGGAGCCCAGGAGGGGCCATGGAGGAAAAAATAACTAATTTTTGTTCTTGATTTAATAATTCGTGCTCATGATTTAGTAAATTGTACTCTAACCTGAATAATTTGTGTTCTTGATTTAATAATTTGTGCTTTCAATTTAATGAAATTCAGCTTCATGCCATTCTTTCTTCCTGCTTACACCCTCATTATGGATTGCTTGGGTGTGATAACGTTTTATTTTGATCTTTGACTAAGATATGTGGATAGACTTTGGGTTTTGGCTTGTAAGCACAACACTGTATTAACTCTGAGATCCCTTAAACGTACACAAAATTGTGTACACAAAATCTTAATTGACCACGCAGCAGCACATCAAGAAGTAACTGATGTTACAGAGGAAATCTTCTTTCTTCGTTGCTTTCTTCAAACTTCTGGCTGACTGAATGTGTTTGGTATCTTGAACAGGCAAAATAGATAAATTGAGAGTACTAATTAAGTAATGTGTGCACACAAATTATTAAATTGAGAGCACAAATTATTAAAACGAGAGCACAAATTATTAAATTGAGAGCATGAAATATTAAATTGGGAGCACAAATTATTAGATCAAGAGCACAAATTATTAAAGGGGACATATTGTAGAAAGGGAGATTTCACTTTTTTTTAATTATAAAGCAGGTCGAGGTGCTGTTTAAATACTGTGAAAGTATCAAAACACTCCAGTCCACGGAGCAATGCACACAGCCCGTATTCAGGGACTGCTCTTTAAAATGAGCGGTTTGTACTTAAGTGAGGTTGTGATGTCACAACTATATGCTCAGTGTTTCCCAAATCTTTGCCTTGGAGGGGCAGCCCGCCCCTCCTGAAAGAAACCAAACATGTTTATTTATTTTATTTACCTGATTTATGTGCACTCTTTTCATTTCAGCTCAGTGTGAGAGTCTCTACTGTGTTTTGCCATCATTTATGGTCACGCTAGTTTCTCTCTTGTCCTCTGCTCTCTGTGTGCTACAATCCTTTACTTGTGGTTGGCCTGGGCGTGCGTCACTGAGAACGATCAGCCAATCAGAAGAGAGGGGCATTGAGCAGACAAAAAATAGCTGTTTCGGGCTGAGTGAGACAGAGGGGCTGCATCCATGGCTTTTCAGCTGTAACTAGGTGCTTTTTAACCACAAAAACATGCAAATGTTTGCAAATAGACCACTTAGAAAGGGGCATAATATGACGTCTTTAAACTGAGCGCCCAAATTATTAAAGTTAGAGCACAAATTGTTTTTTTGTTTTGTTTTTTTTGTCTGTGACCCCTCCTAGGCTCTGTACAATGACTATTTTAGAAGAGAAAATCAAAAATCTGAGTCAATACAGTTACTTGGCATTACAACTCTGACGTGATTTCAGGTACATCCATCATTTCATTTGATTGCTCTTTACATGCCATTACAGCTTGACAGCTTTGAGTCCACCTGTGTCCAGTTTAGTGTATCGGACACCGTTTGTAATGAAAGATTTTGAGTCATGGTGCTAATCCATGTTAAAAAAAAACAAAAAAACACTAAGCATATGAGCTAACTCCACACTGGAAAGGTTTCAGAACATGAGTCCAAAAGTCCTCCTTCGCAGGGGAAAAAGCACTCGCCCACCTCCTCAGAGACCGCGGGTTCAACCGACGGCAGCGGGTGTCCCTTCAAACACAATTGGCAGTGTTCGCAGGTGGGAAGCCTGCACTTGTCACTGAATTAATGACTCCTACTGATTGGGGGCATAGCGTAAAACTTCCACGCACTATGCAGGGAGACCTCAGTGTTTTTATGTTCTCTAATATTTGAGGTATTGCTAAATGTAAACTTGGGGGGGAAAAAGATGAGAATTTTCAGTCGAGAATCACAATCAGCAGCTCCTTCCTCTTCTCCACTCTATTATCACCTCTTGTTTTCTTCTTCTCCTTAATGACATAATACATGAATTAACAGAATGATTTTCACTAAAACTGAACACAACTAATCAACCGAATTAGATTTTAATGGATATGATACAGGTTTTTATCACAACATTGATTTTTGATGAAAACAAAGGTTTCTTTTTGTGTTTTCTTTTCTCCAGAAACTGGGAGCTATGTTTGTGAGTTCTGTGGGAAGCAGTACAAGTATTTCAACCCATACCAGGAGCACGTTGCTCTTCACACACCAATGGGTGAGTCTGTTTGCTACTGCTTATAAAGCCACTATGTGTATGATTTGAAAATGTCCAAGTTTTAGAATCAGGATATGCATAAAGTAAATTATGGCTCTCTAATCTAATACAGATAGAAAATGACTTTGCATAGTGTTCTCTCTCTTGAATTTTTTTCTTAAAATTGTATCTTCTGTGAGGAAAAAAAAAATTGTGTTGGATATTTGATATCACTGGTCTAAATTAGAGCATTGAACTTCAATTCACTACAACTCTCTTGATGTAGGCTCCTTTGATATTAAGGCATCACGGGTACAGGAATGTGGGAGCATGGATATGAGTAAATTTGGCCACAGCCAAACTGGTAAGATAAAAAGTAAGCATCATTTTTTTCCTCCTACATTTTACAGTAGTTATGTAGATTGATTGTGTAATGCGGAACAAAGAAAATTTGGTAATCAGAGTTAACTACCATGCACCTTGATAGCAGCTTTTTTTTTTTTTTACCTTTTTACTCAGAGCCAAGTATAATATTTACAGACCATACACATTATATATGTCATTGGTGATGTAGAACTTGAATGCTTTGTAATTGGTTGAGGTTGTCAACATGACAAATTGTAAAATTGTTGAAAGTCAGGTCAAAATTGAACAGAGATTGATGTTGGTTAAATGGGAAAACAACCTTGTGAACATGATCAGAAACCAAATACCTACTGCCTGCACTATTGAATAATGTCTTTTCAGTGACTCTTGTCGCTCACATGACCACATAAGTACAGCCAGTCCGTTTACCATGATATTACCATGATGATTTCATAGCTGGGTTTGAGGGCAGAGACCGTGACAATAATATTCTGGTTCCTCATGGTTAACTCCTGCGTTGTAAATATCAAATAAATATCAATGCTAAATATCAATACAAGCATACCTCACCATGGCTAATATGTGTTACACAGAGCCAGTGGAAAATGGAAATAAAGAACTCTAAGAGATTGGATTTAAGGTTCTGGGTTACCTTGCCACTGTATTTATGGCAATCCCTCTGGAAACTATTAACCTTTGGTGAATGGTTAAGTGCACAATTTAAGTGAGGACACGTTGAGATTTTTTTGTTGTCGTATTTCCACAAACTTAAATACAAAGATTTGTATTTTACCCTGTTATTTTAAACCTGCAGTGTGGAACTTTTACATATAAATGAACATCCATTACATTCAAGCCCTTGCCAAACAAGTTCACACAATGCTGATTACACCTATCACCTCCAGATAAATCTCTCTGTATTTCACAGTATACCGGAGTTTTTAATCTGGCGTCAGGTTTGACATTCCCACGCTGGCGGGGTGAATGCATACAGAGCATGCACACTAGAGACTTCCGCTGGCCAAGCCGGGGATAAAATAATTTAATCGTGCGGTTCTTCTAGACTTTCCAAATGTTATCGGACTGAATGGATCAAATTCTGATAGTGAAACGAATCATTTCGCGGGGGTTGTGTGACGCTCAAAACAATTTATCCACCGTTTCACAGCCGCAGCAGTAATGACGGAGTAGGCTATGGCGGAGCCTATGACTTAAGCGCGTGTTGACAGTGTTTTGTAATTACTCTCACTGCTAGAAGGGGGAGACAAAAGTCCAGCACTCCAGCTTTAACAGCACAAATAGTCCATTGTCAGTAATGCAGTCAATTTTAGATTAGATTAGACTTAACTTTTTTCCAGCTGTCATATATCATTTTTCTCTCAACTGGTACTGAATTTTGTGGTACATGACACCCCCCCCCCCCCTTCCCAAATGTTTTACTGAGGAGCACTCTGCCATAAAGAACTATTTAAAGCATGGCACATGCTCACATCTTAAAAGTGGGTCAAAAAGATGGAATGAAGAGGAAGAATTAAGCCCATATTTAAATGTGATATGGACATTTGGATCCTTTTGTTAGGGCTGTTAGTGTGATTGATTTGCATGGCGCAAACTAAGATTAAGAATAAACTGCATGTAATTGACTTTGCTCCAGCTTAACTGTTGTATGAGCCCGTAGCTTGAAATATTTTTTAAAAAACGATCCACGTTATTTAGCATGGGCATGCCACTCATTGTTTTTCACTTACAGGCAGTCCATTCAGGCGGAAACTGGAGAGTGCGATTCAGTCCAGTCTGGTTGACACAAACAGTTCTCAGAATTCAAGCGGTGAGTACTGAGTCACCCACTTTATGTGGATGTGTGTGCATTTGTGTGGAAAATATATCATCCCTGCTTTTTGTATTTTCAGTTGTGCTACGGAGCAGGTATCTTAGCATAGATAGAGGCAGTATTTCTTTAGACGGTGTTTAGCTACTGATGCCTGGGCTAAAAATTGAGATGGAGGGGGAGTAAAGCATGTAAAGAGGTTTGTGTGACCTACCTCTCATCTTTTGATACTATATAAAACTCAAGTCCAAGAGCTCTATTATTATTATTCTACTCCACACTCAGACCATGAAAATGGAGAGCATGTTGGATCACATTTTGCTCCGATAACAGCTGCCATTCATCACCACAGTGACTAAAAAAGAATGACGTTAAAGGCCCTGAAAGCATATTTTCTTAATCAGCTTCTTACTACGAGCAATGTTCTCCCACATGAACACAAAACCTCCTGCCAAAATTATAAAAGTCTGATAAGAGAACTGTCTGTGCTGTTTTTTTTTCCCCTGTATTTTTCTTACTGGT
The DNA here is from genome assembly GCF_910596095.1 of Thunnus maccoyii. Taxonomy (NCBI): domain Eukaryota; kingdom Metazoa; phylum Chordata; class Actinopteri; order Scombriformes; family Scombridae; genus Thunnus; species Thunnus maccoyii. The sequence continues at coordinate 16,505,962 of NC_056551.1, forward strand.
TTGGAATGGGTAGTGATGTAATGTATTTCTGCACCAGTCAGATAGCACACTTAGCACAGGCCACTGTCAGTTAAATCTGATCAAGCCACACCCGCACAGTCTTGATTAAGCAGGTTAGCTGAGTGTTGAGTGATTGTTAAAAATAGATCATTGCTTATTTAGTCATAAAAACTTAATTTCATTGAAAGTACAATTGTCATCCAATATGACAATCTTTTTCAAAGTTTATTAAATTGCGCTTTTAGCTCGTTCTCAGTAAAATGTTCAGCGTGGAGTAGCTGTTGTGTCCTCCTATTTATAAAGTGACATACCCAAAAATAGAAAAGGGCATTCCACTTTTTCTCTATGGGTGTGGTTGTATTGTTCTGATTGATCACTGTGTGTATACTGAACATGTGATGTGATGTAAATAAAGGATTTTCTTTTTTTTTTAATGGGCTGATGTTTTTTCTATCTATCTTACCCTTCATCAGGCTTGATTGTCTGGTGCTGGAATTAATCAATAAATGTGTGTATGCCTGTAATGAATTAAAATTGATTATATACAGTTTACATCATCATCAGTCACTGATCAAAATTTCTGAGACGCCTTTAATGTTCTTTACTGTATGAAATCATAGAAATATAGAGTAAATGCTCTTTTATTACAAATCCTGTTTGTTTGCATAATTATCATTAAATGCTAAAGGTACTGATTGAATAAGGGAAAAGAGCACTAGACAATGGCCCGCTATGTCTGTCTGTATGTAGTCTTAACTCCCTCCCCATCTTCCTGTCCACAGGAACTCCGAGCCCTCTGGTGGCCAGCTCCTTCTCTACAACACAGAGTAAGTCTGAACCCCACCTTCCTGCTCAAACAAAACATATGCATGTCGCTCTCCATTTCATTTCACCTTTTTTTTTTCTGGTATGCTTCAATTTGTATGAATCTGTCATTGTTTGGTGCAAACAGTTTCTCTATAATCCATCGTGATTCTACAGATTTACTGCATTTAGCTTCATTATTGCTGGGGAATGTCTGAACAGGATAATTACCATTGGTCTTATTGTACATTTGCATTGTGTTCAGATGTAGCCGTGTCCTGTGCTGACTGACAACTAAGCGCTGGCTGAGTCATACTGTTAGAAGATTTTCTTTTGGAGGACAAAGATTGTTGGAAAAGCTAGTACAATTTTTATTTTAAAGATGTTAACAGTTATGTCTTTTCCTTGCCTTTATTTGATAGGATACTAGTGCAACAGACAGGAAATGAAGGTTTAGAGAGAGGGGGGATGGTATTCAACAAAGAGGTCAGATTCAGGGACATTGAGGTTACATAGTCAGCGCCTTAAACCCCTAAGCCAAAGTATCACGAAAACCTTTGCAAAATGCATCACAAATTCAGTCACTTTTGGAAAAAATACAAAAACAACATTGTGAGATCTTGGTGGGACCGACTTTCAGAGCTCCCGCATTTGGCCCAGATGCAGTATAGATCAGGGCTAGCTGATCGACAGATGCACAGTATTAACGTTTTTGCCTCTGACAAAGAGTCAACGCTCTTCTGGGCCTTGTGATTTTTTAGAACCCTACACTTGTGGTGCCTGTGGCATCCAGTTCCAGTTCTACAACAACCTGCTGGAGCACATGCAGTCCCATGCTGGTGAGTCCACTATTACAAATGCATGTTAAGCTCGACAGGAAAACATATGCAGAATGTGAACACACCGTCAGTGGCTGCAATGCATGTGGAAATCTGAATGATAATGCATAATCCTTTTATTGTTTATTGAGGTGTAGGCATTACATTCTTGTATGCAACACAGCATTTGTGTACAGAGTTCCAAGGAATAAATTGTTGTAATGAGGGTTGTTGCAGATCTGGTTCTGAGGCCTGCTGGATGCGGTTTTTATGTTTTTGTTAGTGCATTATACATGTGACTTTGTATATACACAGAGAGTGCGTTGTCTATGTGTGCTTTGTCGACTGATTACAATCAATTAATCTCATAGGAAGATAAGGCAAAGTCCCATCTCATATATCTATAACCTAAAGTGATGACAAAATTATTTTTGTCTCACCAATAGTCACAACACAAATATTAATTTTACAGTGGTATGAAGAACAAAGATAGAAAGCAAATAACCATATTTCAGAGACTGTGACCACCAAATGTCTGGTATTTTTATTTGATAAATGACGTCAGGGTAGTTTGTTTACCCTCTTGTGTATTATTCATGTTGGCTATCTTTGCATGCAGTTTGAATTATACAGTTATCATTTGGACAGTCTTAAAACACTGTTATCCTGACTTCACCAATGAAAACAAAAATATATTTACACTAGTAGATAAATTACGATGAATTATTGCTGTTTGGCATTGCTGTAAGGTTCTTGCTTTTGGAATTATTGCTATGAGTCTGCTTTCATTTGATGACACACCATGCAAGATTGGTGGCTGATCTTATGTGAGAATTGACTTGGGAAACGATTCAGTTGATATATTTTTTTTTTATTATAAATATGCACACACCTGATTTTGACAGACATAGGGAGCCTAAGTTATGTATTTTTGTCCTTTCTTTTGCTGACAGTTGTTTTGTTGGTTTAATTTAGAGTCATGATTTTATTCTTCACATTTTCCTCCACAAACATACACTTTCTCGATTTAAAACCGTACAATATCGTCGCCTCTGCCTTATGTTTCATCTCTGTATCCCGTCAGCCGACAATGAGAACCACACCAAAGGGGACTCTCCAAAAACCTCCTCAGCCTCGGGTCCTCAGGAGCAGATGTGGAGAGGTTCTCAGGCTCAGACCCAGGCTCAGGCTCAGGCTCAGGCTCAGGCTCAGGCCCAGGCCCAGGCCCAGGCCCAGGCCCAGGCCCAGGCCCAGGCCCATCCCTCAGTTAAACTACAAATCCAGCCTCAAAGTATCTCCCAGAGAAACCACACTCTCAGCCGTAAGTACTGCTATCAGCTTTATTCATTTCTCTCTCTTTCACTCTTAGAGATACTGTCTGTATGGAGCTATAAAAGTTTGTGGTTTGTGCACCCCTTGATTCTTTCAAGACTGTATTGTGTTAGAAAATTGTTTAAATGGAAATATTTTGGGCTACAGGTGGACTGGTGGTTAAGACGCATACCCTAACCCTCATATTTTCCCTAAGTTTCAATTTTAATATGTGCTGTAAAATAAGGTTGTGTTTATTTCCGTGTATATCCATGTTTATATTTATGTTTATCATTCTGTATGAGTCTGTATTTATTTTTCCCTTTGAAGAAATGTTTTCTGCTAATATATCAAATAAAAAAAACATGAACACTAATTATATTTCTTATTTTTGCCTTGTTTATCCATCCATCTGCTGTCTGTGCTGACAGAGAATAATGGACTACCTGAGAAGGAGCGACAGCAGGTGGCTGAGCGGCTTTTACGGGTAATGTGTTCAGATCTGAGCATGCTAAACGTGCTCAACAGCAAGGACTTCCTAAAGTTGGCACAAACCCTAGTGGATACGGGGGCTCGTCATGGTGCCTACTCTACCCGTGATGCCCTTGGCAACATGAGTGCCTTGGCACTGCGCCAACTACCCCGCATGTACAACCAAGTCAAAGTCAAAGTCACATGCGCTCTAGGCTCTAATGCTTCTCTCGGCATCGCTGTCACCTGCCACTCCCAGACATCAGGCCCAGATGCTTGCTATGTTCTAACAGCCTACCAGGTGGAGGGGTCAAGACTGAAGCGCTATGTTCTCGGTGTGAGGGAGGTTGAGCTGAGGGAAGGGCCTGAGCAGGTTCACCACTGGGTGCAGAATGTTCTGTCTGAGTTTGTGATGTCAGACATTCGCACTGTGTATGTCTCAGAGCCCAGGGTGTGGGCAGCAGGATTTGGGGGATCACCACTGGGCAGTGGTGGCCGGGGGAGAATATGCTTGCGATGCGCAGGATGTTCACTTGGTGCAGTTGTCCAGGCAGTTCTTGGAAAGCGCAGCCTCCAGGCTCGAGGGCTCCATGAGTTGGCTGAGCTTCTCTCAACATGCCGAGATATTGCCTCCTCCACCACACTGGCGTTTCGTGAGGAACAGTGCACCAACACATCCACAAGCACAACTGAGGAAGGTACACAGGGCAGCCCTGCACAATGCCCCACCCCTCCTTGCTGGGATCGTATGGCTGAAGCTCTGCTGCAGGTCCATGCCCACTTTGAGCAGATCTGTGAGGCTTATGGTCGCAGTAAGTCGACGGCTCCACTCCTCCAGGGTCTCAACAAGCATCTGCTAGGCACACTGGCTTGTCTGCTGGCACCTCTGCGTTTGGCAGCTCTGGAGCTCAGCAGCCAGAGGAGACCAACTTTACAACAAGTGCTGCCTGTCTACCTACGCTTGGAGAAGTTTTTCACATCCAAAGCTGGAGAGGCTGGAACCGGCACTGCCAGCAAACTCTGCCACTACTTCCTAGAAGCACTCAAGGAAAACTTCAAGGTATTGAACTGGTATTCCTAACATTAAGTTTCATAAATGACCCATTTGCTGTGAAAGTGAAAAGATTCTTTTTAAGTTACTGAGATTCTGTAAGGGGTAGGGCTGGGTATTGTTTACATTTAACTGATGGTCAAACGTGAAATCTTGTCGAAACAAAAGTCGTTGTAGAAGAACTGAAAAAGATTAGGAACTGTTTGAGAATGAATAAGCCAGATTACAAATCTGACCTGACATTTGATGCGAGTTTTAAGTACTAGACAGTCGGTACAATTGATGCTAAAAATGGTTAGAGGTTTGATACCCAACTCTAGTTGGTATGTGATGAATGTGTATGAGTAATTGCTCTTACAAAGGATTGACAGTCACTGAAATGTTTCTCTGTCTCTAGGTCGAACGAGCCCACCAGGTAGCCATGGTACTGGACCCACAGCTCAAGTTGCGCTCAGTCCCAGCCTACCAACATGAGGACATAATCTCCCGTGCATGCGAAATGGCTGCTGAATCCAGGGATGGAGGTATGACAGGTGGTGGAGGATCAGGTGGCGAAGAGCGTGACACCGATGGCCCGCCAACCCCTAAAATAAGCCGCATAGAGGGAGGTGGAAACAATGGTGGCAGTTCAATGGGGACGTCATCATCTTGCTCAGTGTCTGGTAATGATGAGAGTCAAAGCCAAGTTAGACAAGAGATTTTTCAATACCTGGCTGAGCCTGTTCTCCAAGGCACACCTGATCTTTTCCAGTACTGGAGCTCAGCTGTGGGTGAGAAGTTCCCCAGGCTCGCTCGCCTGGCACTGTGGCTACTTGCTGTGCCTGCTGTGGGCATACGCAGTGAATGCATAACTGTGTGCGAGCAAAGCCTAGCTATGAAGAGGAGGCAGCAGGTAACCGCTGAGGAGATGAACAAACTAATTTTCCTTCGCTCTAACATGGGCTAGAAGAGAAACCCAACCAACCAAACCTTCACCTCCAACCAATGACTATTATTTATATAGGTTTAGACCAACTGTAAACTTAAATGTGTATGGACAATAAATACTTCTTGAGACAGATATTTACCGAAAAAAACTCACGTTGTATAGGTTGCAAACACCCATAAAACAATAAGGCTTATATATTTTATATGGAGAAAGAACAGCTGTAAAGTACTGTGGACAAAATTTAGGGGTGGAACGGTAACTCTCAAAAGATTGTCCTGTTTGGTACGCCACCCTCGGTTTGGGATGCACATTTGAGCAGGATGAGTTTTGTCTTATTGTGGCCAGTGATTTGATTTACTCCAGCCTAATGACAAAACCGCTAAAAGGCTATATGCTGTTATTCTCATTGGATGGCAACATTGTCAGGTAATGTCAGCTCTCACTGCTTGAATTAACTGTCATCGACCTCTGATCAGAGATGCCTATGAGGAGTATGGCAGTAAATACTGTAGCATATACAGTAGGTTGTAGAATCATCCTTTTTGTTTGTGTACGACAAAAAAATCTGTGGTGAATCTTCACTGCCATTGCACCTCTGACAATTAAATGTACTCGGTTCATGGTTTACTATCATGCATCACAGAAAATTATATTTTTCAGCATTTTCAACCATAGGAGAATGGGAATGAATGAATGGGAGGAGATAATGTGGAGATAACTGCAATCTAAATCATTGCAGCTAATTTGATGGTTGCTTCAGTGGCCTCAAAATGTAGCTGTGGATCATTTGCATGCACCACACTGCTTGCATTTTTAATTCTAAAGGGTAAAAAGTAGCTGATTAAACATTAATTCCAATATGATGCCTTCCTCTTTGTTTATTACAAATTGTAAAGAAAAGTCATCCAATGGTTTTGTTTTCCTTCTAAAATTAACTTGAGGTCTTATGCTGCTAGATATGCAAGTCAAACTGCTAGACTCGCATAGAAAAGACAAAATTATGAAGTTAAATTGAATGAAGTCAAGCTTTTGGTTGAGTTTTCAAGGCAAATACTACATGCACAAAGAGGAAAAAGCATCATATTAGAGCGTTTTTGGTCAGACCTTACGCTGATTTCATTCAGCCTTATTATACAGTAGCTAGGTTGCACCAACAGGGAAAAAAATATTTTGATAAATATATTATCCTTTAACTTTTAATACTTGATGGTACAACCGAGCGTGCATGTCAGGTAAATACACAATACAATACAATAATAACATCTGTTGTCCATTTTGGCTGGCTTGATGATAGTTTCGGATAATTCCATCAGTCAACTCTGTGTAAAGAGACACCTACAGTCAACTTTAAGTTGCATCAATACACTTATTTTTACACCAGAGACGTTTTACCTGTGCATTGCCCTCAAGTAAACAGCAGTAATGTTATTAGCCATCAGTTTGGTAAGCTAGAGGTGTCAACAAGCAGTAGGCAAGGATTTAATTCATAATTGTGTAAATCTTGTGTGGCTGCCCGCTGTGTGTGTGTTTGTGAGAGTGTGTGTGTGTGTGTGTGTGTGAGAGTGTGTGTGTTTGTGTGTGTGTGAGAGAGAGCGAGAGACTTGTCCATAGGAAACTTACTATCATTTTATTTATTATTCTTTCCTCATTTATCACTAAATATTGTCTTCCTTATGTGAGCTACAGATTTTCATTTTTCAAGGCAATAAGCTTTATCACAGGGCATAGTTTCCAACCTTCTCTATTAAACATGACTGTTCTAATAATGCTCCTATGGTTAATTATTAACAGTAAATTATTTTCAGTTTGTGAAATCAATGGGATTTTCTCAGGAATGAGTGCACCCAAGCAGGCACCGCCACTTTTTTCCTCACTGTACCGAAAACACACCAAACTGTGACCTCAATGCCGAGGCATGTACTGAACCATGACTTTTGTGAAACGTTCCACCCCGAATGCAGTTAGTGCCACTTGCAACAAACGAAAAATGGATCACTGAGGGTTTATTTCTTATTTTCAGGACGAAACCAATTCTACCAGTACATTCACTAAAGTCAACACTAATGAAGACAAGTTATTTATTTTTTTATGGATTCTAGAGTACATTTAGCTAATACCTCCTAAAATGACTTGGATGAATGGAAGCTATACTGTAAATGTGTTTGTTGCTTCTGGTACTAATTAGTCAAGTACTAGTTTGTCATCTCTGTGTTTGGGCCTTAAGTCACTTTCATGCAATCACCTTAAACCCTACAGTCAGAGCCAACATCATGCCTTTATATTGCTGATCAATGGCCTTCTTTTTACCATCTTCTATGAAGCTTGTAGTTTGTTTGTTTGTTTTTTTGTTTCTTTTTCCACTCTGGTATACTCAAAGGGATGTATGGCTGATGGTTGGAAACAGTGTCCTCTAGTGGTCAAATGTGGACTATTTAATCATGGACAACTGCTATTTGACAAGTGCTTTTATACCCAAGTTCTCTAAAAAGATAGAACGAATTAAGCATGTATGTTTTTTTGTGTTTTCTCTTGGTTTATAAAATAGGGGTCAGGAATTATTCTAACAATAACACACCCAAGCACAACTATCCACTGTATAAAGCTTATACTGATATGACTCAGTAGTCGAGCAAAAATCAAACCAGTGCATATCATTGTTGCAGTTCTTCATTGGGGTCAAACCAGAGTAAGAAGTTATATCAATATACTGATATTTTGATATGAAACTCATTAGGATTTTGGTTTGAGACTCATTTGGATTTTGGTTTTCATAATATTTATAGTGGGCATATTTTTTACTTGGCCCTTTACCTCTTATTTAAAAAAATAAACCAATAATAGTCCTGAAAATGTTAATGTATTATCAACAGTTAAAAATATTATAGTCTTATAAATCTGTTTTTGTCGTGTGTCCTAGCTTGAGGCCTCAGTACAGTCACATTACACTTCTGCCCTACGAATAGTCGCTCTGTCTCCCTTTCATTTCAATTGAAGCCTGTACAATTGACACATTCTAGCTTGTGTTTCCTGTTTCTGTGTTATCTCCATTGGTCAGAGCTCACCCTTGTTCAGCTTCGACCTTGCAAATGTGCAAGCCAATAGAAACTTGAAAATGGAGAAGTTACTATTCTAGCACTGTGTCACCACCTCCTTTTTTGTTTTGTATCACACTAACAGACTGCAAACTGCAGCAATCAATCTCATATTAGATTGATCTAGAGCTGCAATGATTAGTCAGTTAATCGATTAGTTGACAACTTTTAAACGAATCACCAACTATTTTGATCAATTTAATCATTTTGAGTCTTTGACATTAGCAGATGTCACCTTGAGATTTGGGAACAGTGACGGACATTTTTCACCATTTTCAGACATTTTATGGACCAAACAACTAATCGAATAATCAGGAAAATAATTGACTGATGAATCGAATGAAAATAGTGTAGCTGCAGCCCTAGATTGATTGCCCTGATCAATGTTTATCACCCACATAAAAATCGTGACATCACATCCTTTTTTGGAGCTGAGCACGGGGTAGTTTTGTTAAATGGAAGGCTAATGTGACTGTACCTTTTTAGGTTGTGAGGACATGGGAAGTAGGAAGTTAGCACACCACACACTGGAACTTAAAGGGCATGTGAGTGAACAGTCTAGTGTAAAGCCAAGAACAGATCAATGTCTCATCAAAATGAGAATCTGTTAGTTCACGAGTAAAGGCAGTTGTGACAGTTCTCATTTATATAATAAAATGTGTCGGCTTTTATTATAATTGCAAAAAATGTCTAAAATGCTGAAATTATGTTAATCAGTGGTCAAAGGCTCTGCATTATAAACTGTTTAACTACTACATGAGATGTTTTTTAATAGTCTTTAGGCCTCCTTACCTCCATTAACAGCTTTTATGTTGTTTCATAAATGTTTTTCTTTCCTAAAGGGTTTCTTAAAAACATCTTTTTTTTTTTTTTTAAACATATAGGTTCTTGACACAAATTATTATTGTGTCTACGTTGATTTTAACACAGTTTAAAAACGCCGTTCATCTGTTTTACCTCTGTAAGGCTTTGAGAGAATGACTTTATTCAATGTATCCAAGACATACATCATTGCATTGTGATCATTTGCATTCCTGAAATCAATATATGTATACTGCTGTTTTAAAACTGATTTATGTCAAACATTTATATTTTGGTAAAAAAAAAAAAAGAAAGAAATTGCTGTAAATTATATTTTAAATTTAATTTTTTAAGTACCAATCCAATGTTTTACCTCAAGTACTCAAAAGGTAATATGGTAATTTAAAGATTGGAAATGAGCTGTTCATACAAAATTTAGGTTTGGTCAGAGAAATAGTCAAAATACTGTACATTGGTCTGTGGTTTTAGCGGCGATCCTCGATTGAACCGATGAAGGGATTTTTCTTACAGTTTTTAAATAAGTATTTTAAATAGGATATGCTCTGGGACAAAATGCCATTGTTGACGTAATGATGTCAACTTAATTTTACTTAGAAATAGCATTGTTTTTGTTGATTAAATGAGAATTATATCTAAGATATGCATGCTTTTAATAAGAGTACTGATATATAAAGTTATAAGCCAGTGTTTCTCATCAGGTGGAAGTGAATCATGTTGGCTCTGAGTAGACGTTACCTTAAGACGCTCATCGAGTCAGATGAGCAACCCCGGATTGAATTTGAACCTTTTCGAGGGGGGAGTAGCGATGCTGATCATGGGTTGGTGTTTCTGGGTTGACATCATCCATTTTCAGAGGATGTATTATGTAAATACAAGAGAACTGCTGTTTTTATGTCACAAGGGGGCGCCTTCATTTCAGAGATACAGTAGGGAGCACCAATAACATTATACCTCTTTTTTCTACAGTAGCATTTCAAAAGGTTTTGATATAATAGAAAACTCAACTTAGATACTGTTATTAGAAAACTGAGATCAGTTGTAAGTTTTATTTTGTTTCAGGATTTTAACTTATTCAGATAATAAAAAGTTCAATTGTAAAATATGGTATAAGAATGCTAACATGGAGATCTCTTCTGTTCAGCTATGGATTATAGTCTGCATTATCAATTCAGGTTAAGAAACTAGTGTTGCTTTCATTGTATTTTACAGGCATTTCTTCCTTTTATACTCTGCTAAAATGCAAAAAATGTGTTTGATTCTATTCATTTTGTCTTTTTTATCGCACTTTGGCAGCAGATTCCTGTGTAGATTCCAATCTGAGTTGTCTTATTAGTAAGCCTAATTTATACTTTTGTAGCAACACTATTTTTATATAATGGCAAAGAAAAGGGTTCAGTGTCTTTTTTTTTGTTTTGTTTTTGTTTTCCTGTGTCATATATGGCAGCGCTGTTCAATGTTTCTTGAATACATTACCCACTGTAGTATGTGATGTGTGAATAAACTCCAAATCTGTGTCAAACTGTTGTGTACATGCAGTCAGAGGAATGGAGCTTGAATGTATTTTAGTTGCCATAAAGTCCTGTTTATCCCCATGGAAGGGTGTATTCAAGGTGTCAGAGTAAGACTGAAACTTAAAATATTTCCCTCTGCCTGCATTTGGGATGGAAGTAGTTTCTTTTTCAGTCAAGGGGTGAAATTTAAATGCTTAGTTTAGAGAATCTGCCTCTGTATTTATGAATCAAGAGAACCTGAGAAGATATTTGACTACCTCCCTGTAAAAATGAGGCTGGTTGCTTATTTTCACTATGAATGAGGACTCCCACCTAGAGAGAAATGAAGCAGAGCTTTCCACAGTGGCTGAGAGGGAGAGACGGAGGGCCTCAAACACATGTAGAGGGGAAAGAGGCCTTATATAAGGGCAGAGCGATTGAAGACTCACACATGGGGAGTGAATACACAGAGGCTGCTCGGAGGTGCGTGCAAGGGTTCCCCAGGGGCGACAGATAGGGCAAAAGAGCAAGGGAGCGAGACAGAGAGGCAAAGAGCGAGCAAGCGTTCGCCACAGCCTGCTGTCTCTCTTCCCTCTCCTCTTGCACCCGGGTCAGTCATCCCCCAAAGGTGCTGCAGCCATGCAGAAACACCCGCACTCTTGTCTCCTCCACTGCTGCCTACACAAGAGCTGCCTACCGAAGGCCTAATTTGCAGCACATGCATCTAAGTTTGCCTCCCCCACTCTTCCTCCATTCCCCCACCAACCCCCCTCACCCACCACACACACACACACACACACACACACACACACTACAACCACCTCCCTTGCTCCACACCCCACTGCTGAAGGTGACGTTTTTCCACCAGCTATTACTACAGTGAGATGCAAAGTTTGTTTTTGCTTACGGCACCAAGTGTTTGCGAGCGGAGCCCTCATTTTCAGTCATTTAGCAAAGCGAAATGTAGGGAAAACAACCCGCCCATTGGACAATTGCTTCCGTTTTGTTCAGGGTTATGGAAAAGTTGCAGATCAACTTTTTTTCTCAAGGAAAGTAAGAAAGAGCAGTATGTGGGGCTATTTTGCAATCAGCATACATGCACACAAGTTACATAAACAGCTATTTTTTCCCTGGATGCAATTGTTCAAATTCTTAAATCATTAAATTTAGGCTTTAGCTGCATCAGGAGTGTCATAAATGCAGCTGAATAGAAAGGGGGTTCCCTCTGTGTACCAGTATAAGAACACTAGGTGGCAGTGTCTGGCTTTTTATTAGCCACAGAGTTAATGCAATCAAAACATCACCAAATGTAGGATACAATATAGTGCAATCTACTACAGCAACACCACAAAGTTAGGCCTCAAAAATTATCGTATATTTGAGAACACAACCAGTTTGGACAAAAATGTAATATAAGGCAGTTTTGAATTACATCATGTTGCTTTTGTTTTGTCCACAAACCTTTGTGGAGAAGTTACTGCCTTCCACAATTAGTAAAGGAGTGTAATGCCTCTTCTTTGGGTGTAGAGTAATTTTAGTGTCATTTTACTTGTGTTGTGGGTAACCCTTCCTTTTACTTAAATTATAGTATATTATTGGGTAATTACCACTGGTAATAAGTAGGTAAATACAGAGAAAATACTAAGAAAAACCTCTATATTACCCATCAACTCAACTTAGTGCCTTGTAGTTGTGACCATTGTAGGTTGGTAACATAATTGCCTCCTTCCTAGGAAAGCAGGCAACCAATTCTTAGAAACACCTCCTCTGTTACCCATCAATTCAAGTTGCAATTGTAATTAACCAAGGTTTATGTTGGTAACAGCCCAAGTTTAATTATGTACTATCTAGAAACTAAAATTCCAATAAATTACCCTTTCTTATATAGTTATTGTTCATGGCTACAGCCATTTATAGAGAGTAATATTAGATTTACCTTATACTTACTTGGTAACAACCTATGCAGGAACAGTTTTCCTCTAGTGTCATGGTACATCTTAAATACTGGGTACATTCTTGCAGATGTTTTTAAAATTTACTCAGTAAGTAAAGCTTAAACTGTACTCTAAAAAGAGGTCTTATTTGTTTCCATGTTATTACCAGGCTCTTACAATATCCTTTGTAATAGATTATTCAATTGTACGTGCTGTACCATATATGTTCCATAACATTAATAAATAAAACATGACAATTTACTTAGTGATTAAGCTGAAACTGTACTGTAAAAGGCAGCCTTGTTTGTTTCCATGGTATTACCAGGCTCTTACTATATCCTTTGTAACTGGTTATTCCCTTTTCCATACAATAAACACAAACTTTTACCATTTATGTTCTGCAATGTTACTAAGTAAGACATTACAATTTACAGAGTAAGTAAAGTGAAACTGTACTGTAAAAGAAAGCAATGTTTAATCCCATGGTATTACAAAGTCCCTACCACATCCTTTCATCAAAATAGATGGTTTCCTTTCCCATGCAATATAGACAAATGTGTACCATATGTTCCATAGTGTTACTAACTAAAACATGACCTTTTATTGAATAAGTACGCTGAAACAGTAGAACTGTCAAAGAAAGTTACGCTTAATGACATGGTAGTTACATTGTACTAAAAAAAGTGTGCTTGTGATGTAAGGATCATAAAATAAACATGATAATACAATGTAACAATATGTACCAAGACAAAGCTTTAATTGTTGTTACCATGTAAAAATATAACTATTATACACTTAATAGAAACTGGGTTCAAGGAGACAACTCCCTACTGTAGCACTTGTATTCAGTTTACGCTGTGATGCTACTTTGTTTACCTGGGATCTGAGGAGTTAAATATGAAAAGATCGAGTGGTTAACGGAACAGCTGGCAGGTTTATTACATTGCATTCAATATTTCTCTTACAGTTTACACAAATTGGAAAAAATAACAAAACAATGAAATGAGCTCTCATAACCAAAAACAAAATTAAATGAAATAAAATGCCTTACTGCCTCTATTTTCCCCCTTAAATGTTTCTATTGGGGTAGGATAAAGTGGTTTGCGTTGATCATTCTCTATCTGGCAATTTTCTGCAAATTTGTTGCATCATTCCTGTAGAATGGGATCAATCACAAAGCCATCATGTTCCAGCAAAGAGTTAACTCCAAGCTACAAATTCAGGGTCATCAAAAAACCAATCAGCTCGTACAGTGCAGAATAAATCAGATAAATCATCATACAGTCTACTTACAAATGAGATCCCATCCACTTCCTCAAAGCTCAATTTCGCAACCCTAATGTCTGGGGATAATTTTACAGTATTCCACCAAAAATTAACTTCATCTGGTATCAGTAAAGCAAGGCATTTCTCATACAAATGAAATACAATTCCCACATCTCTCGTATAACATAATTTTATCTGAGTTATTACCAATCTAAACACAGTACAACTACTGTACTGTGTACAGTAGTAGTTGATGGGTAATAGTGAAGGTTTTTCTTAGTATTTCAGCTGTAGTTTCTCTTATTACCAGTGGTAATTACCCAATAATATGCTATAATTTACCATATATTTACCAGGTACTGGTACCAGGTATTTAAGGTACTGTAAAAGGAAGGGTCACTGTGTTGGGTAAGGTGTAAAGACATAAGCAAGTTCTCCACTAACTTAATCCTTCCAAGTTCTCAGTTTATCACAGCAAATATTGTGGAGAAGGCACAGGGACAGCCTAAAGAAGTTAGGAGTTCATTTCATAGCTAACACAGGCATACATTTACAGTATATTCATAAATTTTAATACAGAGGATGTTTTTGGACAGTAAGAGGAAGCAGCTGGAAAGTTTGTAAACCCTACAAAAATAGACATGGAGTCAAGGTGATAGCTGTGAATCAATGAGATACTACTGTATGCAGCACTGTACCTACATAATTTACTCTTAACCTCCCTTTATGTCCACCGTTCACACACTAAGCATTTTTGGTCAGAGCTTATATATGTTATCAGTCCCTGAAGCTGGCTGTTAGGCTCAGTAAGACACATTTAGCTGTCCGGCTACATTTACACTTACAGAGAAAGTTCTGTAGACTTCCCTTTGCCCTTGGCTGTTACACAACCAGAAGAGAGGCATCCAGGTTTCGTTTTCCAAGCCCAAATTAGGCGGTGCCATGCATCTTTGCTCCCACCTCTGGCATTGACAAGGTTGGCACTTTCACCCCTGCCCAACCAATGGCCATCACAGCTGTCCCGACTTGTCTGCTCAGTGAGCATTGGAAGGACATGGACGGACAGGCGGAAGGAAGTGTTCTCATCCTCCTCTCCTTGTCCTGTATGGAGGACCCGGTGGCACTGGCACTGTGGTTTCTCCTGCTCAGCAGGTGCTGACTTTTATCAGGAGTGACATGAATGTACAGAACTGCCAGAGCGCATCCACCTAGTTGCTGTCAGGTGTCGTTCCCGCTAACACTCCACCTAGCCCCTGACCTCACAGGCACCCGGTGGGCCTGTCTGTTCGCCTGCCTGCTCTGCTCCCTCTGCACACCTGTGCAGGCACACATACTGTATATACACATGCACACACATCATACACTGACTCAGATTAAAGTCTGTCCCCACAGTAGGCCAAGATACTGAGTTTGTGGCTTCTCATGCACCTCTCAGACTTTATTCCCAATGCCACATAAGATAAAATATGATTTACACAATGATGCCTTCACTGGCACACATCGTGAGTGTCCAGGTGTTTTTAGCACTCCCCATATGTACCAGCGCACAGGTGCTGGCAGCTTCCTCCCTGAAACAAAGCGCACACAGTCTGTGAAACTTGTGATGAGGAATTTCACTGCCTATTACAGCAGGCAGAGCAGCATTTGAATATTTCATATCTCAGTCAGAGTTATGAGATGACGGTGAAGTGTGAAAATATGATGTTTGACTCTTGGCTTGAGGAAGGCAAGTGTGGTCACTGTGAAAAAGGAGGTCAAGGTTAAATTTGCTCTGTGGATATAAATAGCCGTCCAGTGATGTCCCCCTGATCTCACTGTTATTATTTATTAATCACTGTCATGATCTGGGGAGCCTTACCATGCAGTTTCAGTCAGCTGAAGACAATGACAAGAGGAGGACAAATATCTCACCTGAATTTTAGACCCTTACAATGAAGACCATATATTTTGGGGTTTAGTGAAACAGGCCCATTTGTCTCATGTAAAGACGTCATTGCCCTTTTGTTTTTTCTTTACAACCATTGTTATTGCCAGGGCATATCAGTGGTTGTGTTCCCGACATGACTCTGCCTTTTGTTAAGTATTTTTTTCATTTACATAATTTCTCCATTCCACAATTAACGCACACCACAAGAACCTAAGGCTTGACAAGTAACATTGCACATACCAATAAAATTGTGTTATTTGGCTGGCAAATTATTATGAAATGTCAGATGTTGAAAATAATCAACTCCTCTGTCTTGGCTCATTATATAATCTATTCCTGCTGTTGCCGGTTTTTGCTCCCTTGTTGTGTCCCTCCTCTATAGTGTCTGCGTAGTCTTCGGCTGCTTGGTTCTGCCTCACCTTTCAAACTTTCCCCCTCTTCTTTCCCAGTGAATGAGTTGTTAGATATAGTCCCTTAGGCTGTGCTCACAGCTCACTAAGCTAAAACATATACCATGTACTTGTAACATGGTGAACTTCAATCCAGTTCATGATCTGTTTGTTCTTCCATTTTCCCTCTCCTCTCACTACTTTAGCAATCTGTCCCCTCTGCATGCAACCGTTATACTATAGGCCCAATGCAAAGGAACATATGAATAATTAAAATCTATGTATTAAAGGATTGGTTAACAATTTTTAAAGTCCATTAAAACAACAGTCAGGTACCCATATGAACACTGAAAGAGGTTTTCCTCACTGTAATCATTCTTCCTGTTCATACTGGCTATTAAAAGATTCAATTCAAATGCGCTTTCAATGTAAATGATGAGGGCTAAAATCCATAGTGAATCCACACAGTATTTTTGTGTAAAAATGCATTTAAAGGTTTATATGGAGCTTATATGAAGTTTTAGTAGTCTGAGTTAATCACATTTACAGTCTTTTTAGAATAAAATTCCATTTTTGGGTTTCCTTGGACAGTGTTTCCCTGTTGAGCTATGGTGGAAGTATAGCAACAAAAAGAGGGACTTTAGCACTAAAAGGACTGTAATGTTGAAAGATATCTAATTGATTTGACTAATTTGGGTGGCAGAAGCTTCATATTAGCTTCAGATAAACTTTTAAACACATTTTTGCACAGAGACTTGTGGATTTTGGCCCCCATCACTTGCATTGTAAGTGCATTATGAAGGGATCTTCTAATGGTCAGTATGAACAGGAGGAATGCTTATGGCAAGAAAAACCATGTTTGTTTGGGTACCTGACTGTTGTTTTAAGACAGACTAAAAAAATGTGAACCTGTCTTTTAAAGTCTCTTTGGCCAGTTAAATGTTCTTAAACTCAGCTATCACACTTCTGTTCTGCAATATTTGTATCTTGTCTGATTTTTTTAAAATAAAAAAGTTGTTTCTTTTAGTTTTAGCATTGTGCTCACTCAGATCTGTGAAAAAAGGTCTTTTAAAGGCTAGTTCAACATTTCAGAAGATACACTTCTTTGCTTTCTTGCTGAGAACTAGATAAGAAGATTGATACCACTTTAACATTTTTTTTGTTACAGCTAGAATATGCAAGTTCTGAAAATCAAGCTAGTGCTAGCATGACTCTCGAAAGTAAACCACTCTGCTCCACCCTCTTTCCTCTTTCGGTGAATTGATTTCTCCCCAAGAACTTGAAGTAATGGAGCTCTTAGATTGCAGGTATCGGAGCTTCCTTTCCTGTGAATAAGCCTTTATATGCTAAGCCAAAAGCTTGGCCTCCTCTGGTTGGTTAGAAGAGCGAGGCCCACTTAAAAACTTTTGAAGAGAATACCTCTGTACTGCTGCCAGGCTTTTTAATGAGCCTCGGTCACAGACGTTTCTGACAACACCTCTCTACATTAAGATATATTTATTTCAACTAAAAAAAAAAGAAAAACTTACATTCTATAGCTTTAAATATGAACCTAAAGCCAGGAGACTTTTAGCTTAGCTTAGCAGGGACTTCCCTCTTCTGGCAGTCCTAGCGTCATCGCTTAAGTATATTGTATAAGTAAGTATAACTATACCGTCTGATTTTAGGGCATTCAAATTGTATTACAAACGTTTTAAATCTGTTTTACTGCTGCATGTCATGACTGTGTTGTTAGGATATTGCCCTTAGTTTTAAAAGAATTATCTTTTACCACAGAACAGCGCAGGCCAGCTTGCTCTTTATGCTTGGCTCTTGGCCAACTAATGTCATGCAAGGCGTCGCTCTGGAGCTGAGGTAAAGAAAGGACATTTTTAATGATTTAGCATTGAGTGCCTTTCTATTCTATATTCCATCATCTCATTTCCATGATTTGTAACTACTTGGTGGCTGGAATTATTCCTTAGGGGGAATAATTCCTTGGCACAGAAGCAGACACTCAATTGAAAATACACACTGGGCAATTTTAATTTGAGAGAATACTGAAAAATGACCCATTTATTAAGTTTGATAATCAAAGCTAATGGATAATTTCAATTTTCTTAACTCTGCAATTGCTAAAAGGAAATGAGGAGAGGCTGCTTGTGTCTTGTAATTTGGATATATGAAATGAGGTGATGTATAATTAAATGGAAGTATGCTTTTATAATCGTAAAGCTTAATTGTTTGAGTTATTTTGTAAAAGCTGGGGTTTTTTTCCACTGTAATGATTCGTGATGAGTATGCACTTCTACAAATATTACCCCTTTTTAAAAATTATTGCTTCCACTAAAGAAGACCAAGACGGTTGGTGTATACATGTGTTATTTCCATTACGTACTGATCACTATGCAGCCAGAGATCTAAATCTCTCACAAGGTGTCTCAGATGTGGAGCAAACACAGAGGGACCCAAGGGCATTACAGGTGCATCATGATGACGCACTGCACTCATCAATGTCCTAGTCCTTGACAATGTCATTCTAAACTAAGAAAAAAAAAAGAAGCTTCTGGGATCTGTTCAGCGAGGCAGGCTTGTTTACATTCTCCCTTTTATCCCTTTACTCCTCCTAATTCTTCCTGGCATTCTTTTTCCTCTCACTCCTTTGTTTTTATGGAAGCTGGTATCTTATTGGTGGAAAGGAAAAGACGAGTTGATTGATCGGGCCAGGGGGTATTGATCAAGCTGATCCTCTGCCATGACCCTTGACCTTCCAATTGACAGCAGCCCCTATAATGAGGCCTCAGAACAGAGAGCATGGGATAGGGGGTTTTGGGAAGAGCATCTGTGGGGAAAAAACGAACCCAAGGGGATGGGTAGCATACACACACACACAGCCCAGCTCAATCAACTTGGTGCCATTGTTACATTGCAGCGCCCTCAATAACCCCAATTTGCATAATCGGCTTTTGCATTGTTTGGCCCAGACACATTAAGGTGCGGCATTGCATTGTTGACTGCAAATCAGCACGTGCCCATTGTTTGCTCATCTCGATGTAGCATTATGCATTGTTTACTTATGCTGCAGCATGTGTTTTTCTGCTTATTGACTTCACCATCGCACTAAACGCATTATGTTTCCTCTCTCAGCCAGAGTAAAATATACATTACATCTTACGCAACACAGTGTGTCTACAAAAAACCACAATGTTGTTTACGTACTCCACAGAGCACTTTGATTATTTACGACACACCCAAAGAGCGTATAGGTTCTTTACAAAGTCCACTGCATTTTGTTAACATTGTTTACTGACCACATTTTAGACATTCCAGCCATTTTTCCCTCGGTTATAGTCGGCTAAGGACTACACGTCTACTGTGAGACGTTTGTATCATCGGCACATGTCAAGAGAAAGGAGGGAAGTTGGGATTCAGACAAAGACATAAGGAGAAACATTGCATTCCATGTGTAGGTGTAGTAAACTCTGATTAACACATTCACTCTAACACAAAGTACATTTGTTTATAGATACACTGTATGCACCTAAACACAGGCTCCCACCTGCACTGTGTGGGTATTTCCACTTCTGCTCACACGCAAAAACACACTTCCATCAACCATGTCCAATCTATTGAAACGCAGTCATACAGATTAACACTGCTGTGCAAGCATGCACAGTCATACACATGCACAGCGCAGAGCCGTGATGCTGACGCCACCCTCTGAATCTGATGCTTTTATGAACATTTGGCACTTAGTTTATCTTTTATTGTTTGGATGAGTGTAAATATGCCCTGCCAATGAAACACACAACATCAAAGATATTGAGCAATAAGTCTTGGTTATATTGGTAAAGGGAAAACTTTAATAGGTGTGAAGCTTTGAGATGTGCTCACAAAGAATACTTGAGAGAATGTTGACTTTGTGGACAGGCCCTTGTGTTGGGTTTGTCCAACATTTGAAAGCCGCTGATTTAGTTTGAGTCATTCTTGCATCTACGGCTCAGTAGCACATACAGATATTCATATTTTCTTTTCGTATTTAAAATTGCAGACTGATAGTGAACACGAGTGCGGCCAGACCTGCAAAAGACATGGACATCCAGTGGTCTCTGTAATTATTCATATTATTATCATTATTATGTTTTTTTTGTTGCTTTATTTAAAAATTGTCACTGTGTACAATGTTTGCAGGTGTTTTGTGTGAGTGAGGCAAACTCTAAAGCAGCATTTACCTCCACTTTGAAACCAATTAAATGGTGATGTACAGTTGTATCTATGGTATATCTTTCGTCTGTAACGTTTGTGGTTTTCTGTCCTTAGTGCCTAACAGTGTAACTGTGCTGCTCTGTGGTCAGTGCTGTCAAATTTGATTCATCCCTTAAAAGCCTCTGTACAGCCTCATGCAGATAGTGTTAAAGTGTGCACAGTCATTTCATAAAGTTTTCCAATACAATAACTTCTCCCTACTTCTATGAAGCTTATACATTTTCAGTTTTTGTTGACATTGTCAGAAAGGTGACTATTCTACTTTATGTTTATTATTGAGCTTGTAGTGGGTGGTGGTGATGTACTAAAGTGCATTATATTGAAACGTGCGCCCAATATTTTTCCAACCCATGATGGGGGCAAAATATTAGGAAGAATATTAGATTGCACCGATGTTCCTAATAAAGTGCTTGGTGAGTGTACATGTTAAATACATTTGTTTAAACCTATGTTAATTGTGTTTTTGGCCACTTGGGGGCTGTGCAACAACTGTGAAAACAATATTGGTATCAGATGACAAAGTTGATAAGGCAAATGTGTTGCAGTAGCATGTAGCGGCTTATTTTTTACATTGAGCAGACAAAGATTGACATTAGTGGTCATTTTGAGTCTGTTTGTGTCCCCCTGAAGAACATATGTTCAACATTCACTCTCCTTTTAGCTCTGATTTGCTCTCCACCAACTCCTGAGGGAAATCTCTGGCTCTTTAGCTGCCGAATGCTCCACTAAGTTCACAAGCTAGTCGCTAACTGTGTCCGCCGTTTTATTCTGTGCAGATAGTGTAAAGTGGATTTACAGAGTGTTGTTGCTGAAAACAGCTGCCTGCTGTGTCTGGAAAACAAAGTTGAGAGTGGTGAGAGTGAAGCAAAACAGTAAAGTTGTGGGTCATAAAACTGAAACAATGAGCAAAGAGATGCTAAAGCTCTGTAGATCTGAAGGGAACTGATTCAGATGATAATTCTCTGTGGGTCCAGCTCTACAAGCAACAGCTTTGACAATGCATTAAGTCATTTGATCCATTGTTAATGTAAAACATATTGTTTATAGCAGCTTTAAAGTTAAAATAAGTTACTGTGTATTAACTTAAATTATTTGATTTAAATTGGGACAGGTTTGGTTTTACTTACATTAATGTAAAAAAAGGAAAGACGCGGTTAAATCATTGAGGGCTGCAATTTTTCATGCATATCTGACTTTCCTTTTTGCACAAATAAGTACAATTTTCTCATGGTATCAGGTTCCCTAATCAGGCCTGTGTAGACCTCAACTTGACTGTACAGTAGGTGTTGAAAGGAGATAATCTGCTTTAATCTACAACTCCCCAAATGTCGAAAGAGTTTAATGTAGATAAACTTTTTTTTCTCTTATGAGTATATTTTACAACATGCAAGTCTACACAATATTTATATGTGGAACATCTTGCAAGTGAAGGACAGAGAGTTTGAGTTTTAGTTCAATGAGTTCAACATGTGAATATAAACCTGAAAATTCAGTAGTGACAAACTGGGAATGGCTGTTGCATGAATTTAGACTTTGCTCTCTCTTCCTCAAATCTTCCCTTGCCCTAAAGCAAGCAAACCCTAAATGTTTTTAATAAGACCAAGCCATTTTTCTTCCAATGGGCCATATCCCATTCACCTTACCAGACATTTTTCCACTCTTCCTCACCCAGATGGATCAGGCTACCTCAAGCAAAAAGTTCCAGAAATCTTCCAAGAAATAATTTCTTTCCTTATTCCTTTCTTGGAAAGCGTTCAGTTTCAGCCATCATTTGGTGAATTGAAGGCCTGCGCCAAATTGTTGTCAGTCCTGGGGGCTTGATGCCTTAACCTGGTTAATACCACTGCAGAAACCACTCTACTTTGTGTTTTTATGGACAAGCGTCACTGCAACTGTATTTCAAGTAGGCCAGCTAATGAGCTTTTTAACCATCTCCATATGGACGTGCTCTAACGTCTAGACGGAGGGGCAGTAGTGGTGGCAAGCGGTGGTGTGCTGACTGTGCCGTACTCTGCACCCCTGCACATATAATTCTTCCCCACAAGCAACAGAGTTAAACCAAGGGCAAGCCTTGGTTGCCGTTGGGGACCCATAATGGGTTATTGTTTACCACACAACTCACAACAGCAGCCAAAATCCTGGATGTGAAGATGATGAGGAACATTTGCTTATGTAAATTTACATATGTAGACAATGATGTGATGTTTAGCGTGGTTCTGTATTTCCTGAAGTGCCCAACTGAAATAGCTGCTATTTACTTTGGGACCACTTTGAGCTTCAGCCCTCCTTTTAAATTATTTTGTCATTCTTTCTACCTTTTTAAAATAATTGATCTGCTCAGAGAGTCCCAAGAATGCAAAAATATTGGCATGGAAAGACAATTCAGTGCTAAATTATTGTACTGACTAATCAATCTAGCCATGCTGGAGTGGTGATAAACGTGTACATCTTTTTTTTTTTAACAAAAGCATTGTTTGTTGAGTTTTGGCATTCCATCTTCATTCATTTCCAAGTACCAAAAACAGAACTTTTTAAAAAAAAAACAAAAAAAACACACTTCAAAGCAGACACAGTTGAATGCCAGTCTTGCATTGTATTGCGGGTGGGAAAATTAAGCTATTCGAAAACACTGATGTATAATTTTCATGCAATCAAGCTTTTACAAACATGACATGCCACCTCCAACTCTGTTATGCATTAATTTGCTAGCACAGTTGTCTGACAACAGAAAAAGCAGGATGTTTGGATGGTTGATCAGATCTGCTAGAATGCAAAATAAGCGATCACAGAGAGAGTCAGCTGTAATGAAAGTGAGCTTCACCTTGCTAAGGCTGGGCGAAGTGCATCAGTGGTTTCTCAAAAAAATCTACCATTCAACCAGACTGCTTACCAGATACTGTTATATATAACCATTTAACCAAAATAGTGTGAAGAAAGAGAAAATTAGATTTTTTGGGAGGTGGTTTTTTAGTCTTACAGTGCAGATAAGCAAACTTTTAGTCAACAATCTAAAAATGTAAGAATAGACTTAAAACTTTCAACATGTAAACTGCATTTTCAGATGTATCCATGTTCCTCTGACTTAGCTGTGTTGAAAACCTGAGGTTTATCTGTGAGGACTGACTTATTTCTGACTGGGAAGTTTGCATAAAAGGTGTGAAGGTTTGTGTTTTACAGTCGAGTATGTATAATTTCATGATGACTTGAAACTACCACCAATAATGTGTGGATTTGATGTGTTAAAATGTGATGTCTTTGCTTCTTAAAATGTACTGTCAATTGTTTTTGTTCATCCTGAATTGTGTTAGCTGGCAACTTGGCTGAAACTGCTTTTCACTCTTGGAAAGAGTTGTAATTTAATAGCGAAAACCTGCCTAAAAGGTGCAGATGAACAGACAGGTGTAGTCTGACAAGGAGTATAGAAAGACAGAATTCTCTATGATGAGAAAAGCTAGAGGCAGAAATGTAACTTAGTCACATCCTGCCTTCTCTTACTTTCTGTTGTTCCACAGCTGGAGGCTATGACTAATAAATGATGTAGCACTTGGATAAGGGAAGATAGAGGGGCAGACTGGAGCATTAGGAGGGGGGATAGCGATGACATACGGGGAAAAAACTGGCTAGAATGTGATATATCATAGCATGGTGATACACATGCACGTAGGCGAGGTGATTAAATTACAGATACAAAACCAGGAACTTCTCCCTGTATGCCTGGATCTAGAACGATCTACTATCTGACTTCATTCAATTTTCTGTGATAAATTAATGTCAATAAAACAGTAGATTCCTTCACTAATCCACATGGAGTAAGATGGAATAGTTGACATTTCAGTTTTCATTTACAAAGTATGACGTTTTATTGATTTTCTGCATCCACACCAGACAGTAATCTGACCACTCTCTGCTATGAATTCACGTACCGTTCTGCCAACACACTGCTTATGTTTTGATTATTAAACCGTAACACAATAGCAGTCTCTATTTTCAACGTTGATATATAGTATGCCTGCCTGCCCTTCCATGCTAAGCGCATATAAATGACAGCTGTCATAAGCATTAGAAAAGATTAAACCCGATTTATGCGAATGTATACATTTTCTGTAATCTTTGCAATACTCTGTTTAAACAAACAACACCTACATCTCAGTTAGCATGACTCTTTTTGGGAAGTGGTTTCTTTTTTAGCAGAGACCACCTGCGTGACATGGAATCACAGAATCAAAGTTCGACCTTGTATGAGTTTGTAGGTAGCACGGGATTATACTCTTAAGGGCTTTAATGGGTATTCTGTAACGGCATTATATTTAGAAAGAGCCACCCTTACAATGCTCTGGGCTCTATCATGGAATCCTATTGTCGCTACAGCTTTTATTCCCCTTTTATTTCTCTCAAGCATTCAGAATTTCCCCATATTTATTATAAACCTAATCTGCATTATTCTTTAATGTGTTAACATTGTTGACACTCGGGGGTATATCATTTTACTCTCCAGATCATCCACACAAAAAAAAAAGAAAGAAAAGAGGCAAACGCATTTAGGTTTGCACTTTAGAACAGCCACAGTCACAGATTAAGCTTGGTGCATTAATGGATTAAAGGACAATGTTTTTTTCCTATTTATCTTGCACTGCTCCACAGTCACTCGGATGACGTAGTGGGATTATTGTACAATACTGCAACCACTTTTCTCCAAACAGAAGTGATAGGGGGACAGCAATGGTCAGATCACCATGGGAGCACAGAGGAGCTAGAGTTTATGAGAATATTTATGAACAACATGCTGTTAGACAGACTTAATATGGTTTCACATATCTTACTTTATGATTAGTAGCACATGCTTGCAATGTCAAAGCTTTGTGTTTGTCCAGTGGTGTTTTTATTCACTCTTGACCCCTGACTGATCTTAACATGCTGTCCTTGTGAAAGCCATGCAGTGGGTTCTACTTTATGAACCGCCTCAGATTTGCGGCGGGATTTGCAGAATAGCACGGGGCTCCATGACACGAAACATCACAGGTCATTGGGTTAAGATGGGATGTTGTCTTCCTGCACCATTGAATCCAGGAATAACTGGGAATCAGCTTGTTTTTGAAAAGGAGAGATACTGTGACGCTGTTTTACTGGCAAATGGCGGAGTCAGGGAGGCACCCAGTTTGAACTTTGAGCATGTTGATTGGTCCATGCCCTGAGGGGTTTTGGATGGTGGGTGCAAGACTAAACTAAAACAATTCAACTCAATCTCCTTGCATAACAGAGGGATGGTGGATGACCTTTATGTGGGCATGTTTCAGAGGTTTTTTTTTTTTTCTCCCCCCCTCTAGTCTGTACATAGTGTACCAACCTGAAAGGATGCTGACTGTAAGACATTAGGTCATCTTTTCTATCTTCAGCACTCATGTTCCTTTACAGAGAGAGAGAGAGTGACAGTCTTGGGTAAAAAAGTGGAGAATGTAATTACAGGACTGGAGAAGTCTTTCACCTTCTGTCATGATACTCTGTCACCTCAGTGGGTTTGCATTTCCATTTCCCTTCAGTGTTAACTCCCGATATCAAGTCAGTTTTATGAGAATTGACTTGCACTACATCACAATACTACATTACATTCAAATCTGTGATCCAGTAGTATTTTGCTGTCAAAAAAATATGGGCTAATTGAAAAAAGTTTAAAGTTTTATATTTTCAATGTGAGCACATTTAATGGCCATGATGCTAACGCAACTATAATGTCATTTTTAAGGAGATATAATTACCTGACATTTGACCACAATGCATACATCCAAAGCAAGCTGTCTCATGGGAATCAGGAGTGACCAGCATTAGAGCTGCAATGATTAGTTGATCGCCAGAAAATTAATCAGCAACTGTTTTGCTAATCAATTCATCGCTTTGAGTCATCTTTCAAGAAAAATGCCCAAATTCTCTGGTTCCAGTGTCTTAAATGAGAATATCTACTGTTTTCTTTAGTCTTCTGTCATAGTAAACTGAATATCTTTGAGTTGTTAACTGTCATTCGGGGCAAAACAAGACATTTTAGGTTGCATCTTGGACATTTTTTCCCCCAAACCACTAATTGATTAATTGAGAAAATAATCGACAAATTAATCAATGATGAAACTTATCATTAGTTGCTCCCCTAAAAACTCTTTAAAAGAGATGGAAGCGTTGCCACTCAACCAAATCTGAAAGGAGAATGTGTTAACAACCTGTCGTGTGATGGTTCGGATACTCAAAGTTATCCACTGTCTCCTTTGACAAGTTTTAAATTTGTGGTCCATGTGAAACTTTTCTCCCAGCAACTTTCAAGGTCATAACACCTTCCAATATATCATTCCCCCCCCTGCCTCGAGGCACAAAAGGAAATATGCGGCCCAAAGTCGCAACACCATATGAAGAAGAAAGCAAATATTGAATGTTTGTTCCCTCCTCCCCTTATGGTAGGTGGCAAGTTTTGGCTGTCTAAACACACATTTACAACAAACAACCATGAGAGAACAGAGAGGACACGTTGACATTCCAGCTGACTGTCTCTATGGAAAGCCATTAAAGGTAAAAAGTCACTCCCTCTTCTGTGTCAAAATGTTCTTGGAGGAACAGTAACACTGAACAAAAGGATTGTTTTCATCTCACTCAGCAGCTGAGACTTACAAAGAGGTCTGTCACCGGTGTCAAAGACTCACAAACCTTAGTCGAGAGTGTGGTTTTCAAACTTACATCCATCTAAAGTGACGGGTCAGTAAACTTTAGTATGTGTGACTCAAGCTGAACCTTAAAAATCCCTTAAATTTTCTTTTTCAAATCCAGTTGACAAAAATCCTTCCTAATAGAAATTTGGGACAAACATTCGCAGTCAGAGAATACTCACATAAGTGCACTAATTGCCATTTTGTGGCTAAAATCAGCAAAAACAGACATGTAATATGATCCATTAAATAAAGTTAATTCAAGACAGGACAAAAATTGCTATGACTTTGTTATTGTTCTCTCATTACTTTGATTTACTGCTTACTTATTTTATGTTAATGGGAACTATGGCTTTGACAGCACAGTTCGGTCTATCTCTATAGAATAAATCATGCTTTGCCAAACCTAAAATGGAGGACTTTCCCAAAAGTCAGTGAGTAAACCATGTTTTGAGATGATTTTCCTTGATTATTTAATTTTGCATCTTATTTATTTCTTTTGGTTACAAATGATAATTGTAATTGTTAATTTTCAACATTACAAAATACAAGCTTTGATCTCTAAATAATATTTGGCACAGTCTCTACATAATGTAAATATTTTAAACATTTACACTAAGGAGCATCCATTTAAGCTTCCATATAAGTGTTGAGGAATGTGCCAAAATCTGTGACTTTAAATGTGATATAAACTCTAAAGCAGAGCTTTCAGGAAAGGTTTCAATCAAGAATAAGACGGATTTGGATATTTCTTTAATGTCCTCAGAGTGCATGGCTATGGTCCTGTGTTGGGGACTTGATGGAAGTGTTGGATTGTTTAAATTGTAACCGCTAGAGGGATACATATACGCCTTCCAAACTCCGTAAACACCATCCTATCACTATGTGCCACAGAGAGAATTACCGTCAGTGAGAGTTGCCTACCTGTGTGACTTCCCACTTTGAAAAAAACACAGCCCCGGAACATTTGAAACATGAGTTGTTCTTAAAAAGACTTAGGGGAGAAACTGCCTCTAAAGCGGACGACGAGCTCCGACTCCTCCAAGTGTATCTGCTCCAGGCAATCAATGAGGACCGCGATGCTTACTTCTGCAGCTCTCTGTCCCTCTTTCTCTCTTTCGCCTTACCAGATATTATAGTGCATTTCAACTTTTGTGCAGGCACATAGGCAAAGGGAAGTTTGGATACCATTTTTGACCACAATTCACCTCTTGTTTCCTGTAATAAATATGAGAGGTCGGTTTGTTGTCACTTTTCTTTGGAATTTAATATGTGCAATTTCTTATGCTGTTTTACGGGTAGGATAAGGAAACAACAAAAAGGTGTGACAAGAGCTTGGCGGACAACTGTGGATTTCTGCGAGTAACTCCTACCGTCCAAAGGGGATGAGGGGGGCATCGGCCGGACCCCCCTCTTGATTGATTACTTATTAGTCATCCCTTTGGCTAAATGGGACCCATTGAAAAGGCACCGTGGAACACATACATGAATCAAATATTCCTGTGTCCCCTGAATGTCTCCAGAGTAGTTTTGCTTAAGAGAGGGGGTCGTGGCTTAGCATTATAAAGAGGGGAAAACAGCATAGCTTTATGGGTTTATTTAGACAGTTTCTACGGTTTGACATTCTACCGCTGTAAAAAGAGAGAAGGAAAAACTCGAGAGGATTCCAAAGAGGAGAACATTGTGGACATACATTTTTTCCCCTAGTTATCCCGTTGTTTCTTTTATTATTTTTTTCTTTCTTATTTTAAATATTTTTTTGCAATTTCCTCTCCCGAAAAATGAAACTTTGGACATCTCCCTGGGTGTCTTGCCTGGTGATTCTCATCTTGTGTTTTGGATCAGAGTGCGGGACAGTCCGGAGAAAGGGGAGATCCAAGAGGGAGTTGGTGCGCATTAGGGAGGCGAAAGCCACCTTCCCAGGGGCTTGTGCCACACGTCTGCCCCGGGGCAAACGGTCTTTGCCCGGCTTGGAGCGACGGGTGCTTCGCCAGCGTCGGCGCTCCTCACAGGCGGAGATGAACTCTCCAGACCGGGGGAAAGCTGTCTATTTTACCGGCAGGGGAGATCAGCTACGGCTGAAGCCTGGCGTGGAGATACCTAGAGGAAATTTCACTCTGGAGATGTGGATCAAACCGGAGGGAGGTCAACGATCACCCACGGTGATTGCAGGTAGGATAGTCTACACATCCTCAATCCACACTGTCAACCCAACTCCTTTTTATAAGTCTAACTCCAAAAACTGGTGAGTTAAATGCAAAACATGCAAAATCTGCAGCATTTTATCCCAGTGTCATGTAGTCTATCAAACAAAGCAACATGCAGTTTCAGTGAGTTGAAAATGAGTTCATCTATCAGACTAGACAATGATGTAATGCTCTGAAAAGTACAGCGGATATTTTAGGTAGTGCAACCATAGGGTCACTAAAGATTTTGATCACATTTAAGTTTGCCACCTTACAGAGAGATATCGCTTCAATATGGTTGCAATATTCAAATGTATTTTCTTCCCATTTTTCCCCACTATAGAATTATGATCATAAAAATCTAAGTGAGGAGTACGGGCAGCAGATATCGGCTACTGCATCATTTGACCGGCAGCTGATGTCACTGTGCGTAAAATGTAATTTCTCTGAGCCGACTTGGCTATTTTAAAACTATGATGTAATGGCCAAAACTTTGTGAGCGAGCACGTCACGGCAGGCACAAAGCGGCAGAGAGTCGCTGTATGTGGAGGCGCTCAAAGCTCGCAGCTCAAGCCGCAATCTTGAGTGTCCCCCAAAATCGACACCCTTGGATTGGCTACCGGAGTTACGAGACAGCACTGAGAGATCCAGGGTTTCCCCCCTCTTGCACGAAAATGTCCTGCTTGGTGCTTGTGCAGTGCATGGCGGTGCGCTTTCGTGGTCATGGTGACCGGCTGGGTGTTACAGTCTCTCCATAACGCAGAGCGAAAACACAGGTTATTGGGCGAGTTTCTAATTAAAGGGCGCGATCAGATAATGATGATGCATCTCTGTTAACTGACTGCGCAGAGGAGGACACACAGACACTTGAATAGATCCCTGTCGTCAGAGGAAAGCTTGATACTTTGTAGATGTCATCTGTGCGCACTCCTTTTTTGCGCTGCCAGGTCTGCAGCCATGCGTAAAGGCACACTAGAGAGGTGTTAAAAACTGTTCTGCATCATCTGTTTTGACCAATAGCGCTTTTGTGCAATACAGTATGGGACAGTTTTTTTGTAGCTGTGCCTTGCCGATAGGGAGCGTTGCATACACAACACATTGCCTGCTACAGTAATTGTGCAGATGGCTGCCTTTGAACTGAATTGAACTGAATTGAACTCAGTCCTCCTCAGCCTCCTGTATGTCAGACTGCACGTTCAGGGACTTAACTAAACCGTATGAGCAAATTTACTTGTTCCTTTATTTTCTATCTGTCTGGCTCTCTCAACCCCTCCTCCCCCCTTTACCATGCACCCACCCACCCACACCCACCCCACGCACACATATATACATAATCACTCAAGTGTGTGTGTGTGTGTGTGTGTGTGTGGGGGGGGGGGGGTATTGAGATGCAGTACACTTTTAGGTAGTGGTAGCCAGTTGGCAGGGACATGCTCTGCAAAGCCAATCCCTTGTAAGAGTCTGAAATTGGGGGGGTGGGGGGTGGGGGGGTGAGAGGGTCTGTTGTGACCTGAGTGACTCTTAGATTTACAGAGGATGGACACAATAACAGGAACATCTGCACAGTTTAATGCAATCCAGTACAACAACAACACAAAACTACGACCTCCACAGTTACCGCAGAGTTGAATAAACACCTTCTGACACAATTTTAACAGAAAATTATCATTATAGCCTTGACAGATTTGGTATTTACTATATGTCACGACTCTGGTATTGGATTTATTGTGTATTGGTATGTGTGTTTTGGTTCATGAGCATGAATATATGCAGGTCTTTACATGTACAGGTGTTGTTGTTGTGCCCCACCCCCATCTCGCACTGGCTTTTGCCTACTAGAGATTACTATTCATGTGTAATCTTATGTGTTCATTTTTTAAGATGTGCTCCCGTCGAGCTTGTGCCAGAGGGGCCCTAAAGAGAGCAGATATGATGATCAGACAAATTCAATAAAGCCTAATCTTTTAAATCCAATTCAGGCCTCAAAAATCCCAGCGCCTTTAAAAATGCTCCATCCCCTTGTTTTGATCCCAGCAGTGTTGTTTGCAGCAGCTGTTTTTTTAAAAACTGTGTTGTTTTGACCGACACAATATCTCTCCCTCACTCTTTATTTCTTTTTTCTTTCTTTCTTACATAGTTGAATTTTCATACCTGTTACATGTTTTCTTATGTTGTTGTTTTCGGTGCATTTGCTAAGTTAAGGAATCATACAGGGTAACAAACAGACACATATACAGTGAACACAGTCTCTGCTTGATAAATGAATACTCAAAGCCCCGCAGTATACTTCTGCATCCTTGTCCAATCCTGGTGACGTGTTTTTGTCTTTGTTTTTGAGTTGTTTTTCTCGTGCCCACAAGATTCTTCTGACTCCATTTAGGAACAATAGATGAGAGGAATGTAATTGACCTCTTAAGATCATCAATTTATCATGACTTATGAAGGAGAAACTTCAAGTCACAGACTGATAAAGTTGCATTTGTATATGCTTTTGCCCTGGGTTGATAATGTAATGAACGTAAGTTGTTAAGTGGAATTAATTGGTTTTCTTATAAGAATTCTTTGGAGAGGTTTAGCTGATTTGGATGGGTTCTTGCTCTGCCACTTTTGGGTGAAAAGAAGGATGTTCAAGGATCAATAGCTGTTACTTTATACTCTACAGATGACTAATCAAACCATCGTCAAATACAAAGGTAGATAGTCTTGTGCCCTTTTAAGTGAACAACAACAAAAAAAGTGAGTCCTGTGCTGCCATTTCCCTAGTGTGACAGTTACATGTGGTCAGAAGTGATACCAGGTTTAAAAGCATTTCAACCGTTATAATGCACACACACACACACACACACACACACACACACACACACACACACACACACACACACACACACACACAACACACACACACATACACACACACAACCAGAACATCAAGTTCTGTGTCCAAATGTTATGCAAACTTTGTTGTGCCCTATTAGCCTTGTATCCGGGTCCTGTTGGGTTGTCCCGCATCAAAGGAAGAGGAAAATAAATCACAAGAGGAACAGAGGTTCTCTTCCATGACCTGCTGGGGACAATTATATGCAGACGTTGGCAGATAATTGCTGCGATAACAGATATATCTCGGTGCTGTCATCTAGTGTGATGATACAGAGGTAAAAAACAAATTTTTTCCTTGTTGAGGGTTCCTTTTTTTCATGGACACTTAAAAACTGGAGCCTCTCCCTTTTTCATTATAGTCAGATGTAACTGGAATACTAAGAGGACGATGAATAATCTTGAGAACATGACTAATCACCTGGCAAGTGGTTGGAGTTTGAAGAGGGGTTGAGGGCTGAGTGTAACACTTATCCTCAGCGATCATTACCTCAACCAGAAGCATCTTCATAGTCTTATTAGTTTGAACCATTATTATCATTGTGCACCGAGTGACTTATTGTGCTAATTTAAAATGTTCGGAAAAGTGCTGTTAAACACTACAAAATCCCAACTTGTGTCCTCATATTTAATGTGAAGGTTGTTTTTGTGATGTCAGTGTCACAGTGTAAATTACAGTGCAGAAAAAGTGGTGTTAATTTATGTCATCTGGCACGGAAAAACATTTTTTTTAAGTGAAACCTTTGTTAGATTATTTATGACTTATTAAAACCAGCATTTAACAGTTAAATTAATTCAAACTTGACAGCCAAGTTAAATGTTTAAAGTCAAGTGTTTTTAAGTGACATGATGACATTTTTATAATCAATATCCTTGTTATGTTCGTTAAGTTTGTTTTTTTAAGTATCAATGGAATTTTCCATTGTTTTTTCAGGGAAATTGCTGCGGCGGTCACTTTGGTATGACTATGAAAAGTGCCTTTCTTTGACCTTTCAGAGCCAGAACAGCTCAAAAGTAAACGGAGTCTTCATTGTTCCCTTCCTCCCTGCTTTTTATCAAGTCCTTGTGACATTTTTCTTTGTGTGTGTATGTGTGTTTTTTTACTTTTTCTTTTTTCCTGAGTGTGTTTTTCTTGGAAGAAGACAAATGGCAAGTGCGAGGAAGGTTGCCTTTGAACCTGACAGGAACAGCTCTCCACCGTAGCGTGTGCACATGCAAATCCCTTAGTGTGTGTGCCTGTGTGTTTGTATGTGTGCATTTCTGAGTGGACACAAATGTGTACTTCGTGTTTCAATTTGACTGTGCGCATGGGAGTGTGTGTGTGTGTATATATATATATATATACTATATGCAGGTCTCTATAAGTATGTGTGTGTGGTGTGTGTGTGTAGGTGTGTTTGTGTGAGCCCGACCAGTCACAGTGCAGGGTCTGGAAAAGTGTAGTGTGTTAGATTAATTGAGCATGGCAGAATTATGACAGCTGTTTACACTAGGAGCCCTGCGAGCATTTTAGCACACCTTTTAGCCTTGAGTGCACTAGCTGACAGATGGAAGGCTTTTTCCTTCCAGTGTAGTGGAAAGCCTGAAAACGTCATCCACCAAAGGACTGACCTTGATGCTGAACCCAGCCCTCACTCTTTGAACATTAGTCCATTGAAAAACCAAGTTAATGAATGCATACTGGAGTGTGCATCTAATTAGAAACAGGTCAAAGTTTGCAAGATGGCAGTGCAATCACCATTAGCCAGCCACTTATTCCAGGCTCAGGTAGCCTAATCGATGGGGGACAAAGGCATCTGAAGTGGACAAGCACGTTGAGGCAAAGATGTGATGGTTACTGTTATAATCATCTTATAATTTCAGACCATACTGAGGGTAGCAGAGTAAAATATGAAGGGTATTTACAGGAATTTGTTGCACAGACAGAGAGAGAGAGAAAGCAACTGCAAAGCACACTTCACACCTATATGGGCTGGGTGTGCAGGTCACAGATTGAGTGTCACATTGTGGATTGATGTAATTGCCAGAACGCTCATAGTTTGAAGTGCTACTCTACCTGATATTAGCAAATCTGAGGGATGTATTCTTGTGACACGGCTGGAGTCCAGCTCTCTCCTCAGGATCACCTGTGAACACACAGACTTTCTCATGCTGAGATGGACCTTGTGAGACATGTCAAGGTGCTTTGGAATCTTTGCACACCATGACTATACTTTATGGATCTATGCAAGATAGTCACAAACGTGCATTAACAAACACACATACATACGCATAGACCTGAACTTGTGCGCCTGCACATACGTACCTCAACAAGCACTAAACAAACAAACAGTTAGCATTCAGAGATCCCCTAAGAAGTGAAAACACATTACCATGCTGAAGCTGACATACATGGTCCAAATGAAACAGGAAAAAGGTGTTTTGGTGCCTCTACAAAAACAAGGCTTTAGCAGAAAACTAGCCTTTTCTGGCTACCCCACTGGCAAGGGACATTTACACGAACAACTTTAAATGCATTCAGTGTTCACGAAAAAGCCTATACAGAGAGATTTCCATGGGGTCTCCCTTAGTTAAACATGCACTTCAACCCAATTTCCAGGACAGCATGTCTTTAGATATCAAAAAATATATCATATTAATACATTAGCTCCCTGATCTCAACTACATTTTCAGTCTGCCTCTGGAAATAACTCTTCAAAATATTCCAGAATGATCCATACAGTGTGTAAAATGTATACATTGAAACCTTTCTTGTATATTGACCAACAAATACTGAATTAGCATTAAGAGTCGGATATATGTGGCTTGTGCACATGGCAAGTAAAGCTTTTAATGGAAATGGAAGATGTAGTGAGGGTGTCAATATGACATAACCAATTAATGCATTTCTTCCATAGCTGCCTTGTTGTTTTCACCAGGATAAATTAGCTCTTTTACAGGTGAATGATGAACAGTACTTTTTTGTTATTAATATTCATTTTGTCTTGTTCATATCCACATCCACACTTGGATATAAAGGCATTCACATATTGATTGACTTTTTTTTCATTCTCTTTCCAGGCCTTTACGACAAATGTTTCTACGCCTCCAGTGACCGAGGCTGGCTGCTTGGCATCCAGGCAGTTAGTGAATATGGGCACGGTGACCCTCGTTTCTTCTTCTCCCTTAAAACTGATCGTGCCCACAAAGTGACCTCCATCCACTCCAATGCTCGCTACATACCCAATCAATGGGCACATGTCGCAGTCACATATGATGGTGTATATATGAAGCTCTTCGTCAATGGCGCCCAAGTGGGTGTCAGTCGGGAGCAATCGGGTGATGTCTTCAGTCATTTGACCAAAAAGTGCAAAGTGCTGATGATTGGGGGGAATGCACTGAATCATAATTACAGGGGGGCAGTGGAAAGGGTGGGTCTATGGAGGCAGGCCCGAGGGCAGAGGCAGATTATCAGGGATATGCAGGGCCATGAGGACCTCCACGATATACCTCAGCTGGTCATCCGTGAAACATTTGAGCAACCAGGCCGGAAGTGGCTGACTGTGAAAGATGGTAGTTTTCCTCAACCTGAGCAGGGAGTGGGGGGACGATTAGGTTTTATGGGTGGTGGTGGAGTTGGAAATGCTGAAGGATTATTGGACACAACACTGGAGCCTCCAACTTGTGGCCAAACGATTTGTGACAATGTTGAGGTCATCAAAAACTACAACCACCTTTGGAGCTTCCGACGGCCCAAGAAAGTACGATATCGGGTGATAAATATTTGGGATGATGCACAGACGAGGCCAACCGTATCAGACCACCAAATCAGCCTGCAGCACCAGCAGCTAAATGATGCCTTTAGTCCCTACAACATCACCTGGGAGCTCAGCATTCACAATGTGACCAATTCCTCCCTTCGTAACCGGCTGATTATAGCTAACTGTGATATCAGCAAAGTTGGTGATGATAACTGTGACCCAGAATGCAACCATCCGCTGACAGGGTATGATGCTGGTGACTGCATGTCCGGGCACCGGAACCGTTGCCCTGAGCACAAGCAGGGTAATGGTATATGTGACCCCGAATGTAACTGGGAAAACTTCTTCTATGACCTTGGTGACTGTTGTAACCCCAATGTGACGGATGTGACCAAGACCTGCTTCAACCGCTCTTCTCCACACAAGTAAGTATTTTCACAATCACTTTCTTCAGATTTTACATTTCATCAGCAATGATAATACTCTTTGTTAGTTTAATTCGCCAAAAAGTTTTAACTAACCACAACATTCCTTGCTTAATTTGATAAAGTTTTTGACATGATTGAATAATTCCACATCATGGCCTCACATGCTTAGAATAAATCAAACAACAAATCTCTCCATACATATGTCCCTGAAGAGAGGTTTTGATGCCTAGTCCTACTGTTTCCTGACCATTTGGGCTGAGGCTGAGTGTAACTCAACTCCCAGCCTGTGTGGCCTGGGAAATCCTCAGGGGGCAGCTAGTCCAATCTAGCCTTGGCCTGGTTCAATCAGTGTTCCACACTTAAGCAGGGCAAAACAAACGCAACAGGATGAGTTTCCTGGTAGCAAATGCACAGGCCAGACCGCTCATTTTTGTATCCATTTTTCAACAACTCTCCCCACCTCTTTCTACTCCGTCTCCTATACCCAGTGGTCCTAATTAAGCTGGCTTGATTGGAGAGGGGAGTTGGTTTGGAAAGAGTGACATTGTAAACACAGTGTTAGAGCAAATAGAGGTCAGAAAAGAGAGTCCAGTATGGCTTTTGCTTGTAGCAATGGAAATCATTTCAAAGACATACCACTCTCTCCAGGAAACCGCTGACAGACATGTTTCCTGGAGAGGCAGGTATAGGTCCCAAAACGTGGGTGCCTAAAAGAATTTTCCACGAAAAACAGTGAAGAATGTTTACATGTGAAAACCAGTATTACAGACTCTCCCAGGTGTGCTGTACATGAAGCAAGATATTATGTGGTTTTATGTGACTACTTTAGAAGAATACAGAGGCTTTCATAAATGCATACAAATTTTTGTTTTTGAGGTAATCTCATTGTGGCTTGTAGATGATGAGTAAAAGCTGGCAAGGAGAATAAATCTCTGGAATTCGCTGTAATAAGGTTTGTGCCAGACCTCCAATTGTCGGATTGTTTGTTTCTTGGTACACTGAAACTCAACACAGTAGACTGAGACATTTTTGTGGACAATGCAGGGGGTGTTTATGGTTATGCCGGAAAAAGAGACAAAAATGACCGAAATTCAGATGTTTGTCAGTATTTTTTACCACTGTCACGTAGGGACAAGCAAAAGGGAGAAAAACTAGTAGACCTAAAGTGTGGGATTGTTTGGGTCTTTCTGATAGCATGAATCGAGGAATCAAGGAGGCTGTTTTCAATCATAGTTAAGCTGGAAGCGCTGTCTATTTGGCACTATCCTGTTGTTTAAAATGACCGCTAAATAGCTAAATAATGACATCTAATTAACAACATCAGAGGAGGAAAGCAGGTGGGTTTGCCGTTGCTTCCATCTCTCAATTCCCACCACATCCCTTCCAGCTTAGTCATCATTAGAAGCCCATTCATCAACTGGTGGGCAAACTACTTCATTTAGACATCAACAATTGGCAAAAAGCTTGCTGTTGCAATGTTCAAATCTCCCTGCGGGCATTTGAAAGATGGGCTTGTGAAAGGAAGGATACCAGCAAGAGTAGAGAAAGAGACAGAGAAAGGACAAGAGAGTTCTCATTCTAACGAAATAGATATAATCTCCCAAAGTGGTTGCTTATTTTGCTTTGATTATGGTATGTCTGGAGAGACTTGCAGAGAGCTGCACTACAAACATTTTGACATTCCTCCTTGATTATGGAATTCTAGATGAACAATGTACTGTGTATGTAGGGGAACAATGGTTGTGAGGTCCTGCATTTATTTTTGCAGCATTTGCACCTGTTACCACTTACGTGTAGTGTTTTCAAAAAATCTGGATAACATAGGACACAGGCAGCTCTGTGGTCCTGACACAGTCTCTCCTCTGAAAATACCATTGATAATAACCCTCCGCCCCCTCCCTCAACATTTGGCTGAGGGAAATATTTTGCATTGTTTTCACAGACCTTGGTTTTGACACTTCTTATGGTTTTGGTGGTATTTGATGTTATCTGACAGCATTTATTTTAAGGCTGAACATTCCTTTGTCTGGAGCTAGGGACATCTGAAATTGTGGCTGTAATTTATACAGTGTGGATTTATCTGATGTGTGCAGAAAGGCAGAAAACAAAGGGCACAAGGAATAAGTTTTTTGAGACGCTGATATGCATGTTAAACTGTCAATGAATGATCAATGTAGTATCCGAGAAACTGGATAGAGGGCAATTTTGATCATACGCACCTGTCACTAAGACTTGTTTCGAAATAACTGGCTTTGAGCACCTGAAATTCAAATGCTCTTTGAAGCACCTCCCAAGCTAAAGCAAGATGGATACACAAACTTTGTAAGGTGGATCTTAGGACCATTTCAGCCTCAATATGTTTTTGGGAAATGAAGTTCTGGCTTGGCTTTGTCAGAGGCTAATAGGTCATCTGTTTTCCCTTGGCCTCTGTCTCTCTCACCCTCCTGAGTCAATACCTCTCACTGTGGCAGGTTAATGGATGGACCACCCTTTCTCTCTCCCTCACTCCCGCTCCCTGCTGTATTCTAGCTCAGTGCGGGGAGCTAATCTCCAGGGCCCTTAACTTGGGTGTTTTACAGTTGGTCGTCTAAACCTTAAGGCCCCATCCCATAAAACATAATGGAGTGCTTGGGCATAAATACCAGGACTTTGCACTTCCCCTTTAAAGCCATAGCACACTTATAAAAGCACCTGTTGTTGAAGTTTCACCTGTGCTCTCACGGTGGCTGATAGAAAACCCTCTGCATAAGGGAGAGGGGAGGGTGAAGTATGAAGCAGGTGCCATACATGGGCCACTAGTCAAGCAGGGGAGTTGTAGCTAGCTGTAATGGAAGATGTTCACAAACATCTGCCAGGACTGTGAGTATTCATACCGGTTCTTGATTGGGAGCTCCTACTTCAGATAGGAACTTGAAGATTTTGGGGGCTTTTGAATAGTCCCATCGTCCATTTAAATCCCACTTTTTCAAACTGTTCACAACAACAAGCAGTCACGGCAGGATCTCTGGAATCTGAGCGTTGACACAGTTCTTATGCATGTGTCTTTCTTGGAAAAAAAAGGAGGAGTAAGCTGGAAGGTTAAAGAGGAGCGTTCAAGTATAGTAATAAAGGCAGAGATGAATGATGGGTTTAGGGGCTGTGGTGTTGACCGACTTGATGACAGGGGCGCTGAGGGCCCCCTCCAATTTTAAAAGTGTTCTTGGCCGTGAGACTGTCATTGCCATGCCAGCTCACCCCTGCTTTCACACTATGCTGCCCCAGACATATGTATACGAGGCAAATTTATGGGCTTATATGAATTATATATGGATGTAAATGGATGAAGTCATAATCCCCCATTTAATATGTATCAGATATAAAAGCATTAACACAGCAGTTTGAGCTGCCACACGTACCCCTGGATCTCCCTACAACAGATGCCCTGCAGTGATACTCAGTTTTCTGCACTTACCTTACCTTTCTCTCTCTCCCTCCCTTAATTTCTCTCTATCTCCTTCTCTTTCTGTTTTACAAGTTTTTTTTTGTTTTTTTCCCAGGACATGTCTGAAAAGTGGTGTGGTTAAATGCATGGAAAATCTTCTCCTTCCCAAGTGGCTCATCTCTGCTGAAAAAATGTATGATGAGAAGCAAGAGAGGGGAGCAGGGGCTATGGGATGGGGAAATAGTTGAGGGGTGTGTGAGAGTGAGAGAGAACACCAGGGGCGGGGTAAAGCGGGGTAAAGGGTTATTGGCAAGGAGGTTTGAGTAAGATGTGGATGGACAGATAGAAGGACAGAGTGTTTGAAAGGCCCAAACTATTCATGTTCTGACTACAAACATGCATTACGGTGCATCAAAGCCTATACCAAATCTTCACATATGTGTTCATTAGACAATTGTGTGAAATCTAGAACATGCATATGTGCACACATACACACACACATGCAAACACAGGCACACAAAGGATCTTTTATTTATCTAATCTGATCATTCTAAAACTGTGTGTTTTTGCTCTGAAAGCCTGTGTATCAATCCAGCATGTGATGCACATTGTTTTTTTTGAAACAGGCCCAAGGACGTTGAAATAATTGAACTCAGATTAGACAGGTTTTGACCTTACAGTAGGATTGCTGCTCTTATTCATTGCTGATTCAATCATTTCAGCATCAAACCCCTCTGACCCTTTCCCCCCTCATGCATGTCCAAAAACTCAGGACAAATTATTTTCTAAGGAAATAATGAAATTCCTGAAATTATTAGGAAGAGGGACCTTATATCTACTGTTCTCTCTTTCTCTCCTTTAACCTGGCCCCAGTGAGTGCCCCCAGTTGCTCTCACATAGGCTTGCAAAAAAACATTTGGTACACTGAACCCTTTATTCAAAACGTCTGTTTCGGGGGAACGGTGCATCTTCACTAAGCAGCTCTTTATCCAACTTGTGATTTGAGGCAGAGAGACTTGTCCAGCGAAGGTTGTAGAGATATTATGAAACATTTCGTGTAGCTGCATATGAAATGTGCATTGGTGGTAACCTTAGCAGGCTTGTCGCGGTGGGAAAAATTTCTCACTGGTGTAAATTCTTCCAGAACACTGCCAAACACCAGTGTTACTGACTTTTAAATTGCTTCCTTCAGGCTACATTGAACATACGCTATGAGACAGCCTGGGTTTACACTCAAATTTTAATATTTTATGCAGACACTTGCTTTCCAAACATAGAACTATTAACCAAAAAGAGCACATTGGTGCAGCTGGCCACATTTTAAGTGCTTATTAAATACATTTTAAAAATGCTGAGTACGGAATAGATTCTGCATGTCTAATAATCAACTTCTGAGTCTAGACTCCAAATACAATGTTATGTTTTTTGATCGAAGAGAATAAATGGTCTAATAAAAATAACAGCAGCAGCAATTGGAATTTCCTTTCTACATTAAATAAAAACTCGCCAAAAGAGAGAAACAGGCTTAACACCGAACACCGAAGTGGTACCACTCAAGCTGTTACACTTCTCTTAGGTCCCAAATTCCCCCGTATAATCTAGATAAAATCATGAACTGTCAAATTTGATCCCCTCCACTCTAAGCTTATTATTATTTATTATTATTTTTTATCACAGTGCCATTCATCATGAATTGTGTTACATGTCAGAGATAACAGTAGTCACAGTAGTGAAATTTCACCAATGCGTAGGCTATATTGTTGGTGATAACCTCAATCTCCTTAGATTATACTCAAAAGAAATCAAATCAAATACAGAGTCTGTAAGTCCAGTGGGACTATGAACCACCTTGTAACTTTACCACAATGCAAAGCATAGTGTGAATATACTTTATTTCAAGTCAGCCGTTGAGTGGAAGAGTAAATAAACTTCACAGTCTTTGAAATTTTGCTTTTATCATTATATTTGCTCACTTAAGTGGACTTATATAAATCATACATGCACACAAAAACCAAAGCATGACATTTACTTTTACAAAACGATTCATTTGTAGTACAAAATTAAATTGTATATATGTTTAAAGATTTGTACAACGTAAGTGACTGAAATGACCAAAAACTGTGACAATGTTGCATTTTTCTTTGCTAATGTACTATAAAATATCAAAACTGATTTGTAGTTCATGTAAACAAATAATGTGATAATCTGGTACAAGTGCAAATTGACCCTGCAACATAGCATTAGCAACCCAGATATGACTAAGCAATCTTCATTATTTGGCAAACATTGTCACTGATAGCTAACAAAAGTCATTCCTACACTGTATTTCATGTTTACAATGCCACACTGTAATTTATCAGCATGTTTACCACCTACGTGATTCTCTTTTGTCTCTCCATCACCCTGCTTTTCACCATGTAGGTTCCGTTCTGAGAACCCTACTTTTATTTCACCTACTCTCTTTCATGCTTGTCCATTTTTATGCCAGTACACGCCAAACCAGACTTTATTCATTATTCCAATATGTAGCTACTGACTTAAACATGTATGATGGCAAGACATCGGCTACCATTTACAAAAGAGTGCCAACAGCATGTGGTTTATTTGTTCCAGCGAGAGATTACATTGTGTTATTTTACCGTTTATTACACATTTAACCAGAGAGGATGGTTAAATTCACGGTCGCCTCTCTCAGCTGTATTGGGTCAGGTGCTGTATGTTGTTTTAGCCTCACTGTTGTTGCACTTAATCTTATGATCCAAGAACGTACAAAATATGAGTACAAAAAAAATGAGGCGGGCAAGTAGGTCATGCAAACTAGGTCAAAACATCCAAAGAGGATCTAATTTGTGATAGTAAGGCCATGTTTTGTTTCTGATAAACTCCCATTTTTGTATCCATTGCGTATCTATTTCCAAAGCCTTATAAAGCCAAAGGAACAGAATAAACTGACACTTGAGCATATGCAACAGATTATGGACTCTTCCAAGAGATGACTGAGCTTGTTGATGCTGTTTGCCAGGACCACCAGCCAGGCTCATAGAGAACAATGTGTTTGATGTGTTCATAAAATGAATGACAGTTTCACTGCTGGAGATACCTCATTGTATTGAATGATTGCAGTCATTAGTGCTGCCGTTAGTATTCCCAGGGCCTGAGATAAAACATTATGTCATTGATAGGGAAGCAGAAGAATAGTTAAATACCTGAGTGATTAATTGAAGTCTCAAGCAGATTTGAATGAGTCAGGCTGATCTGAGATGTTGACAGCACGTTTTGTGCTACGTGCAACCACAAAGCTCTATTTCATGGTTTTGCTAATAGAGTATAATACATTATGCAATATATTTGGGACTAAGGGTAAGATTTTAATATCTAATATCAAATATCATATGTGGATAAGATAGCTAAACAGTCATTCACTGTTTATTTCACTCATGAGTCTATTCAAATCAAACAAAATAAGCGTAATTTTATTGCAGTGCAGCCTGTAAGACCATGAGAAAACATTTACGTCACAATATTATGATGTCCAAAAATCCCAGATTATTTTTAGTCCTGCTGGTAAAGTAGATTT
Organism: Thunnus maccoyii; assembly: GCF_910596095.1. Lineage (NCBI taxonomy): Eukaryota > Metazoa > Chordata > Actinopteri > Scombriformes > Scombridae > Thunnus > Thunnus maccoyii. The sequence continues at coordinate 16,549,419 of NC_056551.1, forward strand.
ATTCCTACCAACACCTGTTTGGTATTTATGTGGGTTGCCATGACATCTCTTACTGTTACAAAATAATGGGAAAAAAATGTTTTATTATACTGCTTATGGGATGATTCACTGTCTTCCAACATAAAACACCCGACATCATTATGCGCACAAAAACATTGTGGCTTGGCATTTAGTGTCTCTGCAAGTGAGAATTCAACTCAAAGAGCACTATACGCCCATAGCTGCATATTTGGCCTATTGTACTGTTTATTTGCCTCTTGTACTTTGTAGACAACAACATCAACAACATGGTCTGTAATCTTTTTTCCATTACACAAGTGTAAGTGAGCAGGGACTGCAATTAAACTTAATGGAATGAGAACAAATTACTCAACTGGTCAACATTTTTACTAGCCCCATTCACACCCATTAATAAGTTATTATTAATAAATGATTTTGTGACCAGGGCTTCTAGTCACAAAATTACCAAAAAAATCCAGCCTTTGTTGTAAAAAGTGACAAAAACATCAATTGTTATGGGACTTTCAAACTACAAGGTGGTTTGCAGGCAGAGCAAAGAGAGAAGTTACATTAAAAGCCTTTATTTAGTTGGGCATATTGGCTTAAAACACCAACCGTTTTGACGTCATCAGGTTATTCATTCTTCTCCAACCTTTATTCTGTTGGTTTAAGGGCCATTGCAATTGCCAGTACACTTTAAGAAAATATTTGAATTCAACAGAGGCCTAATTCTGAGCTGTTTTCCTCAGAGATCACACTCCATAATCTCTTTTTGGCAAGGGACACTGTTGTTGTCTGTAAAACTTTGCCTTGGTGAGATCTGTATTCACTGCGAAGAGACTATTCTCATTGTAAAGCTATTCACTTAATGTGAAATACTCTTTTTCTCTCTTTTTTATTTTCCAGAGCCTATTTCGATGTGAAAGAGCTCAAAGAGATTCTGCATTTGGATGGCTCGACTCACCTGAATGTCTTCTTTGCCAATTCTTCTGATGAAGATCTGGCGGGTGTTGCCACTTGGCCCTGGGACAAAGAAGCCCTCACACATTTGGGTAGAAGACAAATAAAAACACATGCATGCATGCATGCGCACTCACATGCACACACCCCCCTCTTTGGCAGCCCAGATTGTTGATTTTGAGTAATTACAGTTCAAGCCCCAAGCAGTTTCTGTCTTCATCACTGCTCTACCAGGGAAGAAGGTGATAATGAAGCTGAGGTGGCTCATGAATAATGCATTGTCTGAATCTTACCGTAGTTCCACAATTACTTACTCATGTACTTGTTTATGTGTCTATTCTTCATATGTATTTTCTCAGGTGGAATTGTGCTGAACCCTTCCTTCTATGGTACATTCGGTCACACTGACACAATGGTCCATGAGATCGGTCACAGTCTTGGGCTTTACCACGTGTTTAAAGGCATATCAGAGATTGAGTCGTGTAATGACGCATGCTTGGAGACAGAGCCCTCAATGGAGACTGGAGATCTGTGTGAGGACACCAACCCCACACCCAAATACAAAGGCTGCCACGATCCAGAACCAGGCAATGAAACCTGTGGCTGTCGACATTTCACACACACGCCGTTTAACAACTACATGAGTTATGCAGGTGAGATGGAGCCTCCACATGTGTTTTGCTGCTTACCTGGCCACAGTTATACCGTACCTCTCACATGCAAAAACTGACACACAGAGATCACCATAGAGGAATTTGTTGACTCTGTGTGCATACTGAGACAGGTGTGGAATTTAGCAGGGACATTTCATGGGGAAAACACAGTAGGGGGCACATCCTTTCATGTCACTCATTTTGTGCAAAAGTTTAATGTCTTTTGTTGTCATAGTTACACAGAAAATAGCCATACAGCTAAATAAGAGCATAATTTATTCATGTGATCTGGACCTTCTACCACCGTCCTCTATCACATATCAATCCAAAACGACATCTCCATCCCTCACATTGACCGACTTTTTCTGCAGATGATGCCTGTACAGACTCCTTCACTCTGAACCAGGTGGCTAGGATGCACTGCTACCTGGACCTCATCTACCAGACCTGGCAACCCGCCTCCAAACCTCCTCCGGTGCCAATGGCCCCCCAAGTGGTTGAGCAGCATCATAATTCCATCATCCTGGAATGGTTTCCACCGATTTCTGGACACTTTTACGACAGGTGAAATGAGCTAGCTAGGTTGCCAAACAGATGTGGGTGTGTATGGTAATAAAGTTGATCGAGATTTATTACATTATTGATTATTGTGTGAATTTATATAACGATGTGTGTGATTTAACATTCAATGATGTGTTTACAGACTACAATAATTGGAAGCATCATCTTTCAACTACGTTTAACTCTCATTTTTTGGAACATAATTTTACATCATACATCATCATTACTGTATCTTTACTGTATAAATTATGCGTATATGACCTGTATCTAAGTTGGTTGCTGTGCCTGTCTGTTGGTTTCCTAGAGAAGTGGGATCAGTGTGTGATAAATGCACTGAGGGGAGAGTTCTACTGCAGTATGCCTCCAACTCATCTTCCCCACGACCGTGTGCCCCTTCTGGACACTGGTCCCCACGAGAGGCTGAAGGTACAGTACAATATCATATAATATACCTACTGGGTGTTTGGTTTCATGTCATTGGATGCTGTCATTGTAAAGTGGTAGCTGGTTTGCAAGTCAGACACTTCTTTGGGACATGCAGTGGCTCAAGTGTACTGATGCTTATCATAATAAGAATGTGAATATTTTTCCTTCCTTATCTTGCACTCTGCATTGAATTTCAGTTCTAAGTCAGTTTTGTTGAATACAATGAGTTGTTTCTACTAAAATTAAATTAAATATAAAAGCTAAACCATATCCACAGTATAAAGTATGATAACATGATTTGAGGTTTGCCTTTTTTTGGCTTTATGAGTCAATACTTCAGCATGCAAACATTTTGGTGACTGACTCATCCTCAAAACATGCAAATGAATCAGTGGACTCATGACACTTGGGCCGTGGGACAACATGGAGGGATCGAAGAGGTCGCTTCCCAATGGATGGTGCTGTATGGTACCACAATTCCCACATGAAGACTCAAGCCCAAAACCAATGTCAAAGATCATGTCTTAGATGTAATTCCACATTTTAAAAAAGTCACTTTAGGGGGATTTGAGTGCAATAAATGCTGAAATTAGCAGGATTTTCTATTCTTGCCCTGCTAGCGAATCCATATTAGAACAACTATACAGGGATTGGCATTAGGGATGAGGTATTAAAGCTATAAAAATAGTTGTTGTTGTCCCATCTGTGCACCTCTTATCACTGTAGTTCTGGCAGCGGCAGCATCAAGCATTCCCTGGATATTATGCATGTGACTATGTGCAGCTATATGTGCACATAGTAGTTAAATCAGTAACAGTAATAGTGTTTGTGATCTTCTACACCTTTGATCCCATATTAATATACACATACACTTTATAATAAACATTTATTAATAGCTTTTTAAAAAAAAAAATCAAAGTCAATTACACTAAATAGACATCATGCCTTGCAATGTTGTATTCAGTCAAATATCTCAGGATTAGCACATGTACCGATGTGTCTAGTGCCATATTGGCCTGAATATAGGACTTTTTAAAATGGAAATTAGGACTAGACATCTACTTATTCACAACAACATATTTCTTTAAATGGAGCAAGTACCAGCTGTGCTACAGAGTGAGTCTGTTGCCTTAAAAGCATGTCGCAAAGCGTGTTGTTTGCAGCCTTAATGTTGCAAGGCTTGCAAATTTTCAGTCCACATCTAGCCAAGTACAGTTCAAATGACCGGAAGTGTTCTTGCTCCGCCCGTGTTATCAGCTGACTTGTGTGGACTTGGGATAGACAAGTATTTCAGAATGCATTTTGCACCAGCCAGCAGCAATTGCGGAGATTTTGAGCCAGGCTAAAAGCTGTTGTAATTTTGGATGGCAATATCAGTTGTTCAGTTGGTCCATCACTATGGTCCAACCTGAAATATCTCAATAACTTCTGGATTGATTGCTGTGACATTTTACACGCACATTTCTGGTCCCCAGAGGATGAATCTTCTGAATTTGGTAATCCTGACTTTTCTTTCAGCACCACCATGAAGTTGACATTTGTGGTTCAGAGTGAAATATCTTGACAACTATTGGCTTGATTTAAGGCTTCAAGAATTAGGACTAACTGATTAATTTGACACATTTATCTTCGGTAAATCTTCCTAACTCCAATTATGTTAAAGAATAGGGCAGAACTGCTACACACACTGCTATAGTAAGCAGGGTATCAGTAGCCTACTTAGTTAGCTAGATTATTAATAGCTAGCTACTTAGCTGAAACCTCTGAAAACAGCTCCCTAACAGAAGACAGCTCCTCCGTTAATGTGGTTAATGATTCTCTTCAAGATGATGAAATGGAAAATTGTTAAAAATGTGATTATGTTTGTTGATATATTTTTAATTGATTTAATTTTATATACATTTATATAATCAGAGTAAATGCATATTTAGGCAAATAGATATATTTTATAGATATGACAGTGATAAGTATAACACATATAGCAAACAAGACTTCCAAAACTATTCTATTTACAAATTTTGGGACAATTGGTCTGAGCATATGAATGGACGATGGAATTGGAAACAAATCCCATAGTTTTCTCATAAATAACAGTTTGGATTTCTCAAAGAATTGTCCAATTTGCTGTAAGTCCACAGAGACTATCATAGAGTGATGCCAATTGTGATTGTCCTCATGATTTTAAAATGTAGATTTGCCAGGTGTCTGTTAATCAGGGCTTGTCAGTTTTTAGATGCATATTGCATGCAGTGGCCAGGCTCTTAACTAAATGTAGTCAGTGGTCCCATATGTGAATGTATTTATTCCAGGTCATGCTACCATTCATGGCTACCAGTAAACTGTAGCATATATTTTAATGACTATGGCTCTGCACAGTCAAATTTCAGCATCATTAATGAGATGCTGAAACCTCACTGTAAGGTCATGTAGCTAGTCTGACCAAGGTCTATTATCCATCCATTATCACACCTTTAAATCACTGTTTTGGCGCTCACACTCTGGAACTATCTTCCTCCATATAATATATCAACTGAATCTGTCAGCTACTTCATGGAGCATCAGATTCATTGATATAGGCGATCCCTTATTTGCTCGGGAATGTCATGTTGGCGCGGTACACCTTACCTATCTACTTTTTAATGACAACAACACCACACCAATAATAATAATGATTGTTATAATCATATTAGACCAAACAATTGAATTTGATGCACTATTTATGTCTCTATCTCTAATTGTTTGGCTTTTTCTGAATGTGTGCATGTTCATGTCTGCTTCTTTGTGTGTGTGTGTGTGTGTGTACATGTGTGTGTGTGTGTGTGTATGTGTATGTGTGTGTGTGTGTGTGTGTGTGTGTGTGTGTGTGTGTGTGTGTGTGCATGTGTGCGCATGTGTGGATGATCTATAGATTCTCTGAAGTCACTGAACCTTGCCTTAACACTGGCTATAGTGTGTGTACCAGAGGCAAGTCTGGGCTTGTCTAACATGCTGTGTGTGTAAACTGTACTCTATTTTCCCTCTTGGAAGGGGTCCCTGTTTGTGGCAGCTCCCCATTCCCTGTTAACTCCGCTTGGGCCAGCTTCTCACTGGATATCACAGCTGCCGTTTCCTGCTGTGTTGGTGCATACACGTCCAGCAGTTACTTTCTTCCAATAGACATTCTGTTAATGCAGTGACACTAAACAACTGACTGTAAACTAAACTATTTGCATATTCACTATTGGCATAACAGGCTTATATTGGAAGATAAACAACGCTGTGTGACTACATACATTCATAAGCAGTCATGCATACACATGGCACCTGTTATCTAAGGACTTGTGGGCTGTGTCCTCACACTACTTGACAAGGAAACACTGGCGTGGTCAGAGAGAGCCAGAGTACCTCTCATAAATCTTTCTATGCCCCAGAGAAATATGGCTGGAGGAAAAATCAAGCATGAAAAAAAAGGCAAAAACACAAATGGATATGGATTCAGGGAGTGGGTAAGAGAGGTTGGGTGGGGTGGAAACCACCCATGATAGTTAAGAGAATTGCATGTGGTTAGAGACATTCACAAGGGAGGATCCTGGGCTGATTGAAAACAGAAGTGTGCATGAATGGAAGTGAAAGGCCCAGGATGTGTATGTTTGCAATCATATATGCGTAAGTCTGTGTGTGTGTAGCTCTATGTATATTCTTGCCCTGTTGTTTCATAAGTGCAGCTGGAGATGTTTGGTGAAGAAGTAGTATGTGTATGTCTTTCATATATATTTACAATATAGTGCGTAAAAAAGTTTGCTTGTATGGCTTTACTCTGTAAGTCTTCACAACAAGCGTGTCTCTATGTGTATTTCTGTGTAACCCATAAAGGTCCAAGATATTATTAGAAGCCTCCGTAAGAGAAGCATAGTGTCAAACCTGGTTGGTTTATATTATGCCCTGACTTCATTCAAGAACAGAAGGCTCAACTTGTGGCATGCAGGTCTACAGTCCAAATGAGGACAGCCAATCAATATGAAAAAAGCATGTCTTTTCTTTAATTGTTAGATGTGTGACACAAAAATTTAAAGTGAAATATTTGAACACTTTCTCCAGTGATGCATATTTGCCTTGATGTACAGGTTGTTTCAAGTCACATCCTCTCAAAATCCACACACTGGCCATGTTTGAGATTAATGTCTGATGTAGATGAGTGAATATTTATTTTATCGTAACATTTGTACCTGTACCTTACAATAACCCTTTAATGTACAGTGAGAAAAACACCCCTTCAAAAGCCCCCTTCAAAAATCATATCTGTGCAGGGGCAAACATTATACACCATATGAAATATATAATGTTACAATGTTGGATGTTCATATTAAATGTGGCCAAAGTGTAAAATAACAAGGTAAACGTATGTAGAAGTAAACCCTGTGAGCAAAAAGCACCGGTTTCAGACTGCTCTGAACGTTCGGTTTCCAACAATTTTTTCTACTTTCAGTCTGGCCTGACGTCAAACCGTAACAGATTTCTTTATATGGTCATCTGCTCCACGCACAGCGCGCAAGTTCTCTGTTCCACTCTGCTAACATTATGGCATTTTTCCATTGCTTTGGGGGTAGTCATGCTGAGCTATGACTCGAGTGGAGCTGGCACGCTGTGAGTGTTTTTCCATTACACAGCAGGGCAAAGTAAAAAAAGTTGTTTACCTGTTGGAGGTGTGTTGGACGTCAGCAGCACATCATCAAACATCATCATGACGGTGGCTGTTTCTGCTTGTACTATTCCTCCCTGCATTATTTCTAACTGATCTGCTGAACAAATAGCTCCAAATTTCTCCATATCTTGTTGTATTTACTGTTTTAGAGCTGCTAAAGAAGTTCAGCTAATTTGATGAGGAACACGTTAAATTTCCTGTAAATTCTTCACAGTAAAAGTCTCCTGTTATTTAGTCATTTAAAAGCTGTTAATATGAAGCAGTAAAGCAGGAAATGTTGGGTTTGCATCCGCGGTAACTTAACACAACTTTGATACGGCTGCCCCTAGGCAGGCTTCCAGAAAGCTGGCCAATCAGAATAGAGTGAGCTCGTGGGGAGGGGGTTCTTAAAGAGACAGGAAGTAAGATTGCCTGTTCGAGACAGAGGCTGAACTGAGGGGCTGCATGAAGGGCCAGTATAAGATAAATAAGGAGTTTCTTGAACTGTGAATCATGCAAAGCTATTCAAGTGGAGTCCCAGAATAAAAATATAGAGCTGGAAATGAGCATAATAGGTCCCCTTTAATCGTTATTTTTTTCTTTTGGTAAACCACTTATTAAATTAAAATAATTATCTATATTTAAGGAAGTACTTTCTAAATTTGTTTCCTATAGTTTGCTGCCATCCACTTATGGTCCTGACCTTTCTATTCAATGATTTTCCTTGGCTCCTTTCATTCAATAGGTCCTCCAAATTAAATGACAAAATATGTAGTTGGTCCATGCCCTCCAGAATGGCACACAGCCTTTTCTGACCTAATGCCCCTATCAGCAGGACGGCGTCGCAGTTTAAAAATAAACAATTTTTTATTTTATGATCTGACAGTGCTATAGTATGGTTAAAGTTTGGTAAGATTTAGGCACAAAAACAACTTATTTGGGGTTAGAAAAACATCATGGTTAAAATAAGTACTTGGTTAAGATTAAGGAAAAATTGTGGTTTGGGTTAAAGTTTAAGGTAAGGGGACCTTTGTTGTCATGGTAACAATAACAACCACTTGGTTACAGTAAGGGAATGGCCACGGTCATAGTTAAAAGAAACAAACGTTGACTGTTGACAGGAAAGGAGAAAGGAACTGCGGCCTCCCATGTTAACATGTTAAAGTGCAATGTTTTGTTTATTCATCCATTCACCCAAACCTCCTGTATCTGCAGACTTTGTCACTGTAGTTCCTCTGTTACTGTGGCAGTTAAGAAATATAATTCCTATGGCCACTAGAGGCCTTTGTCGCTTGATTGTAAATATTTCTGGGCATTTGCTGAAACGACTAATGCTCTCATTTTTCTTGGGAGAACAGTTTCCTTCATCAGTTTGTTTTTTTTAACTATCAAAAAATCTGTAGTGATGTGTACCCAAAAGTAGCACCTGTGCCATCTGCTCCATATGTAAAAAAAACAAAAAAACAAACCCAAACACCAGCTGCCAACAGCTATGACAGATTAACCTCTGAAATACCCTGAATGCAACGTGATGTGACATTGATTCCCAAGCCGTAGAGTGTCTATTGCCTCCATAAAGTGTGTCTGTGAAGTGTCTCTCTATTTGTGTCTGTGTCAGGGCAAAAGGGTTGGAGGGGGTTTATGTCTGCATTCTGAGTGAGGAAGTGTGTAACAGTGTGTGACAGTGAGTCATCGATAGTGAGAGCTAGAGCCAGACACTTCTTAGAAAGCATAAAGTGTGCATGCCCGGACATATCCCTGTCTGTTTATTCATCCGGCTCTCTGGACTTTTTGTGGATCACTATGATTCTCCAGAGCAGAAGGATTATGACTGGATAGTGGGCAGGCACCAGCATCTATCCTGGAGTTATACTTCACCAACCAGTCATTTTTTTTAGCTGATTTCCGCAAGTTGTATCAAACATTGATCATATACTGATCCTAGTGTCAAAGCAGCACAGTATCTGTATTTGTTCTTTCCCTGTGTATTAAAAAGATTATGTTTAATTCCACAGTTTCTGATTATGAAACTCCCCATCCCCTGGTGTTGCACAATTATCAGATATCAAAAAATTTTCTGGAAAAATGACCCCAGCAGTGTACAACACTGCCAATTCAGTTAGTGTTGGAAGTGTTAATTTGACAGAAAGTCAAACCTAAAAAACCTAAAAAAATGTTAATCTTTTCCATTACAACCCCCATGCTTCTTTGCCCATATCAGCCATAACCCCACTAAAGAATGCTAGTATTGCCAACCAATATGTCTAAAATTCAAAAGAAAAAAAAAGCTTCATAGATGAAGACTAAGGCTGTGTTCAGATTAGTGTTGCATGGAAAAAGTTCTCTTTGAGATGATAAAATGGAATACTTTGGTGGTTCGTTTGCATTTGTTGATTTGTAATCAATCCATTTTTGGCCACTGGAAAGGAGAAAAAAATAAAAACAATCTGACAGATACATAGCTTCTACCATAGCCCCAAACCCCAGGAACAGTGCTGGCTTGTGCATCAATTTTGGCCACAGTTGAAATGGCAGGTCACGTGATGCTCTCTGGCACAATACATAACCATTACCAACCATTCTGAGGTCATTATCAGAACATAAAAAGTTGTCAAATGAGATAAATCTTGATTTGTAATGAAATCTTTTATTTCCTCAATCCCTATTGTTTAATGTATAACAGGCAGGGGACATTTGAGGCCACCAGATTTTCCATAATTCAGTTGTAATCATTGTACTCTGCAAGCAGCAATGTGCTATTATTAAGTGTGTTACCATGATGGATACCATTACTGATCCCCAAAATTCCAGTGAGATGCAACCTTGTCCATTTCAGTCATATCTGTTTAGACCTCCACCTTTGCACCTAATGTTTTTGTGATACTGAAAAGCTTTGAGATCATAGATACAATGGCTTATGTTGAACCTAGGGGGCAATTACACTGCAGTTATGCCCACTGTATTTCACTAATTTTTCACAGAATGGGTGTTTTTGTCGACAGACTAATACCCAGATGGGATCAGCTAATCAACAGCGAATGAAAGGCTCATATTCAAAGCTCAGGTCTGGATGGTTCACTCACCTTGGGGCCCCCTCTCTCTGCTCTAAGGGAATTATAGGTCAAACACTTCAGAGCTGGGCTGTTTATGTAGCAGTAAGCAGCTGATATCCATTTTTGGGGGCCCATGTTCTACTGTGAGACATTCACATGATTTATACAATCTACTTTCTTTATTGTGAATTTTGATAACCTGTTGCAGGTAGCTGCTGTGTCTAAAGTCAAGCAGATGATTACATGTAAATCACTGAGGTTTTGATTTTGGATTTCGAACCCTTTGGTTGCATAGAGTGTATTCTTAAATGCATCTTTGCATGTTTGAAATATAGTTTACATTGCCTTAGGTTACACAGTGGATGACACTCCTATTTTGTCTCCTCTTAAATCTCCAACCACATTAGCAACAGCGCCAGAGCAGGAGTAGGGCCCATCATAACAGCTGACATTACAAAATATTTTCAGTGGCTACAGCTCCTTTCCTTGCAAAAGCCAGGACTACATGAGGGGGGAGCTGAGCAAAGCCAAGCTCTTGGAGTATCTTAGTTCATTCTCTCCCAGCTTCACCCCCCCACCCCCAACCCCCCACCCCTTTTCTTTCTCTCTGTCTCTCTTTCTCTTTTCCTTTAATTCACCTCCACTCTGGCCACACACACACTTACAGTACAATAATAAATGTGTTGAGATAATGTGGCTTGGAAACCATATTCAGTCCTCACTTGATTAAACACTGGAATTTTGCATGGTGCCCAGAAATGAGGTTAGCAAATGGCTTCGTTGGTTGCCAGCTTGGAAATGCACAAAAGGAAATCGAGGGAGAACATAGTGTCTGCCGCTTGCTGGCTTCTAAAAGTGCTTGATGAATGTTAGTGTACGTCACTTGGGATAATGCGAGTTAGCTGTGTGTGGACTCCAAATATGGCTGGAGTGTGACTGTTAGAGGTTGTAATGACTGTGCTGAAGTGAGAACCCTGCACAGGGCCTCTCTCAGAAGGTACACACCTCAGCTCTGCCTTTCCTCTGCAGATGGACTCACAATGAACTCTCAGTTTCACCTCTACCTTGATGTTGCATGAAGTGTAGATACACTAAAAAGATCATTGATGCAAATACTTGATCTGTCAGCACTCAAACATGCAATGAGCTTTGTTTAAGAACTATCTTACCTGTTCACTTTCCTGCATCCTTAAAGGATTTCAGGGACCTGTGTCATAAAATCATTGCACATCTTTATGTAATTTAACAATCCTTCATTATGTTTTTGTAGTAAATGGCCCAGTGGCTTTTGCTTACTGTGTCTGATTTATATTTAATGTGATGTTGTTGTTTCTGTCCCTTTTTTGTTTACAAGTTGGGTGTGACACTGTGTCTCTTTTTGTAATTTTATCCCACAGGCCCTCCAGATGCGGAGCAGGCTTGTGAGCCAAGTGTGCGCACCTGGAGTCCCAATTCAAGGGTCGAGCAAAGCATTGTTGGTCTGTCTGAGTGCCCCCTCCAGGGCTGCATGCTCCAGCTGGAGTTCCCCTACCCACTTATACCAGACTCCCTGACTGTGTGGGTCACCTTCTTAGGCCCTGACGAGACAGCACTGCCTGCTATCCATAACATCTTGCTACTGACCGTCAGTGGGGAGAACAGGTCATTGGGCCCCAGTAATGTCTTCTGTGACACCCCACTGACTCTGAAGCTGGACATAGAGGAAGAGGTTTATGGGGTACAGTTTTTCACTATGGAGCAACACCTAGAGATTGATGCCACCCTGTTGGCATCGAAACCAGACTGCACACTTTGTAGGCATTGCCAACCACTCCGCTACCGCCTGTTGCGCCAACCACCCTTCACCCACGCACCACACGGTCTGATTTTGAATGAACCTTCCCGCCGATATGTAGACAGGTGAGTGACCTGGTAGGTGAATATTTTGTGTGACTGCATAAAGTTCTACATCAGTCAAAACTGAGTGTGTCAGCACGATGCATAAAACTCAATATGTTATCTCTGACATACCGGAGTTCAGAAATAACTAAACAACATGTTCAGGGGTTGAAAAAGTCCAAACTTTCCTCCTGGCAGAGGAAAAAGCCATACAATATATTGGACTTGATTTGGTTTGAGACAATTGTTTTTATCCAAAGTATTTAGTATTTTAGAAGTTGAGAATTGCTAGTGGGTACCATTTTGGTTCCTGCTTTGATGTGATGTAATTAGGGATATTTAGACCTGACAGTGAGAAGGTGTTTGTTTATCTGTGGAAACTATTCACGAAAATATGTGCTTGTAATACCAGATATCCTTTTCAATACCCACAGGAGCACTAGCAAGCCACCGCTGCTTCTGCAGTTTCAAATCTGCTGCTCACCATTTGTTTCCTAAGTCACAGGTCAATCGTTGCCCACATTTGTTTTTTCCCATGTTCCATGAAGCAAGGGCAAACAGATGGCTTGTTGAAGGTATTATCTGCACACTGTGGTGAGAGTTTAGTGCTTTGCTTTCATGGAATGTGCTGACTCGATAAAGATTGTGCTATACATGGCACTGCTGCGTGTTATGCCATCTCACTATTGTGCTGTCAGCGTGGTTCACATGAGAAGGAAAGCGCTTGATAAGAGGCGAAAGGATGAGTATGCATGTTATGCACGATGGAGTGATGATACCTGTTTTCCATAAAGTGCCCTCACACAACTTCCTGGTTGAATGGCAGTGTCTGTGGAAGGCTGTCTGCAAAGGGATATATTTATTTGGGGGTTTTGGCACACTTCAGTGATTATTGATGTACTGTAGGTAGTTTTACAGCTGTGGTATATTTCACTAGCTGTGGTTGCATTCCAGTGGTAGTGGTCAGTGGCACTGGCTGACTATTTTCTGTTGTGAGAGCATATGGGATCTTGTCTCTGTTAGATGGTCAGAGAAGTTTTGTAGCAAGTAAGTATGTGTGTTCCAACCATCAAAATCTTTAACTCATTCAAATATAACAACAACAAAACATATATGTAATCTTTATTCTTAAAACATTTATCTAAAAACATTCTGGAACAAAACCTAAAAAGAGGAATTTTAAAAACATCACACTGACTGTCTCACAACAAACATAGCCTTTGACATGGAGGAGTAAAGAGCAAAGTTCCCCCAGATGTTTTGGCATGCCACAAATCCAATGTAAAGTGCTCTGCTTGATCGCCTGGGTCCAGCTGCTGAAATGCTTTTGTTGACCACACAGTAAGTTGCTTCTTCTTCCAGCATGTTTCCATTGAGTTGGATAGAGTGATGGAAGTCTTGATGAGGGGGTTGATTGACCTTCCACTGTCAGGCCATTGGCCTTTACCTGAGCCGGGGGCAAACTGAGCAAGAGGACATCTTGGCTCCTTTGGCTCCATCCATGGGTGGTGGTTTGTTTGGCATTGCTAAGGGCTGGGAGGTCAGGGTGACAGGGTGAATTATGGTGGGGAGTAAGAAGGGTGAACTGAAGAGGAGATGCAGGGGTGGGAGGTTGGGCCATTTAAATCATTGCTAGGCTCGGGGTGGGGAGCATAAGGTGATGGAGGAGAACATTAGGGGGTCAAGAAAGTATGAAGAGACGGTAGGAGGATTTGGTTAGTTTGACCCCATCCCTCTGAGGCACCCTAGCCCAGGCTAATCCTCTCCCTGACACGGGGTTCAGAGCTGTCATTGAGTCAAAGCCTATCTCAGAGCTGATGTGAAGAGACCTCCCAGAGAAAAGAGAGGGAGTGCAACTCTCCCAGCATCACTATTACCCCACACCCCCTCTGTAATCGGACTCTACCCTGGTTCAACACAACTCTTCCCCATTATATGCCCCATCCATCCCCTGGACTCCTCTGCTGACAAGTCTGCTGCTGCTTGAGAACTCAGTCTACCTATGTCTCCTCTTAAAAATAAGATACAAGATTTTCTTGTCCATGTTTCATGCTCCAGCAGTCATCATTGTGGGTACCCTGTGTGTACACCAGTAAAGGTGCCAGTATACACCAACAGAAGTGCAAGAGAAAGAGAAAGAAGCATCCAACAATTGCAGTATCTTTCAGAAATCAAGAATCAGACATTAACGTCCATCATGCAGTGACTGGCTGGGTGTGTGGTGGTGAGAGAGTAATCATGGTTTTAACTTCTCTATCACTCTCTATGTTTTCTTTCTTTGCACAGCTCTTTAAGGCACTTTCCATGTACGTACAAAAGAGGGCAACACTTGAATGCCAGGAGAGATTGTCTGAAAATGTGTGGCCGTTCAGAACAGCTACAAAGACTTTTGCCTTCCAACGTGGTCAGAAAACATGTTGCACGAACTAGTTGTTTTTGAGCATATCCCAGCCTTAAGTATGGAGCAGACTTAATCTTTGTTGGGGAGGCACAGTTTGCCCTTCGATAAAAACTTGATATAGTAATGTATTCCCTGAGACAATTTTGGTTCATTGACAAGGCAAATTTAAACTGTTTCAGTTTTGATACATCGTTTGATTTTGGTATATTGTTTGATTTTAGTAGACTAACTTTTAGTGTCATTGTAAAAAGATTAATCGATATTTTGAAGGCTCTGGCATCATTCTTTTTTAGTTCCCCATCAATTTTCATTCCCTCTCATCACTCATTGATTTTACTTCTTAAATTTTTTCTCTTTTCGAATCAGGCTGACTCGCCCCCGGCAGCATCCAAAACCCCTCTCTCTATAGGATGTTGGACTTAAGAAATGAGCCTTGCATAATCCCCCTAATATGAACCATACAGTATTCATGAGTTGCAGACAGAGTGAATAGTGTAGTCCTTGTAGTGAGTCCTAGGATGTCTGGTGCATCTGAATTTCTTCAGCAATATGTATTCCAGGATAGGAAACACACAAATCATGTATATATACAGTATTATATAGGCAGAAACTTAGACTTACTCCAACAAACTTTATATCAGAAGTGGATTGGCCAGTTTGTAAGCGTGAATGTTCATGAAGAGGGTTGAATTACTTGGTCAGCGGCTGCATAGATAATCATATTTTTGTTTTTTTTCCATATAAAGATAAAAAAATATAATCAATAGCAACAATTTAGATACTTTGCAGACTTATCAGCAGATGACAACAATCTTCAGCTTTCTAGTATTTTTGTGTTTGCATATGTTGGAACTCACAGAGGATATGAACCGTTGTACATGGGTTTTGGGGTGAGCTGGTCAGAATGCAAGGCCTGGTTCAGGTAGGGGGTCGGGTTTCAGAGGGGACGGTAATATTTATCTATCTATCTTTAGTATACCTATCTGTCTACATCAAGGAAATGCTGCAGAAAATAGCACCACAGAGGCCCTCTATACGTGCATTATTTGCCACTAAAAATGATCTCCTATCGTTTTAAGAGTACCTATAAAAGTTAGAATTAGATTGTTTGACATACCGTAGGTGTAAAATGAATAGCAGTGCAACCTCAAATGCATGTCAGCTGCCACACTGTCAAAAGGAGCATTGCCCTGTTTATTGTTCTTGCAGGTGCAATCTAAGATTTTCTTCTCAACTTCCTTAAATTTATCTGCTTTTCTCATCTGGGATCTCTCAGCCAAAAACAACAAGCAGCTACAGAACGGAAACACATCCATATGCATGCTCACACATAAGCCTAGTGCACACATCAGTGAAGGCATGAACACACACAGATGAACACAGACACACACCGACACTCCTCTTACTCTCAGCAGCAGGCACATACGTTCGCACATTCTTCCATGCGTAATCACCTGGTGCTACGAAAACACCTTTGAAAGGCATATTGCATTGCCTTATGCCTGACTTTGAGAGTGAGCCAATATGTACAGGGGTCTTGAAAAGAATGTCTGGATGCACAAAGAAGCACCAATGATGAAATCTTATCACGTGACACCTTGTCTGCGACTGTAAAGTAAAGTCTTTTGTAGTATGAGTTGCATATCAGATCAGTTACATATCATATCATGTCCAGATGAAACTGTGGTTTTATGAATTCTGCGTCATGTGTCAAATTATTGTATATTAACTCCCTTGTCATTCTAAATGTTGTTCTTATATGTTCTTCTCACTAAGTAAGATGGGTGATGGGTGGATGGATAATTCATAGAGCTGTGATAGATCTGCACCATGTCTTCCGTTTCATTCTTCTTAACACAGCATGGCTATTACCACCAAGGTCAGGAGGAATCAAGAATGCACCTAATTGGGAACAGGTTGAATGCCACGTTTAAACAGTTGTTATCACGCTATGAGGAGTAGCACTATTGACCCTGTAAAACCAAAGGTGCATTATAATACCCAGGTAACATATGTTGCTTGGAGGCATACTTCAAGTCTCAGACCAGCACAGGATATAGGAACACTACCAGTGGATTAGTAGATATGCCCTTGGATCTGTATTTATCTTCTCTCTACATCCACAATCTGTTTAGAAATACTTTGTTTGACCATGGCATGGCCTTTTTAAACCAGCAAAAAGACTATCAAACTGACAATAGTCAACTGCTTCACTGTGGAGCTTCTTGCCATTAGATAGCTTTGAGGGCAGTGGCTAGTTTTGTGAGTGAGGTGCTAACTGTATAATTAGTAATCATGTTACTTATAAGACTATGGAGCCCTTTGATAGTGACCTGAGCAATTAGATGGGAGAACTGCTGTCATGTTCCGTGGGAGCCCTTTGTCTAGGAAAGGTGTATGTTTACCTTGCAAACTAGCAAACTGTGGCCAGTTTAATTTGATTAGATGCTATACTTTAAGGCTCAATGTGCTACAGAACCAATCATTTTATCTGGGACCACAGAGAAAGGCCACAGTGCTTTAGTTTGTGACAGGACAGAGGAGTCCACACTCAAGGCCTGCAGGAACTTTTTCAGGGTGAAGGAGCGGCCTTTGTGGTCAAAGTAGGTAGTGATGCATGACACAGAAGGCATCTGAGGTCTTAGTGTAGTCTGGAGAAACAATTGAGGATGGTATGGGTTGTTCCGCTGCTGCTGCTGTCCGGTAGAGTTATTGGTGTTTTAAATTGAAGCAATGACCCTGAAAGTGAAGGAAAAGGACGTTTAGTGAAAGGACTTTAAGGAAAACACTTTGGGATGCTGCTCAATGTAGGCTCAAGGCTCTAACAAGGGAAAGTTGTGGGCCCCGCTTAAAGAAGTGAAAGTGCGTTGGATTATGTTAGCCCAAATTTCCCATTATCCATAAAAAGGAAACTCAAGTGCTTCCTTGCTGCAAAGCAGTATCTGTTTCTCTCTTCTTTCTGTCTATTCTGTGTGTTTGCTCTCCTCAAAGATAAAGTCTCCTACAGCTTGACTTTTCCAGAGGCTAAACTAATTCAATTAGAGGGGGCATGTTTGAGTGTAGCCTAAGGTTGCACCGGCATGAGCCAACATCGCAGAACAGGACATACTGTAGCATAGAAGAGAGTCTGTCAGGTCAAACATTCTGTGTTGATAATGATAAAGCCAACATAAATATCTCATCCTAGGCACAATTTTTGCTGTGGGGAAATTCATTTTGTTATTTGATCTTAAGGTCCATCGGTTTTTATGTTTGGGACAGCAGTGATAACTTGAACTTTGTCTACTTTTGTCTGCCGGGAATGTGATGAACAAACACTAGAGAAATTGAGAAATGAAAATGAGGGGAGGGGGAAACAAAAGTCACCAAACATAGTCAGAGATGTCATGAAGAAGACACTCTTTCCTGTTGTAAATATTTTTGTTTGTGTTCGTTTTAACACACATCACTTGAGGCAGAGCACAAGAGCACACACAAACAAACACACAAACATGTTTACCTTTCATCCTACTGTCCCGTGTATAATGTTTGGACATGGGTATGCAGAATATCTGCTTCTTCATATTCACTACTTTGCAAAAAAATTTCAACTGAACAGTTTGACTTAGGGCTCATCGAGAGTTATGGCTTCCCTGCACATCACTCAAAGACTTTCTTCATTTGATTGCTGACTGTAGCTTTGGCCTTGGATGAAACCTTTGTGGTACCAGAGTAATGTTTGCTGCTGGTGCTGCATTGCACTCACACTGGGGATTATATGGCAGCAGTGGGAATAGTGGTTTATGCCTGTGTACTCTTGTTTAAATTTGAAGGCCGTAGTTGGCAGGCAGTGTGTTACGAATAACAAAGGTATTGTGTGTGTGTGTGTGTATGTGTATGTGCGTGCATGCTTGTGAGTTGCTTTGTGTATGAATCCACATATGCCCTGGTACTTAAATGAACAGTACACTATCCTTGCATGCTTGTCATTGCATTTATAGCATTGCAAAGGGAATTCCAAAATTCGGTGTACTGTACTTTATGGTCCACATGAAATGATCTATGGCTAACATATTGGTCCTGTTTACCCTAGTTTACTGATGTTGTTTCCCAACCATGCACATACATTTTTTTGCCATATACTTAACCAATACTAGTCATGATTACACAAAACTATTATGCATTCCTATCCCCTTATGCATTGAATAATAGAGATCATATAGCATGCATTACAGTACATCCACTTATTTTCCTTATTGTGCTGATTTAGTTACGCTTAGCAAATACCATAGTGTTCTTATAAGTGTCATTAACTGGCCCGCAATTGATAAGGCGGCCAATAGGATTCCTCTTTGTAATCTGACATAGTGATCAGCTGATGTTCAAGCAAATTGGAATAGCAACACCAATACATGAAAGTTAAATGGAAACCTTGTTGTGTGCAGGACAATCTAACTACTTTAGACAACAGTCAAAGCAATTTAAAAAAGTAATTAATAAAAGTAGAATAAAAGAATATATATAATTATATATAATTATAATTATATAAATCTGTATTTAGCATATTCAATAGACTGAGTACACATTCAAATAATAAAAAAGTAGACTGTAAAGAAATTATATTTTATCTACACACACACACACACACACACACACACACACACACACACACACAATTTAGGGCCAAAAACTCTGAAAGCCAAAAAACGAAAACCATAAACGAGAAACCATGACCATAAGTGACAAATCACAACTATAAATGATGAACCAAAACTATAAGCAAAAGGAAAAAAAAGTCAAACTGGAAAGAAAACTGTAAACAATACAACTGCAAATGAGAGTGCTGATGTGAAATCAGTTATCCTGTTTTTTATTGTTCATGATAGTCTAAATAGATAAATAAAATAAATACTTATTGATTCTTTGGTTGCCTTTACATGTTTTTTTTTAAACCTTTATTTTGAGTTCCATTTCCTGTTAACAAGCTTGTTAACATGACACGAACTGTGTAGGAGCTAAACAAAAAGTACAGGCTACTTGTCCCAGGCTACATGTTTATACAGTGCTTGCTTTAAGCAATTGAATCAGAAAATTGTCGATCACTTGATCAGTAACTTACAAGACTCAGTAAACCTGGCCATTTAACAGAATCCAACAGAGATTATTTGACCTAATGGGAAATACAAGAAACATGTAAAGGCAAACAATCGATCAGAGAGGAAAAGTAACTACTTGTCATCATAAAACCGGGACAATTAATGTCATTACAGCACTCTCACTTGCACTTGTTATTTCTCATTTACAGTTTTCTTTCCTTGAGTTTAGTTTTGTTGCTTTGCTTATGGTTTTGGTTTCTCATTTATAGCTTTGATTTTTTTTGTTTATGGTTTTGGTTTTCTCATTTATGTTTTTTTTTTTCCTTTCAGACTTTTTTTTTCAGACTTCCTTATCATGATGACTCAAGAAACCATCATGGCGACTTACACCGGCAAAGTGAGTAGTCCACAATATTTCTCCTGTCCATTGTGTATTCATCATGATGGTTCCTTGAATCACTATGATAAGGAAACAAATCAAAGCTGGACCCAAAGTGGGTAAACTCAGCCATATCAGTGGTTGACCCATGCTCTTGGTAGATGTGCGGAAGTGTGTGCTGAGACAGATGTTCTTATTTGTGTTGGCTTGTGATACCTTAGATGCTAAAAGATTGCTACAACACACACTCACTAGCAAACAGAGCAGCAGTTCTAGTGCTAACCGGTTCCCCACAGGCCTGGTCCGCATCTCTTTCTCAGTGTATGATCATTTACACTTTTTCTCCTTTTCTCCTTTCTTTATTTGTGATTCTTTATCTGACATTTCTTCGAGGATTCATGTTTTCCTACAGTACACAGACTCATTGTGATATTTGCCGCTCTCTGTGCAGGGATGTGGTGCCACATGTTGTGTACACCTATCAGGTTCAAACCATATCCAGCCGGAGTGAGAGTGAGCCCTCTCCACCTCTTGTGCATGAACTGGGGGCACCCTACTGCGGGGATGGACGAATACAGAGGTAACAAACACTGACACACAACTATATATATACAACTATATCTATTAAAATACATGCATACAGATGTTATAAATACCAGTTTTATTTGGTATTAATAAGTTTGGCAGTGTGTGGATGTTTTCTAAGAACTGCCTCCTTCTATTTTAGTTTCAAAGGAGAGGAATGTGATGATATGAACTCTATGAATGGGGACGGCTGCTCCAGTCAGTGCAAGAAAGAGCCCTTCTTCAACTGTGTTGGTAAGTCATATGGACAAAGGTAATCTTAAAGTTGAAATAGGAATGAATGCATTCACTGGTTTAATTCTCTGAATTGGTATTGAGATAAATACTGGAAATGTATCTACATTTACCCTCAATGCACCTTTGATCAAGGTATTTAATCCTTGATTTCTCAAGAAGATCTGCTCTATTGCCACTAGTAGAAGGATGTGGCTGTAATACAATCTTTTACAAAAATACTTCATGCTTTCTCAAGAATAAAAATGCCATTAGATATCATAATCACTTTGACCTCCTGTAAAAAAAATTATGTTATAAAAAAAAAAGAAAAAAAAAGAAAAAAGAAAAAAACAAATCTGGAAATAATTTTGTTTTAAAAGGGTGAGTCATTTTATTTTACATAGTTTAGTGATTGGCATCTCCTGTGTTGTTTTGTTTTATAAATAGATTGATGAATTCCTGTCCAGTTCTCCTGACAGTCCTTTTGCCCCCCTGTTGTGATAGTGTGTGTGTGCGTGTGTGTGTGTGTGTGTGTGTGTGTGTGTGTGTGTGTGTGTGTGTGTGTGTGTGTGTGTGCGCATGTAGAGTACATGCATGCATGCACACACATGTGTGAGCCTCTGTGAAGTGGCCACTTAATCCCTGTCAGATTGCTGGATGACTGCATTGGCTGTGCTGTTTTTCCACCAACTGCAGTGCTCAGGGATGTGTGCAAGTGTGTGTGTGTGTGTTTGTGTGTGTCCCACACTGTCTGACATAGTTGTAGTTTTGCACAGAAATCGGACACTATAATGACGGGACCTTCTGTCCATCTGTCTGTATGTGTGAGAGAGTGCCTGCTTGTCAGTGTGTTGGTAATTGAAAGGGAGAGTTGGATGGAGAATTGACACTAAGTATACAACAGGGCCAGGGTGCTACAGTCTGGATGAGCTTTAATAGACTATTCACACGATCGAGCCGAATTATATCTGCAATTGATGAAATGGACAAGTTGTTTTCACACGACCTCACCTGGCATTACAATCCCAGTGGCTAATTCTCTATAGGGCTCTAAGCCACAATAAACACAGGTGCAGATAAAACAAGGAAATGCAATCTCATTTTCTTTGGTTATATACCTCCCATCACAAAAGTGATATTTTTGGAAGATCAGTTTTTGCCCAACATGTTGTTAAATGTAGCTTGTGGAAGATGTTTTGTCAAAATGTTTGTTTTGTCAGCTTCTGTACTTTTCTTTTCTAAATTTCTTCCTCTAACTCTAGGGCTCTTTTCTTTTTGCTCTTGCACTCAATCACCTTTCCACTTTTTCCGTTATCTGTTTATTCTATCCCTGTCCAAAATCAAGAAGCAATACTCTTTCTCCTTTTCCATCCTTTTCCTCCTCTCTTTAGCTCACACTCTACCTACAGTACAACTCCTGCAGCTTTCACGAGCCACTGTTTGAGCTTCCTCTTGTCTCTTTCCCTTCTCCTTTGCCTCTGTTCCTGCTGAGTGAGTGGCGGGAGCGTATTCTGTATGCCCCCTCAGTAGCCCCTCGTTTCACCATTGCCAGAGCACAGAACTGACTTTAGTTTTTGGCTGTGCTGGGGAGGGCTGGAATTTCGAGGAGGAGGCCCCGGCCAACTTGGCACAGAATGCCGCCTTTCCCCCTAACTGGAACCCCACCGGCTGACACTGCTTTAGCTGAGAGCAATGAGGCCCAGGCAACCTCCCTGCTCTGCTCCCCTCTCCTCCAGCCCATAAGCTTCCAGTTCCAGACCTTAACTCCGGGTGGGATGTCTGGAAAAATTACTGCTGTATCTTTCTTTACCTCTTGACTTTGTCTGGTTCCTCCCCTATACCCCCTTCCTCTCTCTTGTGTTTGTCTCTCTCGCTCTCATGTCATCACTCTCCCCCTTTAATTCTTTCTTGTTTCTTTCTTCCTTTCTCTCATCTCTGTTTTCAGAGCCTCACGTGCTCAAGAATTTATCCTCCTTTTTCCATGCACCTTTTATCCCTTACCTACCCTCCCTCCCTTCTGTATGGTTTTCTCCCTCTTCACCTTCTAAAATAATAGAGATATGGTTAGAAATGATATTCCAAAAGATCAGGGGGCATGTTCTATAAAAAAGGATGAGAGAGTAGTAAATGTTGGAATGTGTAAAACTCACCTGTATGGCTTCGCACAAATAAAGACATGCTAGACAAGGACGAGTCAGGTGGGGGATATGTAGAATCTGTACTCGATCATCACTTTACGTACAAAGTAACTTGCACTATACGGGTCAAACACAGATACTGATTTATTTGAAATGACAACTGTTTTTGCGTTGTCTTTTCACCTACAGAGGAGCCAAGCATGTGTTACTATTATGATGGCGATGGCGTTTGTGAGGACTTTGAGCGAGAGACGGGTGTGATAGACTGCGGACTCTACACCCCCAGCGGTTTCCTGGACCAGTGGGCCTCCACTGTCGAAGTGTCCCATGAGGAGAAGCCCTACTGCTCTGGTGAGGTGGCTGCTGGATACCCTGCTGTTACTAAGGTAAGGTCAAACACAAGCACAAACACACGCTTGTTCTATACACAGTATATATATATTTCATGGAATTTCTGATGTGAGAAAACAATTCCGCAACACTAAGCCGACTAACAAAATACGACAAAAAGCATCAACATGCTTTAAAATTCACCACATGTAGACATGAAATTGAAATTGAAACAAGTTGTCCGTCAATGTAAGAGTATTCTGATATTAAACATACTGGAATATAATAGATCATGTTAAAAAAAACAGGCATTCTGCTTTGTTGTTTGGGTGACAGTCTTTGCTTTCTCATCCATAAATATTTTACACATCAATGCCTCAATGAATCCTCATTTTTGGGGAGACACTTTCAAAACAGCTTCTTTTGCTGGTTTGCCAGTAAAGTAATTTTAAAGATTGGGATATTTAATTAGATGTCTCCCAGGGTGGATGCAGAAGTTTGCTGCTCTCATTAAAGTAATGCTTATTGAAGACAGGACAAGACGCCATTGATTCCACCTAAGCCTGGTGGAAGCATTGATCTGTTGCTGTTGCGACGCAGAGAGGGGCTGATTGCCCAAAACATTAGGGTGATGCATACATTCATGTACACAGACAGACACACACACACACAAAGCTTCACATACATAAAAGTGCATTAGGCTCAATCCTATTTAATCCCCTCTCAAAGGTAAGTCATGTTGTTAGAATATAGAGCACTATCTCCTTTAAATCCATATTTAACATTTCATTTCAATATTGTCCAGTCTCTTCATAGCTTTCAGGCTGTTTGTTCTTCAAACCAAATACAAAAGACATAAATCTGGCAGTATCTTGCTTTTATGTTAAGAGCGACATCAATATGTGTTGTTAAGTTTTATGCGCAGAAATATTTTAACCCTACAAAGGATAGACTTTAAAGGCAGGCATTGAAACTGTAAGGCTGCACACCACTACACTGATAGTGCTGTCTCGTCTGAGTCATGTGTGTAATGTTGGAAGTAGAGCTTGTTTCCACTACTGATGGTGCATTTTACAAGGCCAGTGAAGTAGTTATTCTTGAACAGCTGTGGGCAGGTGCCTTGTTCAAGCACATTTTGGCAAGGATTCACACAAAACAAAGGCAGGAGATACCATTTAACACATTTAATATGTATATGGCACCACTTCTGTCAGAGCGAAAAAGGGAATGTGTTCCAACCAACAACATTGCAGATGGTTTATTCTCAGAGAGGAATGAGACACCAGTGGAACATGTCCGTATAACCATAAAGAAAGGATTTCTGCTGTGAAGGACACATTGTTCATACAAAAAGCACTTTTACTGTTGAGAACACACTGTTCCCCAAGGGTCATATGTGATGAGATCACCTCGTTACAAGGCCACTGACTGTACACTCTATGTGGACACACAAGTGTATGTGCATGTGTGGAAAATATGCAAACGCAGGTTAACAAAACACAACAGTCTTGTCGGTATCTCTCCCCGCCTCTTCGTGTCTCCTTTTCACTCTGTCATCCGTCCAGTAAATCGTGTTTTGCAAAGCTTGCGGGTACACTGTTCCATCAAAAATGGTGTCCTCAAAGCCCCGTTCCTCTCACCGACATCAGTACATGTTGATGTAATCACTGACATTTATTTTTCCACTCCAGTGACATGCGCTACAGCAGCATCAAATACCATCTCTTCAACTCAAAATTAACTTTGATTACACTGTCCTGTCCTTGCAGTTTCAAACACACATACACACATACATGCACACTGAATCGTGCAGACTTGTTTGCTTATGGTAGTCCCTCAAAAAAACAAAATAATGTTACATGACCTCAAATAACTGAGTTGAGATTCTGGTTCAGGCTCCTAAGCAATTGTGCATGCATGCATGTGGCCATGGCGATTGTCCTAGAGGCTCATGCCACAGATGAAGCATGTGAGGATTGGCTCTGGAGATGAATACCAGGCAGTGAGCTTGTATGCGTTCATGGATCCAGTTTAAATGTGGCCACTTTAGAAAAAAAAACATATAAAACACCAGAGCGTGGCTGATCAGTAGGAAAACAAAGATGCTGAAGATGTTACCTATTTTCAAGAGCTTTCAGTGATGTCTAGCCATCTGGTATTTTAATCGGCCATAGAGTGCCCAATGAATAGTCATTCCTCAGGCATCTGGATTGCATTCCCCATCTAGTGTACTTCATTCTAGTTTCCTCAGTTTGTAGGGGGTTGTGTAAATAAGGGGTTTGATTTTCCATGGTGACTTTGAGTAGCTGATCTATGATCTTTGTTGAGATTTTGATGTAATTTTTCTGCGCAATGTAGTCGCACTGTGGCTTTGCTGATGCAGACCCACATGTTGGCCTTGACAAGGAGTTAGTGAGCTGTTGGGGTAGTAAATTGCATGGCAACTCTGAGATGAGTGTCATTAATATGAAAATAGTGAGGCCTGAGAAATGGGGACTGCAAGCTTGTTTTCAATGGAGACAACACTGAATACATTACTACTTTACATTTGAATTGGAAAATGATTATGAACTCAACTCATGAAGTCACCTTCTGTTGTGGTGGAACATAGCTGAGGTTGCTGTGTGACAGAGAAATATGCCTTTTGTTAGTAACAGATCAGTAATTACTGAGACTAAATCTAGTCTGCATGCCACCAGAGAAATGTGTACGGATGTAGACCAGTTTATAAGAAACAACAGATTTCATGAGTCATTATAAGAGAACTAATTGTGCTACATAGAGCTAAAACCTTGTGTGAATTTGATGAAACCGGTGTACTGTCATTACCTGTCCTTTTTCTTGCACTTAACTCTTATTGTCATTCAAGTTTGGTTGTTTTTTCATATATTGCAAGATGTGTATTGCACTCATAGAATTTTATAACATTGCTGGAAATGTCAAGCGTCACTGGATAGTTCATAGTTCATTGCCACTTCTTTAAACGAGGATGTGATTTATACTGTATGACATATTCATCAGTGAAAACACTGTAGCCTTGTAAGAATCTGCAAGGTGGAAAACATTAATTAATCACTCTATTTAATCATTTTGATAATGTACCTTCTACTTGATGTCACCGAGTTATTAATGAGGACCATATTGCGACATAGCATGTCTTCTCAAGAAACAACTGTTGAGAGAGTTGAGTGACCATGCATAAATGAGCTTAAGGGTGACCCTGCCAGGAGCTAAGCTGCTGTTGGAATGGCTCTTGGGTTAAATACTGTAGCATTCGCAATGTGGTTACAACACACTCAATCTCTCTTTGTCATTCATCCTACCCGATCCATATACAGTAAACTTACTGTAAGTGAAGTTACATTTACCACAGTACTAAACAAGTACAAGGAGATTCTTCTGCTTGACAGGATCAGTAATAGAGATACAGGGGGGCACCCGTCATTTCTTGTTGGAGACTTGGCACATCGAGTAACCCTTTGATCTCAGCTAACCACATTCCCGAGACAATGTCATTACCACGGCACAAAGCCAAAATGACAGTAAAGTTCTCTGCTGGAGTTAGTGTCTGGTTAACCACTAGCATCCATCCCACAATATGTACCATTATTGTCCTTCTAACGCTTGTTTGGTTGCTGGTGTGTGTGAGAGAGAAAAAGACAGAGATGAAGGCAAAAGGAAGAGGTTATGAGTGCATAGATGGGTGACAAATTTAAAACAGGACTAAGTCAAAACCTAGTATATGGCTGGACCGTGTCTGACATCTTTGAAGATATACTTAGATCTATTTGTTTAAATGTAATATAAGATGGTAACTTCTTCAAGAATTTTATCTTATAAATGTAAAATTTGGCTAAAATAATGAGCAAATTAATGGCATATTGTTAATTGCAGGAGAAATTAGGATTGTTGAATATTAATAACAAATCATGTTCTTTAAGTAAAATTTCCTTACCATAACATATTTTAAGATCCAACTGAAAATCAGCCCAAAACATTGTCACATACACACTGAACAAACACATGCTAGTGCTTTCACCATAAAATTACAAAAAGAGCAACTGTCTTCTATATTAGGAATATACGTGATAAGCAATATCAAGCAAGGGAATCTCAATAGTTACTTTCTCACCTGAAAAAATGTTAAAACTAAATAAAGTGACATATTAACAGTCCTGCAGCAAGCACCACCATTGCCACCATTTGGTGCAAAATGCATTCTGGGATACTTGGCTGTCACAAGCTGCGGCAGCCTTCGGCCGACCAATGGTATAACGTCATAGCTCAGCTACTCACTCAGTCAGTCACGGACAGTTGCGGTTATAGGGCTGGCTCCACTGTTGTGGTCCAGCCAAAAAACATCAAGTGTCTTAGTAAGGCACGGGGTCACCGCAACATCTTCAGTGCTCCTTGGCGTAGATTCTACAAGTCTCTTGAACTCTACAAGATGGATGAGCACCATTTTGTCAGGCACTTGAAAAACAGGCTGCCTAAATGAACCAACAGCACATTGTCCTGCCTCGTTAATAGCTCACTTCATCCTCTGTGGTTTCATTTAATCATGTTCCCATGTTCATGGCTTACAGCTCTTTGGTAGAGTTGGGCTAGAGATGTTCTTCCCTGATACAGGACAATGCTAAAGTGTAACAAATTCTCAAGTGTTTTATGTTCTGAATGAGTGTGTTGGGGGTAGGGGGAGCGGACAGTACATCATTTCCTTCTGATCTAGTAAACAAGTCCCGTATTGGCTTTGTGTATCAGTTCTGTTTGATGTCTAAAGACAGTGTTGATACTGTCTGTGTGTGTGTGTGTGTGTGTGTGTGTGTGCCTCAGAGAGGGAGAGAGAGGGGCAGCAGTGATAGGAATCTTTGCGGATGCAAGAAAGCAACAACAGCACAAGAAGGCACTTGAGGAGAGAGATCGTGTATCTGCACGAAATCTCAAATGCTATGTACTTGTGTGTGTGTGTGTGTGTGTGTGTGTGTGTGTGTGTGTGTGTGTGTACACGGGAAATACACTGAAATATATTGTAAAAACAGACAAACAGAGATACAGAGGGATACTGAAACACATCCATGTATCCATTAAATCGCATGATGAATGATAAGCTCAATATGCAGAATTTATGCACAAAAGCTGAGCTTTTTTTTCTTAACTTCTAAATCTTCATGCACCAGAGCAAAGCCAAGGAGAAGGATGGGTGAATGCTCCCACATTTAAACCACTGCTGATGGAAGGTTCTGCATAAGAATATTAAAATAAGAATAAATGGTGCATAGAGCCATAAATACATACTGCCTTTTTTGTACACTATAGCGTAGTAGCCTGCTGTCCACCTTGCAGAATGTAAATGTGTGCTAGATCTTTTAGATTTCAAAACATTCATTTTTGGATGATAGAGTGTGAATCCCAGCACTCACCTGTAGAGTTATGTACATTGTTGAGGTAGAAAGCTATTACAATGGCAGTGCAGTAAAATTGTCTTGGGGTAAGATGTACATGTTGAAATGGCAGGGAGTAAATCCAAAGAAGAGGAAGACAATGGAGGAGAGATTGAGATTTGTGAATGAAAATGAATACAAAGGAGAGTGCACAGCAGCCAGTTAAGTAAGAGTAAAGGTAAAGATACATTATATGACGGTGAAATGGCATATACGATAATGTACAGAGTGAGAAACATTGACAAATGACATATGGGGTTAGTGGTTGTAATTGGAGGTAAAACAATCTAGAAATTAGTGTGACTGACAGTCTTGCTGCATTTACAAGAAAATACATCATTGAATAAAAATTGTTGTGAAAGTGGAAAATGGTTCAAAACCACTCTTGTTGGCCATTCCCACATTAAAATGTCCTCAAACGAGCAGTTTGATCCAATCAAAATACCATATGGACACCAGAGAATGTATGAACTTAATAAAGTTGAGTCGCATTAATGATCACAAAAAAATGCGTGACTGCCAATGTAACATTCTAGCCAGGTTTAACAGTTGCGTTGTTTTCCTTTTTTTTTTTTTTTTTAACCTTTTGCCTCATTTAGTGTCAGACCCATAACAAAATGTTGTAGAAAACCTCTAATATGGGGTTACCTGCGAGCGACAGTAAAGTGGCTTCAGCTTATTTATAAGATTCTCCCTTCTTTCCTGATGAAGCTCACACACAAGTACACAGTCAGACAGAGACACACAGGCAAACACACACACACACACACACACACACACACACACACAGTGCCGACTCCATGCAGGATTATAGGGCAGGTCCATAGGGGACTGAAATGTACTACTGCTGTCTTTGTGGAGCAGAACATAATGTTCCCCCACTACCACACCATGGAATATGGTGAGCCAGCTCAACTTGCTCTAGGGGGATTGGATTGGAGAACTGGCCCTAGCAACTAACCTGTGTGTGTGTGAGTGCCCATGTGCGTGTGCAAACTGCTTTCCTTCATGTACATGTGTGTAGATGAGTTTGTGTTAGTGGGGAGTGCGCATGTGCATTCAAACTTTAAGATCAAACAGCAAGCCAGGTGATGTCTCCAGAGAGGGCTGCTGCCCAGGCAATCTCTGACGCAACCCCTGGGCACCCCTGGAGAACACTCCCCTTAATTATACATAAGCAACAGAAGGGATAACATTTTAGTCCTCTCACGCTGCAAGAAATCGCCTATATATGAAGTTCACCCATCTTGAGATGTAAAACAAACATATGGGGTCTGAGTTAAATAACCCCCTCTATATTCATATTTATGTAGGTAATGCTTAAGAGGGAAAGGATAAGGAGAGGAGAGGCACTATAAAATAAATAATTCCTGTTTGTAAAAACAAGGAAATAATAACTGGCCCAGTTTTGTCCTACAGTAGGTCCCAAAAAAGTAGGCGGCATGTGTACATTAAGTGATGGATACATTTATGAAGGCTACTGCAGAGCACATTTCCACACATATTCCTGTATGAGCAAACAAACAACACAGGCAAACTTGCACATACCACTGCACAAGCTGTAACACACACACACACACATCCACAAAAACAAAAGCTCATACAGTAGCTGAGCTGTTGCTTTCAGCAGTACAGGAAGGCCAGCTTCTCTGGCACTGTGTCTTCTCACCAACATTCCCTCAAACCGCACAGCCCTCGTCAGGCACGGTGCCAGTGACATAAGCGTGTGGTAACATTAAAAAGAAACCTCTGGGATGGCGTTCCTTTTTCCCTTTTACTTTTCCCGTTTCAATTATTATTGTGGTTCTGCCATGTGGAAACCTCATTGTGGCTGGTGTATTTTTTCATGGCACTGATGACCCCCCATAACATTTTCAAGCTGTTAATATGCAGGGTTTTGGCCCTGTTTTATTGAGCAAAGGGGGCCACTGACTGAGGGACATTTATATTCTCCGCAGACCCATCTGTTTTCAACTTGCTGGCATTGTACACTCACCAATCCCTATACATTAGTTTGTGGTCTGTGTTCCCTGCCACCCAGTCACTACTCATGTCTGCCCTGATGAGATGTGGATAGGTAAACTGCATAATTGCGCTCACTCACTAAGTTTTACTGCCCGTTCTCAGTAGGCCATGGAAGTCGCCCATCATTAGCCCCGGACCAATGAGACGGTGAGTTTCAGTGGGTATGGGTGGGGCCGGGTGACAGGACATTACCTCACACACCAGGCGCTCACCAGCATTCCAGTAAACCATGGGATGGTGCTTGGAAACTCATACTAGTTTCTCTCTGTTGCTCTTTCTCTCTTTCCCTCCACAAATGCCTCACAGATGCTCACCCCTGCTTCCCAAGCTCAGGCTTCAAATTCATATATATGGTTTTAACAAAGAGAGAGGGGGGAATGGAAAAGAAGAAAAAGAAATACCTTTTGATGGAAATAAACACGTTTTAGGAGGTGCTGTGACAAGATAAATATTCACATAGGAAATTGTTTTCTTAATGTGTCCAAAATTTCCATAAATCCAGAAAAAAGGTTGCTGTCTGACCTCACAGACGCCTCACAACAATTTGCACAGCAGGTATCTCTGACTTCTGGTGTACCAGTGTTTACATTGAGTCATATAAAGTGATTGGATATATGACTCAAAATGCATCAACAGTTTATTCACTGTAGTTTTTATGTTTACTGCTAAAGTGAATGAATGAATGAATGAAGGCTAAAACCATGTACAGAATATTGAGATTTAAGGCGATGGGGTTGGAATCATTTTGGGAAATTGGAACTTGTAGATAAAGGGGATTGGGGGAATGTTGGTTGACAGTCCGGACAACAGTGAACCAGTGTCCTTTTCTTTTGCGCATTCTGCCACATGGTACACAGTATGTGAGACATTATGTTGTCATGAAGGCGTCCTCATGTCTGTCTGTGTGTAGATGGGATATGCTCCCATGAACACAACTTCACATCTCAACAATTCATAATGGTAGCATCATACTTATATAATGTCAGCATCTTTTAGCTTTGTGCTGAATACTAATTCCATACGTTAAAGGAGACATAATGTGATTTTCTTTTATATTTATACTGTTATGATGTCGGATATCTATGTTAAACATGGTCAAAGTTCCAAAACTTGAGATGAACGTATTTCAAAAATGTTCCCTGCAAATCAAAAGCCAGGTCTTCAGCCTGTCCTGAACACTTTGGTACAGGTTGTTGCTTAGGCTCCATGAGTTGCTCACATTGTCCATATTTTGGATTGGATTTGGTTTGAACATGCACAGATGTATTTGAGAAGTTTCCATTTCAAGTAAAGAATAAGAACAAGAAGTGAAATCCTACTTCTACTGTTTGTTTACATAGCCTACGGAGCCGCAGCTTACCAATCAGAACAGAGTGGGCTTTAAAGAGACAGGAGCTAAAACAGCCTGTTTCAGACAGAGGCTGAACTGAGGGGCTGCATAAAAGGCCAGTATAAGATAAAAAAGGAGTTCTTTGAATTGTAGTCATGCAAAGATATTCCAGTACAGCCCCAGAATATAAATATAGGCCTGGAAATATGCATTATTTGTCCCCTTTAAGAACAAGTTCATATTTATACCTCAGATGATTTGTGAAGATGTTGACATAGAAATATTTGCTAGTTAATGTATTACAGGAACTAGCTTAATTATTGACCTTGTTATGTGTGGCCTGGCATTGTATGCCAATTTGAAAAATTACCTATCTCTCTCTCTCTTACGTATTTGTGTTGGGCTCTGTTCAAGGCAATGCACAATAAAGAGACCTGTATATTGAGTGACAAAACTGAGTCAAGCTTAGGTCTTCCTCAGGCTCCTGGGCTGTCCTCTAGGGTTTGGAGGATACAGGGAGGACTTTGCAGGGCCTCCTAAATGTCTGAGGGTCTCAATAGTCTTTCAAGGACATATGGCCCATGTTTATGTGTGTGTGCTGGTGGGGTTTATTGATTTGGATCCAAGATAGGACATTTAGAAAACCTGGAGGCTTCAACATCAGTATCAGCACCAAGATAGGTGCAGCATATGTGTATGTTTGTTTGAACCTGTGTACGTGTTTGTACATGGATATGCGCTATGTGCCCTCTGTAGAGGTGATCTAACTTCACACTGGCACCAGATTTCCATCTCAGGGGGAAAGGCTGTGGTTGAGTTACATTATGCTGTTAGAGCCATTATTATTGTCATTACTCTGTCTTTACTAAGAGCGCCACTCTCTATTTCCTTCCCCTTTACGTTTTGCTTCTTGCTCTTAATGAACGTTTTTACTGTACAGACATATTGTCACGTTAATGAGTCTGACAGTTGCACTCTGTCTTTCTCCTCACCTAAATCTCCTTTGGTTTCCCCTTGGCTCAAGACGCTTGGCTCTCCTTTTATCTAAAGCGGTGATTTACAAACACTAGTTTGTTTCTACAGACCAGGGTTGGCTGTTTTCTGCCACTCTGACTGGCCAGCTGGTACAAATTAAGACTGTGTGTGTATGTGTGTGTGTGTGTGTGTGTGTGTATTTTTGAGTTTAGGAGTTGAACTCATCTGCAGTGTTGCTGATACTGTTTTCCAAGGAAAGCGAGAAGCTTTTTCCAAATTGACATCTCAACATTTGTATTTATGTACTTGCGAGGAGACTGTTATGTTCTTGTTGTGAAATAGAACAAGGGAAACATGTGTTTTGTGTAAGTTGAGGGGTAGAGGTTATCGGAGCTAATCATTTTCGGCTTGTTATTTTACGAAATGGGCATCCCCTTTGTTTCTTTTCAGATTAGTGAAACAAGTGCTGCTTTAAGGCAAATCTCTTTAAAACAGGCATTATACATTATCAGCGATACAACTTTAGGTTGTCCTTTAACAGTTTTATTCATCTGCGTTTTACTTCACAAACAACAGATTTACCATCTCCTCCCCTTCTTTCATCCAACTGAGAGACTTTATAATCTTTGGACTGTCTTTTTGTCAACTGATCCTGCTGTGATACTGTAGTTTTAATCAAGCACTCCATTTAAAGGTCTGCTGGCAGGTGGTTTATTTTATAGCCATAACAGATTGAAAGAGAGCAAACAAAAATATGTCTATGCTTAGATGCATATGTGCTGTTTCTTTACTTTATTTCCATCATATGCACAGTAGGGTGGCCCTGAATACCATATTCTACAAAGATTCAGTAAATAATGTATTTGACACCGATTACTTTTTCCTTCAAATGTTAGGCTAATAAAAGGCTCATGCCAAAGACATTGCAGAGAGATTGTTTTGTATTTGTCAATAACAGGTATATTTTCTATTCTAGAATAATAAGTTTATGCAGCAATAATACTGGGACGTTATGCTGCTGCCACAGTTGCTAAATTGGTTGAAGTTGCCTTTGTGTATTAATAATTGTAGCCATATGTTGTGAACTTGCAAATTCTGCGTAAAATGATCAGGTTTTGGTACTTAACCTGTGATAAAGTGAGTGCTATAAATGTTTCTGGGCTCCCATCCCTCTCTCCTCAGTGCATTAATCAATGCACGTGCCTTTTACTGTCCTTTGGGACTTACTTTTGAGACTGCATTTACCCCAGTCCTTAAATAACACCTGATCATAGTACAAATGAGCCACAGGAATTTTTATCCGTGATCTTCAGCAGTCTGAATTCATTTTCAGTCTCCTAGTCTAAAGAAATGACGGGATGCAAGGTTTTTTACACATTTTCTAGCAACATGAAAGCATTTAGATTAAACTTTCTCTGCTTATATTTTACACATAGAAAATACATAATGATGTTTTGTAATTCAAATGTGATTTTATGGTTTTAGTGTAAAGTTTCTGTGAAAGTAGCCTTATTGTTAATGTAAAAAGCATTTAGTTTTGATGCGTCATTGTAAGCTCATTCACAGTGACTTATTTAGTAAGATATTTCAACAATAGCAACAACCATAGCAAGAAAAAAAAAGCTTTTCAAAAATGTATTTGCTTAAATATGAATTAATGTTCAATTAAATTACAAAGTCCGAAACTGTTGGTGTGATCTTCTCAAAAGATAAAACTTGGGTAGCACTAAAACACTGCTACTTTTGAAGAGAGTGGGACTGGAATTTTCTAATGTATGCAAAAGCACTGAAGCATTGTTGAAGTTATAATAAAAATCAAGGTTTGCTATGCTTTACGTATTTTACAAAGTAATGCTTGAATTGATGTTGGCAACTGAAATAGCTTTGTGTCAGATATGTCAAATACATAACCAAAAGGAACAAATCTGAATGCCATCTTTACTATTTGGGCAGCCTTATTTGTAGATCTTATCATGAAGGGAAAACACATCTCAGAATTCATTTCAGTTTCCTATACAGTAAGATCTGTTCAACGATGTTTTCAAGAGAGAGAACTGGCATGATAAGAGAAAAAAGGGGTTTGGACTGTAACATAGTGCCTCAAGAAAACAAACAAACAAACAAACAAATAGAGGATTATGAGAGGATGTTTTTTGTGGCTTATCAACACTTATGTTTTTAAAGCTTGAACTAAAACTAAACTAAAATAGATCGTTAAAATAAGAAAATATGGAAACATGCAGAGTTTAAAGCTAAATTTTTTTGTATAGAAAATAAAAATTGAAAGCAGTGACACTTTGGTGCAGAGTTTAGCACTGCTGACTCACAGCAAGAATCCAGACCTGGCCAGCTGGGGTGTTTGCATGTTCTCCCTGGGCCTGTGTTGGTTTCTTCCAGGTGTCCAGGGTGTAACCCGCCTTTCACCCAATGTATGATGGGATAGGCTCCAGCCTGTGACCCTGCAAAGGAGGTGTTAATGATGGATGGATGAATGGATAAAATTTGAAATCGCGGAACTAAGCTGAAGGGGTGCAATAGTGTATTACCATCACCACCCTTTCCTCCTCTTTTAATGACTGAATCAAATCAATGACAAATCTATTTAGAGTGCTCTGACTCGTGCCATTGCATGGGGAGGAGGATGTAGGAAGTGTAACGACCCATGGGAGACTTGTGAATTGCCTCCCACTAGTGTGATGGTTTACGGTGGGGGGGAGTGTTTGCTTGAGGGCAGAGGTTTTTGGCATGCTAAGCAGTGTTTGTCTGTCTCAAACAGTAAGTTGTTAGAAAAACACACCCAGAAAGGTGAGAGGAGGAGGAGGGGTGTGGAGGAAGGTGTAGCTAGTGCCACCTGTATTTACATGAATAAGTTTGCACGTGGAAAGGGTTTTGTCACCCTGCTCTGTCGAAAAAAAAAAAAAAAGGTTAGCAATGGAAACCAGCTCCTCTTGACTTCAATTCTTCATAATCAGACCTATAGTCACTGCAGCTGTGTCCACAAAACCTCAAAATAAAATGGAGGTCTACATGACTGTACTCAAAAAGACTCATGGTGATGGATCTCAGGTGTTTGTCACCTGCATTTCTCATTTCTGCCGCTTCAGCTCTAAGCAGAAAGGTCATGTCAACAGATCCAGGGGACAGATATATGGACAGATAGCTGGTCTGGCCAGTTTTCCACGGTGGCAGGATCCTACAGTAGCCTCTCCAGCAAAACTCTCATGTTACCGGTGTCTCATTTCACTAGCTCAGGGCAGCGGGCGAAACTCACCGTCCTTGAGTGTCTGCCCTCCCTCCCCTTTATCTGTGTTTATCTTCAATAGTCTTTTACTACTGTATCCATCTATCACCTCTGCTCTCACTTTTCTTTCTTTTTAATCACAGAGTGTTCACATCATCTCATTCCTGTTTTCTCCACATCCCTTCTCGCTGCCTCGCTGAACATGGCTCACCCTCCTAATGTAGCTAATAAGGTGATGATGTGTAGGCCACAAATCCTAGAGTGGGTCCTTTGATCTTCTGTATGTCAGCAAAGCCTCAATAATGAGGTGACTCTGTTTGGTGAATTTATGATGACTGGGTAAAGTAGTCATGATTTCAATTGCATTCCTTGTCCTTTTAAAGCTCTGTCTTCCCACCAACACTGCAACCATAGAAGTAAGCAAAAATGAAAACAAAAAAATCAAAATACAGAAAACAAACAAACAAAGACTAAAAACAAAGACTAACAAAGACTTTTTAAAAGCTGTATGGTTTTGGTTTTCTACCTCCTCCGTATGCCTTGGCCTGTGGTCACACCAGATTTGGAAAAAGGGAAATTGGGTTGAAAGCTGGTTAACAAAATCATCCCACAAGTTGAAAATGATACACTTCTTTATCAAACATTTTGCCTTTTCTCTTTATCCCTGTCCTTGCACTCACTTTACAACCACCACACCCCTCCCCTCTTGCTACTAGTATTCTTTAAAAACAAGAATACAAACAATCAGGAGGGACAATTCCCACCCTCTTCCTCAAACTGGCTTTACATTGATTAGTAATCTCTACATTCAGTCTCTTTATTTGGTTTGAGGAACAAACATACCTTTTCTTTAGTTGAAGTTGTAAAAATGGTTCAGGACTGGATCTAAATCATTCTTGTTTTTCACAATTAGCTGTAACTTTTAGTGCAGCCAGAGCTTGTGTTGTCTTTGTTTTACATTTAAACATTTCCATTGTCATCTCTCACCAAAATTTAAAAACTCTATATATTCCTTTGCTGGGATAGACCTCTGGTCACACTGAGTGTACTAGCATTTTTGTGCATATACAACCCTCTGGGACTTTGAATTTGAAAATCTTATATTGAAGGCTGAGTCTCATTGTTATACAGATCAGATTTCACACAGACCGAACTCTAGACAGTTCCAAATACATGTGATTAGCATGTCAAGGAAACCTAGACCACCTGCCAAATGATGGCTACTACACATAATTAGTGAATGTGTTGCATCTGTGAGACACAGGTGACTTATTCAAGTGCTACACCGAATCATGGAAACTCTCTGAGGGTGTCTAGTGGGCAGGTGTGGCATGACAGGGTTTAAAAACACATTTCAAGGTGAATACACAAAAACACACAGAGATAAGTAAGAGAGAAGAGGAGAGGGGAATATGGGGCATATGACGCATGACATAGTGCTGTGTTTGATGATAAGACACAAATAAACAGTACCACACAGAATGCACGTCATCTGCATGTCCGCCCAGACAGAAAACAGCTGACAATTGTGGAAATAAAGGGGTCACAGCATTGTCAAAAGGCCAAGACTGTTACCAAACTGCTCATTTCAACTTCATTTTAGCACGTGATCTCCTGAACTTACTACTCTGCACCTTTTCCCAGCTTTGAGGTCTGGTGTATTGTGATGAGAAACAAGTTGGCAAAAGCATCAAGCTTTTCAGAGATGATATCTGACAACAACAACTGATAGGAACAGAGATTGTCAAAGTGTAATTGCTTGCTGCCTAGAATTACCCTGTTTGCTGTTTCAAAAAAGCAAAACAAGAAGCAAGTGGAATTCTTCCTAGTTATAGAACCAAAGATGCCATATCACAGATCACAGATGCTCCAACTGTTGTTGATACACTTTTTTTTGAGATAGGATGTAATTCGGAAGTAACTTTATCTTCTATTCTTTTTATGTTTCCCTAGACATGTCAGTCCAAGGTGTTTGATCTATCAGATGGAGTGTCCCAGTACGCATGGTTCCCTTGTCGTGACAGCCATAAGTCATCCTGGGGAAATCCTAACTATTGGCTCAAGGTAAGACCTATATCCATTGAATATGTCAGGTGACATCTCAGACACTTTTTGAGAAAGCTAATGCATTTTGGTGGAGTGCTCTGGCATGTGAAGAAAAATGGACAGCATTATTTACATTATATATAAACATATTCCACAATAATAGATATAGAAGGTGTTGTACACCTTAAGAAAATAACTTAAAGAAATGAAACAGCACTGACCTCACTTTTGGGACAATGGTTGGTTGTTTTCTGTCCAAAGTGCAAAGACATAGATTAGCTTCATATCACTAAGGTCCCATGTATAACAAGCTTCAAACCAATGTTTTATGCTTGCTTGTGGTCTTAACACTAAGACTGTCTGTTTTGGTCTTCTAAAAAAATACTAATGGTGATGCTCTTGTGAAGGGTTTATATTGGTGTATGTCACTGTTTCACAACTCCACTTTGAGTCATGGAGTTCCCTCAGTCTACCCTCTGGACTGAGGCTACCCTCAGTCCATTACATTTTGTGCTGGGACTCAATGCAGTGCAATTGTACATAATGGCATCCTTACAGTGGCTGACAGAGTACAACACTCTTATACTTGAAGAACACAAGCCAATGCAGAAGAAATATGCACCAATTGGACAACACATATGATTCAAATTTGTACTTAAATTTCATACATTTTCTTTTCTTTCATTCAGGCCCACTTTTCTCATCCCATGGTGGCAGCAGCAGTGATTATACACCTGGCTGCTGATGGGACTGACTACGTTGACCAGACTCAGTGTAACATCACTGTTCAGCTGGTGGACACCAAGGAGGGCATCCATAGTCTTGGTGAGAACTGTCTTAAAGTATATACTGTACTTCCAAACTGAATCCACCTCATTCACCTTCGGGGTCAGATTGCTAATTATGATTCAATCGAAAGCTGAACCCTTAATCTCTTCTCCAATAACTTTCCACAGGTGAGTGGCACCTGAGCTGCCGCACCAACCCTTTGGTGATCCCAGTGAGCCATGACCTGTCCGTAGCCTTCTACCACACCAAGGCCATCCTGGTCATGTTTGCCTCTGAATTTGTGGCCATCTCTGGTGTAGGCCTGCGCTCCTTCCAGTCCTTCGACCCCATAACAATAAGTGGTTGCCAGAGCAATGAGATCTACAACCCCACAGGCCAGAGGTGAGGCCAAGAAATAACACTGGTGCACATGAGGCCTACACATGTTATATGCATCTCACAACCAAAGACATGCAGATGAAATCATAAGATTATCTACACAAGCATGTAGCCACACACACAACTTCCACCATTTCTTGCCTCTCAGGTACAGGAATTTTTATTTGGAATCATATTTTCTCCAATTCCCTATATTTACTGTACTACAAACCATCTAAAACTACATAAACTATCAAATAACCGTTAAAAACCACCATAGATTATTCTTACCCTTCTTACGGAAGTCCTCATACAACATGGATAATTACAATATAGAGAAAAAGAATAGTAATGTGAAGAAAATAAATTACATAGCATGTTATATTAGGTAAATATTAAGTTTAATAAGTTAGAGGAAGATAAAATAGAGTTTCAGGCAAGATGTGAAACTGTTTGGAGTGGATCAGAGAGGATGTCAAGGAACTTCTAGGTGCTGCCAAGCACTGGTAGGACCTCAACCACAAAATGTCTTCTCTACCACAGAGACCTGGAAAGTTTACAGACTACACGTACACACAAGATGCAATTCAAGGGCGCCATTCACACAAAAGAAGAGGAGATATAAGATGCTAAAAGCTGTTTTTATATGTGTGTATTTGCGCCAGAGAAAGGGAGAGGCATACTTTAATTAATGATGCCAACAAGCTGTTTAATGTTAGACATCTGCCCAAAAGGTACAGTCATAACAGTAAAATGTTATAGGTAACAAATAGAGTATCACTGGAAATTTAAGTTGGAAAAAACTTTCCAACAAAGGAGCTGCTGCGTTGCCTCCAGCTCTACATGTTGTTTACCACCTCAGTTTGTTTTGTATTGAGTTCGGCTGAAGTGCACACTGTATACAGATTTCCTTTTCTTTGAAAAATCCTGCCAAAATGGACATGCTTCTCCTGTAATAGTGTTTGCATTGCTCGACACTGAGGCCGTCAGTTGCTGTTTTCTCAATTTGAACTAGTTTATTAAATAAATGACATGTCGATACAACATCAAAGGTAATGTCGTGGCGGTATTCCATATTTGGACATTTTTGTGTGTGTGATGAAACGATTAGCAACAGCTGAAAACTGAGAATCTGAATCAGGAAATAAAGAAGATCAAAGTAAAAAGCCATTAACAGTTATTGATAACATTTTAATGTGCAGTTCATAAGACCAATTTAGCTAAAAATTCTCATTTTTTAGTTTCCTGATACCTTTCATTTTAACATCTAACCGTAGGATGTCAAGTCACTCCTCGCAAACATAGCTAAACCAGGCTGCACTCACGCAAAAGCAGTCACAATTTACCAATTTCCACACCACCGTCATGCATGAGACAATTCATGCTGATGATGCTCCCACAACCCTTTCAACACCAAATGCACTAATAAACATACCCATACACAACGAATGGATGGTCGGGGGGTCTGTGTGGAGAGATAGAGCTGTTTGTGGCTTTTGTTGTGTGCCAGTGAGACATCCAAGAGCACCTAAATAGATTAAAACTGCTGTGTATCTGCATCAGCCAGGAAATTACTTGTTACTGCACACACACACACACACACACACACACACACACACACACACACACACACACACACACACACACACACACACACACAGACAGACTAGTTGCTTTCTCCCGGAGTTCTTGCTGACTTTCCTTTCTTTCATATTCTCTCTACTTTATCTAATTTCCACACACTTGAAAATGATTGTTAATATTTGTATATAATGGCAGTAAACTTATCTTTAGAAATTTTGACTTGCTGCAAGCTGAATATTATGATGTAGTATTATCATCAGTTACGTCGTCTATACCTTACTTTCCAAGTTTCTTGTCTCTCACTTCCATTTTACCTCTCTCTGTCTTTCTCTCATTCCCATTTCCTTGCTTTTCCACATCTCCCCTCCTCCTCCTCCTTATCATATCTGTTATCCCATGCTATGTTCTCATCCTTTACTTTCACGTCATCTCGTTCTGTTTGCCATCTCCCTCTTAATTCTCCCCTTTCTGTGCCTCCTGCTGCCGCTTTCCCTCTCTCATTCTCCTGGGCTGAGCAGCACATTTCCCGTAATACTTATGCCTCCACAAAACACCACATCCCCTTTTCCCTGAGTTGTTAACAACAGCAGCTATTAACATTACTCCGTTTTATGTTCCATGCTTGTCTGCAAGCGCATGCACATGTATGTTTTCTCTTTTTTTCCTCAGTTTTTCACTTGAGTCTTGCTTCACTTGAATGTTTTTTTCTTAAATTTTATACTTATCATTTCCTCCTACATAGAGAATTGTTGAGTTATGTTTGTTAGTGTATGAGGGATATTCACACAAGTTTTTGTTCTGTCCTCCCTATTGTTTTCTCTATTTTTTGTGCTGTATTGTACTGTCCTTCTCATTCACAAGGGAGGAGGATAGTTTTCCAGGTAGTTAATTGTAATTTATGTCAGAAATTCCAGAGTGACTAGCAGAAAACCACAAAGACATTTTGTTCCAAGCCAAGTGTCCACAGAGAAGGCTTTCCTAGTTTGTCCTCAAAAAGCCTAGATGTAAGGAACTGCTACTCCCCTGTTTTCTATATGCAGGGCACTAGCAATTCCCCTGCATATAGAGGCTGAGCAGGTTCCCCTCACCTGCTCAGCTTAGCATCTTGTTAACATGAGTGTTTTATTTTATTTAAAGGACAATCTAAGAGATTACTTTTAATAACAGGTTTTTCTTCTCAGTGTTATGTTGGGAGGGGCAGTGAGGTTGAGAGGATATAAGGAACACTGTAGGTGCATAGAAGGTTTGCATCATAAATAATTTGAAAGTATTAACATAGGGATAATTAAAATTATGTCTGCAATTGAAGCAGTAAAACAGAAATGTATGAAGACAGTAAAATAGATACTCCATTCTTGCAGGAGCAACTTGAACAATATTTCTCCAGACTTGTATTTTCTTTCTTTCTCTCTTTGCCCCCATACCTTCCCCACTTTCTCTTTCCCTCTTTCTCTGTCGACTTCATAAGGGAACCCTATACTGTAGAATGTGGACTGTTGTAAAAAGGTGCCTTGGGCATCCAAGCATTCCAAGAGCATTAAATGCCTTCTCCATCAGGCTACCAACACAGAGCTGTGGCCAAACACTGCTATTGTAGCCTGCTCATAATATATCCTGTCGCTCTTAATTCACAAACTACACTCTGCTGTGTGTGTGCGCGCACACAGACACCCCTTTCATGTGCACAGCAAATATGGCAATCTTTTCTCCATGTGGTTTATTGATTTGATATGTTAAGCAGTCATTGATGGATGGATGTGGTTGACTAAATGTGTAGCTTTTCTGTTTGTGAGCAAATGTGTGACTGCTTCCATGTTTGAATGTCTGCAGTGTTATATATACTCTAAATTTATGTTGGTTGTAACTTTGAATGTGGTGTTAAGTTTCTTTTCCTCTGTTTGTCTCTCTCTCTCTCTCTCTCTCTCTCTCACTCACTTTCTTTTACCACCCCCACATGCACACATGCTCCCTCGTAGTTGTGTACATTATTCGTGCGAAGCCATTGACTGCCAGGAACCCTTAATCCGCAATGCAGAGCTCAAGTGCAGTAGCCCTGGCCGCCACTTCTTCAATGGAGACCGCTGCACCATCTCCTGCAACTCTGGATATGTCTTGCAAATCCACCAGGATGATGACATCATCAAGAGCCAGGTAAGCACACTGCTACACACATGTTTAGACACACACATGCAATTAAAGAACACAGTGCGCAAAGAGGCAGACAAATGCATAAATGCACACATGCCAACACTTAAGTGCAAAAGCATCTCAACAGCATATGGGGACATGTGTGCAAACATGAATTTGTGAATGCACACATGAACATGCAACGATGAAAACTCCAGCACATGAGTGGCCATAAAAGAGAAGCACAAACACGGTTTCTCTCTGCTCTTCTCTCCATCTCTGCATTTATTTTGT
Organism: Thunnus maccoyii; assembly: GCF_910596095.1. NCBI lineage: Eukaryota > Metazoa > Chordata > Actinopteri > Scombriformes > Scombridae > Thunnus > Thunnus maccoyii. The sequence goes on from NC_056551.1 coordinate 16,592,943, forward strand.
CACCTGCAAAAACTAGGCTTGGCACGGCAAGCCTCTAGGGAGAATGACATCATGGACATCCAGGTAGATGAGTGCTGCACTGAGGAGTGGAGACGCCCCAGTCTCCTCCTCTTGCTGGCTAGCTGCACATACACATACGCCCATACACAAACACACACCCACACACACACATGTACATGCACGTGCACATACCTCACATATTCTGTAGCACAGACATAATAGTGTTTAGTCTCTTGCTGAGCATGCTGCACCATCACCTCAAACAGTCACTTTGTATCGCTACTCCACCGGGACGATGACATCATCGCATAGTGTCTGCTCCCTCTCCCTCCCTCGCTCCATCCCTGCTCATTTCGCACACATTGAAGTCACCGTTAAAGGGCAGAGATTTGCTACCGCTCTCACACAGCAGCACACATTCAATGCTTGCGTGTACTGTAGGCACCAACACACATACGGTAAAGTACAGACAATCTCACTCTCAATCAGGACACAGATGCAGGCAAATGCAGTATACACACAGATGCATGCACACCACAAGTAAATAAACAAACAGGGTAGTTGACACCACATCATAAACCTTTTGGACTGCATCCAAGCTGCTGTAAAGGCCGTATAAACGCTTTATCCCTCTCCATGGCTCTGTTAAGCAGTCTGCAAGATAATCTATTAATGCTCCCTTAGAGAGATGGGAGGTTCAGAGAACAAGGTAAATTTTGTTTTTATGTGCATTTGAGTCCCGGGAAAATATGCCTGTATGTGTTGGTGTTTGTGTGTAAGGGTGTAAGGGTGTGTGCGTGTACCAGACAGAAAATTGAAGAAAAGAGAAGAAGAGAGGAAGAGTTTTACAGAATTAAGAGGGAAAATAAAGACTTTTTTTTGGTATTTGGTCAGTGTTAACAATGTGTTCTTTCTCCCATCTTTCACATGGCTGTTTCTGGTATCTGTAACTTGTCATACAATAACTGAAGGGTTTCTATAACCACAAAGCCGTTCAGCTGTCCCTCTGTCTTCCCCTAAATGCCCATATTTACACATATACACACAGAAATAAGCACAAGTATGTGTGTGTGTGTGTGTGTGTGTGTACATGCATGGAAGCACATTTACATCCAAATACATACATGTGGTATGTACAAACACTATCAGAATAGTCCGCCATTGAGTCTGCACAGACTTCTAATTGCATTAGATTTTGATTGACAGTGCACTATGTGGCTATTCATCAATGCCAATTCATTTAGTGATAAATTATGCTTTTCAGAAAGGGAGAGGCAGGAAAAGTACAGAGAAAGTGGGGTGAAGGGGGGACAGGAGAGAATAGAAAAGGAAGCAGGGCTGTGCTGAATGGCAGTTTTTTGGGCTGCGAAGGTTTCCTACAAATGATGACTGACAGTTCAAGGGTATTTAGAGGACCTGTTATTTATGAATAACTCATCCTCATCTCATCCATTCACTTTACTGAAAGGGATCCGGTCAGTTTTGTTGGTCTAATATCATATTAGCATTTTGCTGTTTATTTTGATGAATAATGCCCTGCAGAATTAAATAAATATCTTCTGTATATCTGTATATTTTGCAATGCTACAATTAAAATGTTTAATCTCTATTTTTTGGAATAATATGTTGCTTACAGATGCTGTGGTAAATTGCTCGGTGGGATGATTAAAATGATGGATTTTGTCATTCAAAATCCATAATTTGGCAAAACATATATACAGTACTTTCAGCAGGAACGACAGAAATCTATCAGCCAAAATCTTCTCCCTAAGTTCCGAAACCATTTCAAACTCAGCCACGCACATGTCCATAAGGATAAGTAAATAATTGTGCTTAGTTTGCGTCAGTGGTAAAAAAAAAAAAAGCTGATGCTGCAAACTAGATATGCAGACTGATGTATATAATTACCATAACAGAATCCAATCCTTGAAGGGCAAAAGTGGACAAAAAAGGAAAAATAGAACAAATACAGATTTGAAAGAAACATCAAGAACATTCATTCTAGATCAAAAGAGTAAAAAAAGTTCATTGGAATGAGTCAACAGGCCAGTCATAAATCAATAAGGCCGTATTCACAGGGTACATCTGCTCTCATCTCCCCCTCAAACGGGCTGATAGATGAAAACCTTGTATAAAAAGTGGAAGGATTTTTGAAGTTCAAAAACAAAAGCAAAACAACAAAAGTGTAACAAAATAAAAAAAGATTGTCAGATTTTTCTTATCCCTACAGCACGCCTCTCTTTACGTATGCATTTCCTTCTTTTTTCCGCCAGTGCTTGAAAAGGCACACATATCCACACTAAGGTTGAAAAGTGCACCGTGAAGCACAATCTTGTCTCCTTTCATTAGCCAATTACATTCTTGTGTCAGTGATGTCAAAGTGGTTCTGGGAACACCACTTTCTTAGATAATGCTATCTTCAGAACAAATCTGTTTCCCTCACTCGCTTGATTTGTATATGTGTGATTTATTGCTGTCTGTCTTCTAACTTTCTCTCTTTGAAGTGGTTAGGGAACACTGAGTTCTGGCACTGAGAAAGGCCGTTCTATTTGACATAGGCATTTCCTTTAACAGGCCTTGTAGGCTTGACTTCTGTCCACCATAAAGTCGTACACTGAAACTTGCATATTACAACAAGCCCACCAAACCACTACTCTCTGCTCTCCATATGATCGCCTTATTCCGACTCGATATCGGTAAATGAACAAAAGACCATCTTCAGGTCTCATCAAAGTGAGGGGTCCTCATTCTGAATGCCATGTATGCCCAGGAACTATGCATGTCTCAGACTTTACCTCACTGGGTGTAAGACCCATTTAGAAATATCCTGGTATTATCATAATTTGAGCCATTATGTCCAATATAAATTTAAAAGCTATTAAGACACATATTGACATATATTTTTTGGTCATATTCGTACATCAAGCCAATTTATCCAGAGACTTTACAGTGTATGTGCTATGAGCATAAAAATGTGAAAGCTTGAAGAACATAAACACAGGATGAAGGCCCTGATGAAGCTCCGATTTGCCAAATATCAAAAATGCAACGTACTTCGTTGCGGTAGTCCAGGTCGGACCTGGTCAGACCTCAATTCATTCACCTGCTAGCTGCTAGCACTGATGACTTTGCTCATCTGCATCCCAGTATGCAAAGCTCATGTGGCTAGTGGAGCCATTTAGCTCAAACTTGCAGGAGTATGCCTTATAGTTGGGTCGGATCAAGGTTGAATCATGCACCCACCACCAATGAATGAGTTTGTTCGGGACCAGACCAAGACCATTCCTCAAAGGGTCTCAGTACAGTTGTTTTGGTCCATACATGAGTATGACTGGTGTGTTCAAACCTGCCCAAATGAATCACACCACGGGGGAAAATGAAGAGTCCAATTCAATTGGACTAAATAGTGCAGGTCTGAAAATGCCTTTGAAGACCTTATCCCCAGCTTACATCTCTTGCATCCAAGCAAGGAAGTGAAGTAGTGAACACTATGTACCTGGTCCAAATGAAAATCAGCAATCAAGCAAGTGCAGGAAGTCCACAAGGTTTGACCAATGACAGCACCCGCCATCATGTGCCCTCTGAATGATATGGTATGCGTTTTGCATACACTGTAAGGCAGGTACAGCAATGGTTTAGGCACCTGGCCTTAGATTTTACTTGGTTAACTGTGGCAGCTACCAGCCATTCTATGAATCTGTTCCTTCTAAATGGTAATGGTAATACTGAGGTGTCCCCTTAGGCCATTGGTGTAAACTGAGGATCTACTGGCAGCCTTCGTTATAGTTTATGTGCAGCAGGCCAACAGCCCCCCTACAGGTATGTGGGGGAGTGTTGTTTTCTTGCTTTCGCACTACGTAAATCCGGCCATGTTTGAATATGGCTTTTTACCTTCCCACCAACTGCGCAGAGGGGTCATGGAAGGGCATCCTGCTTCTGCGTGTCTGAGTTCTATTCTGCCACATCAGAGGATATCTGCACAGGGCTTCTCCCTTGTAAGCCTATAAACAAAACCTGTGTGAACAAGAGTGATGGCAGTGCATTATAATTCTAGTTCTTAAAGCATAGGCCTAGCCCTTAAACATTATCACCATGTTGCTCCTCAAGTGGCTGACTTTGTAGATGCTGAGTTTGGATGTGAAAGTTGTATGGCTGATACCAAGTGATTAGTGAAGCGCTTACTGACTGAACAAGCATGTGAATACAGATTTTACTGTGCTGCTCGGCAGTAAAGAATGGTCAAACCTATAGAGCCCATAAATTGTTCAATTGTAGTTGTGGGAAAAGAGTTTCTCTCTGAAAAATTGTCCATTTTCATTCATGCAAAAATCTTAATTCTTCCACTCAAAAGAAAAGTTATCTGATGATGGTTTGTAACACAAGTTGGTTTGAAATCCACAGTGTCCAGGCTGATGTGATTATCATTTAAATAAAAATAACTCTCCCAGAATTTTATGTACTTAAAAGCATGACTACTTCTAAGTACTGTTAGATTCTCAGTAACACCCAGCCGCATGTTGAACACATTCTTCTCCAGAGTCGTTTGTGTAACTGTTAAGTTTTTCTTCCAGAACGTGTGCATATTCCAGGCTAATAAAACCCCTCTGGTTCTAAGTAAAGCAGATTTCTGTTCTCCAAAACAGTTTCTTAAAGGCTTTTCCATGAGGACTAGACAATAATAAATCATACTTTATTCCAACACTGAGCAATACAGTAATAATTTTACCTATCAATGTACAACTGTGTGCTTTTACTATACAGTTTGCATGTGCTTATATGTTTGTGTGCCGTCCAAGGTAAGTCAAACCCCTAGTTTGAAGGAAGAGGCTGTCATTCTGTCGGTTCATTTGTCTGTTAGTCTGCCTGGCTTGAATTAGGCAGAGTAGCCAAAGGTTGTTAAAATCGCTACTGGAAGACAAATAGTCAGCTGTAAATTTTTTAAAGGAAGGAAAATTCCCACACATTTACACACATACACACAGGCACACAACCTTACACAGTATATACTTAAAGACTTGGGGATACATGTGTGATTAAATGCGAAAACAGCTCATGGCAGATGTACTTAAATGTAAATGTGTTTGTGTGCATCTGTGTTTGTACACTTGACCACAGTTTTACACACACATGTTTTTAGGATGGGCAAATCTTGTAACTTAACACACTCATACACAATTTCACAAACTTACTTAACATTCCATTTGCACACACACATATTTACAGTCAGCACATTAACACTAAATAGATCCTTCCACATTTCTTCCATGCAGGCTTAGTTCACAACCTCCCCTCATTATTGACTCATTCAACTCCACACTGAGATATTTTTCAGCAGGCACTCACATGCGATGCATATGTTACTTTGTTGGATATCCAAATATGAAAGGAGCTTATTTATTTTGAGGGAACCTGATACTGTTATGCAGTATCATATAATGGGATCAAGATGAAAGATAGAACTACATGGGAAGAGAGAGAGGGGGTTATGAAGCAACAGATACGTAATGCTAACTGAGTCCAGCTTGTGTGGCCTTAAAGTTTGGCCACTCTTTAGAAAGATGTGTGTAATTAAAGTGAGGCAAAAGGGGGATAAGATGTAATTCATGGTAAAAACACAGGTTTCCCCTTTTTTTGTTCTGAGGAGGAAAAGTCAAAATGATTGAGCTCTCACAGCTTTGTTGTGAGATTTCTTGGCACTGCTATCGATTTAAGCATTCCTGTTGTGTTACATGGTGCTATTTAATGGAAGAGGATGAAAACAGTTGAGGTTTGGATGATGCAGTGGCTCCCCATTTTGGTCTCATCTCTGCAAATATCATACCAAGCCAAATAATTTACAGGAATCAGAGCTATTTGTAATAGGAAATAGACCTAAGATCAGGAAAATTTTCTGGCAAGCCCTTAAAAAATTAGGAACAAGAGAATGTCATTTAGAAAATTTTGGAAACATTTTGGTTGCCTTTTATGTTTCCAGGAACTCACATACCAGCAAATGTTGTGTCCTTAATGTTATGTTTTTCTTATCACTCTTGATTAGGAACACGCACTGTATGTGTACAGGGTGTATAAACACTGAGTTCATACACACACACACTTACACACAATTAATGCAGGACATGTGGGCTTTGCAAGTGTCAATCAGACCTTGCTAGGTCATAGCTCCCCCAGCAGTAACCTGAGGCTGCTGTTTCTAATCAAGGGCTAGACTCTATGATACGTCCATAATGGGACTATTACACTGTGTATATCACGCTGTAGTTTTGAGCATTCCGTCGTCTTTGTTTGGCATAGTAGAGTGGACTTACCACTGTTGTCCCTGAGTAAGAAGGCACTGAGTTTGACTCATGTCCTGAGTCAGTTTCTTGTGGATTTTGCATGTTCTCCCCATGTGTGGATTTCCTCTGGGTTCTCCAGTTTCCTTCCACATTCCAACAACATGTAAGGGCCCAATCACACAGGATACATTTTGTAGGCTTGAAAATGTGAGACAGTCTTGCCTTGATTTTGAGAATACTATATATGAATAAGCACTGGAAAAATAGTTTTGTTTTTCTCTTGACAGACATCTGCATATTCGACTGCCATCAATCACCAAGCCATGCGGCTTAGCTAATGACATTAGCTAACGAGACAAGACAACAAGAACAAAAACTACTCACACATGGCACACATTTGTCTGCAAAGCTGGTGTGCGTTATTTTACTGTTTGTGCAACAGCCACATATCGACTTGTCCTTCCGTTTTCTTTGTTTCTCAACTAACAAAATTGATTGATTGTCTGATTATAAATTTCACTGAGTGTAACCCCTCACTTATTATAATGACTACACAGGAACTACAGTAAGAAAGATGATAAATTCACAAGAGGATAGTGTTCTAGTTGTGGAAGATTCCCTCTATGTGTGTTTGTTTCTTAGAAGTTGTCACATTTCAGCCAAAGTCAATCTGTTTTGTGTTAGGGCTGATTGTGCAGTTGTTGGATATCAGTTGTCTGAGTGGCATGACTTGACCTTACAAATGCTATCAGCAGTTACTTGAGCTGCTGAGTGGCCTGTGAAGCTTACTGACATACAGTAAGGTAAGCCTGATTGAGCTTTGTTAGGTTACACACTGATGAGAGACTTGTTGGAGTGAGTGCTGAATTGCTGTAGTCATTTTTGTGAGGTAAACATTTATAGGATATGTGTGGGACATCAATCTGTCATGTCAATGCGCAATTGAATGCTTGTGTGAATTATGCATATAGTCTACTTCTGAATAGGTCTGTGATCCATCTATCTATGTCTATCTGACACTCACTTCATATCTTGTCTTGTTTTCCAGTCGGACTCTTCAGTGACTATAACGTGTGCAAATGGGAAGTGGAACAAACAGGTGTCATGTGAGCCTGTAGACTGTGGTCTGCCAGACAAATACCATGTTCACCCCGCCCATTTCAACTTCCCCGAGGGCACTACCTACGGCAAGAAGAGCACTTTCCAGTGTCGAGAACCTGCCCAGCTCGTAGGTGAGATGCATAGGGGACCATGAAAACATGTGTGCACACATAAGCATTTTTAGCCGGCCCTGAAAGATCTTTAGTCAGGTTTTCTAAGAACTATAGTTTCCATGAGATTAGACAAAACTGATTCTAATGTCACCTGCAGAGGCAGATTCACTGTATATACATTTAATAGTTAAATTCTGTGTTGTTGTTCTCTTTTTTTGCATTAAATTTAATGCAGTTTAAGATCCTTATTAATTGTACTGTATATTTTTCAGGAATAAATGGTCTTTGATGCATGTGTATTATTTTTCAACTTTTGAAACAATTTTACCAAAGATTTCACATTAAAAAACCTCATAACATACAGATTGGAATAATTTAAAGTCCGATTTTTTTCATTCATTTTGCTTTCAGCCACTTAATTGTCCTCAAACTCTTTTTCATTGACCATTTAACTACTGTACATTTCATATTCTGTCCCTTAATCAGCACATTTTCATCATTTTTCTAGATTTTTTTTGTCTTCTTTTGATTTCCTTTTTTGAAATTCACTGACCAGCACTGAATATTTTCATCTATCCAGGTACAAACAACACTCTTACCTGCCTAGAAGACGGTCTGTGGTCCTTCCCCGAGGCTCTTTGTGAGCTTCGCTGCCCAGCACCTCCTCCTGTACCCAATGCTGTGCTTCAGACGAAGCGCTGCAATGAGACAGGCCTCAAAGTGGGCACGCTCTGCAAGTACAAGTGCAAACCAGGCTACCATGTCACCAACAAACCTAAGAGGTAAAGAAAGAAATAGAAACAGCTGTGGTTGATTTATTTGGTTCTTACAGTCTTTCAGACTTCATCAGAAAAGGTTTCCATTTGAAAGTTTAATGATAATTATATTAAAAACATCCACCAAACCTCACCAAAGTTTCACAAAATCCACAAGTATAAACATTAATCTTCTGCTGTCTCTTCAGGCGTGCATTTAAGCGCCAGTGCACGGAGGATGGCAGCTGGTTAGAGGGGGCATGCGAGCCAGTGACTTGTGATCCCCCGCCTCCCATCTTCCATGACTCCTATCACTGTAGCGATGGCTTCCGCTTTGACAGTGTCTGCAAACTCAACTGCTCTGATCCTGCCGGTAATACCGCCGCCACAGGAGGCTCTGCCCATACGGTGAGGCTGCTGCACGCTCCATGCAAGCAGGTCTGTCCATCTCTTTCCTCTCTTTCTATCCTTGTTTTACCTATGTGTTTGTCTCCTTTTTGTCACGTGTATAAAAAGTAGACATTCTCTCTTTTTCTCTCTTCTACACATCCTTACTAGGCTCTACATGTGTTGATAGCACATAAGTAGAGAATAATATAATGAAAATAATTATAATTTATCAAAAACAATCTGTATTTGTTGGATATTTAGCACCTAAACCCTAGACTCTTGTCTAATATCATATAGGTATATATACATATGATAGCTGATGATAAGATGCTGAATTAATGAGTGAAAAAACAAATTTCCCCCAAAACACTCACTATCCTCACTATGTTTTATCAGATACTTCTTATACTGCCCTCACTGTCTGAATGCTTGTCTCTCGATGCCTGTTTCTCTCCCTGTCTCCCTTAGCCCTACTCAATTTGACGCCATGCTAATTAGATTGCTATTGATTTCCAGAATAGTCCTGCCGCCACAGACTTCTGAAATGTATACACCTTTTAATCTGTTCTGCCTCTCAGGCGTTGTGGGTTGGATGCCTGATAAAAATTGGATTGTATTTCCCCCTTTGCAACGGGATGCCATCTCAATGTCCTTGGTCTAGCAATGTTTGTGTGTCAGTGTGTGTGTGTATAATTGTTTATGTGTCAATATATGTGTTATTTTCAGGGCACTGCAGGGTCCAATGTGATCCGCTGTAGGAAGGATGGAAACTGGACAGGGTCATTCCGCTTATGCCCACACAGCAAAGGCCAGTGTTCTTTACCTCAAAACCTCCATTATAGCCTACAGTACTCATGCAAGCGAGGACACGGCATAGGTCTGTATACACAAATTTACTGTTACATAAATTCCGTTTTCTTGCTGCTGATGTCATGTTTTATTGTTCCTATTAATCACTGCTTTTGTTAACTATGCTATTATTCCTGATTGTTCGCATTACTCATTCCTTTTCAGTTTGTACTGCTTACAATCATTTTAATTGGTTCCTAATGAGAGTCAACAAAATGTCTAAACCACAGTTATGTGACCTAGCACTTTGAATATCACACAATATCACAATCATTTGAAAGTGATGGGAGGGAAGGGAGGAGTACAACTAAACAGTGCCAAAAGATGTGCATTGATTTCAAAGGTCTTTGATCTAGGTGTAGTTTGTGCATAATTTTATTGGTTTCAGTTTTCGCTCTCTCTCTTGCTCACACACATACACACACACACGCAGGTGAGGAGTGTGAGCTGACGTGCAGAGAGAGTAACAACGAAGTGGTGATCCTCCCTAGCAACATGACAGTAGAAAATGTACTTAAGGAGCACTGGAGGAACCCGCACAAAGTCAAGGTGAGTTGCGTTTGTGTCCGCCTCACAGTTCTGACAGACGCACTTCGCAAAGTTCTGCGATCCACAACTCTTCTGTAAGGAATTTCACGTTTAGTATCTACATCCTGGCTCTATCACCCACAATGCAAAATGCCAGCTTGTGCCTGTCTTTTGTGCCCAATGCCAAGCAAATATTTATCTTAGAAGCACGGCAACCGTTCAGACATTTTTGATCCATTTTTGATTGGAAGTTCAAAAACATGCCTCTGCCCTCTTGCATACCCGCCTTTAATATGACATTTCCTTCTTTAGATTTAAATGTCGTCCCTTCACTCACTCAAATAAGTTATCATGCCACTTTTAACATTCAGTTTCCCTTGTATTTGTTATGCTACCAGAAATAACATGATGAAGAAAAAATACAATGCTCCGGTAGTTCTTTGTTAGTTTAAGTGGCAGACAGAAAAACATAGAGGTTAGAGGCTATGCTGGGAGAGGTCATTAAACACAGTCCTGTACATCTTGTCCCTGTGGGGGTGCCACTCACACAGCCATGGTTTCATTTGGGATTTTTATGAAGCTTGTGGGTGGGGTCAAGAGATGGGGGTAGGGATATGATGTATATATATATATATGTGAGTGTGTGTGTGTGTGTGTGTGTGTGTGTGTGTATACCTAGTCTTCTTATTTTACTGTAATATACTGATATACTGCAATATACAACATTCAGCCCCATTAGATGTCGCACTAGAGCACCAGCAAGTTGGAAAAAAAAAGAAAGCAGCATCTGAGCACACGGCTCACAAAACTCGGATCTAACTGTCAAACTACGCAGTGCAGATCAAAAATGGATCAAGATTCTGTTACTGCATTGCCTATTTCTTGCCTAATGTACTGTTTAGCTATAATATAATTTGCAACCCGGCCACTAATTGAAGACGGATGCGGAGTGGACAAGGAGGGACTCACATGCACTAACATGCAAGCATGGCCAAACCGGCTTCTAAAACAAAGAACTGAGAAGCTTGGATAACAGCACACACAGAGGGAGTGTGACTTCATTCTCTGCTCAGGACGCCATTACTTCACTATAGCTTTACATAGCAAATAGTTGTTTGCTGACATCTAGTGGGGCTGAGTGTCATATATTGCACCTTTAATGTCAATGATGTTCAATTTGTTTTAAGTGTTTTTTTCAGCTGAATGCCCTTTTAGCTGTAGAGTCAGACGAGAATATTACCAAATAGCATCAAGTTTTATAACTAGAGAAAAAGAAAAGAGAAGCCACGGTCGAGTTAAGGAACACATTGTGTTTCTCACTATATTTTTTTCCCTACAACTCCTTTTGTTTTGTTTTAGAGTCACGCTGAGTCAGCAGCTTTTTATGGTGACTGTATGGAGGGGGATGGTTCAGGCCACGTGGACATGAAATGATCTGTTTTTCATGGATTTGTGTAATTGATATGATTTGTGCTCAGTGGTAATTTTAGACTTGAGGCTATGCTGTTGGGGGCAGTGGAAAGCATAAGAGAAGTCAGAGAGGAGAAGGTGATGGGGTGAGGGTTTCAGAGGGGGTGAGTGCACCAGGGTTAGGAGGTTGGAGAAGGTACAGTTTTTGCAGGTAGTATGCACTGTTGCATGTCTCATGTTTTTCCTGTGCCACCACCTGCCAACTGATAGACTCCAAATAGCTATGTGTGTTGATATACGCAGGTAATGCAAGGACAGTCAGACACACACACACATAAGCTCCACCTTTTTTTGAATGGTGTAATCGAAATGATTACAAACATACTAATGTTGAGCAGACAGAAATCATAAAGATCGCCAATAATATAAGGCTAGATTATCCTTATGGTCCACCTTGAGAGTGCTCCCCAATTAATTCCAACAACAGCAATATCGATGCAACAGAAGATGCAATAAATTCCCAAGGACTAAGCAGAACAGATGCATATCGTTGAGATACAGTATAAGATACAAAAAATGCACAGGGCAGGAGAAAATGCACAGGACTGTTACGAAATGGTATTAAGAAACAGGAACAGGAGGAGATTGCTGTGGTAGAGAAAGAAATCAATCATGACAATGGCTAGTTATATTAACAGTAGGAGTTTAGTAGGTAGGAGTAGACATCATAACATACAGTACTTCTGAACTCCCCTCTTGGATGGGATTCTTCATACAGTATCCAAAAAAGAATCCATGTCCCCAAAATGCACTTTCTAGTTCTACTTTGCTGAGTTGGAGGTGAATGTTGCCCACCTTAATAAGTGATGATGATTTATTGCCTTTAAACCAGTTGTATTTCGGTTCTTAGTATGACCCACTTAGAATTCTCTCCTGCTTTTTCTACCTCCACCTCCTCCTCTTCTTTTTCCTGTCCCTCTATCTCTAACGATCCTGCGCCCCCAGCACCCTCCTCCCCCTTTACCAGCAAAATTACCCTGTCGGGCTTGCTGTGGAATTAGTCATTTTCTATATGACATGACCTCGTCTGTGGTGGCGCTGAGATAGGGATCTATTTTTATGTGGTATCAGCGCCCCGGGGAGGCTTCAGAGGGTGAGGATCCCATACGTAGTGAGGGGTGAGGCCAGGCCACGATCATGGATTATCATGATTTACGGCCTTACTGAGAGAGGAAAAAAAAAGAGTGAGAGAGAGAGAAAATGAGAGAGAGGGGAAGAGAAGGAGTTTCTGGATGACATCATCATAGCGAGCACAAGAAAGAGAGAATAAAAGTACAGTAGTTGCAAAAAGTTTCGGTTCTAAGACAAAATAATGTGCTCCATCTTCCACTATATAGGGACATACCATCATATCCCTCACCACTGAACACAGTACACCACAGACGTCCCTGCATTCTGCTATGCAGCACTACATAGCAGTAGTACAACTGTTACTCCCGCAGCTCTCAGTTGTCCTCAGATGCTATGTTGTTCTTTCTCTCCACCTTCAACCTCCCATCTTTCTTTTTTGCATTGATTTGCTGACAGCGCTGAAATGAAAAATACCTTAGTTTGCAGCAACAAAAGAAAAGCACGTCAACTTTGTGAGATATTGGGACACAGGGGGTCTGAGAAATGGACTATCTGAGGTCAGCCAGTCCTTTGCTGTGGATGGCACTTTTGATCATGCACACTACTATCCAAGTCTGGTGACAACACAATTATGCTTTAAACAAAACCCTTCTCCGACTGCTGGCTCAAGTAGACTCGTACACAACTGCCACACACACGCTATATGGAGACATGCTTACATACCAGAGTCATGTGAACATACGCATTGACATGTTCCTACACAGTACATGAACACATTAGTGCACGCAGGTACACATTCTATGCACGCCGCTGCCCACCTCCCCTGAGCATAAATGTTTTCTGTTGCATTTCATGGAAGAGCACAGTGGGAGAACAGGATGGGATTCCACACATTCTGCAAAGATATTTGAGAACATTTCTGCTCTATACCTCTTATCTCTCTCTCTTGCTCTCAGCTCTTTGCTCTCCAGGGGCCATGACTTAGTAATGAAAAACACCCTTTTTTTATCAAGTTATATCTTGTCGAAATCAATTTTTTCAGCTTTGTTCTAAGGTGAAAAAAGGTCAGTGTAAATCAAAGAAGGCTTCACAATGAAAGTATGTAGGTGCGTTTGTGTGTGTGTGTGCGTGCGTTCATGTGTGTGTGTGTGTGTGTGTGTGTGTGTGCGCGTACCTTGAAGGTGCCCAGTGACCTTAGTTTGAGTTAGTGTTATGTGGACTGAAGTGCAGTTAAAAAGAACAAAGTCTTTGCAAAGCTGTTCAAATGCTGCACGTATGATAAGGAAATAAAATGTACAGACCAAACTATGTGTCCACTGTTTGAAAGCACCGGTATTTATTCATTGATTCAACCTTGCTTCAATTTTTTTTTTATCTTACAGAGTATAGTCTGTACAATGGGACTGAAGTGGTATCCACACCCAGAATTGCTCCACTGCATCAAAGGATGCGAGGTAAGGGCTTGTCTCCAATCTTTTTTTTTTTTTTCTTGATATGTAGGGTAATAGTCTCATCTATCACATGAGACTTTAGCACTTTAATCCTTCCATGTTCATTGATCTTAGATATATGAAGTACGTGTACAGTAAGGTTACTTTAACCAAGTGGTGTGCTGAGAGATTTGCCAGATACAATATAAGATGCACAAATGCAAGTAAAATAACACACACACACACACACACACACACACACACACACACACACACACACACACACACACACACACACAAAACAATTTAGCTTTAAACAAATTACTCGCTTAATAACCTCCAAATGTAGTTTCATGAAACTTTATTTTTAGTTATTTCATTTTATTTTTACTTTAGAGTTTAAACAGACAACATACTGGCAGATATTGAACAAGTAAAACACTTAGATTAACCTGTAGGTGAAGGCTAAACCTCTTGTCAGAATGTTTGAATTTACAAGTCTTAGCATACTTCCAGGTCGGCTTGAGGTCATGTGCTCATGGGCTAAAACCGTCTTTCCTCTAAAAATGTTGCATTCACATGTGAAGGAATTCCACTCCACTGCATGGAAGGATGATGTCATTTGCTCAGTTTAGGCCAGTTGGATAACCTGATTGGTAACCCAAGTGGAGAGGGTGGGGCCAACCCTATAAATCACCTTATTGGAGTGTTTTGTGCAGTGAATAGTTTATGGTGTCCTCAGTTTGATTTACGGGTCTGGCCCACTAAGGGCTTAAAAAGTCACATTGAAAGATGAGGGAAATTTAATGTATCAGATTCATCAGCAAATTTATCCAGAGACTTCTAAAAGGCCGTGGAATGCACAAGAAAAAACTACCACCAGATCACAAGACTTCTTCAGTTATTTACCTTTATCAATTAGTCTGAAGATAAAGATGATTAATAGCGGTTTTGTATATGGCAATTTCCATTCTGTGTGTTTTTTTTCTAATTGACATGCTCTCTCTCTCTGGTATAGCCATTCATGTCAGACAACTACTGTGATTCGGTAAATAACAGAGCCTTCTGTAACTATGATGGAGGAGACTGCTGCCAATCCACTGTCAAGACCAAGAAGGTTAGTGGCATGCTTGTACCTCAGAATAAACATCACCCTTCAGACAAAGAGATGATGATGGATTTGGTCCTGGTCACACTGATCAACAGTCAGTGTTTGCTCCCCAACTCTGGAGTCACACATAGCTTAGGAATAAATCCCACCTCCCACATGTGAGTGTTTTCCCTTTTGTGCCTAACCCACTTGGATTTATTTACTTTCTCACTGTTTCGCATCCATTTGAGGTTACATGTCGCCTTTATCAAGCCTTTAAATTTATAAATTATAATCTCTACCCATACTGGGAAAGTATAATGGAGACAACAAATAAATACACTGTTGAAGACTGCTGTATTTCAACTCTTGGACGATCTTTAAAGAGATTTTTCCCTCCTTTGCCTTGTGTCCAACCTTAGATTACTGGTAGACAGATTACTGATTCCACATCCAAGAGAGTGGGAGTTTTCAGACTTCATCAATGGTCTTTGTTTTTTTCTGTGGTATTCAGTTTCCTTATGTGTAAAACAACATCTATATTTGTATTTTTGTGCCTTTACTCATGTGAATTTATCCAATACCCAAAAGGTGGGTAGTAATTTTAACCTTACTTATCTGTTACAGAGTATACAATGAGTCTCTTGACTATAAGAACTTGCCATACTGTTTATTTCATTTTAAGATTAAAAACTATATATATATATATATATATATATATATATATATGTATTTTTTTTTTTTTTTTGTGTGTCAATGCTCAATTAGCTGTGTCACATTTCAGCATTAAGCTGTGCATGTCAGAAAGTTTGGTCATCCTTGTGGTAGTAACTCTCTTAATTCAGGGAGGTACTTTGTCTGGCTCGTTCTAGCCAGCTGGCAAGGGGTTTGATTGGAAGTGTATTGTAGCTTCTGTGCTGCAGCATCTGCTTCTCTGGCCTGGCCTCTTTCTGTGAATCTGGCAGGGGACTTTTCTTGTACTCCTGGCATATTCATCTGTATGTCTGGCTGGATTTAT
Organism: Thunnus maccoyii; assembly: GCF_910596095.1. Classification (NCBI taxonomy): domain Eukaryota; kingdom Metazoa; phylum Chordata; class Actinopteri; order Scombriformes; family Scombridae; genus Thunnus; species Thunnus maccoyii. Next base: position 16,609,033 of record NC_056551.1, read on the forward strand.
ATTGCAGTCTATGTGTCTCACTGGCTGTGTCAGTGTGTCTGACTGGAGAGCCTCTTCATTTCCTCTTTGGGGACATACAAGGCACATCTCACCATCTTCCAGAGTACAATCAAAGAAGCCATGATTGCTTCCGGTCTAACTTCACAGAATTTATTTACGTACTTTTGTGTCCTCAGTCATGAAGACAGAAATAATCTGCAACAGTGTTTTTCCGGAGACAGCTTATTTATTACAGTATATGTTCCATATGTAAGCCTTTGTCTGCAAGTTGTCAATGAAATGACCCAGGCATGGCCTTCGCTAGAGGAACAAGCTTTTCAATCAGTATTGTTGCGTCTTTTTTAAATGGTCACATCCACATTGTTTTCCTGAGGGTTGAATACCAATAAGAAGCATTCAAGAGTATGTCTAGTACCGTAGAAGAGATGTGGTGGAACACCATGACCTGGCATGTATGTAAATGACTTACTAAATCAGTGGGGGAAGAAGAAGAGACCTTTCAGTTGAGTTAAAGTAGCAATACCGAAAATACTCCATTACAAGTAAAAGTCCTGCTTTCAAAATCTGCCTTAAGTAAAAATGCAGAAGTATTAGTTGCAAAATGTACTTAAAGTATCAAAAGTAAAGTGCTCATTATGTCATCAAATGTTTGGCATTTTTGCTTGAAAATGAATGAATAACAATTAATCAAATATCAAAATAGTTGCAGATTAATTTTAAAGGATTAATCAACTAATCATTGCAGCTGTACCCCTTGCTGTGTTATATTTATTATATATATTCAGTGCCTGTAAAAAGTATTAACGCCCCTTGCGATTTTTAATTTCATTGTTTTACAAAACTGAATCAAAAACGTGGCTTTTTTGACACTGATCACCAAAGAAAATACCCTTTAATGTCAAAGCGAAAGCAGACCTCTACAAAGTGACTGAAATGAATTATAAATAAAATAATAAATAAAAAAAATATATATAAACATCCGAAAAATACGTCTGTTTCACGTGTAAAATCTAGATCTGATCTAGAAGTAACTAGCAACTAAAGTTATCAAAGAAATGTAGCGCAGTAAAAAGTGCAATATTTCCTACTGAAATCTAGTGAAGTAAAAGTATAAAACTGCATAAAATGGAAACACTCAAGTGAAGTACAAGTATCTCAAAATTGTTCTTAAGTATAGTACTTGAGTTTATTACTGTACTAAGTTACTTTCCACCACTGTACTAAAGTATTATCACAAAGGACTATCTAGGAGCCTCAAGCAAGTGAAGTATTACGACCCCATGTCTGTGTTTTGTGCACTGTATTCCCACAAGATGAACAAAGTTTGAAAACACTGCCTGCCAGCAAATTGTGCCTTTTCAAATGGCTTGTCGGTGCTTTGGTTGTAGATTTGATGGGCTAGCAGAGAAATTGTGCAAAACTTCATACTCATTGATTACCAACCCGATCTCTCAACCCTCTGTGAAATGGTCTCTTTGCTGTTATAAAGCTGCTTGTGTCTATCCCATGTGCAGTTTTGACTAGAGTCTGCCAGTGGTTATTAGAAATAATGAGTAATAAAACCACAAAAATAAAAAATAATGAGTGAAGTAATATTTTCTAACAATCAACATTTACAGTGAAACATGACAGGCTGATTTGTACAAGGTTAAGATCGCTGTGATTTTTGCAATGATCACAGATTACTGCATGTCAGGTAAAAAAAAGTTCTGAAGAAATGGGGTCTAAGAGGCCAAATAACAGTTTTTCATATATTTACGACTCATGCTACTCGGCCATGAACATATATTACCCACCTCCTACTGGAAAGAGGTTCAGAGGTCCATGATTTGTTTTTGTCCTTTATTCATAACTTCAGTATCAGATGTAAGGTATTTTATCCTAAGTTCAATAGCAGCAGGAAAGTTAGTGAGCAGCCTGCTGGGAAGTGACCTCACTCCTGAAGTGGTTTCGCTGCTGTTGATTGACGCTATCTCATCTCTACATCTTCTGGCCCCAATCCAGTCCAGGGGCTCAGCCAAACTTGCATAACTCACTTTTACTGACAGACCCCAAAGGGAGGATAGACCATTGAATTACTTCAGCAACAAGAGGTGGAGTTGGGTGAGAAGAGAGCAGGCCACGGGTCTTGTTTGAGTTAGTTCTTATGTTGTACATCAAAGGGATGCATGGTCAGTTTAACTGAACATCTTATGTTTGGGTAAAAATATTTCTTGGTTTTGACATTTTGGTCAAAAATGGGTTGGGATTAGTCCAAGACTCCCCCCAAAAATAAAAAAAAATAAAGTTCTTAGAGAAATTAACAATGTACAGTGTAGCACAAACTCAAGAGGTTGTGATATGTAGCACAACAAGCTAGTGAAGCACTCTAAACGGAACCGCATTCCTGTGCATGCACAGTGGTGTCTGCCTTACATGGAACTACTCTCCAGAGACTGAAAATCACCGTTATTAGTCTTTGGAGCTGTTTCCAAACACAGTGCTCTAACTCTTCGTAATGAGGGACCATGTCACCCGGTGCAGCAGTGTTGGCTCACTGATGTGTTTTGAATAGTTTGTGGACAACAACGGAGGTCTACAGTACAGAGGAGTAAGATACCATATCAGGTTTTGGATATACACACAATACTTGTAAGTAGGATCAATTCATTGTCGGTTTGGCTCTGCATATGAGACTTGTCAACAATAAGAAAAATACAGAAAATTGCTAGCCTTATCCTTTAAGGTGAGCACAGATAAACTTTCTACTTTCAGCAGATGAATGTGAAAACCTCTGGTGTTAAACTCTGCACATACAGTACCAGTCAAAAGTTTGGACACACCTTCCCATTTACTTGAATGAGAAACTGTGGCCAAACATTTGACTGGTACTGTACATCATTCTGCACAGTGGAGCTCAGACATCCAAGTGAAATAAGAAAAACACATTTTTAAATGGAGGCAGACTTAAATCAACATTTAAGTAAATATACTGTATTTACAGACTCTGACTCAATATTAAAGGACTCAAATCTGGCCCAAAAATCTTCATCGGGACATCCCTAACTGAAACAATGTTATTTTCAGTGGGTGGCCCCAGTATTATAAAGTAAGTGGATCACCTAAGCTCAAGAACTCCAGACTGCTTGCCCAAATCCTACTTGAAGGCATTTTGCCCTGGCATTATTTGAAGAAAACAGTCTGGCCGGTGTTTTCCACTTCTAGGTCCGCTGGAAACGATTCGGAAAGATACGAAAAATTGCTCTGAAATAGCCAATGATAATTTGATTTATCAGCTGCCAGGAGCAAGGGTCAGTGAAGGTTATTGTGGGTGAGAAACAAAAAGGAAACACTAAGGAATGAAACTGATTTGTGAAATTGATATGGGAGCAGAGGAAAAGCAAGATGTTTGATATAATCCCTTTTGATTGTTAGTTTGTAAGTCCATTGCCTAATTGATGCTGCTTGCTTGTGTACACATGTAGCCTAATGCCTTGGCTCATATAAACATAGCCTATTTCCATGAAACTCAGATTAACCTGAATATCGGTTTTAAATTATTTGCCAGACGATTTTCCTGACAACTTTATGTTGTTTTTTTATTGCATTACTTTGATATTTTTTCATCCACATTTAAATTTTCTCCATATTTATTTTCGTTCTGGTACTTGTGCTTGGTTAGGCATTTGGATTTAGTTGTTTATTCCTCTTGGGCAAAACTTATCCTCATAGTCATCCCTATTTGATCAACTCAGTCAAAACAGAAACAGGGTATTTTGCACCTGATTCTGATTTTCCCCAAGCTGAACACATGCGTGGCAGGCAACCAAGGACGGAGTTGCATAAAAACCTTTAAAAACAAAACAAAATGACACAATATATGACAAAAGGAATCTGTAACTCATTTATGACAGTCCCTCTACTCTGAGATGGTGAATAATAGATTTACTGGGTGACAAAGGCAGGCAGTGTTTTCCTCTTTAGTGGGAAGTCACTGTTTTTGTCAAGACCACAAGTGAAGACTTTGTCCCAACTTATTTAACTGTTCCTTAACACAGATTTTGTTTTCACAGAATTTGTTGTCTGTGTCAAAATGGGGTCATGTGATGTCAGCTATGATTGATCTGCATTTAATGCGGGTCCTAACATTTATTTTATACAAAGATATTATATTGTGTTCTTACTATGTCTTTAACAGAAGTGATCAACATAAAGAAATTGAATGAATGGTCAAATAATACATTTATGAAGTTTATTTATTTGGTATAGTTTGATAGGCTACTCCATCAAACACCTAAAAATGTTAGTGTCTGATTATGAAAAACACTCACTTAATTTAGAAGTAGAGTAAAAGATATCTAAAGTGTATTTCTGGGTGAGTGTACTGTAAACCATACATCTCTTATTGCATGATCTGCTCTTTCAAACAAACATCAATGAAAAACACCTGTATTTAAACAGTGTAGTGTAGTGTATATATATGTATATAAATTAACAGTCTAGTGATATTCTATATATTTTTATGATTATCAATAAATCTCATGGAGAAAAAAAAGCAATAAAATGAATGAAAATGAAACTATATATTTATGACCTGTTTTTAAAGATTTACATCTTTAGTAGGAATAAATGGGCTTTGGGCTGAATGCCTAAGACAGGGTTGAAAAGTCATAAAGTTAAAGACACACCTAAACACATTTTTGGTTTTGGTCTTTTAGTGTTCTTTTTTTTCCCCTTTTTTTAACAATTCAAAAAATGTAGAATATTGCCAGCCATATTCTTTAACACCTGTTATTAATATTATTGATAGAGAACAGCTCTCATTATACAAACATGGATGTAAACAATAAAGGTTTCAAATTATTCAAAAAAAAAATTGGCTTTGCAAATATTTTATGAGGAAGGTGTGCATTCTACGTGTTTGTTAGACCTCAAGGATACAAATCATGCTTCTTTGGGTGGGAAACACTGAATGTAAACAGAACAGAATTTAATAAGACAACTGCACAGGGTACCTTAAAGTTATTGTTACTGAGTAGTTTTCAAAAGTTGTACTTTTGTACTGTCACTTGGTGGTGTTGTAGCTCATAAAAAAGAAAAACACATTTGTATTTATACAAATATTCACATGTATACACAGTTTCACGCCCTCAGAACAGCAGTTGTTACTTTTAGTGACTTTGGACATTATGGCTAGCCATGATGTAGGCAGGCTAATGACAGACTAATGTCCGTCTTCCCCCTCTCATTCTCATACACTCATTCACTCTCTCATTCAGCTTTTCTTCTACTCATTCACACTCTCACTCATTCACATTCTCTATTCCTCACTCTCATTCTCATTCTCACTCACAGTCTCTCTCTGTGACACACACACGCACACGCACACACACAACCAACCATACATCTCATGAATGAACACACCAAACACAAATTGTTATGTGCAAGAGGTCCCAGTGTGTTGTGACACAGCATGTGAGAACAATGATGTTACGCCTTCTATAAAACCACACACACACAGACACACACCTGTTATTTATTCCCTTTGCCAAAATGTTAATACTCTTTCCCTCTGATCTTCAGTAATGAGGTAAAAGAAACGAACAGGACCAAAAATAAATTTTTCATCAGACTTTAATTTTCCCTGATCATCTAGAGCCATATATCTTTTTGTCCTTTTAGTCTCACAGCAAATCATCCAAAGGTTAAATGAATCTTCCCTTGCTTCATTTGTTCATTTATTTATTAAACCAAATGTTCATACCATCATTATGTCTTATGTCCACTGAGATACAGCACACTGAAACATCTGCTCACCCCTCCTTAACAGAAGATGCTTCACTGACTTCTTCACAGCAGCTGCATGATTGTTTATTACTTTTTCCCAACATCAAACGCCGTTCTGCACAAATATGAAATGATTCAACAGTTTAATATGAAAAATCATAATTTTTGGAATGTGATAAAATTTCTTCCAGATACAACTATTGAGCAATTTCTACTCTTTCCAAAGTAGCTTAAGCTTTTGTAGGAATTAGGTTATTATCAATTATTAAAGTTTTCCAGATTCTTCTTGCTTCTTCTCTTGTCTTTTTCCTTGTCAACTCAGTTTCATCGTGAAAAAGAAAAAAGCAAAAAAGAAGCATTATTGTGCACTATAAAGCAGTGGAACTCAGCTGCTCATTTACTTTTTCTCCTCTTCCCAGCAAACACAGCTCTCGCCTTGTATTTTGGTAAAGATTTGTGTATTAAGGAGTTCTGGATGACTTGCTGTGTATTATTCCACAGGAGCTTTGAAGGTGCAAGGACTGGCTGCACGTAAGGTCACCACAGGATCTCCCCTTAATAGTTGCAAGCTGTTGGCTGGATTTGGAGAGGCAGGGAGGAGAGGAGGCAGGGGTATGGAGTATGCCTTTGTGAGGGTTGCCTGCGCAAGACCCTTTTTGTAGAGCCCCCCCCCGCACCCCCCTTGGTTGGAAGGAATTCCTTTCTTGGATGCTTGAAGCAGTATGCAGAGGGCACCGATTATATAGTTATATGGCTTGGCCCCTCTAAAACAACTTTTTCTACATGTGTCTGTATGTTTTTCTGTCTGCGCTGGCAGTGGGGTCTTGGGATCCCTCCCAGTCCCTCACCCCTGTTTACAACTCTCAGTCTGGCACAAGTACGCTCAATACGTGACTTGCTATGTGTCATGATTGATGTTTGTGTCTAAGCTGATGGTCCGTGATAACCACCACTGACCACTTACCTCTCCGTCTCTGTCGGTTTCAAACAGAAAAAGCCCTTTGCTCCCTTTCAAAATAACATTGCAAATTTTATTTGTCTTCTCTGAGTTTTTGGCTGTTACCAGATTTACATTTTAAAGGTGACATATTATGCATGTTTACATTTTAATCTGGGGATCTACTGGAATATATTTGCATGATTTACAGTTTGAAAAACTCATACTGCCCCTTTACACAGGCCCTGAGTTCAGCCTCTGTCTGAAACAGGCAGTTGTAGCTCCTGTCTCTTTAAGGCCCCCCTCCCAATGAGCGCACTCTCTTCTGATTGGTTAGCTACCGGAAGCTGCTTCAGACAGCTACGTAAACAAATAGTAGTGGTGAGATTTCACTTCTGTCTCTCGTTCTTTACTCGAAATTTCTCAAATTCATCCGATCAAAAATATGAGAGTGGACAGTGCAAACAACACATGGAAAAACCTTAACAAAGGCTATGGAACAGACGGCTGTTTATGGGCATATGCAACAGCTTGTCCACAAGGTCGAAAAAAAGAAGCGGCAGAGCAGGCTGAAGCCAGGGCTTTTGACTTTCAGGGAGCATTTCTAAGTATGCTAACCTCTAGTTTTGGAATGTTGACCATGTTTACCATAGACATCTGACATCATAACAGTATATAAATAACATAAAATCACAAAAAGCACGATATGTCCCCTTTTACGCATTCCTACAAAATCCACAATTTCTAACAGACTTCATCTTTTGCAGCTGCTGCGGATAGATAGATGTTTATCAGTGGGGAATAATATTAATTCCTATTTCTCAACATTTGAAAGCCTTTAATTTTCTGCTTTAACATGTTCTATATCAATTACTCACATAACCGGATGCCAAAAGCACATGCCATCAACAGCCCCCTATTTTTTAAACGTCTGAGGGCAGCTAAGTTGACTTTCCCGTTGCCAAAGCTCTGCCAAGGCAATTAAAGGGAAGGAAGGGGCCGGGGCACAGATAGGAGCAGGCGCCCGCACATGCAGCAGGGGGATTTCTTGGTCACGGCATTAAGAGTCGCTTTCTTACCTTCTTACTTTCTCTTTTTTTGTCAAGCCACTGCAATGCAAACAGCAGAATGCAATAGCTTCCTTTTGATCCTAACTTTTCTGTGTATTTTTGTGTGTGTGGAATGGGGGCTGACGGTGGTGGGGCAAAATGCATTTAGATGGGAGGGGAAGGAAGGGTAATGTGAAGGGTGGAGCAGGGCTTTTCTACACAGCTGAGCAAAGGTAGTTACACACCAGTGGGGACACACTCCCCGCAGTTTTTTTTTTTTTATCGCTTTGGCTGTTTGCGGATGCCAAGTGCTTTCACTTATTTTGCCAAACACAGTAATGTGTTGTTTTGCTCTTAAGTTGCCCTTTCTCTTTCCTAACCTCATCTGTTAAAACTTTTTTTTTACTCAGTTTCTTTCTGTCTCTCATTTAGACATCTATTCAAGTTTTTTTTTATACAGTTACCACGACCAAGTGACAGTTCTGTCATACAAAACTGTTTGGAATCATGAGACTGTCTGTAGCATGAATTAGTTGGAGTACGGGCTACTATTTGTGTTCCTTTCACCTTGAGGTGGACGGGCAGTCCACGCCTTTACTTGAAGAGTTTACCAACTTTTATGTAAACAGTGTCACGGCTCTTGTCAATCAGATGTAACTGTCTTTTTAATATCACTCGTGTGCACAGAATCACTTGTGTGCACAGAATCATTAATTTTTTTCATTGATATGTATATATTCATCAATATGAAAACATGCTAAAGAGGTACTGTGATCCCCTTAGATGTCTCTTAATATATTTTGAAGACTGAAAAAAATGTTGCTAGTTATCATTCAATCTAATAAGCATTGTTACTTACTAATGAACAGTGTGTTTTGCATCTCTAAATGTAAGGTCAGCCAGTTCCCTTCTCCCCTAGCTTGTGCCCCTTACACACCTTCTTCCTTTTAAGCACAGGCTGACATGTACATACTGCACACACAGAAATGAGAGGAACTCTGTGTTATTTTGACCTGTTCCTGAGATGGAAGGATGGGGCTCTGACAAGGTCTGCGTTCTTCAGAAGGGCTTTCATGTTGCAGTTAGTGGGTGTCCTCCCCCAGCCCTCCTCCAGCCCTGGGACACGGGGCAGCATGAGGGCCCCCAGGCCCACAAGGCCAGCCAGTCCCATTTCCCAGCCACCCTGAGAGAACCTCAAGTCAGGGCCAGATGTAGCAGCTGGCCCAGCCACCCTGGAGGTCAAGGTCAAAGGAAACCATGTCAAATTTGCCACCCACCATCATTCTCTAGATAGAGAGATAAACAGAAGTGGCCTTGGAGGGGAGATGAGGTGTGGAGGGGAAGTGGGAGGGGTAGTGGGGAAGTGTGCTGCAAGAGAGAGGAGTAATAAAATAAAGTGAACTAAGGAAGAGAGTCTGAAAGGAGACAAAGTAAAAGTGTGAAACTGAGAGATAGTGTAATTAAACTAGGAAAGGGTCAGGTGGGAGCGAGGAGCCCCATGCTCTTGGTTTCAAAATGCCACAGAGGAAGCACGCGTGAGTCACGCGGTTGACAGCTGTTTCTGAAGTGTGTCCAGCCCTGGGCTTGTAAAGTTGTCATATGTAGGCCTCATTTTCTCAGAGGAGTCAGGGCAATGCCCACTCCCCACCTGGCCCTCACATTAGGAACACCCCCCGACACAAACAACTTATTTTATACCCCATTTCAAAGGGGAGCCTGCGTCACTGCTCCTCAGTGACTAGCATGCTCCCCCATGTCATTCCACAGACCGGCTGTCTACAAAATCCCTGATTCTCACAAACTACTGGTGGTGTTTCCTGTGTGTTGCATTTAACACAAACTATAACTGTTTTCATTTTAGGCACTTACTTTACACTGCTACCCAGAGCAAAATAAGAGACTAAATTTACGACATACTTTTAGCATAACTAAAAGAAAGTGGTGAGTTGTAGGCTCATTATTTAAAGCAGCTATAATCGTGTTTTAATCTAATATTATATCAAATGATGTGTAATGTCAGAGGTGTCACTTGTAGTGATGAACCTATCAGAGATTATCACCCAACTCTGCAGCTCCCCTCGGCTTTATGAGGGTTAATAGTGAGTTTCAGTTCATTGTTTAGCTGTCTGGCCCACAACTTTACTGTTTTGATTCACTCTCAAAACTCTCATAGCGTCATTCTCAGCCATTGTTTTCAGAGCAAAAATTCTAAAAACCCACCGATGCTCAGCATCAAACTAGCATTTAGCAGCTAAAGAGCCAGATATTTCCTCAGGAGTTGGTGGAGAACAAAAACAGAGCTAAAAGAGAGTGAATATTGGACTAGCATGCACCAGGTGGACAGAAATATGACTCCAAATGAATGATAATAGTGCTCCATAACTGCTCGATGTGTAAATAAGCAACTGTTTGCTAACAAGTTTGCCATATCAACTTAAAAGGTTATTATATGAAAGTGTTGTGTTCATGTTTCCGCCCCAAAGTTGCGGTTTAAGTCCAGGTTTAAGGATATTATGTTTTAAAAAATCCTCAAATTTATTAGTCTTTATTTCAAAACTATAATCTAACTATAATCTAGATGCATGAGGCAATTATTAAATCTAGATGAAAAGCAGTTAAAATGGATTTGCTCCTTTTAAGAAACCTTTGTGTTTTCTCTGAAAATCACTGAAAAACCTAAACAGCTAGCCTTCATTAAGCAACCTATCACAGCCCACAATGAGGTTGCCATCACTATCCAGCATAACAAGATGAACTTGGATTTACCCATGTTAAGTCAGTCACTTGGAAAGTGGGCCTCAAAAGTCCCAAACTTTAAAGCTTATGCTGGCATAACAATGCCTTTTAGTGGATGGGAAATTGTTTCCTAGTCATTCTTTTCTAATGCATTCAGTAATTACCTGACTAACCCTCCCAGATAGTATTAGCTGATGATGCAATTTGTTTGATGACATTACAGTACTAGTCTGGGTAATTATACAGCAGCTACTCAGACCGTCCCCTGGAAACAAGTAGCAGCCACACAGCTCTCACTGATAGCATTTAACTAATAGCTGTCTTTGGCATTAGCTACGCTATCAACTTAGTATCTGTTTTGGTTACAGTGGCCAGTATTGTTGTTACATTTACACTGTATACTGGGATCCATTGTGTGAAAAAGGTAATACCACTTAACCCTAATAAGAAAAAGCAACACCGGCAGCAGGCCCCTACAAATTGATCTGATAAGTCACCAGGACACAAATGCAGACATGCCCTTGATCTGCTACTCACCTTCCATGACTTGGACCACATGTGTTCCTTGTTTGGCTTGGAGATGGGGGACACATTTTGTGTACCCAAACAGCTGAAGCAGGCCCCCCAAGAGGTGCGCAGACAAGGCAGCAGCAGCTGGTGCTGGTGATGCACTGCCAACGTTATCCAGTGACGTCAAACGCCGGGGGCAATGACCACTGATCTTCCGGTTCTATTTTCACATATTTCACTTTGGCATCAGAATATCAGAGAAACTGGGATATCAATTGTTCTGATTTTCCGAGACTGTGATACATTATGGGTCTTCTATGAACGCCAAATGCAGCACCATTTCTGACCTCCATGACATACATTACATACAAGTAAGATACCAACAGTACTAAGGATTCATGCAGTGCTAACAGTTTAGCTCTGAGTTCTGGTACACTTTGTACGCAAAGTTTGTGTACCCAATACAAAATGAGACAAATAGTGTAATGAGAACCATGCCATTTTAATTTCAAACCTGTTTGATATCTGCGAGAATCTGGACTACATCAGCTATGACGAAAGCGAGAGAAAGAACAATATGTATGTGTTCGGGTGCATCTGACAGAAAGAGAAAGAGAGAGAGAGGTGGGGAAAGCTAGGTAGTTTGCATGTCCACCTGAAATATTATACATTAACAAATATAATAAAACAGAGACATTGAAAAATAACAGTTCATACTGTATTTTGATCACATCGCAGATTGTATAGAATTCACACCTCTTGTCTACATGTTAGGTACTATACAGCGCCATTTTTTCCTGGGATTTATATTTGGTGTTTTTGCAAATTGAGGATCTTGATTGGAATTTAAAGTTATTGCTGTGGATGAGAACCACTTTTGATCCCTCAATATGCATTTGTAATAGATGCACTGATTGAGCCAGTGGCTTATAGAGTTACAGGCAATTACATATTATCAATGTGAGTATCTTTGTCTCTCCCACTCAGGTGATTCCATTCCCCATGTCCTGTGACATACGGGATGAGTGCTCCTGTCGGGATCCCAATGCTATTGAGAACAAAAAGGATAAACACGTCCCTTCCCTGGGGTGACCAACCTGTGCAGGGACCTCTGTTCAACGTCCCAGGACCCTTGCTCCAACACAACACAGCCAGAGTGGCCGAGGCAGACCCCCCTCCTTCATCCTCCTCTCGGCCTCCAATTTCCTGCACATGCTGCTTAACAGGCATACCTCTCCATCCATACTGCAACCCCAACCAGCTGAAATGCCTCCGACACCACATCACAGAAAGATCTAGAAAAGAGGATGGGACTCATGAGACTCCACGGAAAACTTCATTTCTCAGCTTAAAAGGAAAGTAATCCCCCTGCAATACCATCATTACAAAACATATATAGCAAGGAGGGAAAAAAATACATGAAACAGACATTTTTTGAGAGAATAAGAAAAAAAAAAAACCTAAACAAAAACATAACCAAGCCTAGCTAGCATGCCTTTTGTTCAGTTATGTGCTGGCTTCAGTGTCTATATTAGTGACCTTGCTCTACAATCACATGATTGAACCAAAGGTATTTCAAAATGTGCAAGTGGGGGATTGTGTTGTTGTTGGCTCTATGATTTGCAAATATGAAGGAAATTAAGACAAACGTTAAAAATAATCCTTAGACACTTTGAAGGCATGTCCACCACCTTTTTGGAGGGGCTAGAAGTTTGTGCTTATATCATTCCTGGTTTCAAACTGGTCAGACATTCTGTATCTCTGTCCTTTTCAGTAAACATATGTTCCTTCATAGGCACATCAGAGGCTATAGAGGTTATACCTAGCTTGGTGGGGAATGATACAGCCATATTGTTAAGTTTCAAGCCACAGATTCAACACAAAAAGCCAAAATGAAACACACAAATAGAAACAGAAATTGTCAGCTAATTGTTGAACAACCACAGAAACAATTTTCCAAGGCAATGTTATAGTTAGGGCAAAATTCTGAATGCATATTTAAAAACCTTTTTAGCATGGCTTCCGCTACTGTGTTTGCTGCTACTCGCCATCTTCATATTGTAATATCTAATAGGGTTTGACAGCTTTGTCTGCCTTGCTGCTTACAGTACCTCTTTACAGCATTCATCCACACTTGCATGATAGTACAGATACCTTCAGCTCACATGAATACAGAATACATGTTGACAACACCACATATGAAATGCACTAAGAACCCCAGAACCTCACTTGTTATTCCCATTTATCCCAACTGCCCAAGAAACATACAACATACATTGACCACGACTTAAAGAAAGTCATCAATAACACCTCACTTCGGGTTGAGGTGATTTTAGTTTCAGTTTGAACTCCTCCCTCATGGCGCTTGATAAGAACTTTGTTACCTCAAGCACTGATTCAAAATGTTTAAACTGAAAATAAAATGACTCCAGCCCTGTTCAGAATGTAGTCAATGCTTGTCAGGAGTCTGTGGCTTTTTTGATCGCACAGTACAGCACAGCACAGCACAGCACAGTCACACAAGAGTACAGACATAAAGGGCTGGATATAGGCCATGACTCTTCATGAGAATGAGTAAAGGTGGAACAAGACCATATCTGACACACACAAACACACGCAAACACGCACAAATAAATGCATACACACATCTCTTTCATTCTCCCCCTTCCCAGTAGTATTGGACTCTCAGCTGTAGCTCTGCAGGCAACAATGTTGTATATGAAAATGACATTTGGATGTATATGTCAACACAGCATTTGCAGTCACAATATGATCAAAGGTCCCTTAGATTCTCTGCTGGGTCTAGTGATTAAGTAATTAATTTAACCATTGCATTTGTCTCTGCAGTAAAAAGTGCACTTGGCTGCTCCGCACTTTTCAGTATTGTGAACTTGGGTGTCCTTCCCCACCAATTAACTTTATTAGATTATATGGCTGCTACCATCGCTTTGTATTTTGTTATTCTTCATTCCAGACACACATACACTAGTTTTTTCTCATGCACATTTGATAATGAAGGCTGCTTGGCATATTGGTCCAAATTTTGCTGCTCTTATTAGGCTGCAACCATAATCGTGGTTACAATCAGCATGATTATGACTTTTCATTTCATCCGGGCCAATGGCACGGTCCCTCTGACTCATATTAGGCTGCTATAGCATTCCAGATCATTCTCATCAGTAGGGGAATCATCATACACAGCAAGCTGTACAAGTGGCAATGTAAGATCAATTTCATGTCATTGTAGAACAACTTAGACAAAACCACAATATACAGAGAAAGTTAAAAAGGTATTATTTTCCACCAAATACAAACCAAAAAAAAAAGAAAAAAAATCAAAAATATCATGTAAATATTACTATATGTTCTTGATGGACAGGAGAGTTGAAAAATGTTTTTAGGTTTTTTTGTTTTTGTTTCATGTATTTCATTTTTACAAAATGTCATATTTAATCAGTGTTTGTATTATTGACCTCAGTTACTGCACTTTTTAGTTGCCATGTAAGAAGAAAAAGTATATCTTTCAAAAATGTTTAGAAGCTGCTATTGTCAGAATGGTGATCTGAAACAAACTGTATGATATTCGGTCATTTGACTCCCTGTGTTGCTATTAGCTTTCCTTTCATTAGTGTTTTATTTGTATCACACCCTAGATATTCCTCTCCAACCTAAACTGACTTTGCATTCGATGTTGTCAATTAAGTAGGGAGGTATTGTCACTATGAACCATATATCCACCCACTCGTCATCCATAGAGACTTCAAATCCCCCGAAAATAGGGTACACGCCAATGCATTTTATGTATAAAAATATTGTCACATATTTAAGGTCTGGCTTGACTGCAAATCTGTTTGTCTTTTGTTTTGCCCTGATGTTTGTATAATACATCATCTTAGGTTAAAGGTGTAAATTTTGGCAGAGAAACCAAGAGATGTCGAAGGAGAAGGAAAGCTTAAATGAAGAAATTCCCATTAAAAAGGGACTATTGAGAGACTTTGTAACTTTTATGAAATATGAAACTTTGTAAGGACGTTCTAACGGCTACATCATCTTCAAAGATTGCATTTAACACTTTATATGAACAAATATATAACCCTGGTAAAAAAAAGACTTGTATTATGTTGATATTATAAAATGATATGTAATATTAGTACTCCAGATACTGCTGCTTTACATAGAACTGTTACCAGTAGGGAGAGACTGACCTGCAATCACTACACTATACCAATGACATGCAGTACTGTGGTTCATCATCTGCCATTGAGGTCACTGGAAAGCCATTCCAGCCATTTGAATGGATGAATCCGAAATCTGTCATTGGATCCTTCCTTTCATTCTATAAACTGAGTAAACATAACCGTTTGTTGCTTCCACCTACTTTGACTAACTTAGAAATATCCTCCTTAACAATTACTTGTATCATCAGTCAATGTCTGGATACAACAAATGATTGTTATTGCTATCAGAAAGGGATACAGGCTACAGAATGTGACTGCATGTCAACTTGAAAAATTATATTCTTAATATTGGAGAAGGTACCCATAAGCCATAGCTAATCAAGATATTCATGGAAGGAAATATAAGATTGCGCATTGGATGAGGACATCACCTCTCTACTGTAGTCATCACAGGATCCCTTGCTGTACCTCATGCCTGTAATGTTTGCTGCTTCTATATTTTTGGTATTTTAGTGACATTTTTGCGTCTCATAACAATGGTGTAAATAGTAGAACTATTTATTGAGAGTGTTATACTTTTTTAAGTTATATTTAATGTCCATGTAAGTTATTTTTTACATTGTTCTTACAAAACATTATCGGTTGTGAGTCAAAACTGTCATTTTGTCTCTGTCATCACAATCTGTTGGGATCATTGCTGCCAAGCCTTGATCAGACGTACAGTACCCTTCAGGCCCACAACCACAAAAGAACTTGTCTCATTGGTCATTAAGTGTAGATGGACACTGCTTGTATCCAATGAGGATTCACCACATGTGTAAATGTTACTGAGTGCAGTGTATCTTTTTTCCCTTTAAAACCAGAATGTAAAGTTTTTTTTTCTTCATTTGCTTATTTTCTTTTAAATGCACACAGCCATACATACAAAGAGTTGTGAAAAAAGAACCAAGTATATAATGGTCAAGTACATAAATCCATAATATAGCAAACTATGTTTTGAGAGCCAGTGTAAGGCACGAGGAATATATGTACACGGCCGGCTGAGGGCAGGAGAAAATGGACAAGTGGCAAAGAGAGGTATCAAAATAAAGAAAACAAGGACAGGAGGTCAGAAGGCAGTCGATGGTGCCCCAGATAGAGTGTTCCGGGATGGGGGAAAAGTAGGAGGTGGGCAGAGAGAGGGGAGAGAGGTAGGGATGGGTGGGCTGCTTTTCCTGGCCTGTCTAGGTATTTGTCCAGGTGTGAAAATGTGTACTCACAGAGGCTGCCCCTGGGCCAGGGGTTGCCAGCACTGACTGGCAACAAGCCGAGGCCAATGAGTCAGAGTTTCTCTTGGGGGTGGCAGCCATCCCTCTCTGGGACTCCCACCACCCCTCCCTCCCCCCTCCTACCTCCACCTCCCCACTCCTCAACACACTGCCTCATCTGTCACTGTCAGGTATGCCTGCACAGGGCGGCCAGGGTCAAGCTGGCCCTGTGAAAATGGGAGAGGATGTTTGCCCAGCTTACAGAGCCTTTTGAAGTTAGGCTGAAGGAACACAGTTCTCCTCACCTAGAGCCTGGCTTATCACATAATATGATTTGTAGAGCAGTCTTTTTTGACAGGCTTTGATACCTCTCCACATTTTCCACCAACAGTCGCTCCTTTGTTTCTAATTTAACACCTGGTTGTTGTATTGCTTGTCTAAAAGTGGCAGAACCTTTGTGGTGTCTAACTCATTACGAAGCGACGGGGCGTGTAAGAAAGAGTGTCTGAAGCCCTGATGTTTTTTGCTCAGATAATTGTGGAGAAAAATACTGATGTGCCATCTTGTTGTAAGACATTTTCTTTGTGTATTGTAACACATGAAGTACCTCTCACAGGCCTCTGGTTATAGAATGGTCCACATATGTCTGTTTCCTAATCCCTCAATAAATAAAAAGGTGAATTGTCCTTTTTTCTAAGTGGGAAGTACAAAAAAAAGTGTATTTACATATTACGTGGATATCTAGTGGTATTACTGCGATGTTTCGTACCCAATTGCTCAACAAATATATTTTAAGATGTAAATAATAATATTATATGATGATTGTATTTGCAAACAATGTACTAACTGTTTGGGAGTAGCGCTTGGATTGATTTTTATCATAACTATTATACAAAGAGATGAACCGTGAATATGTTGTGCATTGTGTCAAAGTATCACCTGCAAGACAGAAAAAAAAAAAAAAAAGACCTGTGATGCTTTACCACACCACTCGCTGTCAGCATTTATTTGTTCATAATGGCTCAGTACAAGCACTGTTGTCAGTTGTCTAAACCATGAATTTATCCATTGAGTCATAAATTATTTATTTGTTGTCAAGATGAATAAAGTCATAATGATCATTTCTGGGTCTTAAGAGTCTAGTGAAATCGATCTTCATAATCCAACTTGACTGATCTTTATTATGCATTGAGAAGTTATTTCAAATTTGTCTTAGTTAACTGGCACCAACCAACAGCTTTAATTTCTCCTTACTTTATACTGTATATTGTTGAGTCTTATCCCTATGCCTATGAGTTTGCTGAAAATTTCACCAACACTGTAAAGGTAGCCATCAGACTCAGTAGTCTCTCCCTCCCTCTGATGGCCTCCTCTCTCTTTGGTTCTAACACAGTATGCACTTTTTCAGGCACATATACAACAGATTGGACTTTTATGTTTCAGTCGATGTTTCTCTCTGTCTTCACAGTTGCAATTATATATATTTTTGGTGCTCTGGTACATGGCAAAACATGTCTGATGTGTACTATATTTTCATAAGGAAGAGTCATAAAGATGAGTATCATGTTCATTTTGCTGTCATTTATTGTGTAGAAATAAAACACTGGTTAAAGTGAACATAAGCTTGAGGAGTGTGGTCAGTTCTTTGAAAGTTTTTTTTTTTTTTTTTGTCATTGCTGAAAACATGATATTTTTAACTTCTGTTTGCCTCTTAAGAGTAACTTTCCTCTGGAAGCCATTGAGGTACCACAAATTTATAGTGAGCACTTTCAACACAAAAAGCGGTTATACAAGAGGAACTCATTCTTTAAGCCATCATTGATACATTGGCATGGAAATGTGAGTGCTGTTCCTGGCACACCAATGACGTTAATGGCCTAATTTGTGAGAATGAACATCAAGCTACTGATTTTTAAAGTGCAGTTAATGTTGCATGACTGGAAAGAAACTGGATCTGAGCTTAAAGGAACAGTTTGTTGAGGGAGGTGGAAAAAGAAAATGCTTCCCAGCAGCTCACATGCAGAGAGGCATACCCACCTTCAGTTAATGATATAAATTAGAGTAATTCATAGGGGATAGCTGTCTGTTAGTTCAGTGACTGATTTCCACCCTTTCCAGCTCAATGTAAATATTTTTCAGCTGGATCATGTGGTAAATTGGGTAAAACCTGGGAAATAACAGCATCACACCGCATTCTACAACTGCTAACTCAAAATATGATTACAGTTATATTCATCTGAGTCTCATTTTGCCATCATGCTAATTAATTCTGATCCAAATATTTCTATTATATTGTGAAACTTCACTGTAGTGGTTTGTACTCCAGGGACTTAACTTCGGTGAGGTCTGTGTCGGTTCAGGCAAAACATATGACACATGTGCACCACATCAGCTGATCAAAACCATGTCAGATTAAGTTTGACCACTTTACATGGCAGTTCATTGAAGTCCACTCCACATTATCCTCTATGCTTCTACATGTTGGTGGTGATGACCTGTGCTGCTACCTACCTGGGTTTCACTTTATTACCGGAATTCAAATACAGTCTGATAAAAAACAAACAAACAAAAAAAATCTACTCAAACTGTTAAACTTACATACAATTTACATTACAACCCAACACAATAACACACACTGTGATGAAACCTACCTACACACACTTCTGATTATCAATGACCTGTACCATACATGTAGGGGAGACCGGGGATGTTATAACAAAGCATGCCAAGACAGTGGGTGAGAAAAACTGACAGGGGTGTGCCTGCACACATAGTTAAATCTGCATCGGATGAGGTGAGGCAGGGAAAGACAATAAAGTCCGTTGCCAAAGAATACTCTATCTGCCGAGTGACATTGAGCAGACACTGCAAGAAATTACAAAACCTCAGAGAACAAGGATCAAGACAGCTGTCCAGTGTGGGCTAAAAGTCAAAGGATGTGTTGACTGTTTATTTGACTGAGGCAGAGGTAGGCCTGCTAAGCATCTGACAGGTGCAGATAAGTGTGTTAGACCTAAGTAGGAATTGGTTACTAGTGTACGTATCAGTTCTTTATGTGTATGTATTCAGGTACTATTTTTACTTTCTTTTAGGTCAGGAAGTTTGCATATCAACTTACAGTGGAGTACAACATCCAACACGCCCAGTCATAGGATAAGAACGACATGGCAGGTCCTTATTGGTTCTCAGGCTGCATGAAAAGGCATCTTAACTTTTCCATGAGAAGTATGGAAGCAACTAGCTTGGCGTAGGCTACAAGCTTTAACTGTACAAATGTTGAGGCATTTTTCAAGAAGCTTGGTATTGAGAGTTATAGCTGATGGATGTGATATATGGAATATGGACGAGACTGGTGTTACCACCATCCAGACATCTGATTGGGTAGTTGCATGCTGTGGAGTGAAGCAGGTTGGATGAATGACTTTTGCTGAGAGAGATGCCTTGGTTTTAGTAGCATGTGCAGTGCAAGCACTGGCAAATTTCATCCCATCCTTCTGCATTTTCCCATGCATGAAGTACAAGGATTTCTTCATGCACCTTGGACCACCTGGTAGTGCTGGGAGTGATATTCTGGCTGAATGCAAAACAATGATTTTCTCTTGTTCCTGGAGCATTTTGCCAAGCATACTAAGGTCAGTCCAGAGAAGAAGGTGTTACTCCTGCTTGACAACCACAGCTCACACATTTCAATGAAAGCAGTTAATTACTGCAAGGCAAATGGGATCATGCTACTCCCTCTGCCCCCACATTGCTCACAGAAACTTAAACCGCTAGATCAGAGTGTTTATGGTCCATTGAAAACGATGGTGAACTCCGCCAAGATGATGACCATTTATGATGTGCCATGTCTTGTGAGGACAACTCTGCCCACAGCTGCATCACCCATCAACCCAGATGTTTTTCAGGGGCATGACTTTGCACCTTCCCAAGTCACTAATGGTCCAGACCCAGCTTCTGCAGCTTCCCAGCAAGACTCCTCTGCAGCCACCACAGCCCTCTGGGCCCACAAAGACTGCACCTTTGGCAGATCTACATACATCTGTCACCACTGCGACTCTCATTAGAAAGGATAGCACACAAACACTTTTTTGTTCACAGCATAGCTGATGTTCTCTAAGAAAGCTCTTCTAAAGTTTAAAAGGATAAGCACCACTGTCAAGGGCAAATACAAACACAATGACTCTGTTCTTTGTATAGCCTAGTGCATATGTTCTAGAAGAAAGTTCCTCTAAAGGTTTAAAAGTATCAGCAACAGCTCATTATTGTGGATTCATTCTTAAAAGTTATTTAAAGTCAGTTAAAGTCAGTGGGGAGTTCTTTTTGTTTTTGGTGAACCACAGGAAGATGTTGAAGTGTTGGCACATGCGCAATAAACTTATTTGGATGCATATTTTGTGGTGGGGTATCAATTTTTAATTCTTCACTCTTATTGTTACAGCTTACCCCAGGTTGTCTTACAACTTGTTGGGATAGTGGGGCAGGTTGTAACAATGGAACACCTTGTATTTGACATCAGTTAATGAATTCTGTAATATAGTTGAAGAAGTTGGAAACATTGCTATTTGTAGTAGACAAATAAGGGTACTTTGCGTCAAAATTTGAGAGCTCTGTCTTTGTTGAGAAAAAAAGTGTTACAACCCTACCAGGTCTCCCATACTGTATATATATATATATATATATATATATATATATATATATATATATATATATATATATATATATATATATATATATATATACTCTTTTTAAAAAAATTTTTTGTAACTGCAGTCTTAACAAGACTAAGATTAAACACCACACAGACTCTGAGATGTTGTACTGGTACTTTGAACTAAATGCTACTGTCAGCATGCTAACATGCTGATGTTAGGTAATGTTTACCATCTTAGTTTAATGTGTTAGCATGCTAACATTTGCAAATTAATAGTAATCACAAAGAGCAGCTGAGGTTGATGGGAATATCATTAGCTTTGCAGGTATTTGGTTACAAACCAAAGTATTGGACAAACTCAAAATTTGACCTAATGACGCCTCTAAATGAAATGTTAAAGAAACACTGTGGAGTTCTGTTGTAAGCAAACAAAAGTTATGTTTGCATTGAGTGTTACTTACCAAAACACATTGTGCAGTCTAACAATTGTGTTGAATGCATTTCCTTCCTCAAAAAACAAATGCAAAGCCGATTATTTATGAATTTTAAATTGTGTATTGTTTACATCCATGTTTACAAGCTTGCGGTCTTCTTCTTACCTATCTTTTTAGACAAACTGCTGTGTTTCTTCACATTACAGACACCTGCAGATCAGTAGAATAATGCAAAATCATTGGCAGGACTGTGTATTGCGACACCTGTGTGCATGTGCCACCTCATGGTGGTGCACAGGACAAACAAATGGCTCTCATAAAAATAAATAAATAATAATTTAAAAAAAGCTCCACAGCACTACTAGAGGTCAGAAACTCCACAGGGTACCTTTAAAAGTTCAAAGTTATCACAATTCATCCTGAGGGAGACATTAATGTCTGTACCAAATTTCATGGTAATTCACTAAATAGTTGTTGAGACATTTCACTCAAAACCACAAATGTCAACCTCATTGTGGTGTTAGAGGAAAGGTCGGGGGATGACCAAAGTCAGTTGCTTCATCTTCTGGGAATCATGAGTGTGTACAACGTTTTATGGCGATTCATCAAATAGTTGTTGATACATTTCAGCCTGGACCAAACTGCTGGAATGACCGACAAACCATCCACTAGTGTGGCTAAAAAGTCTCTCACGCCATACCTAGAAAAAAAAGAAAGAAAAAAAAAAACAATTTCCAAGCAGTATAGAAAGTATGACGTGGAAAGATTTAGCAAGATCTATTATTTTCCACCATCGTCTGCTGTGGATGTGTTAACACAAAAAGTTAACATTGTAGAATCACTTGTTTTATACTTGTTTTAACCACAAAAATATGTGCTGCAGTTCATCGATTTTGAAGTCATGAATACATTTGGTTTTGGATGTGGGTGTTCCAACATGTGTTAGCACTTTCAAGTTGAAGCAACAACATCCCGTTCTTCAGTTTCTTCTGATATGAGGTAAACACACCACAAGAGGAGCACTCAAGATTACACGAGGAGGCGTGGGAGTATCAAGTACTAGAGTATCAAATGGGGTATTAACTAACACGCTGTGATGATTATTCAATCAGCTGTTTTAAGATGTGCAATGGCAGTGTGAGTGTTATTGGATTGAAGGGACGTGTAAGTTTTTCATTGCTACATCGGGTGCCATTAGCAGAACTTGATGCAAACTGAAAGGTATGTGGTTCCAAAGTTAAGTATTTTTTAAATTAAAATTAATCAGTACGATGGCACACCAGGAAAATAACTACCAGGTGGAAAGCAACAAATAATATTCATGAAAATTGGGAAAGCTTCACAGAAAATCATTAGTAAATACACAAGGAAAACATTTGATCAGCAGATGTGGTAAACAATTTTGGAATGCATTATGTTTGTGGGGGTGTGGGGGATTAAATTATTATGCCATTTGTGAGGTTAGATTTAAATAAATGGTCCACAGCTGTTCAAGTGAGAATAACTTTTTACATTCCATTGTAGCAATGAAAGAAAAGTGTTCCGATTTATATACATTTTTAATATTTCACATTCTTCAGAAAAAAGACAATCAAAGCCACATAATAATACAGATGTTTTTTTTTCTTTTTTACAATTTAAAATTTACAATATAATAATTTATTACAATTCATATAACATGAGATGAAAATATTTGAAAAAAAGGCATTGTTTATCTTCAATAAAACAATATCCATGGCTTTGAAGATAATGATATTGGACAGAAAAATAAGGGGATTAAAAGGACCACAGTTGATCCCTACAATCGCTGATACTTCACAATTCAGTGTACAGTACTTCACATGTTTACAGTTGGCCCGACACAAACTGTAAATGTTCCTTAAAACTATTATCATATATTCACCTGCTCACCATGTTTTCTATGAGCGCTCATAAGTGAATAAATATCCAATTCTTCTGTGGGGGAGGAACTTTTCAAAGATGCATGTGATCATATTGTTACCATATTGTGACTGTAAGGTCATGTCTAATACTGCTCCTCTTATCTGTGTATTACCGCTGACTTAAATCTATTATATCGTCAACTGATACCATGATGACAAAAGTCACATTCCACTGACTAACTTATTATTAGATTACAAGCATTTTACACGGGTTTGCAGAAATCATTAAAAAATTTGCTGTAGCATCTGGTTTTTAGTTTTTTTTTTTTTTTTTACTATCAATACTGTTGGTGAGTTTAGTCACATACCAAACCCATCAAACTATGTAAAGCATTTACTTTAAAGACATCAGTGTGGCAAAAGCATTGTCTCTTTTGTCTTGGGTGCAAAATAAATTGGTGTTCAGGTCCATTTCTAGTAACATGATGACATGAGGATTCCTAGATTCCACCACTGAAGTTAGCACTAAATGAAAAGTTTATGAAGGAATGATGTTTGTATGATACCCTCTCTGTCTTTGCATAATTTCAACAGGCTGGTAGTAGCCTATTTGTCAATCCTGTTACCACACAAAGCCTTGCTATTTCAGTTGAATTTATCAAATGTAATTACAAGACTAACAACATCCTTTTCTCACTTACTGATTGCAAATTCATGAAGCAAAGCTTTATTTTTTCAATTAATGTGAACTTGAAAACAGGTAAGTGGTTCTCAAATGGCTTTAACACATTTTAATTTCTCCTTTCAAATGAAGGTATTAAAGGCAAATAAGTTATGCTATTGATTTTTCCTTTTTTCTCTCTTTTAAGTGTTCCAGGTAAGCTTCAAAGCACCGAAAAGGAACTACAATATTACATTCAAAGTATTTAAGCCAACCAGTTTTTCTCTTGGCTGAAAGATATTTTACATGTTCACACTGCAGTTTCTCACTGATATGTGCAATCACTGGCATTTTGCAGTTCAGAAATACATTTGCTCCATGTTTTCTTTTTTGTAATCTTCTGTCTTTTAATAAAAGTAGGCCGCACAAAAATACGTCTTTCGGTAGCTTTAACACAATGTCCAGTGAATTCTGAGGTTTTTTAGACTCTCCTGGTTTTCAAAGTACACCATTCACTTGAGAGATACCTGCTGCAGAGTGATGTGACGAAGTACATCAATCAATCAGTGATGTCATTTTGCAGGAAAAGAAAAAAAACACACCGCTTGTCTTCAAACTCTTGTCTCATCGGAGTTTGGTGTTGCTATATGTGTTACGCTGTACAGAAATGAGCTTTTCCATGCAGGCGGTGCGACTTTCATGTAAAGAGCCATGCCACGTGTTACTGGGAGGTCGTCCCTCTTCATTCCGGCAGTAGACATATGCCATGGTGTCGGTGCGGCTCTGGATGTAGGTGCTGAGCAGGAGGGAGCGGCAGTAGTGGCTAATCTTCTCCACTCTACGAAGGATCAAGTTTGCTTTTCTGTTAAAAGACAAAAGAATACCCAAGATCATCACAAAAATGTAATTTAAAGAATCCCATCAACATTACATTTCCTCTCAAGTTTAAATTGACATTCAGCATTGAGACATGCAGATGCAGAAGGACACATCAATGTAGGAAATTCATTTTAGAAATTTTGGTGACCATGGACATAAGCAGAATGCCTGTGAATTCTGGAAAAGGCTCTGGGCAGGATGATTCATTCCGGGATTTATTTAAGGTACGCACACAAACACACTTTTGGACACAGCACATCCCTCAACTTAGAGACTGCAGATTGGTGGCACATGTTAGTTCCACTGCTGTATGTTTACAGGGATTTGAAGAACTCAAAAGCTAGTCCCTTATACAACCTACAAGCTATTGTGTGTGTGTTGGTAAGAACAACCCATGAACAGGTACAAAATCTGCATTAATGGTTGCATGTGTTTTTAAAATCTGTACTAAATGATACATTTACATCAGTTGTGAAAATCATGATAATCAATCATGCAAATAGTTTATAAAAATTTGCAGGCGAAGTGTGTGTCACTGCCAAAAACACTATATAAGACATGCTTTTTTTTTTTTGGGTGGATGGGAAATCAGTCACTATTTAGTACAAAGAATGTTCATTTGATGCCACAAAACAAATACATGCACATAAAATATGGTATTGTGTCTGCATGAAAAGAGAGCTTTATAATGTTACCGGAATTGAAAAAAAAACTGCAAAAGTATCTCCCCTCTCACTCTGACTGGACTGCCAGCCTAGGTCAAAACTACCACATGCAGTGGCATTTTGAATTCTCGGATACTGTTCTGTCGAACACGAGAGGCAGCTGTCTAGAGTGAGTGAAACTAAGAATTTTGTCTCCAGGTCCAGAGTCTGGAGCTGCTGTTTACGACATGAAGGAGCCATATGTCAGGTCAGCTCAGTTTAGAAAAGATGCCTCACACACACACACACACACACACATACACACACACACACACACAAACACACACACACACGCATCCATTCAATACTGACAAAAGAGAAAAACAACTACAGAATACACCTATAGTAAGCCTATAAGCATTTAAGGTTGTTAAGCTCATATGGATACTGAAATGAGGAAAACACACACGGAGAAGGGCAAAATTCCATTTGTTTTGAAAAGCAGTGTCTGCTGAGCATCAACATCTGTCTTTAGTTAAGCAAGGAGTACAGACATCCTTTTCACTTATTTGCTGAAAAGGGGGGAAACATTTTCTCATTTCCCTTAAATTCTTATGTCTGAAACAACAGAATACCAAACACATAATCAAGGGAGGCTTGCAAGC
The DNA here is from genome assembly GCF_910596095.1 of Thunnus maccoyii. Lineage (NCBI taxonomy): Eukaryota > Metazoa > Chordata > Actinopteri > Scombriformes > Scombridae > Thunnus > Thunnus maccoyii. Next base: position 16,635,273 of record NC_056551.1, read on the forward strand.
ACGTGAGCTAGGGACAAATTAAACATGTTTAATGTTATTTGACAAACAAAGAAACTAAAAGAAAAAAAAAAGACACATTGAAAATATTACTTGTGTATTTCAGGTTGCAACTAAGGCAACTACTGATTCAAATACTTCATGAAATATCATCAAATACGTCAATGCTTCATGTGATTTAAACAACTAAATTCTTAGTAATTGATCATAGCACAAGCACAGCTTGAAAGGAATGCAGCCCAGGACTCAAATGATTAGTGTGACTGATGTGTGGGAAAATAATTATTGTGTATTATGTGCTTTTTGTGTTTACAGTAAAAGTAAAAATAAACCAGTATCACAACGTGTCCAGAGAACAATACAATTATGAAAGGAGCTAGTGTTCAGCTGTAACAATGCCTGTGGACATTTGGGGGCTCCTGGGATTCTCGGCTCCTGGAGGAGTGCTGACTGTGCTTACGTTTCACTTGGCCATTCTGTTACCTTTTAAAAAGGCACCACCAATAGAGCCTGCTTGTAAATTACCCCAACGAGGCTCAACCCTGCCAACTTCAGGCAGTAAATAATCCATGCTCGCTCATCCAAAAGCCACCCCCACCCCCGCAGCTGCCTACACACAAATACACGTACACAAACACACCATCCAACCACCCCAATCCCTTATATTAGGGCCCAATGGCCAACCCGTGCCTCCCACCCCCCTTCACCAATCAGAGAGAGGCATAATCTTCCTACAGACCAAAGTTATTCCACAATTATTATATTATTTATGGCTTGAAAAGGAGCGCTTCCAGGCAGTGGGGGTGGACAAACCAAAACATTGGGCTGTAACTTAAGATCTTGTGTTGCTATCATCAGTGCTGGACCAGTTGGTGCCTTGTCAGACTTGCATACATGAATGTTTTTGTTCTATACTTTTTTTTTATCTTCATACTGTTTTTTTTAAGTATTGTTTATACTTCCTCACTTGCAGTTTTGTCAGTCAGTGAGCTTCCCTTTATCTCCATGTTGTTGTAATACCTCAGTGTCAGTTCACACAGCAAGCTATCAATGGGGGTGTTGCTGTTTAGAGGGTCATGGGTGAGGGGATGTCCGGGTGGCATGTTGTAGACATGGAACTTTTTTTACGAGAAAGAAGAGGAAATGGTGTTGGAAGTTGAGTTAGTGTTAGCTGACTATCAAGTTTAGTGTTTAGCTTGGCTGACAGACACTGTTTTGGCATCACCATGGTAATGCGAGGAGTGACTGTAACCCCAGAGTTTTCACGGTGACCTTGCCCACTTGCTTTCCAGTAGAAGCACTTAGGAAAGGGGGAGGGGGGAGGGGGACTGGGGCAATTGTGCAATGGTGCTCCTGCTTAGAGGGGAGGAGTGGACAATGCCATGAGAAATGGCTGAACGGTCTCAATCTAGTAGTGCCAACTCAGACAGCTTTGGCATTTTGTTATGTAAGAAACCTCAGGATGACTGTAATTGATTCAAAACAACACAACAACGTCATCAAACAAGATGGCAAGGAGACTCTGATGAATAGCATCTGACTGAAATTTCTAGACAGGAAAACAACTGTTGCGCATTAAAATACTTAGACGTCTAACTGTAAAAATGGTTTTGAGCATCTTCTAAGCCTGCTTAATAGTTGTGCTTCCATCAAAATCTTCTCACCTGGGGCCCAGCTCATCCTCACTACGCCAGACAAAGTCTCCAAACTTCTCATAGTGGGAATTGTAGTGATGCTGGACTCTATATAGCAGCGGAGGAGGGATCTCCATCAGCGTGTTATAGGCCATTTGCTGCTCCTTGCCACTGGTGTAGCCATTGTACAAGTTGTACACCTTGTCCGCTATCTCTGTGAGTAGGTAAGAGACAGACAGAGAGGAAGGAAGGATTTAACATGAGTGAGGAAAGCAAATAAGCAGATGAAAATGTGTGTGACAACAGGAGGGAAGAGCGGCAGCTGAGGTACCCAAATTTTTAGCCCCTAATATAGGTCAAGCTTCTAAAACACTGAATTGCGCACTTCCCACAACCCAGCTTGACAGTGTCTCTGGTTAGACCTACCCCGTAAACTCCCCCATACTTAGAAAATTGAATTTGACATGTGCAATTGGTGGAGTGCTCTTTTACGTTTTGCCACAGCTTGTTTTAATAACCATAGTATGTAATCATACATGTGTACACATTGTGAGAGTTGTTAGAGTTGTGATCAAAGAAAACCATTTGTGTATCCTGACCTCCTTCTTGTGATGTTTTGTCTGAAATTTTGTAGCTTATGAATTAGGAGTCCATGGGATAAAAACCTGATACTAAATGACTGCTGTGTTGTGGATTTATAGTAAGCATTTAAAAAATTGGGTCTGACTTGCTGTATATAAAAACTATAAATGTAAAAAAGAAAGATTGAGTTTGATGAAAGGGTGTAGTACCAAAAATGTACATGGTCGTTTTTAAAATGGGTAGAAATTTTAGGCAAATTGTGATTAGATGAAATTATGTAAGATATGAAAAAGATGAAATAAAAAGACGAAATAAAGATAATTACAAGAGAAAAATTCTGAGGTGAGAATACCTTCAGCTCGGCTGTCGTCCACCATCGGGCAGGATGTCCGTACTGAGACAAAGCTTGACTCAGAGTGACTGCCTCGGCTATCCACTGCGTAGAGAGTGAATCTAAAAATTACAGGAAAAAAAAAATTAAACATCCCAAGACCAAGTAACGTGGCAGAACTTAAAGTACTCAGAAAAACTTCTTGAGAGCCATTACCAGTGTACCCTTGAGCAAGACACTTAAACTTCAAGTATCCACATACAAATGGATAGTGCAAAAACAAAAACATACCTCATTCCTCAAAATGCATCAACTGACAGTGTCCACAAAAGTCAATTTGCTTGGGTTTGTTTATAGGTTTGGAGGATAACGATATTTTGTACCCAATGTTTGTGCTAGCATTTTTTTCCAGACCTTTGTGAGCTTGATGAGATGGGGTTCTTGCGAGGTGAGATTATGGATTGTGGGATTTAATTATATCTGAAAATGAGTGCAGCCAGTACCACAGAAACAGAGGAGAGAGGAGTAAAGGGTCATCTGGCTTGACTCCAAGTACCCTATGAGGACAAAGTTCTTCCCTCTGAAAATGTCAAACATCAGAATTTTTTGGGTTCCATGACAGACTTCAGGACCACTCAGTCCCCTGATAAGATACCGCAGCAAACAGTTCAAGACATTGAAACAGGAGACGAGACACACAGAATATGTAATGCATCTCAAGTAATGTAGGGCCACACAGCTCGGAATAGAAAAACAAATGACCTTTACATGTCCTTTTGAAAATGCCAATCTGTGTTCTTCTGAAAAAGTACGATGAGGAACTGGTCATACTGAATCTGAAAAAAAAAAACGGATCAAGGGGGGCACAGATTCAGACATCAATATTCTCTCAGTGGCAAAAAGAGAGAGGGCAGCTGCTACGCTCATGAACTCGCACGGCTATTTGCCGCTGCCATCTTGATGATGGTTTAAACTTAAGCTTGCCGCCGTGGCAACCACAGAGACCACACCAAGGAAACTGTAGCAGGAGCAACAGTACTTTTACTGGTTTCTGAGTTCCCTGAATTATACACCTCTTCACCAGCAGTAAACAAACAAAACAAAAACACAGAACACTAACATTGCCTGACAGCACAGCTGAAAGCTTGCTGTCTGAAAGCAGCCTCAAGACAGACATAACAATAAAAAGCACACAGATAAAGCTTGTACAAAAATGTAAACAAGACTACTGTAAGAGCTATGCTAGCAGTTCTATGAGGCAATATGGTGCTTGAGCTAAATGCTAAATCCAGTATGCTAATATACTCACAATGACAATACTAGCATGCAGAGGTTTGGCAGGTAATTATGACTGGGGCAAAGGAGGAAATCAGGTGATATTATTATTTAGTGAAAAAGTCTGCGTAGAGAAGACGGCGGGGTGTATGGATGGACCAGCAAAACATTGGAACATTGTTTTTTCAAAAACCATGACCACAATCATCCCCTAACCTTAACCTTGATGACAAATATGGAAGATTTAAAATGCCTAAATGAAATGAAACAAATCAAAGAAAAAAAAAAAACAACAAATGTGTTATTTGCATTTCTTTTTTATGTATGCATAAAGAAAATCAATGCTTCAGTAATGTGGATTCCATTCACATGTGTTGGTGTGCAGATGGTGATTGTATGTCTGATCCGTTTATGTAGAATGCTACTGGTGTTGCTTTACAGGTATGGTAGCTGACTGCGCAGTGAGTGCTGTTTGTCCTTGGTCACCTAAACCGTTATCACTACTACTTCAGGTTCAAGGTTGTATGTAAAATTTACTGTATGCATGCTATAAATAATGCACACAGCCCAGTTGCCAGAATAAAATGTTGGCATTGCACGTTTCTGCAAACCACAGATACGTTGGATCTCTATGTTTCAATACGTTTAATATGTAGCATGTCAACATTTCTATAATATGTAACACAGGGAAAGTGATGTAGTTCAGATGACATCTATATGAGCTGACTTTCATATTAGGAGGAGTTGGTTTGGGTGCTTGGCTAGAAAATTGGTTGCATGGCACAAAGTTGCAAATCCATCAAAGCAGCAGAGACCACAGTTCGAGACCACTGCTCGCTTCTCGTTTCAACCGACAAAACCGGGTATTTTTAGCGAGACGTCAGGACATTTGCAGCCGTTTTTCTGGCAACAAAACTGGGTATTTTCACCCAAACCATGATCTTTTCCTAACCCTAACCAAGTGGTTTTGGTGCCTAAACCTAACCAGACCTTAACCACAGCATTGTCACAACATAAAACATTATTCAACTGATAACAGCCATCTAATGCGATTTTAAATGACACGCGAAAAGCGATTGGAACGTAGAGATTCAACGTATCTGTGGTTTGCAGAAATGTTCAATGCCAGTGTTTTATTCGGGTGATTGGGTTGATGCACAGTTGTGGTGAAGGTTGTTTGAGTGAATTTTTTCTGGAAAAAAAAAAAAGAATTATCCTTTGCTCCACGTGCACTGTTTTTCTTACTGCAGGGGGAGTTTTGAAAAAGTGAATTAAGTATTGAGAAATGTTTGTAACTAGTTATGAAAGTATTTCAGCAGTATTTCCACAGAGTTACCACTGTAAAAACAACAAAATGACAAAAAGGAAACCACAAAACACAGTGGAGACAAAATGAACAACTGACATGCCATTCCAGTACTGAATACTTGTAGAAATACAGGAAAATAAAGAAATGAGGATATTATTGTTTTTACAAAAGTTGCTTTTCTTCCTAAACCTATTTGCCTTGTTTTAAGTAATGTCTTTTGAGAGCTGTTCCAGTGTTGTCAAATGATTGTTTTGTTTGTAATATGACCTGTTTGGACATTGCTCACATAGTTTGTCTGATCTTGTTATTCAGTAGGGTGGATGCGGTATTCCCCAAGAACCTCACAAAAGACGCACGGGCCTCGCTGGCTCCTCTGCCCAGCAAAACAATGTCAGCATGTAACAGTCACACTGTTTAAATTATGTGGCCACATAACGTGCAGATGGATACAATGAGGTGGGAGAGGGGAGGGGAGCAGGACAACGGTGAGGCGGGAATTTTATCAAGGCAATTTGTTAAAAGTTTCATTTGGGATGCAGGATGTGAGCTTGCCAGCATTTTATTGCTATTTTTGGTTGTTTAAATGGTTGGCATCAATGATAGGTACTGTTTCCCCTTTCACAGCCCTTGCAGCAATTACAAGGTTGTTATGTACAGTAATAAAGCCATTTCTGCCAGGAGATTAAGCCTCTCAAGAGATCTGCATGTGCAAGGAAATTTGACATTTTGCAGAGAATGCCTTAACACAAAACCTTTAATTTTTTGAACACATTCATGCAAAAAAAAGGACCCTATGCCAGGTGTAATTCACACTGTTAGGATCTCATTCATAGACAGATAGTTGCAGTAAAAGGGGGAAGGATGGACAGAGTGTGGTGATTCAGCTCAGTACAGGCACTCGGTGATGATAAAGATCGCCTGGGAGAACAAAGGAACCAGCCACGGTCTGGCCTGCCATGAGAATGTCAAAACATCAAGTAACAGAATTGGCAAGACACACATAACCACCACGGCCACCCACACACATACACACACTTTCCCGTGTCTCTATTTTTCTATCTACATTGCTTGCATATAGCTCAGCTCTGTCTATCCCTCTTTCTAATTCCCTGTCTCTCACATCTATTCAAAGGCTGTCTGGCCACACATGGCTCGGTTGGAAGCGGCTTGGTTTTGTCCGTGTGCCATAGTTTTGAAAGCTCAGCAAACAATGAAGTGGACAAATGGCAGATTAATGTTTGTGTAAATTAACAATGTTGCCATTAAAGTAACCATTGTCCTCTAATTTAATGAGACAGTGGAGAGATGGCTGAACAAGAGATGACATGACAGAAAGCTCGGAGACAGAGCAAGAGAGGAGGAATGAGAGAAAGTGAGAGTGAGAGAGGATCAATTAGGGCAGTATTTTTGGCATGCTGAGAGAAGCCAGGGCAGTAGGGGATGCCTTTTCCATGACATCAGCGTTTGGACACACATCAGTTGAGCCATTCCACAAATCAATCAAAGCCAAATAGAATTGTTTCTCACTGCCTCAAGAATTTGTGGCAGCTTCCAATATCTCATGACTTTGAAATCCTCAGATTTAAGTGGCATCACACTGGCGCAACAGCCATAAATAAAATATCCTTGCCTTTCATTGTAAATTAGAAAAAAATAGCTCAGCTTTGAATGATCTTACTTGCAGATCAGCAAGACATCATAGTCCAAAGTAATAATGACAACGCCCCATTAAAAGGCAATCAACAGTTTTAAATGCATGTACCAGATATTTCTGGAAACATATTTCTAGAAAACTCGACAGGACCATCATTTCATTAATACTTTGAATGGCATTTGACAAAATCTAGGCAAGCTCATCATGTTGGATGAACCAGTAGCAGGATGTGCTACCATGACTGCCACTTTTTCAATTGTGAGTGCACAGAAGTAAAATATGCATACATTAAAAATGGGCTATCAGTTTCCACATGCCTTTTTTGCTTTTTTAAATAATGGGACCTATCCATCTATTGCTCCTCAAGCAGACACTAGGTTTTGTGCTACACTTTTCCAATAAAACCAACACAGGGAATGAGCTTCAATATCAGTATGTGTAACGACTGAGTAGGTCACCAATGTAAACCAAGTTTCAGTGATATGCAGCACTGGACCATACCAATGTACTTTTAGCTAAGGTTTCCACTGGTCATTCACTTATTATATTTTGAATCACATATGTATCAGCACCTTTATGCAACCTGCACATACAGTATGATACTGCAAAAAGTGCATGCATTCACAGGCTGTCATGGTCAAATGGTTGTCATTGTTCTATTGATTGGTTGCAGAACTTCAAAAAAGGTGGGTCTTATCTAATATGAGGCTGTCAGAGGCACTGGGGAAAAAAAGTGGGGGAAGGAAACGAAAACACACCATGGTGGATGGACAACGAATAATAACCCTTATCCCTCATATGTTCATGAGTCATTTTTGGAAAGAACACATGGGTTATTTTGGAACCGACAACCATTTTTGTCATGTGGATTTGTTTTGTAACTACTGTCTCATAAAATCTGAGTTATTATTTTAAAAATGTATTTAATGCTTTGTTTTATTCATATGTGAATAAAGCGCCTTAGTGTATTCATGTTTTGAAACATTCATGCAGGTTAGAGTGAGGAAAATTGTTTGCTGATAGACTGCAGGGAAAGATTGATATGTGTTGTGGCTAGACACTGCACACACTTTAGCCAGATTTTAAATTTTGCTATACTGTTAAGCCATAATAGAAGACAGACTGGAAATGGCTGAGTCTGGGCAGGCACTGCTAGCATACCAGTAAAAGAGAGGAAACAAGATAACAAAAAAATCTGTAATAAAGCAGTTAATTCAGGCTGACAAAAACATGGCTAGGGTGGTAAAGGAATTCAGACAAACTGACTGACTGGGTGTCTGGAGATTCTGCCTTAAATAGTCTGGAGCAATTAGAAGCAGCTGAGGAGCAATCAGGAAGATGCAGGGCAGCTGGGACTGAGACAATTCAGGGAAGATTCAGGAACTCAAGTGGTGCAGAGAGCCACGATATACTGTATATAACACACTGATCATTAAAAAGATGAAGGAGCACAAGCTCAATCTAATGCACACCCATAGAACACAGACATTAAAATATTTATATATAAAGCTTTTGATGTCATTTATAAACTCATTATTAACAAGTAAGATTTAAGACTTTGCTTCCTTTAATTTCCTTTAATAGATTTTAAATATAAATTATGGAATATCATCTAAATACAGATCTGCACATAACTGTTTAGTATAAGTAGGGAAAGAAAAGTTAATCTTAAATTTAAGCTTCAGTTAGACATGTAATAAAACATCAATTAACAACACTCTTTAAACATTTTAAATATTTGTTCTGATTAGGTTGGATCCATCTGATCCTACTTGTTTACTGCTGGACTTCTACAGTATTGTACCTCTTCACTCACAAATGTAATATCTTTTGGATTACATTGCCACACTAGTGTTGCCTTTTATAAAAGGAAATGAAAGGCACACTGCATGTTCCTTCATGTGAGAAACAAACAAACAACAAACTCATACCACTCATACTCATATCATACACTAGAAGACTTAAGTCTGACCCTCTCACATCTAAAGACAATGTGTCATAAATCACTGAGTTTTTGGTCACAGATGATTTTGCAAAGATTGGGGATCTTGCAGGGTTGCTATTTGCAACACTACAACTAGATTCCTCTTGAGATTATTTCCCATCCTGCTCCTGGTGGAAATTTACAAGAAGAAAAACAATGAAGCAGAAACAGAAGCCGCTTTTGGCCACAGCTGCCCTTGTGTGTGCAGTGGTTTGTTCTGAAAACCCAGCCAAAAACAAATCGTAAATTAATTAATTCATTCAGTTGTAACTGAACAACAAAAAAGTGAAGAGAAACAACAGACACTACATGCTGATTGTTCCTGTTATTAACTAAATTTTCATTTAACAACTTTTTTGGGGGGGGGTTAATGTTTCTTATCAGCTAGGACAATCACATTTCAAAAGTACTTGAAAAAAGCCTTAAATTTCCAGGTTTTCCAGGATATGTGGGGAAAACGAGGTATTTTTACAACTTTAAAACATCTACACAGTTTATACAGCTGCCCACAGAAACCAACTTCAACCATTAACTATCTGGACATAGCACTTTCAGCTGCTGGATGTTAGAGTATTTCTATTTGGAAAACCCGCAAACTGCATGAAATACTGTAGAAACAGCAACAGCCTGGACAAAGGCAGAAAGTCACAGGTTTAACTTCTCCAACTGGCCTGAAATCATGCGTGAAAACCCAGTAAATACACTGCAGACACAGCAGCTGACAGAAAGAGGAGGTCATATTATACAGAGAAATATTAGCTTTTTCTGGGTGAATAAATGTTAATGTGACTTATAAAAAGGGAAGCTAAAGGGCAACGAGAATGCTGAGCTTTCAATTTTCATCAGGTGTCATTAATAACACCATCAAGCACATCATGTTTAATTAGGAAAGTAGAGTAGAAAGTAGTAAAACACGCACACAAAGGGCAAACATTTACTGCACACTTCCATTAGAAACTGAATACAATTAGCTGATACTTAGCCTGATCAGCCACTGTCAGTAATCAATACAAACCCACATTATTAGACTGTAAACCCTTAATCAAACCAATAACTAACATTAGACAATCTAGTGTTTCTGTAGTGGTGAAAAAATGTTAAAAAATACACTTATACATATTAGCAGTTCGAATTAAACTGAAGCTCCCTGCACCCTCCGGGGAAAATATTGCGCCAAACTCTCTTTAATAGTGTGTTCACACCAAACATGAAGCAAATTTCACGTTTGGTGTGAACACATCATATGACATATTATCAAGATAAAAGGCGTCATATGTCGACAAACTTTTTTGTCAATTTGGCATCAATATAATCCATAAAGATAAAACTTTATATTTTGGATTTTGTTGCCTCAACTCGCTACCAGCCCCAGTTGGTTAGCTATGCTATTTTAGTGGGAGAAGACTGTGGGAATGAGAGGTGAACCGTTTCAAAAATTCAGATTTCTCACTGGAATATGTGTTGGTTGGTGGATCAGATACACGCGGAACTGAACACCGACTCATAACATTGTTAACTCACTGTCTATCATGTGTGTGCGATGGTATTTGAGTAACTACCCAGTTTGCTACTTCCTGTTTGGTGCTGGAGAGAGCGCACCTATTGGTTGTCGACAATGTTCACGTCATTGCATGTTACTGTTTGCATGAGCCAAGATTTAGGATAATATTAAATGTGTGATTTTATCAGAAAGTCAGGATGAGAAAAAGACTGACTGCTCGAACTGAGTTTTTTTACCACCTTACACCAGACGATCGAGATGACGGAAGCATGCCACAACTCTAGCAAAACTCTCATGATTTCATTCCGACATTGGAAATTTGACTGTGACAGTGAAATCGTTTGAAAAGTCATTTAGTGTAAGACGAGCATCATGTGAGGTGTACTGTCTGTCAAATCTGCTGACGATAGCATGTGCCTCTTCATCAGCACCAAAGAAGCAGTTAGAAGCGTAGGTCCTCTAGTTTCTGACTTCTTTTTCTCACTGCTTTCTTTCTGCTTCTCTAGATAGTTTTGGTGATGATGACAGTTATGTTGGCATTGCCATTTTTGTGTTATGTACTTTTTTATGGTTGTTTGTATCTATTAAAGCTTTACTCAATGAATTAAGACACCACTTTGATAATCCCACTTATTGGTTTAGATGCACAAACTTGACAATAACATAAAAGGTTGTGGTTATAGTATGATGCTGAAAGTATGATAGTCCAACAAATATTTTATTGAGTACTATTTTTCTCTTTCTAGAGAAGGTAATTCTTGCTTAGCACATACTGCATACAACATGTGATGCATACTCTCTGGCATCAATGGGTTAAAGCACAAGAGACTGTTACATTACATCCAGTAAATTGGTAACTGCCAATTATTTTCTAAAAAATCAGCTTTTGAAATGAGGTGTGTAACTTTTCATAGAGCAAACAACCTTGCAGTTTGCAGGGAAACATTAGAGAGCCTTTAGCAGCCTTGGTAATGATCAAGTGTAAAGCCAATACCAGTAGAGGTCTTATCGGGCTCTTGATTAAGACAAGCGCAGTTGGCTGCAAACAGATGTGCTCTCAGACGTAATTCCGACGTAAATTCTGCTCTTATCAGAGAAAAACAACACTGTGGAGAATGCCTAAACAAAGATAACGGAGCTACAAAGTTGGAAATTAGCCTCTTGTTACAGGTTTTTGTTAGTAGAAGCTTGTCTTCTACAGATTAACCTAATAGTTGTTCCACCACTATTCTTCATCAACTGTCAAGGCTTGTAGGAAACTCAAAATCGTGATTTTTAACTAAATAGATGGTAATGGTGTTGTTGGCTTTGCCATTAGCTTCTAGAAATGTCAATGACTGTTGACCACTTCCCTTCTGTTTTATTACATTTATTTTATCTTCTTTATTTCCTTGTGTAAACGCTTAGTTAAATGCTCAATCACAGTCAGGGAAATCTTTCCAAATATGGAAATACTCTCTTCTGCCCTGGGTGCTACTTTTTATGTGTGATACACATACAAAGGCTTATTAGCTAGTGACCACATAGTGTAATGTTAATGTTAGATTAATAAAAAAGAAACTACGTGACACATATTTTACAGTTAGCTGTGTTGTTAGACATTAATGTTAAACAGCTTGTTGGCATTACTACATTTCCCACTGGCATGAATAGACACACACACACACACACACACACACACACACTTTGTTTTGCATGCAATGCATAACAAGTCATACACCTGTATCCCTGCTCTGTTAGTGTTTGACACAACTAAATAGTGAAGTTCCTCTTGTCCCCCAGTGTGTCATCATAGCAACCAGAGCCACGTGGATTTGTTTTGTATGATGCCTATAGGTCTTTTGCATTATTTATTATGTCATCTTGATTTGCATTTAATAGAATCTACCCTACAATCCTGACGTTTTTCCAACTAAACGACTGCATTTTTTTTAAAGTTCTTTGATGTTTTTTTTTTTTAACTTTGGTAAGTACATCATATGTATACCTAAGATTGGGAACAACATGACTCTAGATCAGGTTTCCCATAGTTTTAAATCCTGGCTGCTTCTTTTACAGGGGCAATGTTGATGTTCCCAAAACAAACCAAGGCCACAAAATAGCAAGATCATTATAAACATTAGACACTGAACAAAAGCTGAGAAGACATTGAAACCCCAAGAAGATAGTATGTTTCCTGCGTCCAGTGACAGCCACAACAACATCTGGGCCCTGTTTCACCAATTGCTGCTGCTCTTGCAACTTTATTTTTTTAAGATGTAAAGGGGGGCAAATAGTTCTCATAGGAAATGCTCATCACAGCAGTGTACTAGTGGTATTACTGAATGTACTGCTTGTCTGGAATGTCCCTCAAAATTACTTTCAATACAATGACTGAACAACAAAATAGAAACCCTTGATCACTGTAGTGCAGATATTGTGATTAATGCTCCCAACTTTTTTAATTGTTGTGACACTGCATCAGAGACATGTTGATTCAGTTCTATGGTAATTTTTGAGGCTATAGTTTGTGGTGTTGCTGTATTTTGGTGCACTATGTTGCATGGTATTTTGCTTATTATTGCTCCTCCATGTATGTAAATGAGGTGAACAAAATATTAAAAACAGGTTTCAATGTAATGCAGTCTGGTGCAACACCACCACAGACTGCTGACTCAAAAACTAACACAGAACTGAGTGAAGAAAACAACAACTGATGTATTTAAGTAATTAGTAATATGTATTTATTGCGGGGTAGTTGTATTGCATTACAGTTGTATTGTGTTGCAATGCGGTTGCTCGCCGTGTACTAGATATCACTCTGTGAGGATATATGGATTTATAAAGGCATGTTCAAGTAAAGCTTTGGGGTTCACTACTTCACTACTTCACTACTACTATTACTACACTTTGTAGTAATAGGCCTACGAAGAATGATCCATTAATTAGTAACTCAAAAGTCAATTTTTGTTGATAAAATTGTGATATACGAAGATGTAAAACTGACAATTTAACAATGTTTATTGGACTGTGGACATGTGGGTTGTTTTTTTTTGTATGAGTGACTTCACTGACTAATGACATAATCCCATTCACTAACAAATCCACAATCAGCCACCACAAATATACTGGCCTCTCCATTTCTCACTTTGACAGTTTGACTTCCTGCTGTAAATGCATGATGTGTCAGGTTGATGACCACAATGGATATGACCGTATGTAATGACCTCAGGTGAGGTCTGTCTGTTAGCTAAATGCCCCCCAAAATCTACACAGACAGAGTGGTCAATTTGTTCTTTGAGTTTAACAAATAGTGCCTCTTAACAGGGATCCTTCTGTATTCACTAAAATCATGTTCCCTCTCTGACCAAAGAGAACATAAAAGAACGGAAGCATCCACCACTTCCACCATGTTGAGACTAAGTATGCTTCCCTGGTTAACTCAAGCCAGCTGTTGTTCAGGAGTAGGTAACAAAATTCACCCCCTGAAACAAAATAACATTTGCAGTGGGAATTGTAGACACCCAAGAGAGGATGTGGTATTGCTGATATTTGCCCAGTCATTGTTATTCAGGAAAGATGCAAACATGGCCACAACATAATGTTTAATGAAAGATCTTTATATGGTAATGGGAAACACTGAACTCATAAAAAATGTGGTGAGAAAAAAAGGATTAAGTCAATTGTGTTGCAATAAATTGCGAGTCGAGAACAAGAGCAATGTCACATAATACTGGGTCAGTTGGACACACATTTCAAGGTTATAAGAAGTTATTTGCTCTCTGATAAAACTTTAGTTTTAATGATACAGAATTAGATTTTTCATTCAAGTAAGTGCAGTAGTTTTATCAGTGCCATGTGATGATAAAAAATTCCTGTACCCATACTTTGATCCAGTCCAATTGTGCAATAACCTGATAAACAGAGGACACCCTCTCAGCTCAGCTGCTCACCTGGGACAAATGTGCTTTCAAAGATCCTAGAAGCTGCACAAGAATCACAGGGGCACAGAAACCCTGCCACCAATTCTCTTCAGGCTTCTAATACTTTGTATATACAGTAGCTTCATTAACACACAAACCATGTTTTCTCATAAGTTTATTTAGCCATTTTCTATTAATTTTACACCCATTGAGATCTGGAAATAATTAAAGGCTTTCCATACTTTACAGACTCATGCAGGAACCCTGAAACTATTTCTGCACTAAGTACGACACAATACAATTTATGACTCATGTTTATTCATGCAGTGAAGAAATAAACAGCCACAGTAAATCAGTTACTCAATTGTCTCGGAAAACTTGGCAAAGGCCATCTGCAGACTTACTTGTAGAGACTGTCGGGTTCCAGGCACTTGAAGACCACTGAATATAGCACAGAGTGAGGATGTTCTCCACTCCTTCTCCCGGCAACAACACAGGATGAACCCAAACCAGAGAACAGATCATCCACCAAGCTCAGAACCTCACCTGGTAGAGAGATGAAATAGGAAGAAAAGAAGAAATTGGAAGGACTGAGGAAAGGAAGGAAGGACAACATAAGGCCAGAAAGAAGCAAAGAAAGAAAATCTTATAAAAAGGTCATGTTGGAAATGTTATGTGTGCTGTTTTAACATGTATCATACTTTTTGCCAAAAAGGAGAAAAAAGACAAACTTATCTTTCAACATTAACTTTCATCTATTGTTCTTTTAAGTTAAACAAAACAATGCCACATGTCTTTGGTTCATGCACCACATGTTTCAACACAGGAAAAATAGTGCACAAAATAAACTTAGTCATGAATGAATTTCTACTTCTAGGAAAGTAGCTCTTTCCTCATCAATGATTGTGCCATTTGACTCTGGTGTAGTGAGTTTCACCTCTGCTCAGTCCTGTGGGAGTCATTTCACCAGCTCCAAGCCCAAGGCTAAATTCAATATGACTTTTTTCTGACAGCAGCCCATACACAGTACATTATAGAACAGTAAGAAAACAAGATTTCTTTCCTTTATGGGCACATGGTAATGTTACAATGATATCTCACTGAACACCCTGGCGTCTCACAAAACACTACTTCAAAAGTTGTGAAATATCTTTCATGTCAGCTTACAGGAAAGGCGAGCGACGCACACTTGTTCATTTAGACACACACATACACAACGCCAGTTTCCAGTGCTCATGGGGGTGATGGAAAAAAGAGGGAGCTGTCAAAATAGTTTAAAAGCTCTCAAACGGTTGGATTTCCAACTATTTCTACACGAGGTAAAGGGCAGCTTAGTTTTAGCTTATGATACATGGGCCAACATATAAACACAGGGAGTAAGTCTGGCTGGTAGGGCACAAGGGGATGGTAAGAAAAGGTTGAGAAGAGAGGAAAAAGAACTGCACGAATGAATGATTTGACCTTTTCACAGAAAGAGCTCTGTGTATAGGAGGTTTCCCCAAAACACATTCCTGCACTGTTGAAAGGTTGCTCTTTCGAAGGTTTTACCTTTCTAAACACAAATTTCAAATTGGATTCATTTATTCCGTTGTTAAAGTCTGCTTAATGTTAGTTTTTGTCAAAGTGTTGGACCAATCTGCCACTGGTGCTGATGAAGTAGTATGTTTGTGCTATACATTTCAATTAGAATTCTCATTTGTTACCTTTTACTATAAACAACTTACAGCATCACATACTTTCAAACCTCAGGACCACCTGCATAGAGTGTTGTATATTTTGATAATCTCTGGATAAAATCTTAGTCTAAATTAAAATCATTTACTAAACAGACAAATTATCTTGGTTTGTCAACAGGAAATTAAGAAGCCAGATGATTTACATAATGAGGATTTTCAGGACAGATGAGCTCGATTACATTTTATAATAAATTAACAGTCCATAGTGCTTTAGTATTGCTAAATGTAAACTCTAGCGAGAGAACAATTGCACTGTCTTCCAGTCCAGTATGGGATTTAAATAAACACTTTCCATCATTTGAAGTTTGCAGGCATTACTGGTCATAGAACAGATCTGCACCTCATTTGGTTGCCTTCTAAATGTTTATTTTGTTCTTTCTGACATTTGTTTTTATTAATTTAAATAAGTCTGTCTTTCATTGGTGCCACCTGTTTTGTGTTAGCTGCTAATAGGCGTGATAATGAAGATTTGCAAGGTTAGCAACTGGCTAAATCATAATTGCATATATAACAGATACTATACACAACCCTGTCTCCTTGAAATTACATTTATACACTAACTTGCAAGAGTAAATATGCTTTGGAAACGTAATGCTGCCCCAATTATGTTTTATATCAACATAATGAAACAGTTTTAATGAACCTATCTGCAAAGTCACAAAATTTTTATACTAAATGTATCTGTAAAACATTTAATGACAACATAATAAATTTGTTTTCCATGCAATACCAACTCAAAGCACTTAGTTAAAATTAGTTTTTGCAGTATTAGTTAAATATTTAAAAAGTCAATACATACTGCACATGCACAAGACAGGACATGACAAATCACAATCTTTCCCGAATTCATGGAACTCAGGATGTGAACCCGGGTCTTCAGTGTCAAAGTCCTGTGCTTTGTATGCCCACTATTTTAATTGCAACTTTGGACAACCATTGGGTCAGTTGTCAAGCATGGAATGGATACTTGAGCATAGGTATTAGAAATCATATTTCGCCATTTGATCCTAATGAACTTAAACTGTATAAAATGATTAATCTGTCTGGGATGCCTGTATAGTAGGTGGTCCAAGAATTGCAATTGTACAGCAGCATGAGGAATAATAGCCTGATAACATCTTCAGCTTTGTGGTAAGGGTAACACTTTTGTAATTCCAAACACTTGTTCATAGTCTACCAAAAGCAGTACTGTCTTTAGCTATTCTGCTGTTAATGTCCACATTGATGTTCACTTGTATGGAAAGTGTGCTGCCAAGGTAAGTTTTCTTCATTGACTATAATGCAAGGCTTCACAGAGGGTTTTCTTGAAGCAGGTTGATGAATAACTTCCTTAACTGTGAGACTGAAATTATCACATTAGATCAATAATACCCTACATTTTTGTTCTTTAGGTGAAAAAAAATATTATTGGATCCACTGTTCCCCTTCTCCGTCAGGTTTTATTGTACAGGAGCTGTGCAGGAGCTAGTATTTGATTTGTCTGGAGGCTCCTTACACTCAATAATGCTACATTAAACTGAAAACTGTTTTGATGTGATAAAAACTCATGATATTAGTAGCTTATAGCCTATAGCTGTTACTGTCCATGGTCAACCTGGCTCAATATTTTTAATTAGCTCCACCTTCTTAGTTGGTTAGTGCCAGTTGATTCAAAATAGTGAACCAACCTTTTGGCCACTGCAGAAGTGTTTACTTCTCTTATTTTCTTTGCAATTAGTGTATTTAGTGGGCCAAGTATGCTAACACACCGCAATTTGGTGGAACAATAAATTATCCCTAGCAGACCACTTAATCTTTTGCAGAAATAATTGCTAATGATCTATTTAAGATTGACTGTTGACCTGATTCGGCCTGCGTTCATTATTCCTTTCCAGTGCATTGCCCCACCTTTCATTGCAAGCAGCTACGAGAGGAATGCCAATTGAATGCCAGATTTCTGTTACTTCACAAAGGCTAAAAGTACAGAGAAACAACTAAATGCAGGATGGGCAAACATGCGGTAAAAGCAGGGAAGGTCAGAGAGAAAAAGACAAAGAATGAGAGAGGAAAGGAAATGAAAAAGGACGTTGAGTCCTCTGATGTTTCATGATTTTGGAATGGGTCATGGAGAGGAATGATGATGTCAGTGGATGTTTTGATCATCTGAATAAATCAAATAGCTGATGCATGACTACTGTACAGTTCAGTAGCAATCATTTGTGAGTGGGGGTGAATTAATGTGTGTGATTATCGCATAATCTTTACCTGTAATTTTCATATTGCAGACCTACTGACTCATGCTGCTGTGGCATAATGTGCCCACTGATGGCAACCCATTTGTTCTGTCTGACATGGATGCTAGATACGGATCATTGCTGGGTTACAATATATACATTTTTTTTATCAATCCCATTGAAAATGTAGCTTGTAGACAAATACACAAACATGCACATTGACAGAAAAGCACAATCTCCTGTAACAAAAGAGCAAAATAAGTGTAAAAGGACAGGAGGGAGGAAGAGATGATATAGCAAGTTGCTTCCATCCCGTGTTCTGTTGCTGCTTTCTGCATGCATGGTTAGCTCAAAGTGAGATTACTCAAATGTGTTCACATCAGATGGTTATAACATACCTACACCTGGTGACTTCCCGGAATTACAGGACCCGTGCCTGGGCTTTGCATAATATCAGGGGTAATATGTGAATAAGGAAAGGATTATGTGAGAGAGACATGTCTGGAAAGTAGCAGTGGATTGCCCAAACACAATGGAAAGTAATAAAGTTGTGACCAAGGTGTATACTGTATATATCATATATTTATCTTAAATTTAGACAATCTAACTTACTCAATATGTTTTCTGTTATGACTTTTTTTAGCTAAAGTTATATTTATGTTACCCTAATAATAACTTATGACCTAATGTGATAAAGAAATAACAAAAAAAATAAAATAACAACTTCAATTAATGTTTGTTTGCTGCTGTCTAAATTTCTTTCTTCTTCTCTCTAGTTGTCTTCATGTTTAGGGTAAACGTGTAATGCAGTTTTGATTTATTAGGAATATAAATCCCTGAATATGTAATTATCAAATGTGTTGATCTTAGTGTTTATACTGTAGTTAATTTGCAACACTATTCCTTAACAGTTTGCGTCCCAAACCAACACTTAAAATTAACTTGACTTTATATCCATGTAACAGGGTAAGAAATGTGTTATGTCTCCTAGAGGCATAAATAGAGTGGAGCAACATGAGTCTAGCTTAGCTTAGTGACACGAGGCAACGTGTCATAATTGGACATTACATGTACTGTGTGAATAGACCTCTTATGTCACTGACAGCACGAGGATGTGCTTAAGTAACCTTGATCCATCTGTAAGACAAACAAAAGACAAATGTTGGGCTGACTGGTCTTCAGTGGCCCTTGAATGGCTTACTGTATAATTATCAATTTAAGGACTCAGCAGGGGAACACAGTGTGTGTTTTAGTTCTCTTAACAATCATATACTCTTACCTAGAAAACTCTACCACACATTCCATGGGTCAAACTCTCTTTAAACAGAGCCATCTGAAAGCTATAAACTGTTATGCAATTACATAAATATAAGACCAGTATGCAGTAGTAGGGGTACACAATGTACCATCATGTGCACTCAGAAAAGGCGCTGATACTGACCGATCTTCTATAAATGTATATGTCAGTTTGCAATAAGCAAACCAATTGAAAATTACATACTGAAATATTCTTAACTACCAAACCAACAGTTGTTTCACAAGGAATAACATAGCATGTCATTAAAATCCTATTTGCTTTACATACAAGCAAATAACAGCAGTTTTTCACATGAAATGCAGCATAAGCAATATGAACAGGGGAAAGAAATAGTCAAATTAATGGCCCTGCCTCTTTTCCCCACTGATTTACGAGACATCAAATACAAGGTACAACCCTGTCAAACCAAACAAAACCAAACTTCTGTGTGTGATCTTATGACTGCAAAACCTTAAACACAAGTATTCTAATTCATTCATTCTACACCAAAATGCAAACTGAACTAAAACTTTGTCTAATTTTTCAAAACCTGGCTTTAAGCTTTTAACATATGGCAGTAGTCTCGCTCTAAATCTCTACTAATCAAGCCACTGTGTGATTCAAAGTAGAGAGAGAGGAAATTCCAGCAATGCTTGCTGCATGACAACTGTTTATGAAAAAGCAGCACATGTTTTTGACAAAGACAACACACTCAAGCACAATGGACTTTCAAATAACTATATTTTTTCTTTTTTCTCAGTGCTACCTGCCCATATTACGCATACCAGAATACTTTATCACTCACTGCCTCATAACATATCCCAGGATTTGGTGTAGCTTTGGTTTCCTTAAAAACACTCCCTGTATTCACACCTTGCTCCTTCCTGCTTATTACGGCTCTCTGTTTGAGTGACTACAGATAAGATGAGCATACAGTACCTGCTTTCATTCAGTATCACAAGAGAGGAGAGGTATGGAAGAGGAGTTGTATGTGTGTGTATACATTTGAGGGAGTGGAGACTGGGATGGGGTGAAGAAATAACACAAGGTGATGAATTGAATGTTGAGTGTTCACACATGCAAAATGATGGTATGACTCAACTGCTAAACTGGAAGTGTTTTTACAAGCCATTGGCACACATGTATGTCTGTGTCTATGGGAGTTTTTCTAATTCCTACTGAACTACTGAGGAACAATCATCTACTGTCTCCAAGGTGGTAGCGTTTAACTGCTTGCATTCCTATCTAGAATGAGTTAAAAACCCTCAAAATCGAATCATTAGCTGTTGAATAAGATATTAAAACCCACCCAGGAGCAGCATTTAAGGTTCTACCCTTCTGAGGGGTTCCTCATTGGTAGGCCTGTGGTCCGTCAACATTTCTGTCAATACCAAAGCCAAAACAGCACACAGCTGGCAAAAATTAAGGCCCCCGAAATTCTATTACGGTAAAAGCCATTTTGCGTGTTCTCCAGCTTACATGGCGATTAAAACCTCATGGTAAATGCCAGGTGACCTTTTTAGTAAGCAGAAAGGGGAACAATTAATAGTAAATCATGAGAACATGATGAGACAAGCTGACGGACAGCGTAGAGAGAGAACCACTCTGATTCAAACACACACAAGCCTCATAACTATGATGTAGTTGCAAACAAGTCAAGTCAAGTTTATTTGTACAGACCAGTATCATATACAAAGTCTCAAAGGGCTTCGCAGGCCCACAACAGCAACAGTTCCTGACCCAGACTGACCCAAATTTGCTAAGAAGACAAGGAAAACCCCTCTCAAAAAACCTTGGCACACAACAAAAAACAAAAGAAAGGAGGGGGTGAGCACTGGAGAGGAAATTCAGAGAGAGACCATTCCTCATGGGCAGCATAGGGTGCAATAGGGGCTGTAGGCAGGAAAGGGGCAATTACAAAAAAGAGCAGAAAGTTGCAACAGCAGAAAAATTGAAACACAACAGTGGGATGATAAACCAACACATGCATACACATGAGTATAAGCACATCCACATATAGGCAGTAATACATAAGCACAACATACATTCACCTAATTTAACCTTCTGTGAGACAAACTCGTATATGGTGGCAAAGTAGCATTTCGTCTGATGTTGGAAGCCAGACTTGTTATCCCTGACATATCATTTCAATTACACTACTGAATTCAGGCAAAGTGTAATTACCTCAGCCATTAGCTGTGTGTGTGTTTTATGTGAAAGTGTGAGTGTGAGTGAGAGAGAGAGAGAGAGAGAGAGAGAGAGAGAGAGAGAGAGAGAGAGAGAGAGAGAGAGAGACAGAGAGAGAGAGAGAGTGAGAGAGAGAGAGAAAGAGAGAGAGAGAGGGAGAGAGAATGTGTAAATCCTCAAGGTCAGTGGGTTCACACATTAGGACTTTTTTTCTGCTGCAAGAGGAAATTTGAGGGAGAGTGGCGGAAAAAAACACTGTAGTAAGAAACTGTTCATTCACTTTCTTGGCTAAGAGGTGAATTTGGTGTAGATGGTGTAAAATGTATCTAGATTTCTATACAGTAAATAAGTGCAGTCATGTAGCTATTTTTCTATAATATATGTACAAATTACAGCTTTCAGAAGTAACACTAAAACATTGCATTATTTAAAAAAAAACATGCATGGCACTATTGTTTTTGTTAAAACTGTCCATTTCTACAGTTGTTACCTCTGGTTTATATAGTGAATTATTTACCAGTAGAAAATCAAACATAAAAAACCTCAAAAACTGTACTGTAAAATGTTTTCTATTATAAATGACAATATCTTGTTTTTATCAATACTGTTAAGAATATTATGTTCCATGTCATTTAATTGAAACAATGTTAAATATTACATCTTGGTAACAACTAAAGAACCAATTTTGTATTTTCAAGTTTTTCAAAGAAAGAGGTGTTGTATTAATGTCACATACGAATGACCATCAGGTCACTAATATCTTGAAATAGGGCTCAGACGTAGTTGGTAGTGCAAATCTGGGTGCATGTGGGCATGACGGCAGCAATTAGAAGTGGTGGAGGGTGGCTGTTTGTTGGGTTATCATTTACATTATCATTTCACAATTTAAGTTGACATACAGTATGTTGTAATAATATATTTAAATCAAATGATCATGTACTGCATGGATTTATCAACATGTGCACTACATTATGTGCTGATCTATTTTTTCTTACATGTTCTGTGTTTTTATGTTCATCTTTCATTCTCTTACTCAAACCATGATCCTGTTTGTCCTTAAAGTACCCTTTTTCTCCCTTCTGTTTTACTGCATCTCTTTCTCTATCGGCCTACTATCAGCCAAAGCAATTGCACAGTGGACTCATTTTAAACAAACAAAACACAGGCTTTATATTAACAAACAAATCACAAGCTTTATATTTCCTGTGGGCTGCCAAACCTGCTAGGTGCCTGTTCTGTTAAACTGTCAGCACTCAACCCTCCACTCCCCACACTGAGACTACACAACGTCACCTACCTCCCTTCCCCTCTTTCTCATCCACACATGCACACACAGAGACACACAAATTAGATCTAACACAGGTATACACACACTGCTGCATGGAACCTAACATCACACAATGCCATCTATGGCAGGATTTAAAGGTAAAAAGAAGAAGAAGAAACAAAAATCAAAAAGAAGTGTGTCATTTAAGTGTGTTTATGTCTGGGATGGGGTTGCAATTGAGGAGTGGGGATTTAATGCAGAAATCTAGAGGTAGGAACAAAGCACTGTGGGAAACAGATTTCTCCAAACAGGTCGAGTTGCATATAATTGTCAAAGTTTTTCTAATCAGGTAGAGGGATATCCCTTTGGACAACCCTGCTGAGGCATTTTGCTGGCAAACAAATACTGTACGTCACTTATTTTTAAAACAGTTTTTTCATGGTTTGAGAGAGAAGGCTACAATAGATTGGAATGGAGTAACATGTTATAATAATAATAATTTATTGACCCTGTGCACACAAAAACTCAATTCAAACTGTTCTTATGCAAATACAATGTAAGTGTTGTGTAATAACCATCCTGTATCAGGTCATGAAGACCTGTGAAGGCCTGCGTGTAGACTTTCAAGTCCTGTGTCTTTTCTGATATTGAGTTGCTAGCTACTTCTTTTCATCTGTCAGCAAGGATCTTCGCCTGCCTTGCTCAACTAAAGTCACTAACAAGGTGTCACAAATTCCTGAAGCCTTCAGATAAGATTTACAAGTTGATACTGCTATCTAAGTCATCAAAAAGTCAAGGCACTACAATGACAACTTTTTTTTGTTCAGTATACCTTGATCAACATCTCAATCAACTATGATAAACTTATTATGGAAACATTACAAGTTGACTTGCTATAGCTTACATTGGACAGGTATTTTTTTCACATTTTGCTATCCTATCCAAAAATAAGCATGTGTGCTAGTTCAGGCCAACTCATGTTTACCACTATGCTCACGTGGCTTACTCCTCTTGTTGATCCATATATCCTATAACGTACATATATTGTCACATATCCAAATATATATCATGGCGGTGTACTTCAGCCATCAGTGTTCTGCCCTGCAGGTCAGAGTCTAGACGCCAAACATCAATACTGTACATTCTGCATTCACATAATAATCTATTCCACATGAGTTGGCAGGCTGAAATAACTTTTTGATAGGTGTGACAAATTTTATGGTCTGCGAACAACAAAGTCTTAGGAAAATGTACAGTGATCTGTGATCCACTCGCCAGGAGTTGGCAGCTCTGGAAGCAGACCAGAGTGCTGACTGTCCAATTTGAGTCAACAGTTTTGTTCAGCTTGACTGAAAGGTACAACTGTATATCATCAGCATATCAACAGACAGGCAGTCCACTACTTGTTCTCTGATTCTATGATGAATGTAATGAAGGTAGCATATGGTTAAAAAAGCATGATGCTCCAAGAATTTAACCTTTAGTACCTTTAGCATAAACTCGGATATGCCAATCCACTGCCTCCATCTTTCAATTGGGATAAGATAGTATATAGTGCCAAATTCTACACTAAGCAACACTGACCCTGTTAAGTAGCATGAAGCATTATGGGTTGACCATTTTTAATTCTGATTTCTTTACTATGAAAGACTACATGACTCTGTCATACATTAACCTCTGTCAGACTGCATGCACTATACACATATGCTGGACTTTGATTCATGCTGCCATGTGTAAAGAGGACACTAACCTAGAAAAAAGGCTAGGAGTAAGCAAAAGAGCTGATTCTGTGGTATATGCTGTTCTCTGATAGGTTCATTGTGAAAAACATGTTGTTGAACTATGTCTCATGAAGTAATACATATAATGACCCAATAGGCTAGTAGCTTGGGTGGACAGTATCATGCTATCTCAAAACAACCAATCTTTGTAATGAGGTGTGTGTCTTGCTGTAAAACATAAATTGTGAATGGATCTGTAACTAAATCTCAGGTAATGCTCTCTCCAAATGTAATGTACATTGCATTTTGTAATTGTACTTCGATTCCCATCAAAAAGTGTTCTGTGTGTGTTTGTGTGTTTCATTCCTAAGTCCAGAGTGTTTACAGGCAAATTTTCTGCGACAGCACTTAGAGGACATCTGCATCTGTATTTGACAGGATCCTACAGCAGTTATAGTGTTATGCTGAAAAGAAGGCTCACGTTATTACTTTCCTTCATTCTTTTTGGCCGCTTGCATGGATGGTGCTTATCATTTAACTAAGAGCCCCAAGTGTATTCAGTGCTCATAGACATCAGAATTTGTTGTTGGTTGTTACGTTACTGCTGGACTGAGAGAGGGCCTACACCTGTTTTCCTACTTGTCTTGTTCAGCCGACAACCTCAAGATTTGCTTCCTTTGCGGATCATCAACAAACAACCAAACTTGAACAAGAACGTCTTCTAGGAAAACACTATTTGGGCTGGCCTCTGCTTGAACTAGTCTCTGCTGACGACCCACTGCCAGTCGGCCTATTTCTTTCCTTTTTCTTTCACACACATTATGTTAGAGAGGGACTGTAGTCTAGACACTGATAAATAGCTGACTCACAGTCAGAGAAACGTAACAGATGTATAAATCACAAACGCAACAGGTACAAACTATATAAGAAACAAAACAGACATTGTCATAGCTGTCCAATTCAAATTCTAATCCTGGCAGTGATGTCAAATAATCCCTCTGAATTTATCATTTTCCCAACAAACTGGCAATCATCTGTCATTTTATTTGTACCAAGGACAATAAATGAATTAACACTGTATCTTTTACTAACTAAATTATCTACTAAACACCACTTTTACAAAATATTTACTGAATGTATTGACTGATGAGCTTGTGTGTTATTGTTAAGCATTACGTAATACAATGGACAGCTCAGCCGAACACTTACATCTTGTTAAAGCTTTAATTTACAAGACTAATAAGAGTATTACATCAGTAATACAGTTATCTGAAATTAATCAACTTCCCTCCAGCTAATAATAATTGAGTTTTCCCCAGGCCATGGTATAATCAAAGATAAGATGTCATATTAGAAGCTAAAGCAACATATATGGGTCTGAATGAAAATACTGTACAAAAAAGTTAAGCAAATGTAATGGATAAAATTGATGAATTCATTATTTGATTATCCCTTAGGACACATATAATGTTTGATTTTACTGTCAACCTGTCAATCATACACAGTATTATAATATTTCTGCAGCTGTAACCAAAAACACAAATGATAAATATGCAGCTCCTCATTGATAGTCGAACTGAAAGGTGCATCATGCAAACATGAATGTATTGAACAATTCTTCACATTCATCAGCTTCATCTTAAATCTATAATGGTAGATATATACAGTGACACACAGCAATATATTGAAGAGTCTTTACATCTGTATGGCTTGTACACATAACGCCTGTAAAGTGATTAAAAACTCTTGGGGTAATTCTTAGCTCAAATATTGGGTAAGGACCCTCTCTTGGCTGAGAGGTCCATAAAGAGTATATTAGTTCAGTCTAACATTGGGATTTGTGCAGTGGCAACATGGTCAATGTCGTGGCTATTAGTCACATTCTTTGTATTGGACATTCCTGGATTCCTCTCATGAACTATGCAGCACATTGGCTTTAACAACCTAATGACATGCTGTGTGACAATGGGGTGCCTCTGCCCTTTCTGCATAGCAAGAAATTGGGTCAGGTGTGTTGGTTCATCACAGACTAATGGCCCCCTGCGTCCATGTCTACCATTTTGATGTGACCCGTGTGTGGTCTGTTTTTACTGCCCCTGGCTCCTTTTACTGTGGCTCTGTCTCCCCCTGGGTCTGTACTTAGCACTAAGAATAGACCTGTGGGTGTTGACAGGCTGTTGGCTTGTGTCTTACTGTGATGCTGCAGCGTATTGACTGGTTGATGTGCACTGCCATCTTCCACCTGCTCTACCACAAGACTTGTGGGCTCTAATGGCTTCAACTAGTTCTATGGCATAGACACTAGGAGGAAACTCGTGTAGGAGGAGCAATTGTTGCTTGTCTCTTACACTAAGACTAGCTTGTGCCAGTTAGCTTTGCCAGTATAGTGGCTAGTATAGTCACTGTGTGATTTTTCAGTAATGGTGAATGCATTGTTATTCTCCTCTAGCATAAAGTGACAAGAAGGTGACATAGAACATGGGTTATGCATTGTAACCCTTGTTCTATGGCTATAGGAGGCACTCCCTGTAGCCATGGAACTTGCGTTACAGGCAGAACTCTCTATCGTTTCTCCCATGTGGAAAAGGCTAAGCAAAACCTTTATTTAGGTCAGACTCCTTAGTTTGTCCCTGTATTGTTCATGTTGATGCTTTCGTTCTAAATGAACTCATTTTCTATCAACATTGCATCAAAACGCAATGGAAATATTTTGTTGATTACTGAAAAGCTGGGCTATTTGATTATAGATCTGTCACATTAGCTATGCAGGACAAATTACCATGCCAGTGTACTGAGTTGAAATGTAAGACTACAGTACCATGTTTTGGGGGGGGGGGTTACATTTGAAAAAGTGGGGGTTGTCTTATATTTGAACACTAGACAATTATGTGTTTACAACATCAGGAATTCTTCTTTAATAGAGAGATCATTGCATTAGGGGTTGTTTGTAGCCTTAATGTTGCTAGGCCTGCGAGTGTATTCAAGTTTGTTTACAGTGTGTCTTTTAGAGATAGTCATCTCTAAAAAGTGTAAAAAAAGAGAAACACATGCCAGAAGAAGTAAAGTTCACTTCAGGGGTAGACATAGTATTAGAAACAGCTTTCAATACAATACAATACAACAAACTAAAGCACCAAAAAAAAGGTATAAATTTGAATCAACACCTATGTCACTGTCTCAAAAAAAGAGAGAAAAAAAGATATATATCTAGGTGTACTGGCAACCTAATTCATACTTCATTGCAAAATTGATTAATTGTTTAATTTCTACGGCTGTGGATGTTTTTATGTTTATTTACATACAAAAACACTGGATTTAACAGATGTAAGAGAGAAAATACAGGTTGATTGAGAATCTCATGAGAATTAATTGAGGATTTTACACAGCTACTGCATCACCACCAAAATGTGTCCGTGCAATGATTATCATAGCTTCTAAACAAATCTAGGCAGGGTTGTTGGTCCTTTCCTGTATACTAATACAGAGTGCAAAGTCCTAAGTGAGTAAATATTTATTTCTAGCTCTGTAAGTGTTTGTAATGCCCTGAATTGCAAAATGAGATTAATCAATCCCAATTTAATACTTAAATGTGTTTTAAAAATTGATTTTTAGCTAGCACCAAATTCAGCAAAGAGTTTGTCCAGATCACCATAAGTTGTGTCAGTGCGTCATAACACTCAAGGATCTCATTAGTATCATTAAGACTGATGGGGACAACACAGTATGATGAATGAAAAGGAAGGCGCTGATGAGCAGCATCCTTATTGCAGTATCTTGGACCAATTTCGTCTCAATTATATGTCCAGCACAAATCCATTAATGTGAGTTAGAGGTTCCATGTACACACATCACTTTATGTATCTATATCAAAACATAAGGAGACTGAGGGAGTGTAATGGTTATTGAGAGATGCAAAGACGAAGAATTAAATCAAGAAAGTCTAGACCTACGGCGAAGAGAGAGAGAGACTAACAATGTGTGTGAAGAGGCAAAATGGGAAAGAAAGCAAAAAGGGAAAGGGAATGCAGAAAGCCCTTGGCCCCCTGCCTGCAATCTGCAATCTGCTGATGGCGAGGCTCGTGACGAGGAGGTGCACAGCGTCCATTTTTAGCGATGAGGTCATCTTTAATTAACAAAACAAAGAGAGTCAGCTGTGTCACTCCAATCTGTTATCTGCACCCATGCTCAAGGACACCGTTTATCTCCATATAATTCAATCTCTTTGAATGAGGGCTTATCGACGCATTGGGGGGCATTCTTGGTCTCAACCAATAATGGAGCTGTTACATAAACAGGGGAGGGGGATACCACCGACCCTGATCGCAGAAGAAAGCGGGACATGAGGAAAGTAGAGAGGTATGTGACAGATGAGGAGAGTGAAGCAGAAGAAGATCTACATGCCATGTATCCCAATAACCTGGCTGGGTGAGCTGGGAGGAGGAAACTGGAACTAAAATAAGGGCAAAGATCAAATGGCTAATCTGTTTCTCAGTCCAACAGTGCCAGCATGAGGTGACATCATTGATGTGTAACCCTCAGTGCTACTGCTGTCTGCTTCCCCCTTCCTCTACTCTATGTTTTGATCTCTCTTCCCTCTCCTCCTTGTCTTATCCTTTCTGCCCCTTTTTTCTCTGTTCTTCTCACTTCACTGTGCCTTTCCACATTTTCATGCAATCTCTTCTCACTTTCTTGTTCCTGCCAATCCTTGTAATTCTCCTGCTCTGTCCTGCCCTCGGTTGTTCTTGGTGCCACAGACTCAGGTGTCATACAGCGGTGATGCAACACAAAGAGACTCACAGGTTTTTAATTAGCATTAAGCGTGTGCATTTGTGCAAGAGTTGTGGGAAGCACAGTGCTACGCTGATGAGCACATTCACAAAAAAGTGTCACCTCAGCAGAACTGTGATTTAAGGACAAGCCACCCAAATTAGCAGCTGATGAGACAATAGAGGGATTATAAAAAATGTGATGATGGAACCCAGAAGCATTCTGAATTCAGCCAATAAGAGGTACTTTTGGTTAAGCCTTTCATTAGACAAATTTCATTACATTTTTGGCGCCTTCCATTTTTTTCTGGGAACCCCCAGTGAGAGACAGGAAACAGAGCTTAAGGATGTCTGACATTATAGTGTAGGTAAACCACTAATTATTCCCATATAGTCAAAATATAACTTGCATTCTCCTGCAAAACAATCTGCAGTGGATGCTGTGGTACCTTAGATGATTAAAATTTAAATTAAACCAGATGTTTCTTAGTATTGGCCTTGTTACAAATGCCTAATCAATAGATCCTTAAAGGGTCATATTTGAAATTCGATTGCAGGCTTTAAAGCACAGGTTCAAAGGACACAGCTTCAATGTCAATAAAGTATCATTTACACAACTTACAATGGCTAATTCTTTTGTTGCTTTGTCACTTGTTTTTCGGTGTTGCAGGTATCAAAGCTGCCTCTAGAGATTTTCTAGCATTGGTCCATTTTAATGCTCTTATCAAATTTCTTAATATCATCTGTGATTGTCAATATCTCCTTACATATCACAGCTGGTTTGACCTATTGTTGTAGAGGAATGCTGAGCCCCAGACTAATAAAGCAGCACTGCCTATCTAACTGGCTTCTCTGTGAATGCTGCCTCTGCCTTGGTGTGCCATCTAGAGGCCTGTTTGAGCCCCAGTGAAGTGGATCACTCATTTTAGCATATCTATCACTGATGTGACTGAAATCAGAGGTGGAGAAGAGACTTGTAAGAGAAACCTCACAAGGGTCCAAGGCCCTAAGGGAGGAAAAGTGGGAGTAATCCCAAAAGTGTGTTAAGTGTACATACAAAACTCCATATGGTGTTCTTATTGATTGTTAGCAGAAATGACAAGGGTAAAAAAGCAAAGAAAGAGAGCTTAATGTGGGACAGAGTAGTAGCTGTACATAATACTTTATGTGGACACTCCCGTCTGAAATGATACTTTTCAGTTATATTTTAATTCCAGCTAGTTTGACATGTTTGTATACTTTCCACCTCTGCCAATCTAGATGTAGCTTTCTGCGGCTGATACAATACACAATTAAATACTGATTACATATAGGGTTTCCAGAATATGATGCTTTTCCCTATAGCGTTGGTCACTTGGTTGAATCATATTTACAGGCAGACATACCACCAACAGGGTGTCATTTGACTTTTGCTTCATATCTTGAAACATGAGGAGTAGTAGACAGGAAGGGGTAATATAGGAGTAAATGATTCTGCAAAATATTTAAACACCACTGTTAACCAGGGCTGTAAAGCAGGGCACCAAAATTTAGATTTGAATTTGCTTGCCAATCGGAATAAGTTATCACATTTGGAGATTATATATGGGCATCAAATTTCACCTTTGCATCTGCTTTTTTTCTGCACTTGAGATGATTAACTGCAATCTAGGATGACCTCATCTTCACCTACACTTCATCACAATGAGTCAGTGCCCCTCTTGCCACACTGGCCTTATAGGAATAGATGATCCCTCTATGTCTGCTCTATCTGTACATGTGGCACCAGCAGCATTGTGCCCTTTTCTACGCTAACCCTCCGGACCAGGATCTCGGCAATAACAACAGTGTCTGCAATACCAACCCCCTCCTGCTGTTAGCTTTTGGTGACAACTGACAAGCCAGGGGGTGCCCCTGCTTCACCTGTTCTCGAATGCCAGCAACTGGAAATTATGCATCACTTGTGTCCTATATTGAGCACAGCCTCTGTGAGCTAACAGCTATGGTGAAATCAAAACAATTGGCTTATGATTGTATCTCACAAGCAGGACACTCTTCTTTCCATTCAAACACACTCCACAGTAAGTATAGTGCTTTTTTAGACTGCTATGTTCAGTCGATCACTTTTTGTACTGCTGTATCTTGCTTTACAGCATGTGGTTCCACAGCGCCCCTTCAGCACTAACTCCCCCAAACTAGATGATGGATTAATTGCACTCCCTCTCTCTATCTCTTTCTTTTAGTAGTTTTGTTTTATGTAATCAGGTGACTGTTATATATCAATTACTGTAATATCACAGTGTCCCCACCTTCAACTTTTCTGCAAGGATAGGTCGATTGTTCTGACCTGAGCCTCTCCATGGATCTGCCCTAGGTGTGCAGGGTCTGTCATGGTTGTGGGGTGTCTTACTGAGTGATAAGTGGACAGTGATAGCATCCCTGTGTGCTACAGGGTAAGGTTGAGTGTTGCTCTGTTGTTATCACAGTCAATCAAGTATTTCAGATGGGCTCTTTCTAATAGGAGTGAGTTGCCTTAGTGACGTTGTCTCTGTTTGATGGCAGGGTTTCCCCCTTTGCCCTCAAAGGCGGTATGGTTTTCCAAAGATGTTACAGGTAACCTTAGTTTGCAGAGATTTGCAGAGAAGCCAGCGTGCCGCATGAACGCATCGCTCGGATCTGTGCATCAAGCAAGTTGATTGGTTGATTCAATTCCTTTTGGGGAGAGGGATCAAACACAGATGAAGGCAAGTGTAAATATACTACATAGTATAAAAGTATATGAGCTATAAAAGTAAATCAAAAAACAGCCACATGGACATATCCGAGTGACCACCGTGCACATTTTTCTATG
Organism: Thunnus maccoyii; assembly: GCF_910596095.1. Taxonomy (NCBI): domain Eukaryota; kingdom Metazoa; phylum Chordata; class Actinopteri; order Scombriformes; family Scombridae; genus Thunnus; species Thunnus maccoyii. The sequence continues at coordinate 16,667,459 of NC_056551.1, forward strand.
TGCAGTTTCTATGTGCACCCTATGTGAAATATACTCTTGTGCTCCATGGTCATTTTGGATTGACAAAAGAGGTAATTTCTCATTTCTCATTTCTCTGATTGGTTGGCATGTACTGTACATACTTTATGTAAAGGGCAAGGATCAGAGCAAAAAAAATCAAAAATATTTATAAATGACAGCCTTAGCAGTGCCTTACATTTTCCACAATGCACGCTGCTGCACACACATTATTTAAGACACCTATACCCTTCCCACCTTCTGTTGTATACTGTAGCTGATACTTCCAATTAATAGCAACATTTATAGTATCGAGATGGTGGTTCCAGCAATAGTAGTATTCAGGCAGTTGTCAGGAGGTAACAAAGTTGATCAGGGCCAGACCATGCACCTGCCTGCTCATATTCCTGGCAGAGGAGGCTTTCAAAGACAGAAGGGATATGTACCTGCTACTGACAAGAGATTTTCCTTTTTCTTTAAGTGCCAGTGAGCAGACAATTTTTGTGATTAACTGCTAATAAGCAATAAGATCAACTTTGGTGTATGTCAGAGTTATTGTGGGAGGACATAATACAAGTCAATAAATGAGAGCCTGTTGATACATTTTATCTGTTACGATTTGGTGCTGACAGCCTTGAAGTAATGATGGAAAACAAAACTAATAGAGAGGATTCTTTGTTGGCCTCAGGATTTTTGCTGTAATATCAAGCAACAGCTTTTCAATCCTTTTTTCCCCCCAAAAGGCATCTTTTTAATTCAAAATTGCTCTTGGAATGATAACTATATGTCAAGAAAGGTAAACAGTGATGAGGTGTTTCAGGGGCTGCATTGTCATAGTGTAATATTCTCTCTTCTTTACATGTGAGCTTTAAAACCATGTAAATATGGGTCCAGACCTGGGTGGTGGTGGGGCCACTGAAGGCTGCCAGGAGAGCATCATGTCCATATGAACAACAAGACCTATGAAGGGCTCAGCTGCTGTCTGTGCACATCAAAGCAGCATGGTTATCTCCCAGTCACTGCTGACCTCAGAAGAAGATTTGTGAGGGACCAGGGAGAAGCCTTTGAGGAAAGATGTCTTTTTTTTGTTCTAAGAGCACTGTAAGTGCGGTGATCTAAGGGGATTGGAGACAGGAGCCTTGTTGCTGATGGTTTGTACAGATGTGAGAGGGACAGGGTGGTGCTACAAAACAGCATGATCCCTCTGAAGCTTCCCTGATACACAAAAAAGATGGACAAAGACAAACTAAAAGAGACAGAGAATAGTGAGAGATGTCAACAAAGGATGTGAAAAGTGAAAAATGTTATCTAGTGCTGCCTGGTTTCAGAGGCCATATCAGTGAACGTGGATGGTTGCTTTAGCCATAATGGAAACAGCAAGTGGAAAAAAAGCAAGGTAACATCCTGACACATAAATCAGCTTTTTTATCTCATTTCGTTACCTTTTATAGCACCTTATTTTCTTGAATCAAGGGGAAGACAGGTAGAAATGTAAACTGCTCTGCACTGTGTCAACATGTTGCTGTCCTTTTCTTTGTTTACAGCCAAATGCAGAGCTATATTCAGTCAAACCTATGGCTGCAGAAAATGTGACTCTGATGTCATGAATGATGATGCATTTGTGTTTAGAGTCAGATGCAAGACAGAGGACACTGATCTAGAAAATGACAAATTGCAGGGAGAGGCCTCGGCAGCATTAGAAACAGTCAGTGAGCTAACACGGTTGATCCTTACACCACCCACCAGAATGATGGAGGGTTTATAACTTAAGAGGGCACTTCCAAACAACACACTCAAACTTTGACATGACTTTTCCACTCAGCACTGATGCCCAATGCCAGAAAATGCGCAGCCCTATGCTATGTTATGCGCAATATAATTTCCAGGGTTTACGTCAAGCAAGAGGGAGTCACATTTGCTACATTTATGGATATTAGCTTAGAAGAAGAAACCATTCACTGTCAAGATACTCAAGGACTCTATGATTGCATCCATTCATGCAGGAAGCTGTTACGGATGAAAAACACGAGTCAAAAGGGTGGCATATTACATCATTTGAATCAGCTTATTAACATGGATAAAACTCTCTATCCAGCTTGTGGAAAAACTCACTGCAATGCAAAAACAGATACACCTCCTCATGTGTAGTGATAACTGAAATGACGACGTGGGTTTTGGTGGTTTTACAAAAAAATTTACCCCCATGTATCCCCATGGAGGTGATGACATTTGTAAATGACTCTTACTCTGCTAATGTTGCTAGGGATTTTTCTACATCAATTTAATCAGTAAAGATACACCAACATATACAATAGTTAACTAATAAATACAGTATATGACTCGATGTAGGCATTTGGGTGTCACTAAACTAGATTGTTTGTTTTCATAAGTGCATATCTCAATTAAAAATGTGAAATTCAATTGATAATAAATTATCAGTTGATGTTTACCTTTAATCCATTTTAAATTAGGCTGCTTGGATAGCTCTGAAAAAAAGTAACAGCATGATAATGGCAGGTAGCAGACAGAGTTTTCCTAATGAGCTAAATTACTGGAATCAAGTCCCCCTTGCAATTACAGAAGCCAAATCTGCAGAAATCTTTAAGCCAAAAAAAAAAAAAAAAATCAAGATATATCTATTCTCATTTTCAATTGATTGACTTTAACAATGTGCCGCTCAGGAGGGATACAGTCTCGTCTCCTATTCTAGTCCAGACAGCACTGACATAGAAATATGGCTTCGGGAACCCATTGAGAGCTGCATCCAAGTGTCTGCGTCTCCACATTCACTCTGTGAGTGTACACATTGCTGAATGTGTGTGCTCTGGGTGTGTGACTCATGCTCAGCATGGCTGAGTGTCTGTGTGTAGCTGTCTGTTTATCTTTCCTCTCTCTCAGACACCAGCCCGAAGCAGTGTTTCAACTTGGCAATGGATGCGGATGCAGCCTCCAGCCTCGGTGGATGCCTGGGCTGGTTGAATTCCATCCCCTGGATGCAGGTGCTGCCCTTACTGTTGACGATGCCCACGATGGTCAAAGTCCTGTCACTCCACCACCCCATGTTTGTCTATGTCTCATCTGCCCTCTGATTTCAGTGGCTCTGTCCATGTCATTGTCCTTTTTGCTGGTTTGTCCCAGCACATATTGCGGCATGAGTATCTCTTTTTGATTTTGATTTTTTTTTTTTTTTTTTTTTAGCTATTTGGTGTGCTTTTATGTCCTTTCAATATGATAATTAATTTTATGCTTTGATTGATTGTTGTATATGTCTGAAAGATATTGTTTGTACTTCTGTGATTAGCTGTCAGTACTTCTGGCATTCTAATGTCCGTAATAATTGCCCTTATTTTATACGATAATTTATTATTGACCATTATAATTTTCATTATCTTTTCATTTGTGACATCAAACTGGGTGGAAATTCAAATTGTTCAAATTGTGCAGTTTGATCATGTAAAAACTTGACAAACGTGACAAAATTGAGGAGTACCATGTCTTTGCAGCACTTAATAACATCTCTGCAAAATCCACCCCATGTCTTGTTTTCCACAATATCCCCTCTTTAACACTGTATAAATGAATCTGAACACCTCACACTGCTCTATATTGCCAAGTATAAGCCTTGACTATCCAAATCCTTTGGATCAGGATTTTTCCCCTACGATTGTCTAGATTGTCAAATATGGTTTACTGTAAATCAGCCGAATAATCCTTTAGTGTGTACCCACCCTTAGATGTTAGCAGAAGAAGGCTTGACTGCAAGCTCACTGGTTCAAATCATCACACAGTCTTGGAAAATATGAACAGGGAAAAATGAAGGAGAAACACTTGCTTTCCAGAAAACCAACAAGATGCCCTCGAGCAAAGTATTTATCCCCAAACTGCTCCATTAGAGCTGCTCAGTGGCCAATGGTAGAAGACTGGTTTCACTGGCAGCTTACATAGGGGAAATGTATGTGTGTTTCTGTCTGCAAAAGTCAAAAGGAGAACTGCTGAGAAAAAAAGCAGTGAGGAATGATTGAGCTTGAGAGCATGAGATGAGTTTGCACCTTTGTATCCACAAGGTGAGCAGGGTGCAAGGCTAAACTGGACTTCTTATTTAGCTCAGCTTTTGGTGTCAGTATTCCATTTTCCTAGAAAGTGCCTCAAAGATGTTCCTTAAAAAAGAAGCCAGCAGTGGGTAGTACAAATCCAATAATTTCAAAATAAGTCAGAGTAAGTGTGAGAAAATGATACTTCTCAAACACTATACCCTTTTATTTGCTGAGTCCAGAGAACAAGATCTCATCATTTTAAGAGGCCCCTATTATTTCATAAATCTACCCCTGCAATCCTTTCCAAGTTTGTATCAGCAATATTGGAGAACAATGATGGTTTTTGAGTAGCTACAGTTTTCAGTATTTACAGTTAAAGTGGGAGCCATCCAGATGTGTGCCCATACAGTTCATGATACATTATGTTTCCACTGAAGGAGAAGCTATAGCCTGCCAGAGTTCCCTGTCAATTGACATTACCTACTCGTCACCCACAGGGTCATATACGTCCACACACATTCATTCTACACATGTAAATTATACACAAGTATCACAATGTCTTTCAATGCACTCAACTAAGTTAGCTTTTTCAAAACTCACCAAAGTTCTATTTCAATTTTGTCCACATACTCAAAGAAAGCTGGGAGAGTAAACAAGACAGACATGACTAACAGGGAGAGATAAAGAGAGACAGAAAAAGGAAGCGAATAAGACAAAAGACGAAGACAGTGACTTATAATCTGTATTACACTGTCTGTTATGACATGATTTATAGTGGTGACTGGCACATAGCAGAGTGAGTCACCCACACCATCTGCCCCTTCCTACCTCACCTCTGCCAGCATGCCTGTGTCTAGCTGTCTGTACGCTCTCCTTGCTTGCTGGTGCCCACGCTTCATCAGCACTCCTCTCAGGGGTGATGGATGGCCTGTCCATCCTTCCCAATGACTAAAGCCAGCTTCTTCCAGACCACCTAATTTCTCCAATATTATTAAATTCCTATCACCCCTCTTCTGACTCACCCCAGCCCCTCGTCACAACCATGACCACTTTCCTAGCCATACGGCACAATGGTCAGCACCATTTATGGCGCCTGATAAATTGCCCTGCGTCATCTTATCCCATCCTCAATCTAATCTCCCCCTTATGTTCGGTATCCAGACCAAAATTTTAACCACATTCCCTTCAATTATAACTTTAACTCTTCCCATTGTAAGTCATCCAATCAACTTATTAAATATTTTTATTTTATCCATCCTTGGCATTTAACTCCTATCTGCCCTTCTTATCATTACCATCTTCATCTCTTCAGCCTTTGGAAAGAATACTCTCATGGGGAGAAAAAGCAAACTAGGTTACACAACAAGCCTGAAAGAGAACTTAGTTATCTCTGATTCCATCTTGAAATAAAGCATGGTTCATCACTGATTTCCCAACAATACATCGACTGACACGGGCCTTCGGTTTCCCTACAATCAAGATCCGATCTCAAATGTCCCAGTGCAAAGTTATTAAGTAACTTCATGCATAGCTGATACTCTATTTATGTGAACACAGTTAACAATGTGATTTCCTCCTATTTCCAGTTGAAACGTGCAATGGAACACCAAATCTAATGAAACTTTCCCAAACTTAAAATAGTTACAAGGCTATCACAGCACTAATACAATTAAGAGTTCTAATCCACCTAATTCCAACATTCATGGACAGTAAAGGGATACCCATGAACATGGAGGAACATGCACCCTCCAAACATACCAACAGTGCTAATGACCATCACCCATGAGAGTTTATGAAACCACCAACCATATGATTAAAATACAGAAATTCTCTTTCTCAGTTCTTGTATTTGTATGTGTAAATATTTGTATACAACAATAATAATCACTCAAATAATGAAGACCAACATTAAGTAAGCTAAACAAAAAAATGGAAAAATGTAATCAGGATACAATTTTTTAAAGCACTGAGAAAAAAAGAATTTCATACCAACAGACAACCTGGCTTCATCACAACACTGTAATAGTATTTGAATCTATACAGTCACAAAAACCAAATCAACTCAAGCCTGGAATTTACTTTTTATACCTGTGTAGACCTCTGCCTCCAAGGGGTCCTCCACTCGTTTATGCTGGATGATGTAGTCAGAAATCTTGCAGCCAATCAGAGGCTCCACATCCATCCACTCCAGGGCCACCATCGTGCTCGAGGGCTCCAGGTAAGGGGCTAAGCGCAAACTAATGGTGCAACACAGAGAAGATAAGGAATAAGAAATGGAACAAGTATAAATAGTATATTTATATAGGCTACCACAACTGTTGCCCCCATCTGGAATTACAACTTAAATTGTGTGTATATATGTGTGTGTGTATGTGCGAAGTGGTAAAGTATGGGCCTGAACCTAGAAGGGACCCCATGAGGTTATTGTCCTGTTGGAGCAAAAACTGTCACACCTCTGCCTCTATCTCTTGGAACAGTAGGATGGCAGCAGCTTCTGACAAAACAGCATTCCGATGCCACCTGTTCTCCAGCAGTGTTCCCTGTGCAGTTTTCCCTCTTTAATCCTTCAAAAGAGATAAAAGAACAATATTTCCATTTTGCCTGCCCTCCAGCTGTGTCTGTGACAATGGCGTGAGAGAGGTAGGTCATCCCTCTTTCATAAAAATAATACCGCTCGGTTTCATCCTCATAGATAATAATAAGTACTGCAGGTTATTACCGGTCTAACACTCCAGCACTTGCCAGAGTTGGAGAGTTGGCTGCTGCAGTGACTCTTCCCTGGTCCTTTCGTGCCAGTAGGCATGGGCCCAGGGAGGGCCTGACAAAAACTCTGGTTGTGGCAGTAACATGCCCTTCCTCTCCAATTCCACAACCACAATCCACAAACAAAACAATATCAAAACTGCCATAATATCTCAAACAGCTTGTGCAATAATTGCGCAACATAATCCATGTCTCAACTGTCAATGCGTATATCCAAAAAAACACTATTTTTAACACCAGTATTTTAATTTTTTTAAGTATTTAGAAATTAATTTCCCGGTGTTCATAGAGCTGTAAATGTTCAAACCTCCACTGTTTTCCTGTGCACTTTAAGGACTTCTTGTCCATGTTGGCTTAAACCTTTAGATTCAGTATTCATCTTGATAGTATGTATTGTAACACTATGTATTCAAGCCCCCAGGAACAGCACTGGGCTGTGAGGTGATTTCTGCATAGTGGCCACAGTCGATGTTGCAGAATCACATGTCGCACACTTGCCCACAAAGACTTTTTGTGGACAATCAAAAATTTAAAAAAGGCTTATTTTCCATTTCTTGCACCTCTGCCATTAAATCTGTTGCACATGGTGTGGAACTCATGCAATTTCAGCAGCAAGAATAAAGCAAAACATTTGATTATGGTTGATAATGTGGACAGAGCCTTTGCAAAAAAGGTCTTGGACCACAGAATCCTCTCTTGCAGCTACTACTATATTTTGTTCTTGTTAAGCTTGTATTGTTTTGCCAATACATGGAACACAATATACTAATAAGAGCCTTATCCTCTGAAGTCTTGCCCTTTCAACTTCCAGTTTCTCTTTGAAAGTTCTCAGGGCAACAATAGCTGGAGTGGATGACTCACAAAAGCCTCAAGAGTATTATTAGGACACCTTGAATGAGAGCATGTTCTTTTCAGAGGGGTGTAAGGGCTGACTGACAGCTATTAGAACTTTGAGGACTGTGCTTGTGTCTACAACTTTCTCAAGTGCCCCAGGAGTTGGTAGAGACAGGTGTGTGTGTGTGTATGTGTGTGCATTTCCACGTGCATATGGAAGTGTGCCTGCAGTGCATCAGTGCATGCATCCATGAAATCTCTCTTGTGCATGAATTCCTAGGTGTCATGGTGTCACATCACACTTACATTGGCTGCCTAAGGGGACTGCAGTTAGGCAGGCCATCTTTGCTGAAGGCACTCAGGTCACAGCGACACCAGTTATCAATGACATCGCCCTTTCCAGCACACCAGTATGAGCTCATTGTGGCGCTCTTGAAGGCCTGTAAAGGGTAACAGGTGAGAGAAATGCAATTATCTCTTGGAACATGCACTCCCCGTCCATCTACCCTTGCCCCACCCCCATCTCCCACCCCGCCCACCTTCTCCACCATTGCCCTCCATATCCCAGCTCACACATTGGCACACACATCCTTGTACTTTTGTACATATCATGACTCTCCACTGACTATATTCATTTCCTTTTGCCTATCGCCTAAAATTAACCATGGGCACTAACATGTCATACCTCAGGCTTACTTTGAAGAAGTGAGGACTGACCAAAATGTCCTCACTTTGCAAAAATGTCCTCTCTCTAAAGGTCTAGAGCTCAAAATGGGTCTCACAAAGATAGAAGTACAGGTAGACACACACACACCCCCACACACAGAGTGACCTTTTCATAACCACCGTTCCCAATTACCGGAAGGCAGGAACATCTCACTAACATCGACAAGCTTACACTGTGATATCATAGATGCACTGTGACTTGATGGAGGTGTGAAAGCTGTGACACTCCCCACCTCCCCCATTCTACGCGTATGTTTGTGTCTGTGTGTGCGTGCGTGTGTGTGGATCTGTCTGTGTCGCTGTCGGTCTGTCTATGGAGGGGATGGAAGGGGAGGGTGGTGAGATGTTAGGAGATGATGTCATCTCCTAACATCTCCTTGTACTGCTTCATTAACGGGCGAAAGAAAAATGAAAGGCAGAGGCTCAGTCATCCTCTAAAAGGCAGCAAAATGCCAATATAACCGTCAAAGCAATAAAGTATAATGTCAGGGCTTTCCCTAAAGCCACAGGCATGATAGAGAGGAGTTCAAGGGAGTTCGCAAGCACTCTGGCTCCCCCTGTCACACTATGGATCAATGGAGCACTCAGTTATTTATGTGCTCTAACTGGTTGGCAGTGCTGCCTCATGCAGACAACTTTGGAGATGTGCTTGATCATGGTCACAAAAATAGGATGCTGGAACCATGCGGAAACATTATCACTGGGTACCAGGCATCCAACAAAAAGCAGAGAGGAGCCACTCCTTTGTTCCAATACACCATGACATTGACTTATCCAAAAGCAAAGGAACTGATGAGACCACACACATCTTTAAGATAACAATGCACATGCAGCGTGCACACATGGGTACATGCAAACGTGCACCCACAAGCACACACTCAAATTAATGATTGATTTCCACAGTTGGTTGTTTCATTTCATTGGAGAAATGCCAGGGAAGATTTCTGCAGTGTGTTGATTAGTGGAAGTGACATTTTAGATGATTTTGGGCATAGTCCTGACCAGAGAGGCAGAAAACTTAGCCAAAAAAAGAGTCAGGGTATGCACTTAGAAGCTGATGTTAGCATTTCCACAACACTGCATTGTTAGCTGTAAAGGAGGCTCAACAGTCTTTCATGGGAACTGACTTCTTCCAATGCCACTTGCTTTCACTCCAGGCAAAGAATCTTGAGAGTGAAAGTGACCTAAATGAGCAACAGAGTAGGAAAGAGTGTAAAAAAAAAAAAAGAAGATGAGGCTGGAGAGGCCAGAGGAAATAGGACAGTAAAATCAACAAGATAAACAAGGAAACAAAGGTGTGAAAAAAGAGACTCCCAACTCAAAGCATTCCCCACCTTGGGGGACAGGATTAGGATCCTTCAGCAGTCAAGGCTTTCCCATTACTTATCCTCCAATACAAGCCCCTCTAAATGAGCCTGCTGAATGAGCAGTTATTATAGGGGGGTAGGCAAGCACTGTAATCCATGGCCATATAATAACCCCCCTGGCAAACCAAAAAGGGGAAAAAGGTTATTACATTTCTCCCCCCTTGCCTGAACCCATGTGGCTAACTGCTGCCAGAAAACAACAGCAGCAGGGGTCTTGCCACCTCATGTCAATGGGAAGCAGGCCACAGACAAAGGCAACAAGAAAAACCTGGACTCGAGGTCTATGCACGCACACAGACTAGACAAATATGAGAAATGAGAAATGACCTCCGCTGCTAGGGGCGAAAGAGAGAAAAGACCACAGGACCGCCATGCGTTTACCATCACCAGATTCCTAGAAAAAACCCATATGGGTCTGCGCGCTTGATTGCATGGCTGCACATGTGAAAAATAGACAAAGCGATTACCGCCGTGTTTATGTTTGAAGAGTAATGCAAGCCAGTCTCCACTGGGTAAACAGGGAATCTAATTGTGGTTTAGAGAATGCGGTGGGGGGTTGGGTGGGGGGCACAGGAGGTAAAGCAGAGATGAGGGTTTAGAGAAAAGCAAGAAAAAATGATAGTTAGCTGATACATGCTAAGTGATAATATGTCAAGTGTGGGGTGGTGAAGACAGCAATATGTCCTTCTGGTGCAAGTAAAAAAGGGGCTTGAGTCAGTAAGGAAAATCCTTTAGTGAGATGAACAGACAAATAGAAAGGCCCAGGAGAGGTTACTTCTACCATGTGTTCAATGCAGTTACAAGATAAGTCATAACTGAAAAGAGGAGGATACCCTATACTTTATTGATTAACTGCAGATCATGCATTTCCCAGAACACTATAGATCCATATACATTCTATCTTGGCCTAACAGGGGTAAGAAATTATCCATTATGCTCATATTAGAAAAGCCAGTGTTTTGACAAAGAATGTCCTATCTGAGCCTCAAATGTAACAGTGTCAGACAGTTTTTTGTGCAGCCCTGACAGATTTGCATTTAGGAACTGGTGATGCCCTTATGGTTACAATAACACACGGTTCTACTGTTTCACAAATGTGCCACAATTCATCTCCATTGACCTTATCGATACTGAACAAATTGAGCCGAAATGTAATCACCCCCTCCTTTGAACAGAAGACAAGATCAGTGAACTGCAAGGCCTCTGAGCATCAGCACAACTCCAGCCGCAAATTCCAAGCCTTGACGTCATTTAGACCCCACAGACTCACTGGCACCAAAATACTATTTGGACCTTTCACTTTCGTAGAAGCCTGTCGTGACTTACAAGAAGGCATGGGAGGCCATTGTGACCTCTTTAATGTATTAATCTGTTTGTCTAGTCTAAGCTGACCATATTACTGTCCGTCTTCTGAGGCTAATACATGAAAACACTGGCCAGCTGGCCCACAGTATTGATTTATAAGATGATCACCAGTGGTGGTAAAGAGTCTAAGTCAGCACACACAGGACACCATCAATGGTGACCTAAGTGTGTACGTGTGTGTGTGCCTGGACACAAATGTGTTTATGTGGACTTTCCAATCATTCAGGGCTAATGGTGTTAACAAAGGAACCAATGGGCTGCTTCTAGGAACCTTATAAGAAGTAGTACTTCCAGGAAATTGGACACTGGGGGCAGCTGGAGGGTTGGTTCACCTAGAGGTTGATGGGGGATTGCCATGTCACTGGAGAACCCTCAAACAGCAGGTATTGGTTTTTAGGTGTGCCAATTCTGTCTGGGGATGTTCTAAGCTAATCTGACCTGACCTTTCCAGCAAAGGAAATTGACCTTTTTATTAGTCTGCTATCTTATTATGTGTTACAAAACAACAAACTAAGCCAGCAATTTAAAAGAGACAACTGAGAAGGGGAATACAAATCTAACTGAAAACAAATACAATTTGTTTTCTGTTATGATTTAAAAGCAATGACAGATCCAACCCTAGTATATCATGTTTTTAGTCTTATTTTTCTTATTTGCCCAAGGGTTTATTTATTTATCTTTTTTGATGAATCTGAGGAAACAGTTCAAGCATTTCATTATTTAGACTAATAGCCCTCATGAAACAAGAAAATGAAATGCTGAATACAGAATCTGAGATGACTGGACAATTTTACTGGAAGCTAATGACAAGAACAGTTTGCTAGACATTACCCTCTATACATAGTAATAATTATCAGTGTTGCAGATGTTCATTGTTAAAGCACATAGGCTAGGGAAGTGAAAAAATATTATATGGTGGGGGGTGGGGAGGTGGGGTTGTGTCTTTTGTTGTCTAAAAGAAGACAACCTGGGATTTAGTGTCCGTGAAGCTGATTTGTGGACTAGAGTATAAAGGACAACCCTGAACTATTGCTGCTGTAATTGATGCTTTATGGACAAAATATTGACAAGAACAATGCACTTACTGGCCATACAGAGTTGATATGAAACTGCTCTATAAGAGCATGCACTCTCCTTGGTACTGAAGTAATGTTCCTGCAGTTGAAACTCACATTTTTTCTTTCCATCTGTACATTAGATTGTGAGAGCTGCTGGATTGAGCTGCGTGGCAGATTATTGCTTTGAGTTTGCAGTGATTTTCAAGATGTGTTGCTTTTTAAAATTTGGTGTTCTTCTTACATAATCAGAATGGGAAAATGCTAGTTAGAAGCTGACAAGATACTAGGTATATGTTAATGTGCTCCTCTGAAAGCTACCCCCCCCCCCCCCCAGAAATGTTCTAGACACGGCCCTGTGAGGGGCTGCAGTACTGCGAGAGCATGACAGCGGCCACTCGGCAAGATATAGAGCATTCTGACCCATTAGACTCACAACCAATTTGTTCAAAAGGTTTGCCATAATTCAGTCACAGCAACACAGGACACAGGACCACTGGCAAGCTCCACAGGCATAAGCTTATTTATTTATCCACTGAGGTACTTTTCTCTGGCATTAAAACAGGGGAGTATCTGTGTGCGTGTGTGTATTTGTGTGCACACAACAGGCCTGTAAGCAAGACCACCTTAGTCGAGTCCAAGCCAATTCCAAGACCGGTTCCAGTCAAATTCAAGTCAAGACCAAGTTTAAACTGAGCCAAACCCGAGAACAGAGCAAATCAAGAAGTATTCAATACTAAGACAAAGAGGGAATAGATCTCAAACCTTTCCTTGAAGTGCTAAACATAATTATTTGGTTTCTTACAGACGAGTAAAGTCAATGAAGAACAAATTGCTACAAATTCAGTTATACAAGCAACTAAAGAATGCATAATGTTTAGTTTATCGCATCATACAAGTTATTGAGACAAGTATCTTCACAGATAATTGTATTGCTAGGGATATAATAAACCAAAAAAATAAATAAATTAAAACATCCACATGTTATTCAGTATTTTAAAAAACGAACCTGACATGAGTATTTAGCCAGGCAGTTAGTTTTGTTTTTATCTGTTAAGGTTTTGAGATATAAATCTCCATACTAATACAATGGAGAATTTACACTTAAAACATTCAACAGCAACATCTCTTTCCAGAAAAAGTGACCCCATTACTCCGAATAATCCACAGATTTCACTGTGAACCGTTTTCATCTGGAACTACTTCCTACTGAAGAAATAGTCCCAATAACAAAAGTTGACAGTGAGGTCTGGGGATAATCCAGAATAAAGATATTGTTTCTTATAAGAGATGTTGCTGTATATTTTTTTAATGTAGCTTTTCAATGCTGTGAAAAGCACAAACTAAATTCCATCCACGTCCAGTGTATTGCGGAGACAAATATATTGGTGGCAAATATCTTAAAATCTGTGAGATACACTAGAGGTAAGTGAGACAGTATGTTCAATATGTCCAATATATAGCAGCTCTTCTCACTTATATATTATATAATATATTTTACATGTTTTTTTTATTGTAAATTTCTTTCTTTCTTTTTTATATTATTTAGGATTACTTAATTTTGTGTATATTTTGTCTGCTATGCACTACAACACCAAGGTAAATTCCTTGTATGTGGAAACCTACTTGGCAATAAAACTGGCTCCGAGTCTGAGGACAGGATCAGTTTTCCAGGTATTATTCAAATCCTCAATTAGTAATTGATTCAATTAATGTCAATACTGGACATATGAACAAAGAAATACTTTATTCCCCATTTTCGTTTTTGACAGAGCCACACAGAGCAAGCTAAGAGGGCGGATATGTCTTTTTATTCACCTTCTCTTCTGTCTTGATAGTAGCCTTTTTAGGAAAGAGTTAATTTCACCTTGTAACAAAATCCCCCTCTGGCTTAATAATGAGTAGACTGATGTGAAAAGGACATGACATGTCCTGTCAAACAGTCAGGCAGCCAGGAAGAGGCCGATAGATGGAGGTAGCTGAGAAAGGGAGGAGGAGGGAAAGAGTGACAGATCCATGTAAACCCGGCAGTGGGCATACAAAGACACATACAAATAGGTATACACATATAGGTATAACCTCAGTCCACCTTATCATAACCTGGACAACTAAGCCTCTATTTTGATTACTTCAGGGGGTTTAGGGTCAAAAAAAAGAACCTCATCTCTGAGAAAGCTTTTGCAACATGGCAGCTGTCTTTCCCAATAGACCCAGCCAAGTAGAAAGATAGTCTCTAGCAAAAGTGTGTGTGAGAAAGACACACACACACACACACACACAAAGACAGGGTAAGAGAGAGGGAGAGGGGGAGAGAGAATTAGCGGTTGTGTGTGTGTGGAGGGGCAGGTTGTTGTGTCGCTAGTCTCTTAATGCAATATACGTATGTGCCTTTCAGACCAGCAGCAGCAGTTGGGGCAAAGAGAAGAAGCGAAAGAGAGGAAAAGAGGAGCAGAGTGATGGACTCTCCTCCCTCCCAAGAGGTCGATGACATCAATAAGAAGCTAATAATCCTGCCTCAAGCTACCTCAGAAGGGCTTGCCAGAGCAATCCACTGCAGTCTACCCCATCTCCTCCTCCTCATACATCTCACTCTCTACATCCCCAGAAGACCACGGGTTGGGTAGGGGGAGAGAGAGGGATGGATAGCGAGGTGTTTGGAAGAGAGGGAAAAAGAGACATTTTGCTCTTCCTCACGTTTAGCTATCGATGAAGCCCACTAGGGACCGTCTGCTATTGATTGTGCCTTCTTTTCTTTGGGGCTGTGGTGCTTGTTATGGGCGGCACGTACAGGGGGGCTTTGTTGTGTGTGTGTTCATGAGCGTATATATATGTGTGTGCGTTTGTCTTTTTGCCTCTGGTATTGTTGTTGTCTGCAGTAATTTCAGAAGGTAAGGTAATTAGACGCTTGATTGGGGGAAGCGTGAACCAGTCTGCTCCCAATGGCGTGTGCATGCGTGCGTGTTGGGTGTGAGTCACCTGCAAACAGCTCTGTGTTGGCTAACATACACATGGGGAAGACATGCACCGGATGTTGAGTAGCAAGACAATGTCAAGATGAAGCCCAAACAGAACAAAATGTGGTAAACTAAATGTCAAGTGAAGCCAGAACCCCCTTCTAAATTACCTTAGGGAAGACTTCTCATACAGGATGAATCATAAACACAACATGTGGCCATTACGCTGATATTACATTCAGCTGTGTGTGCTTGTTTAGACACAGACACACTTATATATCTCACACATATACACATTGACTTCCCCACAAGGGGAGAAAACCATGATGTCATCTTTTTTATGTCCTCTGTATTACAGTGCTCATTTCCAGTGGTCAAAGATAACAAACTAATGCCACCTAGAGGTGATTTGTTACAACTGCATCAGTTAAATGCCTTAGAGGACAACGGATATGTACAGTATTAGAGGATTACGCCACTTCCACATGGCACATAATTGTGAATGAGTAAAATAACCTGATGAATAAATGTATGTCTCCTACACTTTTATCACAAGACAGCAAAACAAATTTTGCATTCATTTGCTTCACACTATGTTGATGTCACATGCTAAATTGCATGCAAACGTTTTATTAATTAATCATTCAGTGAATGTGTGAATTTGTAAGTAATCCCTTTTTTAGGTATATAATATATGACTTTGTGTAGATATTAAAATCTTCTCTTTCAAAAATCCTTTGATTTTACAGAAAAAAGGAAAAATCCATCACAAGATAAGTTTTTTTTAATTATTTTGCTTTTGTCTTCCAACTCTCGTAGGTATGTTGATGTACTGTATTGCATCTCTTGACTCTCTTTGTTATTCTACAGTTATACAGTCACTTTGTTAGCCTCTCATTGACCTTTTATGCACACATCCACATGCACGTGCACACAAGCAGACACACACACACACACACACACACACAGACATCCTACCCCCTCGCTGCTTTCTCACCTCTTTGGTGACGTTGTCTTGGACCAGGCTGTAGAGGGGCACCACACGGCTGACTTCCAGCAGAACAGGGATGGGTGAAGGCTGTTCTCCACTCCTGCTGTTACCACTGCGGCCTCTCCCCGACACACTTCCCATCATGGCTTGGTGATGGCACAGGTGGCAGCCAGCTGGACAGCTGCCTTTCTCCTCACAGCGGATCTCTACACCATTCACCATGTCGTCAGACAACAGCTGGCTCTTCTGCAGTGCCGACAGGTAGCTGATGAAGGGAACTGACTTCAGCTCACGCCTCCCACCTCCACCAACCCCCTGGTCTGTTGCCTCTGGAGGGGCAGGAGAGAAAGAGAGGGGGGGTATGAGGGGGTGCAGACAAAGATATACAAAGTTAACAACAACAATGATTTATATTATTTTAGGAAGAGGTTGGGAAAAACAGCCATCTCTTTCACTGTCATGTATTCTTTCCAAATTGTAAAAACAATCTTTCTCCCTTAACCTTCTTTTATCTTTATTTCCATAAAACAATTTATGAATCTCCACTTGGAGTAGCAAAGAAAATTCACAGTCCCTCCGCTGCATAGAACGTCTGCATCTGGATTTACTTTTGCATGCTGCCAAGGAAAAGAAGACAAAACAACAACTAATCCCTTACTGTCATCAGCTTTCATAGACAAAGGATGAATGGGAAGGGGCAGGGAGGGGGGGTGGGGAGGGGTGTCACTGGCTTCTTCTCCTTAGTGTCAATAACCACTGTTTGTTGTTCTCACTGGAGTTTTGGGGGGGGGGGGGTGGCTTGGTGGGGGGGTGTTCTTTCTCATCATTTCCTCTTTCAGAGAGAAAACAACACACCATGCGGAAAGAAGCGGCAGAAGCAGGGGAGGAGTAAAAGCAGGACAGAATGTATTTTGGGTGTTGAGTGTTTCATTTGGAGGACACATCAGGCCGCATGTTACAGTGGAGCAGATCTGCCATCTGCGCTGATGTGGCAAATGTGTCTATTTGCTTTCCAAGAACAGTGGACACATATGTTAGTTTTCCAAATGAGTGATAAGGGATTCTTTCTAGTCACAAAAAAAAGTTGTATTGCAAAAAAGTGCATTACAGTTGGAATTACTGGCCTATGAACATGAAGAATCATCAGTTACTGTTCCAAAACGTGGATTTGAAATTTTTTCACTCTAAACCCTCAATATTCCAGTTTAAAAAACTGAGTTTACATTAGGTTGTCAGAGTATCTGGCAGCGTAGACTCTGTTCACATTAATTAAGCTTTTTTGTCTGAGGGAAAACACCATTAGCTCTCGACATGAGACCAAATGTATGAACACGCTAATGTGAAAATGTTAAACTCACCATCACACACCCCCAATCACATACATACAGAGGCACATGGATGGATGGATAAGATTACCTATGTACATTACATAAGCACATATACACTTAACAGATAATATACTGTGCACACACACGGACCAAGTAAAAGGAAACCCCAAACCAGAAAGGAAGTGGATAGGGCAGCAACAGCCCTTGACATTTTTCAAGGTGGGCTTATTGGGGCCAATTAGGGTTAAGGTTTCAAATTACTCATTTCCTGTTAACAATTTTGATGGCAGTGAAATCAAATATCCTTCAAAGTATTCTCAGTGGTAAAAAGACAACACAGTGCATGTGGGTTTGTGTGAGATGTGTCTACGTGTGCAGTTTCACTTGGACACACTTCCTGTAATATCACATGATAAAAAAGTTTATCCAAGACACAGAGAGGGTGTGTAAACTTTCAACCATTAATTTCTCAAACACGAACACATGCCAGCACATGTGTTTACCAGCAGGCATTTAATAGTTGGGAGAAAAACATACATAACTCAGGTGGGGACGTTTCAAGGACTATTTTCTAACAAATATTATTTGCGCATAGGTGTCATGGGTAATTAATATGGAGGATGTGATGTGGCAATTCAACCATACGAATACAGAATGAAGAAATTATCTAATTACAATACATCTAAGACAGTTTTTCAATTTCACATCTGGTGATAGATGCCTTTATAAAATATAAAAGGCCTGTTGTTACAAAATGTGAGCTATTGTGTACATGTAACTCAATGGTAAAAAGTTTTGGTTTTGTTGCACTGTTAACATCACAACACTGGCTTTATGTTAAAAGTTAAGATGCACACAGGAAGTTCCTACATCAGTCATTTCCATACTATAACAAACAAAAATCACATTCCATAATCTAAAAGAATGAATATGTAATGGATGAAAAGATAAAAGAAAAAGCATTTATTTCCTGAACTCACTATTAAAAGTATATGATAATGAATAGAAAACTTTATAAGAAGCCTGCATTGAGCAGAGAAGGGTGTATAGCTCCACCAACAATAAACTGCTACTGAAGAAAATGGCTGTAGGCATTTTTTTAGGATTACTGAGACTATGTGTCCACTGGAGAACTACTCCTATATAGAACTAATATGTTTCTTTATATGTGTAACATTCAACTACCAAATGTAAATAGCATCTCAGGTCACTGATGCTTCCATATTCCTATAAGCAACACCAAGGACATGACCTTCATGTCCTCAATTGTAGCTATGACCCTGGTGTGTGTGTGTCTGCACATACATATGTTGTTGTGACTGACTCCTTGTGTGTGTCTGTAAGACATTGACAAGCAGTTGAAGGGGTGGGTGGTAACTTAATGTGCAACAGTATGTAAACAGGCTCAGGGGGTGGCCCAAGAGCCCAATTACATGCACTTCTTGAGGCAACACAGACGCAGAAAAGAGCTGTCGTCACCCAGCTCTCACAATAAAGCTCTGTAGCTCATGTTGGCTGTGACTAGCCAGTCTAATTCACTCTGACCCTTTAACTCATTTCACCCCAGATTACAAATGTTAATATCTATCTAAAAAATGCATTTGATTAAAATTTGGCATTGTCAAGTATTTTTAAACTGTAACCAAGGCAATGCAGTTGTCTGACATTAATAGTGCACAGAGTCTTTCTTCATGTGCAATCATGCTTTCTCTACTTTTTAATTTTTTTATTTACGTTTGGAACTTCTTCCAATTTTCTTTAAGTGTCTTTACCATAAATCTTGTTTTGAGACTGTTATAGCACAGACTGCTGTAACATGTAATTTCCTTCTGAAACCACTAAAGTACTTTGTCTGTGTTTCTGTTTATTTGTGTTTGTGCAATGTACAGTTTCATTAAGATTTGACCGAAGGCGACTCCCTTCGCAAGGAGAAATTAAATTGGACCACATGTATTTTTTGTGCAGTTAAGGGAGTGGCCCATCATTTTGCCTCTTTATAGTGTAAACTATGGCAGCTCAATGCTGTGTGGAATGAATGTGATGCTTATGCAACACTTGCTTGTCAACAAACATACTGAAGAGATAAATGGAGTGAATTTCCCAGTCATTGATCTTGCACTGCCTTTCTTAATTAAAATGTCTTTGTAGACTGGTTGCAGTATAATTACTCATGAGGGACATATCCCCTCTGGCCAGGGTTATGTTGCCCAGGCAACAACAGCAAAGGTGTCAGATATCTTCCACAGCAATTTAATACAGATGTTGTTAGATATTGTTACTGTCGGCATTGCTGTTAATACTTTATTAAAATAGTTGCGAGTGCTAGATGTACCACAGAGCTGTGATTGTAATAGGCACTTGTTGTAAATCTCACACGACATTGGTATAGCAATAGAGACACATGCAAATAAAATATGCATGTGTGTGAGCTGTACCTTGTCTACAAAGTACCATTATGATTAAACTTTGTTATACTGTATCTTGCTATATCAGTTATTTCAACAGCATTTTCACTCCAAATTGCATGCTAAAATAACATTAACAAATATGTTAAATGGCTAAAAAAATGTTGATTTAAATGCATATTCTTATTTTCTTTCAAATTTATTAGTTTTAAAATTGTTTGACCAAAGAAAAGCAGACGGTTTCTTAGATGGCCCTGTCCCCTCACTTGATCTTTACACGGGTGCTGCCTGAGCATCTTTTTGAAGACTAATTCTGACATCTAGTGGTGTATTACTGTAACTACTGGCTTATGTCTAAAAACTGTTCACATTTCACCACATCTGGATGTTTTCAAATGCAGTTGTAGCCTGTGGGCAGTACTTCAGGTTCTTTCTGTGAGACTCATTTTCTCAGGTACACGTCTGTTTACTTCACTCAAGTTAACCAATCTTACATGTTTGTTTTTTTGCAGGGTATACGGGTGAAATAATGTCTTTCAGTTGCACATTAAAATGATTAGTTGCCTGTCAGAATAAGTCATAGTACATCTTAGTAATGTTAAACAAATTTGATTTTGGGAGTATTTGCAGTAGGTATTGTGTATGAAAATCATTCAAATCCTAGTTGCCTAATATGAAAAACTCTTTTGCGGATTGTTCTGTGTGAAAAAGGGGAATTAGGCAATTAAAAGACAGTAAATTATTTAGATCTTTATGTAATCTGCTCGTGTTGTGAGTCAAATCACAGTAAAAGCCCATAAACTGCATCAGGACCGTCCGGACCCTCGCGTGGCCGCGTACAGGCGTACACAGCAGCCAATCAAAACAACCGTCAGGCTCAGCGCTGTGCGTATTGCGTAACACCCCTACTCTGCCTACGTAACGTCGTCAACACTGCAGTCTCTGACTAGCAGCTGCAGTAGCAGAAACACAGCACGCCCATCAAAACCTCTGTACTTTCAACCAGCTAACACTGAAGGAAAGGTAACGTTTTAAAGCAAAAATGTCAAAAGAGAAGCATTACGACGAGCCGCATACCTTATTTCTGAATGCACGTTCATGAAAGTCAGCCCTGTTGAATGTTGAATAACATTGTCGTCTTGTGTGAAAGGACAGCGTTAACGTTTGTTGTTTTGTGGAGAGGCCTCCGACTTACCAGTATAAAATTAGGGAGATGTCTGTGTTATTCGTTTTTAAATTCTGCAGTACAAGGTCAACCTATTTTTAAGCAACAAGACAGCTCGGTAGTGCCGCAGATATAACCTATAGTTAGCTTGCTTATCACATTGTTTGTCATTAGCATTGCGTGAAGCGACCGTGTGTCTTTTAGCACACTGATGAGTAATAATTACCTTTACTGCTATTATCATCATTGACTTAATGTGGAAGTTTATTTTCTTTTGCGTGCATGAGGATGTGATCTGTGACAGCTAATGTCAGCGTTGCCTAGTTATGGACACATCCTATTGACTTAAGATTGTTGTCACTTTTCGTCAGTGAATGCTTTCCTTGTTAACTGGTCGCCCAACAAGTAATCTCGGCCGTATCTTAATGTCACAGCTTGCCACATATGCTTCTGAATTTGCCGAGCAAATGAGCTGCAACTAGCCTCCTAACATTAGGTTTGTGACGATGTTCCGGACTTAATTACTCAATGTCACGCTGTCACAGTGACTGCATCAGATGACTGTCAAAACAGTCACACAGTACAAACTGTCATACTGCACAGTATACTTGCGTGCAATCTTCCTTGCATAATCTCAGTATCCATTTTCTGCAGCTGCAAAACATTGTTGAATCCAGTACAACACATACACACACACTGACTGTGAAGCATAACAAATTTAATACAATATGCACATACTGTAGTATGTGCCCATGTGAGTTAGTGACATATTTTCCTCTCTTCCCCTCTTGTTGTTTCACTCAGGCAAGCATCATAATGGCGTCACCCTCCTATCCACTGGACCCGGATTTAATGAGGGAGGTTCTCGAATGCCCTATCTGCCTGGAGACCTACAGCCAGGATCAAATGAGACCCAAACTCCTGCAGTGTGGTCACACAGTGTGCCGTCAGTGTCTAGAGAAGCTGTTGGCCAACACCATCAATGGTGTGCGCTGCCCATTCTGCAGCAAGGTCTCCCGTATGAGCAGTATCTCCCAGCTGGCTGATAATCTCACTGTGCTCAAGATCCTAGATTGTACTACATCTTGCAGTGCCGCTGCTGCTGCCCTGATGTGCAAGTCCTGCTGCAGCCGCCTACCACGACAGTACTGCCATGACTGTTCCACAGTTCTCTGTGAACTCTGTAAAGGGGAGGGCCACCTGCATCAAGGCCATTCAGTCCAGCCAATTAGGGTGGCTGCTGAACAACGTCGTAAAGAACTGGGTGGGAAGCTGGCTGCTCTGCGCAAGGTTATGGGCGAAATTCAGAAGAAAAAATCAACTATTGAAAACATCTCCAAGTCCTTGAGGCTAAAATACCGAGCAGTGCAACAGGACTATACTACAGCTGAGCTACGTCTTCAAGAGGAACTCAGCAGGTCTCGAAGGACGTTCACAGCTTCTATGACAGAAGTGGAAAAGCTCAATGGGCAGGTCCTGGAGGAGCAGACATATCTCCTGAACATTGCAGAGGTAAAAGTGGTGTCACGCTGTGATTATCTGACAATGCGGGTGAGGCAGAGTGATGTCGCCTTGCTAAAGGATGATGGTGGAGGCAGTGATGATGAGGAGCTGGATCTGAGGAGCAGCTTGCCCACGATGTTTCAGCTGCAAGAGCCAGAGCTGATCAGAACAGAGCACTCGAAACCTGTAGAAGTGGGCCAATTGACCACAAACACTTATACTGTCAATACAGATGACGAGGAGAGTGGGTTGGAGATTGCACTTGAGGGTGATGTAGACAGCGTAGGTGGGGCAGTAGGCGCTACAGGTGGTGCAATGGGAGCTCCAGTGGATCTTTACCGAGATATTGACATGGTTACAGCTGTAGAGGAGGCGATAAGTGATTCACCTGGCAACTTTAAGTCAAAGTCCGTGGATGCAGGGAGTGGATCACCTGGAGGAGCTGGGGCGAGTGCAGGGCCCCCAGTCTGCCAGTTTGTGAAGAAGATGGGTTGCAAAGGAACCCTACCTGGCATGTTCAACTTACCAGTTAGCATCTGCGTATCAGCACAAGGTGAGGTCCTGGTGGCTGACCGTGGCAACTACCGCATCCAGATCTTTAATCGCAAAGGCTTCCAGCATGAAATCCGCCGCAATGCCAGTAGCATTGACAACTTTGTCTTGAGCTTCCTTGGGGCCGACCTGCCTAACCTCATCCCCTTATCTATTGCTGTCACTCCTCAAGGTCTGATTGGGGTCACTGACAACTACGATAACTCAGTCAAAGTTTACACTATGGATGGGCACTGTGTGGCTTGCCACAAGAACCAACTGATTAAACCTTGGGGCATTACTGCCATGCCATCAGGCCAGTTTGTGGTGTCAGATGTGGAAGGCGGCAAGCTGTGGTGCCTTGCAGTGGACCGCAATGTAGGTGTGGTCAGCTACAACCGATTGTGCTCTGCTGTGCGGCCGAAGTTTGTGACATGTGACACAGCTGGAACAGTCTATTTCACCCAGGGCCTGGCCCTGAACTTTGAGAAACGCCACAATGAGCCCCACCTGGAAGGCGGCTTCTCCATTGGCTCAGTGGGTACCGATGGCCAACTGGGCAAGCAGCTCAGCCATTTCTTTGCAGAGACAGAGGACTTCCGCTGTATCACTGGCATGTGTGTGGATGCCAATGGGGATTTGCTGGTAACGGACAGCGGCAGGAAAGAAATCCTCCAGTTTCCCAAAGAGGGTGGATTCAAAATTCTCATCCAGGAAGGGCTGACCTGCCCTGTGGGAGTGGCCACTACCCAGAAAGGGCAGCTGCTAGTTCTGGACTGTTGGGACCACTGTGTCAAAGTCTACACATACATTCAGAGGAGACACTCCTCCACCTCATAGAGGAACAATCCAATCTAACTGCACATAAGTATGAGAGGTTTAGTAGGTATGTGTTGGTAGGTGTGGATGGAAGTTTGGAGAAGGTAGAAACACACTGTAATCTGTCACTTAAATTTGAGTGCAGTCCAAATAATTCTCACTCCAGCTTTCATTGGTTCATTAAATGAATGTTCTAGTCCTTGTATTTCAGTTCATGGCCTTCTGAATTTTAGTTGTGTTACCTCAAATTAAAAATTGGCCTCTAAAGCTGTTTTTGATTATGATTATTTTAATAGATCACAACACTAAAACTGATCTTGCAACAATTTACGTCAAAGAATGCTGGCACAAGTTGCCAGATTAAAATAAGCCATTGATGTCAAAGCTAACGCAGGCACAAAATACAGAGGATTTCCCTTCCTCTCTTACTGGCTGCTATATCCACCAGCCTGACTGTGTGTGATGCACGGCTTTCCCTGATTTGGCTCAGCTTTGCAACAAAAAAAAAACGAGAGGAGGAAGAGCTAAAAATGAACCTGTATTTATATATGAAATAAAACATACCAAGGCTTCTGGCCTGTGAAGCACTTTATTGTTGACATGTCACTGTTCCCTAGTGTTTCTAGGTTTTATTAGCACAGACTAACATTGATGTTGCTGAATGCAGCTGGCAGCTTTAAAGTTTACTGTGCAGTTTGCTAATGGCACATCAGTAACCCAAGTATCAGCATTCATTGACTTGCATTCAGTAACATTCAGGGAACATACAGTAAGTGTAGAATATCAAGTTACCTACAGGGAAAGGAGTTGAACTACAAAATCACAAGCTTATGTGCTTTGATGGAAAGCTGGGGAATATGGGGCCTGGTGATATGACATTTACTGGGGTTTCTGTGGGTTTACATTTTTTACTGACATTGTCAGGAAAAAAAACTTTTGTACAGGTCTACAATGGTAAATAGGATATACCTTTAGCTGTTAAATTCATCTATTTATTTTTGTTAAAGCTGCTTTGAGGGTAGCTGAGTTGATACCGCCAGAATTAGACACAGACAATATTTATTATCATTTTTCTGGAACTTATTAATACTGCCTAGCTAGCCTGTGTTCGTGCTCCTTTATTCAACCAACTGCTCCTTACTTTCCAGCCACAGCCTCACTTATGTCACTACTAGGCAAGTTGAGGTAGAATTCTGCTCCAGATCGTATACCAGCTGTTTTGCTCAGTCATACATCTGAATCGCATTACTGTGGGCAGTTTTACTTCCGATCGCAAACTGTCCTGTTGACCGTCCAGTCCTACTTGAATACATCCACAGCACCATGAATAACAATTAATCGATGAAAGTTTTAGTCCTACTTCTCAGACAGAGCTGTTTCCATTATTAACAAAGTAGCAAAGTTCTGAGGTCCTACAGTAAATGTTCTTTGTAACAGATCTATTCGCTGTGGAAACTGTCAGAGCTATCTTTAATTTACTTTTTGTTGCTATGCCAATACAAGAAACACAAGCACCCAGACCATCAAAAATGTTTACACAACCCTGTCCAAACCCGACATTTATTCCACTTGTTCCGCCCTACCTAGTGCTTACACACTCTTTGTAGGGATCACTGGCAGGAGTGTTCAGAATAGCACTGTTAGGATAATGTTGAGTGAAAACTCCAGCAACACACGCCAAACCTGGCTTTGTTACACTGCGATGTTGGTTCAGTGTTGCTGTGTCTCCCTCAGGTTTTTATTCAACACTAGACGACTTGCAACCAGAATTCTCTAGCGTTGGTAGATACGGTGAAGATAGCAGCCATATACAGGGTTTTCCTAGTTAGTGCTAGTGTTAGTCTACATGAAGTTGGTCTGTATCAGCATGCATTTTATGTATTATTTTATCATGTTGATTTATTGAATTTTTGAGTCCATGTAAAGCATGAGAAAGATGATGCTTTCAGGTAAAATAACAAAAGACGACACTTTTGATGAAAATATTTTGTGGCCTAACTATGGGGAATCAAATTAATCATTGAAACCCTCCCATCAATACTGTATCAAACATGTTCTGTTTCCATATAGTCCCAAATATGCCTGAGACAATACACATCTTTCAGTCCAGGTTCGCTCATAAGAGCATATCACATAGTTTGAGCCTTAAAAATAAATACTCTCACAAAGCTGACCTTAACTCTGCACGTGGAGCCCTATTAAACAGCAACATACAAATATACATATCTGATAATCAAACTGTATCATAAACAATAAGTGTTTTTAATATTTCTAGCTAAGAGATGAGGTGAAAAAAATAACAAAATTTAAGTATCAGATGAAGTCTGTCACAGTCATTTTCTTGTGCTTTTTTATTTCACTATGTATTTGTTTACCTCAACACTAAACTAATTGATTTTAATAATAGATTCAGCTGCATGTCAACCTTGCCATCAAAATTGATTTTTGTCTCAGTGATTACACTTTATGCAAGTGGTAACTAGAAGTAGTCATTATTAGAGAATATTCAGACTCCTAACAATAACAGAAAAAGGCATACAATGCTAGTAAAATCAAGTGTCCTTGTGTCAGTGTGCTGAACATGTGAGTGTGTCACATATGAATATGATTTATTTAATTGGAGGAAAGTTATGTCCTTGCATTTTTATTAGTTAATTGATTTATACTACTGGATTGTATTATTGCAATATGTCTATGAACCAAACTCCCATGTCCTTCAGGTGTTATGTCGTTTGGAGGTTGTGGATTTCACAATGTGTTGAACACATTACAGTCGTGTGTGTAGTCAAATTCATGTTTGTATTGTTGATTATCTGAGTGCAATAAACATTTATGAAACAAACAACAAAAAATGTCCTAAGCAGTTTTTTTTCATAACATTCTAACCTATTATCAAATATGTATTCAGTTTTTCCATGTGACCCTGACTTGTAGTGAACCAAACGTATTTTGTCACAATAATTGTCTGGCTTTTAAGTTCCATTTAAATTTATTTTGATGTATAGGTAGTGGTGGGTAAAAAGGGCAAAAATAATATTGCTGATAATGATAAAGTACTGTATAGTATTTGCAAAAGTAAGTCTTACCACTCTGTTTCAGCTTCTCAGAGTCCACCTTCAAAACCCACAACTGAAGCTAGTTTTCAAAAGCATGACGTGGCCATGTTATGTCTTGGAGTGTACTACTGAAAACAGTATACATTTGATAAGGTCTTATGTGCTTAATTTGGTCCTACTTACCTTCATACTCCTACTTCTGAGGTCTTTAGAACCAAGATGTTTGTCGGATGGTCAAGAGCATGCATATTTTACAACATTAAGAACACATTTTTACAGCACTTTTTAGGGAGTTGTGTTTGTTCAATGCTGGTCCTCCTTGACCCAAATTCTGTTTCTCCTTTTTCCTACAAAGTGAGCAAGTATGGAATAGTATTTGCTTTGAAACCCTGGTGCCAATCAACCACACTGAATCGCTAGACTGCAAATTAGCACTTTTTGGATCACAAAATAAACAGGATTAAAATAAAACAATTCAAATGGAACAGTGCTGCAAGGTAGTTTTGGGATGCTGTTAAGTCACACTGATGTTTAATTTGATTCATGCAGCTTATGCTATCTTTTAACCAGGAGGCAAATTAAGGGGGGGTGAAGTCTTCAAACATAACCCAGTTTAGTTTATATTCAGATGAAGTATGACTCTCCCCTCCCACCTGTTAAATTATAAGAAATCTTTCTCTACTTCTGTTCATTGTGTATTTGCAGTAGGTTGCTTACCTTGATTTAAAAAAGGTTATAGTGTCTTGGTTACATTTGATTGTAGCCCTATCACCCCTGAAATTGTTTTACTTGCTGTTCTACCACTGTTTTACCTCTGCTGCTACACATTTGTTCAATTTAAAATTATATGTTACATAAATCTCTCTATCTTTCACAGATTTCCCCAAAAATCCTTATCTAGTATATAGGGGCAGCATCTTTCTTCATCCTTCTTGAATTCAGCCTTTTGTTCCTGTCTGTCAGCATGCTCACCTTTCTGGTACTGCAGCCAGAGCTGCTGCTGGGCCTTCTTGCTGGGGAAGTAGATGCTGCAGCTGAGCTCAGAGCCGTAGAGGGCCTCAGACACATAGTGGCTGCCATACTGCTGGAGAAAAGCCAACAGCTCCTCACGTGTGCTCTCTGCTGACAGTGTCTTCAGCACCTTGGAAAAGCCTACCAGGTCAAGACGGAGTTAGAAAAATTGTGATTTTGTATCCAGTATGGGGAGGATGGGGTTGGTTATTAAGGTCAGGCTTAAATGTGCAATTAACATTAAAATCAAGGTCTATCAAGGACACAGACAGATGCAAAAATAGAAAGATAGATCGTGTGACAGCCCCAATTGCCATAACTGTAACTGGGAGCAGCTGGCCAATGTTCTGAGTCAAACTCATACACAATAGATAGGCTGACAATATGCATACTGTACACTAAACATACTGTATACTAAACCTGCATAGCAATTCTCTAAGGCACTGACCAGGGAATTCTTCGTGATGCTAAGAAATTACAAAGTCAAATTATTCAGACACTGACCCGTTGATAAGGTAATGGAGCTGAGTTTGACTTTGTACAGATTGCTTCGGACTCTCCACTGTTGAACCATAGGATAGCCCACTGCTTCACTGAACTGGGCATCCCCTAAGAGAGACAGAAAAAAAGAGAAGACACAAATTAAGACAGAAGGACACAAGACAGACAGCAAATACAACAATATAAAACCAATTACAAAACTTAAATTCATAAAGAGCAGCTGAGATGAAAAATAAATGTATCAATAAATAAATCCATCATTTCATTTGAACAGTTTATTGCTGATCCATTGTTATCCATTATTGCCTTAACATTGTTTATTATCACAGCCCATATCCCAGCTGCTCCCAGATCAATGACAGATATATAGTGCAGCTTGAACTCCAATTGGATTGCTGACATTAGAAGTGGGAGCAATCTTGCTATTCTCCACAATTCAATTACCAAACTTTCACACTAGTTTAGAACTAAAGCTGCAAAAGTAAAGAGCAAGGGGAAAAAAAAATCAGCTGCTTATGGGAACCTTGATCCTGTGCCTCTGGAAAGCATTTTACACCTGAGACATTCATGCACAATGAGTTTTTTTTCTGTGTGTGTGTGTGTATGTGTAAGTGTGTCCAATTCTGGTGAAAGCATAAAGCCAGTGAAAATCTCAGGGGTCAGTGTGGACCAAATGGCAATTTAGCTAATGGAGGGATTAGAGAGCAGAGGTGCAGGTGCAGGTTTCAAGCCAAATGTTTAAGTGACTCTGTCCCCCACGGGATGGGGTGGAACAGTCCAGAAAAGGATAAAATAATGAAATAGGAAGTTAAGTGTTTTTAAGAGTTTACAAGGTCCAGTACATATGTATGTGTGTGGATAAGTATATGCTTTATACTATGTGTGTGTGTGATAGTGTCTTGATGGGTTTTGGGATTTTACAGCACACAAGCACAAAAGAATGCTCTGTGACCAGCGCATATTTTAGAACACAGAGGTAATTCATTAACAACAAGAACACGTTGACTTTTTGCATTTCTCAGATTCTACACAAAATATTCTCTCAGGTATGTATAGCTTTGCTCATGCACCTTGACGATACATAGGTTTAGACTGCAAAGCCTTATAAAATTGCTGGAACATTTTAAATTCATTATTTGTTTAAGATGAACATAGTTTTCTTTAGCTCTATTTGCTTTAATCAGTTCAGAAATAGTTTTAGTAGAATTAGACTATGAGTTGAAAGTACAGGTGTAATAAAGACAAAAATAAAAGTTGATATCCCCAAACGTACACACCCTTACCTGTGAGGAGCTGTAGGTTGGGCAGGGGCTCAGACAACACGCCTCGACATTGTTCCTCTACTGGTAAAGGGATGACCATGAGACCATCAGCTAGTTGGGGAAAGTCCTTAATAAAGTTGTTGTCCCTGAGAAAGAAAGAAAGAAAGACAGAAAGAAAGAAAGCAAGAAAGAAAGAAAGAAAGAAAGAAAGAACAGGTAAGCAACATGTATTTCTTCAGGTAAGAGTTTACAACAACAGTCCGTGGTGACTAGTCAGTATAACACCTCTACTTTATGTAAAGGTTTTGTTTAACACTCAGGGGTGCAACTACAAATTCGGAGCCTCATGAAAACAGCTCCACAATAGCTCACAATAAATATCTGCAATCCCGACATGTTCCTGTGCCCCGTCAAGCTGCTGGCCTCCTGAATCATTCAGAGACGGGGATTTGGAGATTTCACTGTTTTTCTGTCTTGCCAGTTATTCTATGATATTGTTTTATGTGCTGTAATTTTAACAGTCTCCTCTGGTTCACAGAGGTTAGAATAGAAGTGTTGGGTTGTTTATGATTATTAACAAAATATTTAACCTTTAAACACATAAAAGTGCACATACTATTTCATGCCTTGTCATGATGGTAATTCATTCCATCTTTGAATGATGGCATTAAAAAGTTCTGCACTGGTTGTGTAAACAGCAATAACATGGGTACAAGGCCAAAACATGTACATATATATGTGTGCGTGTGTGTGTGTGTGTGTGTATAATGCTTGGCGGCCCAACAAAGAAAACAGTTGTGTCCCTCAGTTTGAGGGCAGAACAGAGTGCTGCAGGCAAAGATAAGAACAGACCTCTTGGAATCTTTCTCTTTCTCTCTGCTGGAGAAGATAAGTACCAGAAAGAATGATAACGTGAAAGGAAGTGTGAGGGAAAAATAAAAGAAGATGACGACCCACATTCTGTAGTTACAGTAGAGGTAACAAATAACACCCATAAATGCACACAGAGCTGATAGGTTTGAATACCATTACCATTAGCTCTAAACATGTTTTCCAGTCTTTTCTATTTTTCTGTGTATCTGCACCTCCATTATATATCACATCAGACACATCACTTACGAAATAAATGGCAGTACTCCTGCAACTACAGAGATAGTGTATGTTCAGCTCCATTTTTGTTCAGTAGATAAACCGCTCTGGATTAGTAGATGGTTGAACCAAGCCAGTTGTGGTTCATTTCCTGTCAAAAAAGATGAGTTGTCCTGCTGCATTCTGAGAGCATGGCAAGCAGCAGCAACCCATCACCCATAATCCACTTTTATGGGACCGAGTCTCAGAGCACAGACCTTGTGCCATGGAGACTCATCCTTTCTCTCTTTTTGCTTCCTTTAACCGCAAAGCCTGTTAGATGCAATGACAAAGTTAGTGTTACATTGGAGGGGTGGAAGGATTGACTCAAGGGCAGAGGATGAGAGGAATGAGAGAGAGAGAAAGAGAGAGAGAGAGAGAGAGAGAGAGAGAGAGAGAGAAGAGGTGCTGTAAAAAGATTACCGTGGCTTATGCTCACAGAAAAACTATATTGATTGCTAAATTAAATCAGCCAGCTTCACGCAGAGGCTCAGAGAACATTTGGAGGCGTGTGGACCAAGATGACATGTAGTTTTATGGATTTTCAGGCCCAGATGTGGACTGTCCTTGACACTTGATCTGCAGAGTTCCTTTTCTTTAACCCCTGTGCTCACCCATTACTCACCAACTCACGAACACCCATTCATATTCTAGGGTTGAAAGACATCCTCATAGTTCACTGCAGAGTTGCTCAAAAATAAAATTGAAAACCAACTCTATTTGGAGCACAAAAAAGGTGTAAAGACTTGTGCCTCAGGTCTACGCAGCGCCTGAGCTCACGCAAAATTGCCTTCTTCTTCTACTATCCTTGACATCTGAGGCGAGTGTAGATTGTTGTGACATATGTCCGTTTTTGCAGAGGTTTAAGCGGTGAGGCAGAAAATTCAGAACAGGTGGCTTGAAGCATCTATTCTGCCGACAGCTCATTAGAAGAAGACATTTATCTGTCCCAGTACAACCCAAACAAACAATGTGGCTAACACGGTCAGACAGTTATCTTTCAAGAAAGATCATCTCTGTCTCACAGAAATGGTAATACTATGGTTTAGCTGTTAGCTGGCCATAACTAACTTATCTTACCTTGGAGCAACAAACTGACATTTGTTAAACTGACAAGATTGCCTTAGTTTAACAAGCTTAAAGGGCACATGTCATGCACATTTCCAGGTCTATATTTGCATTCTGGGGCTCCACTAGAATATCTTTGCATGCTTTACAGTAAAAAACCTTATCCTATAATGGCCCTTTGTGCAGTCGCTCAGTTCAGCCTCTGTCTGAAACAGGCTGTTTTAGCTACTGTCTCTATAAGGGCCCCCTCCCGAGGAGCCCTCTCTGTTCTGATTGGACAGCTTCCGGAAGCTGAACCTTGGTAATGTAAACAAACAGTAGTTGTAGGATTTCACTTATTTTTCTTGTTCTTTACTTGAAATGGAAGCTTCTCAAATACAGGTTGGAGCCTGAATCCTATCCAAAATATGCGAGTAGAGGACGCAAACAATCTTAGCAACAACCTTAGCAACAAAGACTATGGAAAGGACGGCTGTTGTGGGCATGCGCAAACAATCTGATGTCATCACGATGGGGAAGTAGAGGTGACGTTGCACACAAAGTGTTAGAGGAAGATAAAGCCCTGGCTTTTTACTTTCAGGAAACATTTTTACATACATTCACCTCAAGTATTGAAACTTTGACCATGTTTAACAGACATCCAACATCATTATAGTATAAAAATGACAGAAATCACAAAAAGCATGATATGTCCCCTTTAAGGAAACCAATTCTCATGGCTGACCTTTTGACTTGTGTAAAAATGAGTTATTACATTAACAATGACTGCATTCTACTAATGTGCTCCAGTACAACGGACGTGCTAACATGTCTGCTGACCCACTGATACGGCTTACTGAAACTTAAATGGGATAGAGCCATCGTATATATTATTAGTCACACCCATGATTTTCCTGCAATCAGGTCAACATATCTGCTATGAGAAAGGTCTACAGATGACCAGCCACCAGCACAAAGATGCCTTCCCAGCTTTATTTTCTCTATACTAAATCCATCTGGTTGAGTTAGATTAATTATCTACATGACAGCACATGCTGGTTGTATTATCCCTTAACCTATACCATGTTCCTACTAAAAGGCCTGAGCATAGGCGTAAATAATAAAATTAATGACGGCTGACTTCCATTTAACTGCATTGGCTTCAGGGTCCTGGTATTGTGCATGCTGGCTTACTGTCACACTTTCATGGCTTACTGGCAGACTTGAACTAGAATGAAGCCACTGTTAATGTAATTAGTTACACCTTTTCCTACTATGACGAGTCAAAATGCCTGCTGTGAAAAAAGGCCTATCCTCCACCATATTTATTAAATGTAAAGTTTACATTTCATCAAAAAAAGGAGCTACTGGCCAATAACATACAGTACCATGCCAAATGTACCAATCCAAAACATTTGATAAAGTGTCAAGTTTTAATTTCAGAGGTGCTCTTAGCTCATAAGTAAGGAATATCACAGATTGAGTGATTGTTTTGACATGAATGCCACTGATGTAAATATAAAGGCTTATATTTTATTTTAAAACTGGTATTTAAACATACAGAATTCCCAGTTTTTCAGTACCAAGAAAAGCACAGGTGTAACTAGTAGCATTATTGTTGGCTCAAGCCAGTACAATACCATGTATGTGCAACAGTCACTGACTAAGATGAAACACAGTCCTTATACCATTATTAATTACACCTGTGCTTTTCCTAATATGACGTGTGCTATGAGTAGGCTTATTCACTTATAGTTTCCTAACCCTTTGAATGTATCTACAAAAGCTTGTACATTTTGCAGATATACAGTACTGTGCAAAAGTTTTAGGCACTTTAGATGTTTATATTCTTATCCATATGCAGTATCTTCAGGGAGGTGTCTGATCGGTCCCAAATTTATTTTGCAGCTTGACAATGACCCCAAACATACAGCCAGAGTCATTAAGAACCATCTTCGGCGACAAGAAGAAAGAGGAGTCAGATGGTAACAGATGGTATGGCCCCCACAGAGCCCTGATCTCAACATCATTGAGTCAGTCTGGGATTACATGAAGAGACAGAAGCAATTGAGACGCCTAAATCCACAGAAGAACTGCGACAAGTTTACAAGATACTTGGAACAACCTACCTGCCAAGTAGGAGAATTGGTGCTGTTTTAAAAGCAAAATGTGGTCACACCAAATACTGATCTGATTTAGTTTTCTTCTGTTAACTACACTTTGTATGAAGTTAATTGATAAATAAAAATAACTTATGGTATTATTTTTGAAAGCATCTTCACTTTACTTTTAGTGCCTAACACTTTTGTACAGCACTGTATATCTGCATCTTCATGTTCATTAACATTCAATTTTTTCTGCTTCCATGATTTTGTCTGAATCTACTCTGATTCCATTAAATTATGGTCTCTTTTGAAGCAGCTCAGGAAAGAGCTGTGTGTACCGTACATACTGCCTCTAACGACTTATGCAGGTGGCTGAAATTAATTGACAGTAGAAAAACTTCATCCAGGACTCTAAGGGCAAGACTTTAATAATGTGCTTTAGAAAGCTACTTTTTAAACCAGGATCAGCTCTTCTATATAAAGGCCTATTCCTGGATTGATTTTTACTCTGTCCAGGTACCCAGCCTATTATTTTACCAACCGAGCTTACTTAAGACACACATTCACATACACACCAACCCAGACAGCCTAACCACACTTAATAACCTCCGATTCACCAGACCACATATGTGAGACTGGACTTCCTGGGGCACTGCCAACAAATCTGTCTATTTACTCATGTTTCATTCAGTACTTATGTGTGTTCATTAGGAGCAGTGGACACTGGGCTCCTTCCTGGCCAAACAGGCCTCCTATCCTACTTGAGTCCACAAGTGGCAAACTCTTCCCATTTGAATGAGAATCTCCAAAACACAAGCCCCGCCATCCAGTGTAGAATAAAATTATATCTGGTGGGATGAATACAAATATTCAAGGCCGGTTCATGCATATATATTAAAGCTTTCTCTCACTTTTACTCTCATTCTCTGTGTCTCTTCCTGAGCTCAGTGTGTGCTATTTCAATTCATAACACAGTAAAGATACATCTAGATACATAAAGATACTGAAGCTCAGGTTTCATTCAAGTAGTTTTTGTTTTGTTTTGTGTTGTTTTTTTGTTTTTTTTCACAACCGAGCTTCAATGTCAGTATTTCTCTCTCAATAGAGTGAAACAATTGTTCGCTGTTTGTTCAACGCAGTCCCCAACGGTGACACTCTCTGGTGTGCTCTCTGCATCCCTTATTCCTTCTGTCTCTTATTCACTCTTCCAGCTTCACCTGCTCTCTCTCCTCCCAAATCGCAGGCGTTGTGGTGATAGGCACAGATGAGAGCTATCTACAAGTCAATTTAGAAAAATGTGTGTGTGTGTGTGTGTGTGTGTGTGTGTGTGTGTGTGTGTGTGTGTGTGTGTGTGTGTGTGTGTGTGTGTGTGTGTGTGTGTGTGCATTTCTGTCTATTTGAGTGTATAATAGGGAAACACATGAGGGCTATCTACAAGTCACTTAATTTAAGTGCCTGTGTGTTTGTGTGTGTGTGTATGTGTGTGAGAACAAGTGTGCTCACGCATATGTTTGACTGTGTTATATTTATCTGGGTTTGTAACTGTGTAACTGATATTGAGTGGTACTTATCTAAACATTGTCTGAGGTAATTGGCTCTTGTGCTGTTTAGAGGGAATGTCCGTGTAGAAACCTCATCCCTACACCGCAGCACTAAGCAGACATATACGACCACACTACATCTTAACTACACTGACATAAAGTGTCAGTTCTTATCTACAACCTCAAGACTTATCTCAACCACCATATAGGCGAATGGTGCTTTTCAACAGTGGCTTATATTGGGAAATCACATCCAACACTGTGCTTGTTATTTCTTTATTTTTTTGTCAATTTTTGCTTCACAGTGTTAAAAATTCTAACCCATCTACTAAATATGAGGTTAAAACACCTACAAGCAGCCAAAGGTTTTAAACGATACACTTTGGCATTCAGAAATCCCATTTTCTAAACAGAAACTACATTATTTGTGCAACCATTAGTTTCAGAGATGACTGAACCTGCTGGCTTCAAACAGTTCCCCTAACAATTAGGACTTTCAGAAAACTGTAAGCCATGCAGGATGCTCTTTTCCACTCATTTAGATGCAGCCTTTGTGGACTGATGCAAGCACTAACAAAGACTCCTCTAATTCCCTGAGGAAATGAGTATTGAATATACATACAAATCTGTGGTGCCAAGCTTACAAAGGATATATTCTAAGTATCAGTCTCTCTCTTGTGGCTCAGCTGCTAATTAAGAATGAACAACCTTCTTGGGTGAAAGCTGAACGAGGAAGTATAGCTCTATAAAAACTAAAAACAGTTGTGGGCGATAATTGATCATGTTTGTTTTCAACTCCAAATAAACATTTTAGATAGCTGCATTAATTTGTATGCAATGCCTTATGAGCCATACAGTTAAGCTGTGTTGAGTCACCATGTCTCAGCAATAAACACGGTAACTAAAATGTTATTGCCAATTACAGGAATGACAGCCAAACCCCTGACAATAACACATAATAGGAACTTTTGCATCTTCAGCAGGAACTAAAAGACTCTGATTTTGACAATTCTACCAATTAAAGTTTGTAATGTCAACCTTATGTTTACATTTGAGTTAAGGTTAGGCAACCTCAGTTAAAGGTGGGGTCAATATAAGGCCAGAATGAGCCAGAAAGGTTTTATTAAAAACAAGCAAAAAAAAAAACAACAAAAAAAACCAAACAAAACAAAACATAACAAAACAAAAAAACAAAGAAAAAACACTTTACGTTTAAACGTTTATAAATTATAAAATCATATTAAAAAAAAGCAGAAGTAGAGATAGATTGATTGAGCTGACAATTGTGAACCAAGTCATACATCATTTGTCAGGATTATACGATCCTGACAAATGATCCATGGTAGAACTGCAACCTTACCACACTTTAATGTCCAACTGATAACTGAATGGTAGGAAAAGAAGAAAGGGCACTGCCATAATCTTCACCACTAGAGGCTGCTCTTTCTCTGTGCCAAAATAAAAGGCTAATGGTATCAGGAATAGTCCATGAACATCAGTGTTTGTGTGTGTTTATGTTACTTTATGTGTAGACTGTAGGGTGCTCTTGTTCTTGCTCTGTTGGACTCTAAGGAAAAACTTTCTTTGGTGTGTGGGAACTAAGGCATAGTGGTATCATACAGAGCATAAATAGAAAAAACAAGATAATTAACTGCAAGACATGCTGGGTAAAATCCCTCCTATTAGCTAATATGTCAATAAAAGGTGCACACATTATAATTACTTTACACTGTAATGACACCAATACATGTCTAGCTATTGTGTGTGTGTGTGTGTGTTTGTGTGACAGAGATGCAGGATATGAAGGGTCAGGTTGGGCACAGAGCTGGGATTCAGGGGTGAGCTGAAAGAGGCAGCTTTCAGAATCTTTCAGAAAGGAAGTGATTACGGTTCTGACTGAGGTGGAAAAGATTACTTCACCACTGGGATGCCAGAAGGAGGAAGAACCCAACCTGAGAAGGGGTTGAAGAGTCAGGACATGTGGAGTGATAACCAGTTTGCCACAGAGAGGGAGGGACAGTGAGGCACTAGCTGAGGGTGAGACATGGACCAGACTGTAGGGTTGGATCATGATCTGGAGATATGAGGGTTGCCGTGCCCTTGGTAGCCTCCTTGGCTAACAATAGTGTTTTGAATGGTATGTGAGCAGCCACTGGGTGCCAGTGCAGTGCAGATAGGCGGGGGGGTTATGTTGGAGAATTTATGGAAGCTGAAGACAAGCAGGGCTGCAGCACTCTGGATAAACTGAAAGGGTGGATGCAAGAAAACCAGGAAGGCGGCGGAACAGAAATGTAGATGGAGAAAATGCCTTTCTTGCTTGATGAAAAAAAAAAAAAAACACTTTTCTGAGCGATGTCAATCTTTTACAGTTGAAAATTTCTTAGAGGAGCAGGCTGCACTTTACCAGATCTTTCTCTTTTTGTCACATGACTTGAAGTAGAAGAGGACAGCTAATAGAACAAAAAAAAATAGTATATGGAAAACACTGCAAAAATGATGCTGGCAGGAGCTGACTCCATAATTTGCCTGCGCATTGAAAATAAAAAGATACATTGTGAGAGAAGACATGCCCAAATGCTACATCTCTTGCTATATCTTTCAAAATGTATCATCAAGAAATCATTGCTCTACCAAGGGTTTAATAATTTTAAAGATAAGAAGACATGGTGCAGCTGCAAGAAGATAATACCAATTATGCTTGTGCACTGGGTCTCCTCCCAATCTTCTCCCTCCACATCCAGAGCCAGAAAATTTGACATCCAGCATGACACAGCATGTTTGTAATTTCTATGGCTGCCACGCTGTTTGGATTCAACCCTAAATGGAATAATTACCCAGCATTTGAAAGAGAAGCGTGCAACAAAAGGCAGCACAGACAAAAGAAGAAAAAAAAAGGCCTTATTCAAAACAGTTGTCTCTACCCCAAAATATACACAATATACACAAATGGCCACTGCATGGATGTTTTAATTTTAAGTTATTGTTATTCACCATTATGCAAAAGCCAACTGGCAGTGTCAAATACACAGGCTGTGTAATAATGTCAAATATTCAAAACGTCTTTATAGTACATCTCAAATTGCTCAAATAAATAAGTGGTTGGTTTACATAAAAACATATTTTGTCACTTAATTTTAGTTGTATCTACTATGCAGATAGTTTTGGCTTTATTAGTCCATTTATTGCTGGCATGGTTTGTGCTATATATTTAAATTAAAATGAATACTAAAATTAAAATGAATACTAATACACACACACACACACACACCACACATATATATATATGTGTGGTGTGTGTGTGTGTATAAGTATTCATTTTAATTTGGATGCTATTCAAACTTAAGAAATTTACATTCATTATAGCTGAATGATATTATATGTCATTTAATGTCTCCTATCACATCATCAATCAATCCAAACGGCTCTCATCCTGTCTTTCTCTACTGTTGCTTTGATAATGTTGCCACGCTTGCCCTTGAGAGCCATCCACCAAGTTTTTGGACTGCACAATCAAAGATTTATGAGGGCTGGTGTGTGTAGCCGTTCCAATTGCATGTAATATGCTTAATAGCTCTAATATCTGTGATTTGAATAAACGCTTGGTGCAAGAGGGGCCTGTCAGATGAATCATTACAAAGATAAAGCACGCAGTGTCACCCCCGGACACAGGCCCCAGATGAAGAATTAAAGACTTATTAAAGGACAGCATCCGAAAACAGGCTAATTCGTAGCGTAATAAAACAATCAGAGATGTTTACCTTGAGACTCGTGTTACAATCTGTTATTATAGCAGCAGCCACAGCTCGTTTGATAAATGATTCCACTGAGAGGAGGAGATCTGGTGACTTTTCATGGCCAATATTGATTAGGCTTGGGATGTGATGCTGTCAATGAAACAACCTCTGATGGTGAGTGTACTGAAGAGTTTGTGTTTGTGTGCATGAGTGAATGTGTACATGTGTGTTCGTGTTTATATGCAAGCTTCAGCGTAGACGATTGACTAATTTATGAGTAGCAGGATGCTGCCCGGCCAATCTAATTTAAGACAGAAAAGTTTTTAAATTCTGATTTAAAATAT
Source organism: Thunnus maccoyii (assembly GCF_910596095.1). NCBI lineage: Eukaryota > Metazoa > Chordata > Actinopteri > Scombriformes > Scombridae > Thunnus > Thunnus maccoyii. The sequence goes on from NC_056551.1 coordinate 16,707,025, forward strand.
GCCTTCATGCAGTGATGCAAATATGTGTTAAGTAGGATGATATACAAAGTATTACACATGGTTCTTGTTGTACAATATTATATTACTCACTGTTTTTGTCACTCTTTCTCCCCTTTAGAAACACTTGCATGCGCGTGCGCACACACACACACACACACGAAACTACTCAACCTCACTTTTATTCCCTTGGGTTGTACATACAATTGAAATACAACGTGAGTGTGCACAGACATTTTTTTTTTGTGCCTTGATATCTCTGTTGGCCTGCCTTAGGAAATTGTGGAAATTAACTCTGTTGGCCAGGAGCATTACCATAGAGATGGAGCTTGGTAATACAGAGTGCGGGAGGCATGCAGGCCAGCTAGCTGTGGAACTGATTAGAGACATTGCTTTTCTACTTTTTATTATTCCACTTGCACTTTCCCACTTTCCCTAAATTCGGCATTTGTGTCTATCCATCCTAACAAACTTCTGTCACTCTTTTTCTCTTCCTCTTACTCTCATTCACTCACACCTGCACACACACACACACAGGGGTTAAAGTGGGCCGGAACGAACCAGAACAACGATTTTAGCCCCTCCACACTGGTCCCGTTGTTAGTATGAGGAGCATAAAGTGCCCTCAAAATGGGTTGAGTATTTCTCTTCTATTATTAAAGTATATTATTAACAGTAATGTATGATAATGATAACATTTAAAGCTTGCATAAGTAATGTCATTCATTTTAAAGTTATTTTTAATCGGACAGTGGATATGTACATGATGTGTTGTTGAAGTTATCTGGTTAATTCAAATGCAGCAAAGCCCAGAGCCACAGCAAGAAACGGGTGCTTAAAAGAAGGTCAGCTGATCACATAGCCTGTCCACAAAGAAAACAAGTACACCAGACTTCACTGTACAAATTAGGGAGTTATTTTGAGTTGAGTCATTTTTTCCCCGCTGCACCGCTACACTGAATCTTAGGGTTCCCCCACTTACCAAATACCACTTTAACCCCTGCAAACACACATGTACAACCCAGAGTGTTATGACGAACCTTAACCAGCAGCTAAAAAATCAGTTCCTGACACGAGAGGACTCTCATGTCATCACTCTGAAAGCAGAGAAACACTTCCAAGTTTTGGATAAAGGACAACAGGAATACAACGGAAAGTTATCTTTTCTTACTTGGCACAGAGTCAGATCTGTTTGACCATCTTCTATTTTGACGAAAAAGACAAAACAAATAATTCATTTTCTGTCTTTTTGAAAAAGACAATTAAATTAAATTGCCCATATTTTCATATTTCACGCTGCCAGAATGGTGATTTTGGATTGAGAAATTCATAGCAGTGAGTCTTTGCACAATAACACTAGCATAAAAAATTAAAACTGGCTGTGAAGCTCAAGATAGGAGCCCTTGATCCACTAGTATTTCTATTGCTTACAGTATATCAAGGCCTGGTTTAGTTCCTGCCATCATCATACAGAAAATATACACATAGGACTTTTAAGTGTCTCATCACAATTTTCCTCGGTCCTATCATCTTATATTTGATCAGCAGTAATGTGCCATGACAGCATGTCACTCTTTGTATTTTTTTATTTTACAGTGTAATTACAGAGTGATATGACTGACATTAAAGCGTGATTAAATGTTATTACGTTATCTGGTATTCTGTCTATCAATGTGGTATGACTAACTGAATCTGGAAATCATATCACAGAAGTTGTAATTAACTGCTTTATGGCCTTGCAGAGGTGAGCGTGGGCGAATATTCAGTGTTGTGAACTTTATATAATTAAATAAAATTGAGAAATTGCTTGGAACTGCCATCTACTTATGAATTGATATTTATGAATAATTTATGAAAGATAAATCTTGGGAAAGCAGGGCAGAGTGATGCGGAGAGAAGGATGGAGAAGTGGAAGAGTTAAGACAGATAGTAGTCCAGAGGGGATACAAAATTACAAATGCTGCCAACCTGCAGTTCACGGCTGCAGCAATAGTTCATTAATCAATACTAAAAACATCTTGCCACTAATTCAGGTTTTAGCCCTCGTCCGCAAATTACTCCATACAGTTTTCCTTCTGTGAAAGTGGGAGGCAGCTGAGGTAAGTTTTTGGAGGACTAGCATTGTTAGTTACCCCCTTGTGAGGCAACTCCATCACCTTCTGAAGTTTTAATGCTTTATGCTGCATATTCTCATTTTTCACCCTCCAGCCTACTATTGATCCACCGGCTGCTGCACACGCAAGTGATTTTATCAGTCTAGCACGACTGCACAATAGCATCACCAGCTAAGCTAATTAAATACACAAAATCCTTGTTCTTATTTCTGGTTGCCCCTAAAGCATCATCCATGTGGAATAGAAATTTTCAACTTCATAAGGTAAAGGTTTCAGAGAGAGGCTTGAGAGTGATTTTACAAAAACATGCAGAAGATAAATTAAGTATGCAGTCAGATTTACTGTGCAATTGCAAATTCTCAGAGTGGAAAAGTGAGGAGGCGGTTCAATCCATAAAAAATATACTTTCATTTTAATGATGAATTAGCTCGTTAGTTGAACAAGACTGTGCAAAACTACTTCAGCTGAACCACAGGTGGCAAACACTGATAAAACTGAAACCTCTGATTTAAGAATTTCTGTCCGTACTTGGTAATGGATGATTTTTTTACCATCTTCACCTCTTCCCAGAATAATTCACTCCCCCTTTTAAAAGTCAGTGAAATGTAGTACATTGGGTAATGTGTCCTAAACCCATATTTGCTACTCACAGGCAGAGTAGTAAAAAAGTGGTACGAGTGCACTCATAGTATGAGATGACATGGCCCCTTCTGATCTGGACATAATTCTAAACACGTGCATACTATAGATACGCCTCTTGGATTCTTCTTTCTTCTATACAATGATATTATATTACTGTATATAATGAATCTTATGAGTATAAAATAAAAGTCTTTGATCAGTTTATCATCTGATTTAATTCCATAATTTAATTACATATCAGATTACAGTTAGTAGTAAATATCTCGGTTTTTGTCCCTGCTGTCTTGCCTCTCCTTTCTCTCCCTCCTCTCTGCCTGCCTGTGCCTGTCTCAGTATGTTTTCTGAACAGCTGAATTACTGTTAGTGACAATGACTGAAAACCAAGTCAACAATTGCAATCTCCAATATCTTTAATGTATCCTGGCATGTATCCAACGGTCACCACACGCTCCAACTTTCCTGCCACAACAGTTTCAGATTCACAATCCTCTGTCCACAATAGTGGAAGATACTATTGAACAGTCTGGGAAACACTACACCGATCACTCATAATGACAGGAACAGCAACAGTGTATGTTTTTACTAGCACTTATCTTATAAAGGGGCTTTTATGTATGACTCATATCATGATCTTTGTCTTCTGACATAAGGGAACAATATATAGCAAATTCAGATATGTGTAAAATTCCAATAACACACTTTCTGGAGCCTGATATCAAGAGGATATCATTCACAAATCTCCTGAACAGAATGATAGAGCACACACACACATACACACACACACACACACAAAAAGAAAACTGGAAAATTCCACAATAAAGAGACCAGGATTATCTCCATGCAGTCTCTTTAAATGATCATTTACAGAAAAAGTAAATACCAAAATTGTGTCAGACCATACAGGCTACATGTACTTGGTCGACTGATAAAATGTGTATCAGATACAAGGTGATCCACATCAAGTGAACTACCATTTGCTGTCAAAATATGCGGAAAGACACAGGGTGCAGATTGATTTGACTTGACAAAGATCTATCAAAGGAATGAAACTCATGAAACACTCATTTCATTAAAAAAAAAAAAAAGATGTGAAATGAGTTTTGGTGTGCAGACTCAACCTTCTTTGAGCTGCGTATCCCTTACACCGTGGTCTACAGTATATGCTTTTAACTAACTGCACCGGTGTGTGATGTCTCACTACTGCCTCACAGTCCAGCATGCTTAAGAAGCCTCATTTGCTACACTCCTGCTATCTGTTTTTCCTCACATTTCTCTTGCAGTTACTCTTTCCCAGTGCCTCGCTCTCTAACTTTTGCTTGGCTCCGCTCTTTGGATTTAGCCTTTTCTCTTTCCATTTATTTTGCTATTCATTTTCCTTCTAAACTCTTATCGCTGCCTCTACCAATTTACCTCTCTCTCTCTCTTGCTCTACAGTCAAACAGCAGGTAGTCAGCTGTAAGCCCCTCTGACATTAGCTGATATTAGGCTAGGGTCTATTAGGTCCTGCCTTGCCATGTGAGTTATTGAGCACAGAGTGACTGCCTCAGGAATGATCACACTCGTGTATGCAGTTGCTCTGACTCACACAAGCAAACACATACCCACACAAAGGTAAACATAAACCCACACAAACACATGAGCACACACACGCAAAGCCTCTGCAATCTCCCGAACTTGCTCACCTTATGTCCTCTAAGTCATGGGGGAATCACTGAGGCTTTAAGAACTTACACTTACACGCACATACATAATTTTTGTGAAATTTCCTCTGCTAAGGCGTGAGGTGTGAAGAAAAGACACAATCCTTTCTTGTTAAAATTTGCACGTAACATATGTGAACACCAAGCCTGTAAATGGGATTAATAAAGTATGCAAGGCTAATGACTGATGTATCTGGATAGGTTACTGTATCTGGACAATGGCATCTGATCACTGGGCTTTGCATTTACATTATCAGTATCAATAAGTGTTCTTGTTATCTCAAGTTTTCCTGCAAGATTGGATCTTGGTATGCAAATTAGACAGGTGGAGCAGGCAGACTTGTCGACAAACGAGGGAAGTGATGCTACTCTAGGCTCTACTTATTTTCACTTTTCCAAGGGAAAGTCTGTAGCTTTTTACAAGGCTAGCCTTCGATATTGTGAAGTGGGCCATCTAGAATGTGGCCAAACCGTACAGATTGCATTTACACCTAACACATCCAGATGTGGCCTGGCTGTTCCAAAGGCATACCTATTGCAATACATCCCATGTGCGTCCACAGCTACCTTCACAGGCGTTTTTCCTTATCCAGATTATATCCAGATACAGGATTCATGTTATTACCAGGTGTAAATAGAATCTTGGTAGTTCCAATGCTCTCACAATGCAACAATAGAATCTTTTCAATCAATCCTCCTTCCTGGTAAACACTCACATCTTACAAATGCAAGGACCCCAGTCTGAATCGCCGGCTTTCTGTAAACATTTTATGGACTCTAAGCCTAGGCAGAGATAACCTTGATGACATTATCAAAGGTTATCTCAGCCATAGAAGCAAGCCACAGAGCCACAGAACATTATACAACTGTTTTCACAACTTGAATAGTACTATCCATGACTTCATGACTGAACCTCATGCATAAAAATGGTAAAGTGCCCCTTTAAACTACATACCCGCTACAATTAAAGGGTCAGTGGCAAATATAGTGTCCTCATTTCCAGGCTGGGTAGCAGTCATTTATGTGTCTACAAGCCTAACGCACTACATTTCAGTATATAAAATTAAAACCAACTAAATGTGTGCAAACACTACAGGCAGTGTGTTAGTGATTGAAGTTAATGGTGACTGAATGCAATATTATTTGAGAACAACTGTCAGTGCTTCAGAGTCAGTGTCTTTATATTTGAACTGTTTTGAAACAGTATTAGAAAAAAATAGAAAAACACATAAATCTACATGAGTCCACAAATCTGCTCCACACACATATGCACACAGGGAGGAATAAAAAACTAAATTCTATGTTTGGAGCTTAAAAAAAGAAAGAACAAGCAGACCACTTATTTTAGGAAGAGAATTAAGAAGCTTCTGTTCAACCTTGAGCAGCTTAACCCTTCACCTGAACAGTCTGCCTCACTGTCTCATGGCTACTCATTATGTGGGAAGAAATTGCCTTATAATGTTTGTTGACTCAACTCCCCAGTAGCAGCTACCATGTGTGCACCAAGGAGATAATTACTGAAAATTACAGAGGAACATGGAAATGTGGCTGTGTTTGTCCCTGTGAGCCTTGTGGGCTGCCAGATTCACAAATTATTCATGTTGTGGCGTCGTCTTAGTTTGAGAGGTGAGTAGTGATGAGGAGTTGGAGGTGTGCCTATCAAAAGCGGTTTGGTCTCTTTTCTTCTTTACAGTATCTTTTCATTTTTTTGTAAAAAGCGTCGTCAACATCAGAGTGACAAGGGTAGCAGCTTCACCTTCACAAAGCAGGTGAAACCTCTTTTTCTTCTCTTTCTCTACCACTGCTTCTCACTTGTTACAACCCAAACTTCTAACAATCGTTCACAGCAGTGCATTCTTGCTGTGCTGGAGGGAAGGAAAACACTGGACAGAGTGTAAGTCCATAACAAGATGAACACACGAGCTTGATTCAGGCAGGACTCTATTCTCTGGGTGATGAGTATGAGAAGATATTCATCCTATCACTCGTCAGTCTTGACAGCTTTCAAATTTACATAGAACATATGTGATTGTTATATATACCTGGCTGTATTTGCAATTTTTATCCTCATTTAATTACATTTCCAGTAGCCCACCTGGTGCTGAAAAAATGAAGACAATGTTGTTTCATCATCAACAATGAAATTTCATCATTCTAAATTACAGTATCACTGCAGGGCCTCAAGATGTAACTGTTCACTGTTCACTTACACACTAACGCTGAGCTCCAACCCAAGTCCGGCCAGCTCCAAATTATATTCAATCTAACCAGGTCTGGGTAGGGTTCTGTTTAATTCCTGCTGGTCTCAAGTCTCTGTGTCAATATGTTCAATACCTTAAGTGGATACAAGCAGACTCGCTATCATCTATGATCATGTGGTGATTACAGGTTAAAAAAAAAAAAAAAAAGTGTTTTTTTGAGGTGAGACAGTGTGTGGGAGCAGGAAAAAGACGATGCTGTACGGATTGCTACACTTCACTTTTCAACCGCCTCTGCTTGTTAGGTGATGGTGCATCATGCTACTTGCTGCCAGTTTTTGTGTTCTTTCTACTACTGTAGGGTCTGTTTGGGTCGACCACATTTTGGATCAGGTCTAATTATCTTTGGGTCTTTTTGGATCAGTTTTTTTCCCTTTTGGATTGAGTCTCTTTTCTTGAAAATGTATTTATGCACATCAAATCCAGGTGGGTTTTCCAAGGTAACTCTGTGCTCATCTACTGTGGGCAGTTTAAAGGTTCAGTTTTACCTGACCTGGGACGAACCAGCCTTTTGTTTCTCCACTACATGCTATTTGTCCCTGCTCTCAATTTACATCCCCATGTAACGCATGGCATATGTGTTCATCTGTGTGTGTGTGTGTGTCAGATAGGTGTTGCAATTCATGTGAAAGGGCCACAAATGTTCTCTTCAGGACTGACGGATGGCCATTATCACTGTCTCACTACCCTTCACACATCCACATTCATTATCTACCTATTGTCATTTGGTTTGTGTGTGTATCTACATGCCTCAATGAGTGGCAAAGTGTTATTACCGTGCATATAAGGACACAAAGGATTAAATTGCTTGTGGACTTCAAATAAAAAAGATGGGATAGTAAGAGAAACAAGTGTTTTTCTTCAGACGCATTAGAAAATTGGATGGAGAGGCTGATATATGTTTTATTATCTGAAGGATATAAAGTGCTGTCAAAAAGAATCTTGTAATTAGCCTGCATTCACGTCACTTCACTGGAAGAACGTTTAAAAATGAAAATTAGATAATATACATTCTCTGTTGGGCGGATTTTCCTATTTTATACTACAAGTTGAAGCGACATTGCAGTCATAATGTAATTGAATTGTTCTCAGCCATACAATTCACATGTAACATTATTGTCCAAATGCATGATTGCATTGATTATTTTATTCTGTAATTTCACAACAGCAATTTGCAAAATTCATTCCCCTGACCAACTTCAAGAGGCTACGCAAAGTGAGATCAATTTGAAAACAAAACATATGCAATGCAGTGCATACATCCGTGATGCTGTGACTCAAGTCATATAATTCATCTCAATCATCTAACATTTCACTTTGAGCTGCTGATGCAAAGGGAACTGGTGATGTGAGACGGAGGGAATCAGAAGACAGTGGAGGTGAGGGAAAGAAAGGGACTGTGGGATAAGACTTGCATCTGCATATCAAAGACGGCATGGAGGAACATGAACATGAAAATTAGGTGAATAAAAATTTAAATTTACATATTGCTATAAATACAGAGAGTGTATGTGCTGAGTGTAAAGTAGAATCTTATGGGAGTGAGTCATTTAAGAGACAAAGCTGTCGTTGTTTTGACAAAAGACACAGTGGATTTGATCAAGCCCATAATACAAAGATGGCAGCGCAATGGTAATACAACAAAATATCTACTGCATAGTGAGCAATAAACAAAGCTTTTCCCCCAAATTTAGTGCTTAGTTCAATCATGGATTTAAAGTAACTTTTTTACTTACTTCCTTCCTTTTTCCTTTCTTTTGCCTGTCCTCTCCAATAATTGCTGAACCGTGTACGGTAGGTCGGTTTGCATAAATGTATGCTTCGTTTCACACTCTGAACCTAGAGACATGTGTGTTATTTATCCAAAAAGGCACATCAGCCTGGAAGTGCACTTTGCCTGTCATCTGTATGTAATCAGCGAAGTGTGCCTCTAACTGCAGGGAACATGATAAGTGCAGCTGAGTAAGCGCCTCGCAATTAGGATGGAAATTTCTCTAGCTCCTAGGAGCAGGTGCAAATTGTGCAGGTGTAATAAAATGAAGGTTGAGGTGGGAAAGAAAAAATTTAGTCGAGTCTCAAAGCAGACAAAGTGCGAGTGCACCACAAAAAAATATGCAAGCAGCACTGATTTAGTTTTCTTAGACAGATAAATAACAGCAATATCTGACCATTTTATAACACCAGACAATGATTGGATGGAGAGCTGTGCTTGAGTGGCTTGGAACTGTAGAAAGACTGCATGGTTTACAAAATGTTTCTATAAAGATTATTAGCCCGTTATGAGAAGTTAACGGACAAGCAATAACATTTTCTCAGGTAGGGCTGAACTGTGGCCATGTATATGTTTTGTGGTAATGTTACTAATCAGTATTTCTCCTTCAGCATCACAATATTTTCTGAGCTTGCTGGTCTTAACCAAATCCCTTCACTGGGCAGCATCTTTTTAGAAAAAGAAAAGAGTAGCTTCTGGCTCGTAAGGAAACATTATTCATTATTACCATGTGCATGGTTTGAAATGTAAATCTTGCAGCAGCAGAAGAATAAAGTGAATTTAATGTGATTCAAAGCTGGTTGTAACCAAAGAGATTCTAAGCATCAGTGGTGGGACAATCACTAAAATGCTGGAAATGGGAGACAACTGTGTCAACAACTGTGTCAGCAACTAAATGCACTCTGTTTTACTGGCTGATGTATTCTTATTTTTCAGGGCAACTTTTTAGGTATTTCATTTTCAACATAATAAATTTGACATAATAATGCTGGCTTTGTCAGCAGGATGTGATATCAAGAGGTGGTAGTTAAATCTATGTGTTGAAAACAGCGGGAGCCAAAACATGTCTTTCAATAAACAACAGAATGACCTGATTTTGAATTGTTCTCAAAGGATGCCATGTACTCCATGTACTTTCCCCCTCATATAAAGATCTTTCATTGCTTGTCTCGGTCTGCCAAGGTGTTTGACTAGTTTAAACCTGTCGTGTGTGTAACCTCACCGGAACCCAGGCTTGAGTGCAAATCCCCTGACTGGGCATAGTTTGATGTAACCCAGTGTGTAAAGCTGGAGTCTGGAGGCAGAGGACCCACTGTGCTCTCCACTGCTTGAGGGCAAATGGATCAAGACTGTCTGTTTCCCCTGGTTTTAAAATCCTCAAACTGTACCTTTGTTCTGTCTGTCAAACTGTGCCCTGTTCAGTGTATTAGAGATAGTTCCCAAATGGTTTAGCCCCTTCAACCTTTGGGAAGCATTAGGCTTTTAGTGTATTTCCCATATTAGTGTGCATACAAAAGCTCTTTAGAGGGGTATTAAGCCTGTTTAGCTTATAGCTCTTCAGGTAATCAATGTTAGCTATTCCTCTTTCAATGCAAGCTCTAGCTTATTTCAATCATAGCTCCAAAGTGTCACAGCTTGTGATGTGTGGTTCCTCAGTACACACTCACACCATGAAAATGCAGCAAGGCAAAACAATGTGACCTTTACCACCCTGTGCTGATTGCTCAGCTAAATGACTGAAATCTTTCTAATCTGTGTTTATTGGCTACTTTTTAAAAATAACTTGCTCTTAGTCAATGCATGCAGCAGCCAGACGCTTCCTGCTTGGGTAGTTAGGAACGCCACATCCCAAAGGCATCTTCAAGGACAATGCAGGCACAATTGTGTACGAGTGTATTAAATTCCAAATAACTTCGATTTAATGTCATTTGGAACTACTCTCTGAAAGACATTTATATTAAGAATATGAGAATATGAAGAGAAAAGTGCTTTTTTCATGCACTTTTCTGTGGATTACATTAAATGCTGACTGCTTTGAGGAATTACAAAATGCAAAAAGAAAATTACAGTACTAAATTATAATACATTTATGAGAGAAGACTTTACAAAATAAGCTTCATAAGTGAGCTTGCATTACTCTTCCTACATTTTCTGTGGCTTCATTGAAAAAAAAAAAGACTTCTTGTAATAAAAGCCATGATGCAGCATTGTAGACAAGAAAGCTATTTTAAAAAACATCCAATGGCCTTTATGTACAGAAGGAGATCTCTACATAGAATATATGTATAGAATTTGATTATACCCAAAGAAATTCTCCATCCATTCAAATAAAATTCCACGTGGACCTCAAATGTTTGTGTTTCATTTACACAAATATATGTGAGAAAGTTGTATCACGTGTTCCATGTATGCTGTGGAAATCCTGAATCATATCAATATACATTACAAAAGCCTGGTCTTGGGGGGCCTACAGCAGACAGATCATGTGGCTGTGTTAAGCCAAGCACAACTATCATGACCCATAGGGCAGAGCAGATAAAAAACATTTCATGGTTACACCCTTGAAAAATAGTGTGTGTAGTATTTGTGTGTGTGTGTGTGTGTAAGAGAGAGAGAGAGAGAGAGAAAGAGAGAGACAGAGACAGTGAGTTAGTAAATAAAAGACAGAGAAAAAGCAAGATATAGGTTGAGCATGCTTTTCTGTGTGCACTGTATTTGTGCATAGATAGAACGTCATCATCTCTCTGTGATTACAGGAGCATTTCACCACAAACAGCATGCGACTTATCAGAGTGAGCCAGGTTTTCAGAGGGATGACAGTTTAGCGAGAACTGCCATGGGATAAGTCTCAATCCTAACTCAACCGTCACTCTCTCATCTCCCTCTCACTCACTCGTTCTCTCACACACATACACATATATACACACACACACACATCTGTGCAAACACAGATGCAAGCACCCCAACGGCAAAGCCTGACTACTGATTCTCTGAGCTGCTCCACCGAGATCTCAAGCCTTTCTATCTCTCCTACAACCTAAAACTGATAAAAGATGGCCGTTACTCCTGATAATATGTCTTTGGAGACGCAGAAAAATGTAAACAGTTAATATGTGAACCAACAGGTCTCGAGGGGGAATTGTAAGTGTAATCTAAACCAGTGAGTGGAAATAATGAATAATGCTTTTCAACTAGAAACAAAAAAGAACAAAAAAAGGGCTAAGAGAAAAAGGAATTTTTCATATCCTGTATTTATAAGATAAGACGAGATTATAGAAAAGATTGAATAAAAGGCAAAAGGAATATAGCGTATAGCCACCAACAATAAGAAATTAAATGTCTTTCAAGGAAATAACATCCATACTTCATTCTGATGATAACCGTGCATCTGTGTGAGTGTAAATGTGTGTACTTGTACACTAGTTACCGGAAGGTCATTTGGAATATCTGTCCCAAGTTGACTTGCTGGCTTTTGTTGTTGTATCCATGTAGCATCTCACCAAACAGGGTGTCATTGAAGTGGACATCCTGCCTTGGGCATTTTGGTCCCTCACAGTTGTCTGACTGCAGAAGGCAGGAGCGCCCATCCCCTGCCAGTTTGTACTCCTGCACACACCTATGGAGAAGGGAAAACTGTCAATATAATGTATAATATACAATGTGTGTGAGTGTATTTACACTTGGAGTAAGAGGATAGCTATGTATAGTTGCTGGCAAGATGTCAAACATGATAAAATAAAATGTGGCATTCCAAACCAATCAATCCATTCACACTTTACTACTTTAACCTTCAAATAATGAGAAAAAAATCTTGAACACAACCAACAGAAACAGAAAACTGCCATGTCAATATCTTAGCCCTTTTCTTTGGCATTTCTGATATCTGCAGACCACATAGAACCAATCTACGGATGCCATCCACCAAGCTAAACACAAATACTAGCAGCCAGCACATATCCTGGCTGTACTTAAGTGTTAATGCAAGGTTAGAACTTTCTTTTTAAACAATCTGGCTTATTTTTGTAGCTTCTGTAGCTTTATTGTTGTAGCTTTGGCCAAAACGCCTTTTACACTGGCAGAGCAGTGTACTTGCCATTGTCATGGTAGAGATTGTGGACACAAACGCTCTGCTGGAAACAGTTTTTAAACAGATGCCAATGGTGCAGAATTCAGCAGACTGTGCAGTAAGTGACAATTATCATATCTCCTCCAGTTATTTGCACAAGCCTCTCTTACAGATGGGGTTGAGTATATCTTCAGCTGTTGGCTGGCTCTGAGGTTTGGGCTCAGGCACTTGATCAGGTCTCAGCGCCCCAGCGGGAAGGAGGACTCCACTTTTAATGGCAACACTGTCCTGAAAATGCAACGTCTTCCTGTGGCATGAAGGTAAAGACATTTCACTTTCTATAAACCAAAGTGTTTTCCCAACCACAGAAGAAAACTACTATGCCATGCTGTACACTGTATTAATTTCCTCTATTAACTTCACAGTGCACTATTACCAAGCAGCTTGTCATTACACACATTTTCATCCTCACACTGGACTGATCAATCATGGAAAGAATCAATCGTGGCTTGACCCGCCCTATTGTCCATTGATTGTTAGAGCCAAGTTGAAGAGATAACAATGTATTTGACTGACAAAAACAAATTCATCCTCTTGAGGTGTCCTTATTGAAACGCGAGTCTATTCAATTGTACTGATGGCATTAAAGAAAGTGGACATTGCTGCAAATTGTATTTTGATGTGGGCCTGTTCACTAGTGTAAGGGAACCTAATGTTCTAGGAAAAAATTATGCCATTCTATATTGTGGACCTGACACAGCTCAAGGATGATTAGGATATCTTTCACCTGTCAGCCAGCTCTGTCAGTAACACACTGTCAGCTCAAGGCTGCATGTAGACAAGTAGTCAGTTTCTTTGTGTCAGTTTCTTTGTGTGCATTACTGGGCCCAACATTGCATATGAATTAAACAACTTTCAATGTGGTATGATCAATGTTACTAGATCAGCATCTGGTAACCAGATCACCATCTTGAACTTGGCCTCTTGGAATCTTCTTAACTACAAAGACAGAATCAGTCAACTGTAATCTGTAGAAACCCCCTCAAAGATGACAGATGTTCAAAGAAAATGGAAAGTGCATTGCAGTAGTAATACTAAGAATGAGAAGACAGTACAGTTGGCAAGTAAATAAAAAGTTGTTTGGTGTACTGATCCATGATTTCTATTGTGAAATACCACTGACAAACATGGCATAAACAGCCTGGACCCATTGATCCATCCTACCTGGTGTATAGCGCATAAAGGGTAGTAATGGTATAAATGGTATGCAAAATGCCTTCTTGCCACACATTTCACCACTTTGTAAAAAAGTATGTAATGTTACAGTGTTACATCACTGGTAATCAGCTGCACCCCTTCACGGCCATAGTATACCCATTTTCTAATGGAATGTCCTCAGAGATTAAGATACAGTCTAGTTCTAGGGAAGTTGCTGAAGAAGCTTGCCTAACCCCCCACATAAAGTATATCAGCTCAGTGGAACATGTGTTGAGTAAGGAAGAGGGCACTCATAGGGTGAATGTATCACTGAATAATGTACAGGAACTACCGTCAGTATGATATAATCCTTGATGCACCTTTTGAATACCTGCATTGAAAAATTCAAGCTTCTCTGCAGGCAAATAGGGTACCTACCTACTCACTGTGTACCACTTGATCTGAATGGCACTTGTATTTATACTATTTAAACTGTATACAGATATAAATGAAGGAATTGGTAAAGGTTGGATGTCAGAGGTGGTGAGAAAATACTGTAAAATTGTGACACATGAAAAAAAAACATACATATGTATATGACACCAATGCTTTCTTATTTGTAATTTTGGGCAAATGTCTTTCATCACATGTATATGTGAGCTGGTGATTATGAAGTCAGTGGTCATTTCTTATTTATATATCTAATTTTCTTTGTGTGGTTGTTTGTCTGAGAAAGAATTTATCGATTGAAAATACTACTCATGAAGCCTATTTCATGAGGAAGCTTTATTTCCAGCCTGCAGACACCTTTCAATTCTTCACTGTTAGTTATTCTCACCCGCAAAACATGAGCACGTTGCTGGAACTGGGGTCATCTTCAAGGGGCACAAGCTGCTGGAGACACAGCTGTTCACAGCCTCCATTGAAGCCATCCGTGCAGTCAATGCCCCTGGAGTAGTCATAGCAACCTGAGCCATCCTTCATTGGCCTCAGCCCCTCTGGACACTGTGAGAAAAGAAAAAAGAGAAAGAAGAAGAGGTGGTGGGAGGGAGACATAGAGAGAAGGTGAGGAGGAAGGCAGAGATTAGGAAGAGAGAAGAAGAGAGTGAGGCACAGAGGTCAGCATGTGCATTTTAATCAGGATCAGGCGGCACTGAGGAGGTAAAGATTAGAAAGATGATGGAGGAGAAGTGAGCGGTGGGATTTAAGAAAGGCGAGAGAGGCATTCATAGAAAGAAGATTGAAGGTTGCCAATTATCTTATTTGACAGAATACAGAAGGAAACACTTTGTCATTACTGCTCATCTCACTATTTGAGTTAAATGGCACTTTTAGTCGACACAGAGGTCTGTGCAAGCAAAAACCTCCACATGTTCTTCTAGTGAAGGTCCACACTGACAGGTGGTAAAGAGCATGCAATGAAAGCAATACAAAGGAATGTAGCGTAGGGGGAATCCTCCATTCCAAATTAGATCAAAAAAGGTACATGCTTAATTTAAAAAGGATAATAAATGAGTGGTACTAGATATTCTTAACACAGAGGCTTTGAGGAGCAGAAATATCTCAATTTCATATCCAGAACCTTGAGGTGACATTAAGGCCTTTAATGGCGGCTATTTTGGTAAAATCAGTGGTGATGTACGGTACAGATTTTAAAGAAAGACTGTCAATGAACCAGCTACATGTTATTGATATCATTAGCTTTTATTACAGATAAACATATTGTTTCATTTAGGTCAAGGTCAAGGTAGAATTCAGGGGAATGAAATTGCAACTTTCAGTTTACCAATTAGACCCACCAACCTTCCACAACCCTCACATTTACCTGGCCATACACACCCTGAATAGAAATTTGAAGTTGCTATTTAATGATTTATATTTCCTCCAGCATTAGAAATACAAATTAAGCACAAATGAAACAAAAGGAAATGCATTCTATAACAAAGCTGGACTCCATCTCTCTACTAAAGTAAGCACTCAGGGTCCAATACACAATGACTGTAGTTATGCACGTGAAACAGAGAAAATACTTCCACAGACAGTTCATAATCAGTTTGTCTGATATGCTCCAAGACCATGGCAATTGTGAAGTAGGAGCACAAACGAGCGAACATACCTTCTCAAATCCAAACTGAAGGCACAGAAAATAGGAATGATCCAAGAGCCAAATATGATCAATCCACTTTATTTTAGGATGCACATTATTTCATTTTTAAGTTTCCAGTTCTGCCAAGTTCATTCCATTAGGTGCCTCTAAATTCTACACACTGCACCTTTAATACCTACTAGACTTAATAGCTAATGTTTATTATATATGTTACATTATCCATCTCAGATGTAAACAAAAAACTATCCCGCAAACAAAATAAAGAGGTTACGCTTTATTACCTTTCTGCTGGCTCAGCTTATTTGCTAGCAAGCATGACAGGAAACACTAATAACAACAATTGTCATAATGAAAAAAAAAATCTTGAGAACAATGTCTACTTAGTTTATCATTATATATGATGATAATATTTCTTTAATTTTCTTTTAAGCAATTGTAAGATTTAGTGACTTAATGGTAACATTAACATATTTTGAATTATTTCATGCTATAATACAAGTTGCCCAACATTTTTACTCTTCAGATGTAGTTTTACATTTTTCAGCATCACCATTCAAGATCTACCAGTCCAAAATCCCAGTCTCTGTCTCATGATTAGTTACATAAAGCTACTGTTGTACAGCAGACACATGTTTTCCATTTCAGAGAAGGGAGCGATTACCTTAATCGGATCTTTGGCATTGGGAAGGGGATGCAAATTTCTCATATCCAGGGGTGTAGCAGCTGGTGGCAAGTCTCAGGCAAGCAGATAGGTGGTCATCTGTCATGGTGGATCTGAACTTGGCCTTTATGGTTTTCATGTGGGAAAAGGCAGATTCACATAGGTAGGTTGATCCAAATAGGGCTGACAGGTAAAAAGGCACATCTTCTTATGTTAGGATACTTCTCCTCTGAGAGGAGGTGCCAAAATTCACCCTTCATGTCGGTGGATGCCCTGGATTTCATCTGAACATCATTCTGAAGGGTGAGAATTTCCTTCTCCATTGAAGTAGTGTCCAGGAGGAAAAGTGTTCCCACTTTGGAGGCATCATTCACATCAATATCTGTACCAAATGGGAAACACATGTATGTTTGGCTTGAGTGATGCAAAGTCCGTGACACATCTTTAAAACTCTGATGCAAAGCACTCAACTTGTTCAATATAATGGGCACTGTCGAGTTGAGCTGCATCTTTGCCCAGACACTCATGTTCTAGATACACACTTTGAAAGTAGCGCAGGTCCTGGCGGTGCAGCTTGGTTGAAAGTAGCTGTAGTTTGCGCTTAAAAGTATTCACGGTGCTGATCATGTCAATTGTAGTTTTGTTTTTCCCTGCAACTCCAAATTCAGTTCATTCAGAATGCCAGTCAAGTCAGTGAGGAATGCCAAGTCCATGAGCAACTGCTTGTCATCAAGCTGGGCATACACTGCATCTTTAGACTGCCTGGGAAATTCTTCAGGCAATAGCTTGCAAAATCTTGCCAGAAAGCCATCGCACGTCAGTATGCAACAGCAACTCAGTGTGTTAAGCTTCAGTCTCTCACCTGAGCATGGAATAACTTCTTCTGAAGGCTTCTTGTGCAGATGGAATTCACAATCTTCATGGCAAAATCCATAACATCTTTCATGTTCAAAACCTTCCTGCACAAAGCTTGGTGGTGGATGATGCAATGATAATGGATAATGTCTGGGAAAGAACTGTGTCAATTACACAACCGCGACCCACCATTGTAGGGGCCCCATCAGTGGTAATGGAGACTAGTTTCCAAATAGGCAGGTGGATTTTGTCTACTAATTCCATAAAGGCATGGCTTGAAAATATCCTCTTCCCCTGTATGTCCTTTCAGTGGAAAAATGGCGAGTATCTCCTCTTTGGCATTCATGTCGTCGAACACCAATTTTAATGTTAATACACAACTGTGCCACATCTGTGATGTCTGTGGACTCATCATAATGAAGGGAGAAACACTCACAACAGTCAATGTCATTTTTCAGTTGATCCTTGAGGTTTCCCACTTTGTGCACACATCACCCTGTTACTGTGTTTCTGGATAGCTGAATATCCCTGACAGCTGCCATGATTTCAGTTTTATTTTTAAAATATCTGAACAGCGTCAAAAGCACAGCCTCCAAAATGCCTCTGCCACCATTTCTCCATCTTTGAATGGCCTTTTATTTTTCACAAGAACATGACTCATTTGACATGATACTATGGTGGCTACTTTTGCCCTGGTGTTGGGCTTTGTGAAAATGGGCTGTTGTGCTGCTAGTTTAGATTTCAGTTCTTGACTCTTACTTTTCAGAGCTCATTCTTGGCTGGGAAATCCATCTTGTAGGTTTTGTGCATGGTTTTAAAATGCCGTTCTAGATTGCCCTTCTTTGCCAGCGCGATGTAAGCTTGGCATATCAGGTACACACATTTTGAGTTTCACATAACAACAAAAAATCCTCTTCCCCTTCCGTGTGAAAATGATAGGTCTTCCGTTTCTTATCTGTTCCAGTTGCCATCTTTGATCAGCTATTGAGCCAACTTGCCACACCCAAGCCCAAGACCTATATCAGATCCAAAAGTTTCACCACTTCTGATGCATGTGCAAAGTTTTGTGACTTTTTGAGCACCCCCAGCACCTCAAAAATGCTAAAAGTAATTAGGGGGCGCTATAGAGCCGATGTGGCACACCCAAGCACAATTGTGATAGCAAAGTGAAGTATTTACTAGTTCGACCATGGGTTTAAAAGTTTCATGAGTTTTTGTACAACCTAAAGGCCTCAAAAGTTTTTGTAAAATGAAAATTGACACACAAAATCCAGAATGGCTTACTTCCTGTTGGGCAAAAGGATTTTTTCTTGACACTGACAAAAGCAACTAGTTTCGCTGAGAGCTTAGGCTTATTTAGTGATTTTGTAGCATTTGTCTGGTGTCAGCATAATATTATAAGTACTGTGTGAATTGTAAAGCATATCTCTGTGGCTTTTATTGCATTTCATATTTCTAGCTCAGTCAGTGTCCTATTCAGAGGCTCTCCAAATAAAGGTCAGACTTAGCTTGCCTGTTAGCTATCATTTGTAGTAATGCAAAGTCAAACTTGCAGATGGCAGTCTGCAAAATATTCATAAGAAAACTGATTGCTACACCCAACACAGCAGTACTGAGAGATTCTGTTACCCTCTGAGTGACAACCCTGCTCTGTGGTGTTATTGCAGATTATACCAGTTTACTACCATCAAATTAGAGGCCTGTGTGTGAAATAAGTACACCTAGTAGATATGTACATATGTTGATGGTGTAGTATTTTATTTCATAGTGACTTGAATAAAAGAAAAAAGGAAAGCAATATGCCACATCCAGAAAGGTGTGCTTTTTATATCAATTTCTCCCTGAGCAAGAACATCAGCGTTTCACAGGTTAGTAATGTGTCATTGCTGTGACTTTCATGTTTCTATATTGTATCGTACTGAGTAATACATTGAAAAACAGCACTTATTTACCATTCACTTGGTACAGGGTACATAAAGTTGGATGAATATAATTGATACTATGAATAGTTTGCAGTCATTATGGAAAAAAAAGCTCATCTTTGAATATTTGACGGGTTTTGCCTGCTGGGACTAGAATCCAACAATCAATTTACACTGTCAGACTTCAGCTACATGCTGAAAATGTGTCGGCCTTAACTAACACATCCCTTCTCTCAGAGCTGCCAGCGTTGCTTTAATTTCAGTGGTCCTACGGTTCTGTCGGATAAAAAGAAAATTGTAAGAGATACTGAGAATATTTCACAGTTTTCAGAGCACTGTCCACCAGTTTCACTGATGGCCACCCTTACTCATCTGTGATTCCTCATGTCCTGTGTTCCTGCGCAGGATTGGTTGTGGGTGTGTGCGGCATGATACAGTAAAATGTTGTCTGTTGGTATGCCTCTGTTATATACAGTATAAAAATAAATTATGCTGTTTTCCCTTCACTGCAGGATGTGCCATAAGGGACAAACATAAAAATTCTGGGGAAAAAAAAAAATTCTTGCCCTTCAGCATTGTTTTGATAATACAGAATGGACAGGGATCCTCTTTTAACAATAGAACCAAAGTAATGAATCTTGTATGTCAATATTGGTCTGCAAGGTCCCTGTGATCTGTAGTAATCAAGTTAAGATTCTTCTTGGTAATGAACCTTAGGTTTAATTAAAGGCATCATTTGGTAGGTTTTAATAAAGGTTATGTAATGCAGGGCAGGGAAATTAGGAAGATAATCAAGTCAGAAATAAAAGAGCCAAAATGCCATGCAAAGACAAGATTGAGCCACGCTTGAAATTAATATTAGAGATGTTTAGAAAAGCATGAAACATAATTGTATTACCATATCTCGTCCAGGACAAGATAAATAGTTCTTTTTAGTTCTAATAAACAGTTTGCTGCTTCATTTAACACTATTAAAGTTACAGGAGTTTAGGGGAAGAATTCACTGTTTGGTAATGTTTTACTGTAAATATTGTGACAAACCTTTCTGCAAGATAAGTTGTAGGAAGAGCTCTGGATCCGATAAGATCTGTTGCTGGATTCTTAAAACCAGAGTAGAGCAGCTTTCTTATGTTCTCCTCCGCTTTTTGGAGCATTTCACCAGCAATAAAATATCAAACTGTTCAGAAAGCACACCACTGTTAAATGTGAAACCTTAAAAGAGTTGAATGCCCTCAAAGCAGCAGCCATTCTCCAGTTATCGAAGCTTTTGTGAAAATTATCAAGCACAAGATTTTAATACAGACAAGGGGGAAAAAATGGAGACAGAATATGTAGATACGCTTAAGATACCACCTTAAGATTACTAAAAGTGCTTTGACATTTGGAAGACCCTCACACTCACCTCAGGCTTTAATTTACAGATATCTCTGCATTAAATTCTTATTTCAAGGATTTCTCCATCTACTTTCTCCCTCTATACACTAACAATTGCCACACCAATTATGGAAATAGATATATACTAACTCTGTTATAGTCAATTTAGTCAAAGGAGGGGTGACAGGTCATGAGACTGTTTAATGTTATCCTAAGTCTTTAGGATATTCATGTTATCAAATTAAGATCGCTATCTCACAAAATTGAATGAATGCAATTTTCACACAAAGGGTACAAAAACTGAAATAATGTTACATCAAATTTCTCTTTGCTCTGGAAATGTTCAAATTTTACAAAACAGATTAAGCGATGGCATGTTGGATATCGTAGGAAAACCATTGCCAAAAACTAAAGCAGGATAAATGCATGTTAAACTTTATGTATTGTTCACATGTGTGTTCTGAACAAAGTCCTATATGTGAAACTTTCAATGAAAAAGCTCTCTGGTCTCAGATCCATTTACTGTATCTCATGAATGTAATGCTAACTTCCTTACCAGAGCAAGATTGGAGCCATTCATCACACTGAGGCAGGGCCATGGGAATAACTGTCTGTAATTCACGATTGTCATGCAGCACACTGCGGCTGAATGAAAGGACTTAAGGTTAGCCATTAGCGCAGCCCACTAACTACTTGCTCTTTCTGCTCGGACAACTCTCCAAAGACATGAGGGCTAGGAAGGGGGAGGATTTGCATTTCAGATAAATGAATTTCAGTCAGTTCTTCTTTAGTGATTCTGTTATAGCAGCACAACGAGAACAGGCCAAGAGATCGACTGCACTTGTTAATGAAACACAGATACAACTTTATTGACTGAGATGATGTTACTTTAATTACCAGCTTGACAGCTGATCAGTAATTGAAAATGCATCACATAAAAAAGAATTTTAAAAAGAAAAAAAATTCTGGCCACTGTGTAAATACTTAATGTTACATATATTGTTGGGACGGGCAGTAGTGCGTTTGGTTATTAGCAATAATTCACAATTATCATAGATAATTATGAATTATGAAAATAAGATATTGTTAACAATCAATAATTCTGGCACCAACTGTTGGATCTGTGGGGAGCATGGTTGGTTATTAACAATAATTGACAATTATCAGTGATAATTATTTAATTATAAAATTAATAGAATTATTAATATGTATTAACAAATACGGGGCACCATCCGGAAACCAGGACCAATAACCAAACAAGGTAGTCTCATAAATGGGAGTTCACCTAGGATGTTAATATCTGAGAGATATCAACATTCAAGGGTGAACAAAGAAGGGTGAATTCGAGCTCTGACTCCTTCAATCAGCCACTATTCACAATACGTTACACACAATAATGACAAAAGAACTTCTCTTTAAAGATATAACAGTGTTTATTAAACTTAGCAAAATTAACAAAGTTAACAAATGCTTCATTCAATAAACAACTATTCTAAAATCTAATTCTACCAAACAAAACACAAACAGCTATATACAGGGTTGAGCACATGCAGGGGAATGCATGTGTGTGAGTAGGTGTGTGTGTGTGTGTGTGTGTGTGTGTGTGTGTGTGTGTGTGTGAGTGGGTGTCTGTGCCAAGATGGCGACTTGGCCTGACATGATGACGTCATCGGTCTGCAACGCGGACGTGACTATGGGAGGAAGTCACATCATGCGAGACCCAAATGGCGGAAGTACGTCGGTGTCTTGGTTAGACAAAAGCAAGATGGCGCTGCCTGGTGGTCGGCGTCTTGCACTCACCCAATTCCGTGAAAAACACACGTGTCTGATGGCGGATAAGGAAAGGCAAAGCAAAGCTATGTCCGACGTTATCTGACCATCAGATGTGCAAAGAGATGTCGGTGCGTGTATCTGTGTGCGTGTGTGTGTGTGTTAGTCGCAAGAGAGGGAGAAGAAGGAGGAAAAGCCATCATGAGGGGAAGAGAAGCGGCTCCTTTGTCCACAGACAGCATGCGTACGGACGGCAGTCTGTGATACACGTTGTCTGGTTTCTGATCGACAAAGCAACTTACTTTCTCACTCATGGTGGCACAAATACAGCAGTAGGCCCGAGCGGGACAAACACAAAACAGTCTAGCATGGTGAACACAACTAAACAGGCAGCAAACTTAAAATACTCCTAAGAGTAAGCAGGAAAAATTTACTCGGTGGTCCGTCAACTCACACAACGAGAAACAATAGCAATAAAGCTAAAAAGCTAAATGCTAAACAACAGCACTGATGCTGAAAAGAACACACAACTAACACTGCCTCTGCCCAGACTTATGCCTCTTACTTGGTCACTTCAGGAAGCGAGCAGGGTGTGTATGTAGTCCGTCTTTCCGTCCTTGGCTTGGATGCAGATGGTGGCCGTTCTCGCACGGTCGGCGAAAATCACGGCAGCTGGCTCTCAGTGGCGTGGCTTAGAGAACAGCAGAGGTGACTCGGTGAAGAAGAGCGGGGCAGAGAAGTTCCATGTCTTCCTGAGGAAACTTCGTTTCTTCCTTCTCGAGGGAATTTGAGGACGCTGGTTACAGCAGCGGTCTCTCTCGGATCCAGGGATTGTGTTCGGGTGAACACAGGTGAAGTCTCGTCTCATCCGGCGAGGGGAGTCTTTCCGTGGGGGGAAAAACACGTGCGTGGGGTACCCCCTTTAGTCAAGCTGACTCACAGAGGAACAGAAGTTACCCCTAGCTCAGTGACATGGGAAAGGCGTGTGTTTCAGGGTGTGCTCAGTTTTTAAAGGGGCGGTGATGTCATGGCTGCATCATCAGGATGCTCCGCTGTGCAGGAGCGTCTCCGCCAATGAGAGACTGTATGTTGACTGTTCCCTGCTGAGGTGTGAAAATCGCAAAGCATCCTTGGAAGTGGAGTTTGCAATGGACTCCCATTGTCTATAAGCAGCACTTTGGCACTATTCCTTTGTCTCGGGGGAAACAAAGGAAAAAGTACCTCGTGGTCAAGTCTCATAGGTTACATGTAGGCCTTCTCTGTGTGACCTCGTGGTTTGAGGCCCAACAATATTAAACTCTGAAAAGTAGTTTAAAAAGGGACACATTAGACAGACGTGTGTTTGTGTGTTTTTGTGCTTACAAATTTGAAAGTTCAGTTGAAAATGATTAATATCTTGAATTATTAGATAAAATTTGATGGATTGGATGTTCACATATTATCTTTTCCCTCTTTTACACCTGTATATCTATATTTGAAAGGAACATAAAACACCAAGGGTCTATATACGTATGATCTGGGGGGAAATTACAAATGAGAATTTTATGACACCATTAAGTACCAGAGTGATGATATTTCATTCCGGAGTATTGGGATTAAAAGTACAACATAAGCAGGTTTGAAGAAATCAAAGAAAAAAATGAAAAAAGTAAGAGAAAGAGTATGCATGAAATATAATTACACATATACTGTATCTCCCTCCACATTACACTACACATAGATCACCCCTGCAAATTAAAGTTCGCACATTCTGAATGAATGCTATTCATTTTGCTAATTACCCATTAGCCCCCTCAGCTTTAATCAGGAACAGAGCATGATCTATTGAGAACCCTGTCTCTTAATGATCTTGTCAAAATTAAGATGCTAGATGATTGTACTTAGTGGCCATCACACATTTCAGAGAAAGACGAGATGAGATGAAGTGTGAGTGATCAAGGATTTACATAATTCTCCCACTGCAACATCTGGAGTTAACAACAGAATACAGCTAGGGAAATGCTGTAAAGACTCGAGAAAATCTTTTCAGTAATTAAAAAATACGGATAACAAGGAAACAATATAGGAAAGATGTGTGCTGAGTATTTCATAAAACAACACACATTTCAAAAAGTCTTTGAAACAGCGTGGCTCTAAATCACTCTGACAGGCAGGGGGGGGGGGGGAATCAAATACTCTAAAAGCATATTTGACAGTCTAATCTGGTTTAGAGGTGACAGAGATGCATGCCCTTTAGCTCCACTGCTGCTCAAATGGGTTATATTAAGCACAACAGTTTTATTGCTGCAAGAGCAAAAAAACTTGCGAGGGTGCAACACAGTCCCTAAGTGAGAAACAGGAAGTCTCAACCCAGCTGTATGTTGCCCATATTCATGTGAACTCAAGCTTCATATTTAATTTTCAGTGTGAAAACACACACTTGTCTCTTAGCTACTGGGAATGGTGTTGCCCAAAGACAAAAATAGACTTTGCGATTTGAAATAGATTTAGCTTGTCTTTTTAAAATTTTGATCCTCTTATTTTTTGTGTGAATGGCTTATATATGCAAGCATACAGCATGTTTAGATGAATATACACGAAAACACAATTCCTTGTTCTATCTCACACAGGCGTCATTCTAACAGGATGATTTAATCTTGAGCACTCATCTTCACATCACAGTGAAAATCTGCATGTATGAACTCAGATAATCAGATTGAGTCCATTCTACACTTTGGAGGCTGTATTTAAAGACCATATTGTGTATATTTTTCATCCACCACAACAGATGACTGGTGAGAGTGAAGGATAGCTTTGTACTGCGACTCCACCAGACTACGCAGCTCAGCTTTATCGCCAAAGGCATTTATGAGCTGCTGCTGTCTACTGCTTTTGATGATGAAGACAACACAGACATCATCTGTTAAAGATGAGTTATGTTTGTTTATGTCAGGAAAGCAAATAGAGAAAAATATAAACACTGTTACTGGACACGCATTTATTTTTAGTATTGTTAAAATTAATATGTTAACGTGTTTTTGAAAGTGTTTGATTTTGGTTGGATCATTTGAATTGTTCCTTAATTCATAAAATCTATGCCATCTACGGATTTTCTGAAATATGCTTCTAAGACAAAGATATACAGAGATAATGATAGGGACCAGTATATGAGTGCAGCTATTTTCAGATATTACTGAAGATTATTTAAAAAATAACAGCAATATATAATCATTTTGTGCTCTTCTTGACATCTCAATCTTGCCACATAGACACAGCAGATATTACCTGTATTTTATATTCAAACTAGTCAACCAGAGTTTATTGAATTATTAGAAGGGAAAGGAAATTGAAATACTAATCTTTCTCAGCGCATCTTACCTGCTAGTTGGGAATAAAGCCTGCGTGATTTAATACTCTTTCTCAGTCAATTTAATGTTTGCTTAGGTTTGGAATTGAGGCAGCCTGAATTGACTGAAACTGATTCTAATTCAAAAATGGTTCTTGTCAACTAATATATAAAATATTGGACCAACTATGGGTTAGAGAGTGGCAGATTATGATGCAATTATGATGTAAAACTAAAGTACTGCATCAGTTGTTCACTGATGTTGCTCCTATAGTGTTTTCCTTAGAAAGCCTTTATCAGCAACTGTGCACAGAATTAGATTAAATTTAATATCTATACAATATTATGTTTTAGTTTTACTGTTATGGTGCAAATATTTGTGAATGTTTCCCTCTTAAAGCCTGTCTGAATTGTACACAGATCTTAATTCCCACCTTTGGCTGCAACAGTGTTATGTGGATCTCCACGGCACACTGAATGACACACTTGATCCGGCATTTAACCAACAGTGTCAGAGTAAAAGGATGAAAGAATTGTTACAAGGCATTTTCTTTAAACCATAATGCATTGAAATTCAATAGTAATGAGGTAAACTGAGCTGTTCAGTGCAGCGGAGCAGGGGGAGTCATGATGCTCAGTTGTCAGGAACATAGGACTGTGGGGACACGCAGGAGATGGTGGGCAGAGGGATTAGGGAATGAGGGTTTGCACAAAACTTTTGTTTGGGTGGAGTTGCCATTTTCCTCCCTGCTGACTCTTTATGCAAACCAGAGGCAACCAAGTGGAAATCTGGCTCCACACGGACAACTCATCATTTAATTCCTGACTTTTGGAGTGTGCCACACATTGTAATAAACTCTTGCACACTGGGACAGTATACAAGCGCCTTAAAATGAAATTGGAGACAACACTATGTGTCTTCTCTAAACTGTTAAAAACTACTAGAGTTTGACAGGCCAAAATTAAAGTTTCGGATGGTGCTTGAAGTTAAAAAAGCATCTTTGCCAACCCAACTCTATCAGAGATGTCCCAAAAGGGACATCAACTGATGAAAGATATGCCAGTGATATCATACCATCTGCTCAGCCTCTGAGTACTTCCTTTAGGAAGACAGATACTGTAGCTGGATACAACAATGTGCCATAAAGAGAAAAAAAAAACATCCTGCCATTTTCTTAAAGCACACAAACCAGAATATGCTGCAGTTGTCAAAAAGTTAACCTTAAAAATGGCAAGCTACCAGGAACAGTCATGTTTACTGACATTTGAACTTCATCAAGCAGCACCAGGAGAGTTCACTGAGTGCATCAGTAATCCATCAGAATTTGACCATTCATTCCACACCACTGGGTAAAGGCTAGATTGTTGCTGTCCACACAGTACTCACATCTGTCCAATAAATTTCCCTACACCTCTCTGCTAACAGGGTGGTCCTGTTGCAACATAATTAAAAAGACCTCTGAAATTTTGCATCTACAATTTACATTCGACATGGCAGACAGTGCACTGTGAAACTTCATATTTCTTGTCTTTGTTCTTCCAAATGAAAGGTTGATACACAAGTTTAAATTCTACAATTAGATTCAAGAATCTTTTTGATAAAGAGATTCATGGCTGAAAGATGTATTGCAGTATAATTACCATGGTAACTAAATTCAGAGCAAGTTTTGTCTCCTTGAGCAAGGAAAAATAGATTTGAAAAATGAGACAACTATAATCAAAACCTCCACACCAAAAAATTTCTATCCATTTCACACAGTGGGAAAAAAATGACTGTGATCATGGAAACGGTGCAAGCTGTATTATAAACAGCATAACAATATTCAGTTTTACACAGCACATTGTGTAATATAACCAACTGGTGTTTGATGAGCCAAGTGATGAAAAAAGAAAGCACCGGCACAAAAACATTACCTGTCTAAAATCGCTAAACTTCGCTAACAACAGCTGTTATTATAATTTGAGGTTAGCAAGCAAAAGAATAAACCACCTGTCATCCTTCCTGGCTCAGCAGCAGCAGAAAAGCAACACAGGCAAAAAGCAGAATAAGCAATGCCTCCAGAACTTCAGCACTGACTCTGACTGGAAGTTAATTCATTCCAAATGCTTTTCAACTGTCTTAAGAGCAGCAGACAGCCTTGAAGGACTGACTCTGATAATGGATTTTAAGCCCTCTGTGTGGCATGTCGCGGCTCTGTGTTAGCCCCCACTCTGACAAGGGTGGTTAAAATAACACCAACCCAAATGCATCAGAAAGAAAATAATACCACTATGTCTGTGATCCTCTGAGATAATCTTTGAAGACTAGAGGGCCTTGTCGTTCTTTTGTCTGCACAGTAATCAGCCACACGCAGTGGCGTGAGACTGTTCTGAATCATTTTAGAGTAATTTTTTGTACCACATTTATACTCTCTAAAAGTGTGAGTTGAAGTGAAATATTTCCAAGCTGCTTCTCCAGAGGAAAAAGAGGCTTGAATAAGACAGAAGATATTAGTATGTAGTCACTCTCTCATGGTTTTTCTACTTCTCTATCTTTATTGAATGTGCTAATTCTTCCCCAGACTGGACAAAGCATGACAGTTCTTTGATATAACTCTGTCTGCATGCTGATGGTTAGCCATAGGACAAAAAGTGTGTGTTTGCATGAGTGTGGAAACTGTTAATAAGATATGCTATGATATCCAGGGGTTTGACGTGGGATAGAGTTTGACAAACAACCCAAAGGCTTATTAGCATGCACTCATTCATATTTTCTACACACTCTCACCACTGTCCACTACTTTCCACCTCTTGGTCTAATTAGGATTCATCTTAGTGGCACAGGTTTAGTATGAGAAACTGCCTGTTCAATTTTAGTCTCCAGCCCTGTATAGGATGCAAATGCTACTAACACGATGCAAATGAGCCATGGTTGAGCCCACTGTTATGGATGTCACTGTAAATTATTTTACAGATATCAGCTATTTTACCCTATGCAAAGAATGTAGATAAGCTTATGTGACTGAAATTGTGTTTACAGTAATACCACAAATCCCCTTGTGAAACATGGGAAACATTTTTGAACAGTTTAATAAATGCAAACACACAATGAAATATGTTAAATTAGTTTTAACAGTTTTACGTGGTTACATAAAAAATATGTGGTAGCACACACTGAATATCAGCAAGTCAAATATTCTTACATTCATGAATACATTTATATTTATATTATACATGTATTATACATTTAAATGAGATATTTACAGAATTGGTAAGAAAGTTAAATAATGTTATGTATGTTACTCTTTTGGGAGAATTCACTAAGGCTTTGCAGTAAGGAAAGTGTCACAAAACATACAGAAAAAGGCCTGAGATGCATACATTACTTGCACTGGTTATAAGCCACATTTGATTGTGCAGGGAAGAGTGACACAGTGCACCTATCGGTGTTCATGCATATTTTTAATAAATTATCCATGTCACGGGTGCTCAGGTGGCATAGCAGAAGAACACTAAACAAATGCAGAGACCTTGGGTTACTATAAAGTGTTATAATATTATATGTAACAATATGATGAACATGTCAACAATACTGTCAACATGTTTGGGGCAAAAGACAATTACCAGTATACTGTATGTAGGCAAAAACCTACCTGGATCATTAAAAAACAGCTACTAAATATGTCAAGGGTGGAAATTTATTTGGTTCAGATGAATGATGGGGAATATGACTCACGTTTATTAATATGGAATAGTCGTCATGGTAACACAGTGGGAGGTAAATCGTGGGGGATGAGTTGCAGAGGGCATGTGCAGGATAACTTGATCTGTTTCTGTATACACGAAAAGTGATTAAACAATGTCTTGCAGAAAATATTACAAGCATTATGTATGCACTGTATTTCCTCAAATAGTGGCCAGAGCCTTTATTTACCTCAACTGCAGAGGGTACCAGGCCTTTATCAGAAGCAGGCGTATATTAGCGAGGGGCCTTTATTTCTTTCTCATATTTTAGTATGAAGCCTCCTTGTTTTCTTATTTGCTTCTGTTTGCTCTGTTAAATTTTTGTTATTGCATTTCTTGTAATCCACTTACTCCAACATGAGGAACAATAATTCTAGGGCTTGTGTTTCACCTGGAACGTTTTGGCATTGCACCACTTAGCTGTAGCATGCAGGTAGCATGCTCATGGATGCATGCTTGCTGGCTTAACCAAGTTACTCTTGATATCCTGGTTACTGTTTACCATGCTCATTTAGTGTTGATGCTGTCATTATTATTAAAATATATTATTAAATTATTGCTTAGCGACAGTGTCACAAATAAAGCTGTGTTATTCATCATTTGTGATCAGTGCCAGACAATAGAACCGAAGGATAATAGTGTAACGAAAGTATGTGACAAGTTCCACTGAGTTTGTCACGATTATTGTCAAAAGACGTTTTTGTTAGAGTAGAAGCAATTGTATCTTTATTTCTGTTAAAAGATGAGGAAGTAGAAAGGGAAAAAAGGAAATTGTATTAGTGTTTATCTTTGGTCGACACACAGCTGATTTATAGCTTCGTCCAAGCTCTTAATGACTCACCAAACCATCCTCCAGCATTTGAGATGGGTCATCAATTTAATTGCTTTACAACCCAGGCCCGCCCCATGCTGTCAAAAGCCTGGCATCAGAAGTTTCCAGTCACCCTGTACTTGTAAATGTGCCAGAAGAAAACCTCTTTTGCACCGCAATTTACAATGTTTCAACTAAAATTAAACTAGGCTTTTTGAATAAAAGAGGGGGACATTTGAAGACAGCTACACGTATATTGTTAATGAATAAATGTATCAAAGTACATTTCATTGTACACATTTTAATAGAACATTCAGAGTATTCATGTTCTAGACATAAGTATAAAAAAAAGATAAAATATGTACATTACAAATGGTATTTGTAGCATTACCTCTACTGTTGTTGTCTCTGGACCAGTTCCTATTGATCCATATTATATTGTGAGTAGCAGCAGTGCGATTCCCCACCACATTCATTACAGTGATACACCTTATGTCATTAATCTTTTTCAAAAGGCAATTTCTGTGTTTTCCCTAAATTACAAATTGGTAAGGAGCAGAAAGTATAATGAAAGGTTAAGTTTATGTATAATGAAGGGGCATATACTAAAGCAGTGTGAGTCATAGCTGCCTCTAACCATAGTCCCACACACAGGAACATACACACAGTGTACATACGTACACTAGAGCATAACACTAAAGCATTCTAATTACTGCTGTAAACAGCACATAAAATATTATGGATTGCTTGGAAATATCACAAAAGCCAAGTTTGAAATACCAGATGGCATGCAAATTTAATGAGTGGCATTATTTTGGGAAAGGAACATTAAAAAGAGGTGATTATGTAGACGAATTTTAGTATATATGCTGTATCATGCATCACTTCAATACTTAAATTAAAACGCTATCGCAATTGTTGGTTGTCTGCTAAAGCATACATATCTGCTCTGAAAGTCATATGTCCCATGTTTTCCTTTGAGAAAAACAACCAAACACCAAACAGTTAATCTGTCTGAGAACTGTTAATTCTCCATCTGTGTAGATAGAGTACTTTTTCATACAGCCAATGAAATTGTTTAATTTTAAACCATATTTGCATAAAGCAATAATGTCACCTTTCTACACTAACAGCCAGACAACAACCTGCTACACAACACAAGAACCACAGACTTTGAACAACAACCCACATTAGCTTTCCTGCTAAAGTCTCCTTTTTATCTAACTTACAAATATGAACATGCCCAGTCTTGCACCTTAGCTTTTAGAACGAGCCACCACACAAACATTCACTAGAGAAAAGTTCACTGCTAACAGCAGTTTGCAGGCTAGATAGCTAATTAGCTGCTCAGCTGCAGTGCATTAAACAGCATGTAAATGCATCTGCAAATATCTCTTTGGTCCAGTTAGATGACAAAACATTGTCTGCCCATGACTTGTAAGCTACAGCACAAGTTTGTTTTCTTAATCTCTGGTTTCCCTGCCAGGGCTCAGCCTTCCAGCCACTGTCTATCAAACACAGACACTGTGTTTGATCTTTAAACTAAAATTTATACACTCTGTGCATTCAGTTACAAAGCTGATTGGCTATTATGTGCCACTCATGGGTCTCCTTAATCTGATTCCAGTATCTCCCAATGTGCCCCAAATTTATGGGGGATTTTAGATGCAACGGGAAGGGTAAAAATACATGGAGTGTGACAAGCTTGAATTCTATCATGCACAGACAGCATATCTGTTGTTTGTGTCTAGCCAGACTAAAAGCTTGAATCCAGCATCACTAGTGTGGCACTATTCTGCTGTCCCACTGAAATTGGTTGTCAAAATCTTCTGAGTTCTCCTAGCTAGTTAGTTACAGCTCAGCATCAATTCAGCTGACAGCAGGCCTTTTATCAGTCGGTCTATTGCTGGCAAAGTGTACTTTGTACTTTAATTTAGTCTTGGATCAACTGTGGCTGTAACCATAAATAATACTGTACATTTACCTCATCTACAGTAACTTGTTCATGACAGAGTGTCATCTAGATACAAAACCAGCATATGGCATCTGTTTGCACTTACCATGCAGCCAGACGAGTCTAACTGTCGGTCAGACACGCACTTGAAGTTCTTCTTGCAGCCACCATTATCTTTGGAGCAGTCACGGACGGGCCCAAAAGATGCCAGTAGGTCCTCTACTGTCTCAAAGTAAGTAGACATCATGGCCTCTTCCCTGAAATAGAAAAAAAAACATGTTAAAAAAAAACAACACACAAAAAAACACATTATACACATGTCTTTGCATAATGTTTTAAAAGTGTAAATAAGGCCATATCACTGCAAGTAATGACAGGTGAAAATTAATGCTTGAGCAGTTAAACATAATCTCTCACCACCTGGAATGCAGCCTCTCATAACCTTGTAGGTTCTAGTGCAATTAAGAAACTATTCATGCATACACATAATGTGAAGAAATCGTGGTGTTTTGGTGGCTTTCGTACCCCCACCTGCAATTAATGACTACTTGTAATGTTTGCAAGTCAGGTATTCAGGTATTTCTGTTTTCTTTTTCTCTAAAAGGGAATGAAAGTCAGTTTAATGCCTCTTATATAATTAAAATATAAATTCTGAGTGTGAATATTAATAACAGAGATGTTACTGAATACATCAACAATGTTTTGACATGATGTGTCTAAATTTCTAATTTTTTGAGATTTCAGAACAAAGTTGTATTTGTGTGTCAGCCAAGGTTTTTTCTCTGTAAGCCTTAACTTTATTTTGTGACTGGAGGCAAATATTAATAAACCTTCAAATAGCAGTTTAAATTGATGTATTCTTGAGGCTTGTGTTGAGCTGTAGCAGGCTACAGCATTTTCAAAACAGCTGTTTCAAAAGTTTCACCGGAGTGATGCATGCAGGGATTCATGCTGGTTCATCGTAGGTCATGTCTGGGACTAATTGGTGCACTGGCATTAATTGGACATGTTTGTCACGGTGTGTTGACAGAGAGTCGAGGGAATCAGTGTTTACCATCCATTAACTTCCATCCTGTTTGCAGAGAGGCTCATCTGTCATTTTAAACTCAATCCTAACCTGATTGGTTGGATTATGGACTTTTTAACTGATCACAGCGTGTGAGAGTTAATGGTGCTCTCTCCAACAGGCTCGATTCATCCACCGGTTCACCTCAAGGTTGCTGTCGCTCTCCCATTCTTTACATCTTATTGTTATGTTTCTGTCCCAGTCTGGCCCTATGTCCCTCCACCAGATGCCCTCAGGCTTTTCTGCCTGTTTAAGACTGGACTGAGCGGGAAGAAGGACAGATAAGAGAGGTTGCAGATTATATTTAAGGACCACTTGAGAAAATGTTGTTTTTTACATTGACTCTCATTGGAACTAAGTGCAAAAACGAACTGGAACTCAGAGAAACAGTTGTCTTTCAGCCCAATTTATGTTACATGCAGCCTTAATATGTAGACCACTACTCTTTTTGGTAAAGGTTCCCAGGGTGGCAGTTAATGCTCAACTTTATTTGCTGTGTTTGCTCAGTGTGATGTGTATTTATGTGAGTTATATTTTTGTAATTCCAGGACAGTTTAGTGAATGACAATGATGATATGAAGAGGATTGTGCATGGTTATATTGTGGACTTTTATTTGGCTCATGAATGAAGTTCTGTTTTTTTTTTATTTGTCTTCAGCCCAGAGCAGCTATTGCCTTTTGTGTTTTTTCTTGTTTTCCCCAGCCTACACTTCCCTCCACACCTGCCCTGAATTCAGCTTCCCAGCTTGCCCTTGTGTCTTGCCACCTGTTCCTTGTTGTTTCATTATTTGAGTTTGTATTTAAGTTTTAAGGTTTTCAGTTCAGTCTTGTTGGATCCTTTGTTCAGTCTGCTCTGTGTGCGCTGCATTGTTTAGCTCAGTTTTTCTTTGCCTGCACTTGAGCCAAAATGAAGTTATTCTTCAGTCTTGCTCAGCCTACGGTCTCCTGCATTTGGATCCACCTGCTCCACTAGTCATAACAGAACGATCGAAGCAGTCATGGACCTAGTGGAGACAAACCCTCTCCTGGGAACCCATCTGGCACTGGGAGGACCTTGATTTGCCAGATGAGCGTTCAAGTCTGTTGGTGAGCCGCCCTGCATTTCCCTGGGCCGTATTTGCCTCTGTGACCACCATCCAGAGCATGTCCAGCTGGCTCTTGTCGATTTCCAGTCTTGGCCCGTGGGCCCCCCCAGTGCTGGCTCCAAGTCCAGCCCCAGTCCCCACGGACACTATCGACTGGACAAACTGGCCAGCCATGGACCTAGCAGACATGCTGAAGGAGGTAAAAGAACTTTCGTATGCTTTGGAGTGATTTTGCTGCCTAGTACCATGAAACCTCCAGCATTAATCAGAAGAATGCGGCTTTTTCTCTGGCACTTGTTCATCCAAGCCATGGCTGCTGGAACTACTGCCTAATATGAAAGAGATCGTGAACACTTACGCTGCTGATCCCGTTTCAGCTCTGGCTGGTACCATGCCTGTATGTCCTGCACCTGATCTACCATGCTCCTTGCCTGGATCCCCTATGGTCCTGCCTTCAGAGTCTCCACTCCCCAGCGCCACAGAGTCTCCACTAGGGATGTGCAGAGAGCCCATTATTTGTATTTGTATCTATAATTGTTGAGGCAGGAAAATTATTTATATTTGTATTCAAATAAAAGTGGAAATGGGTGTAAAAATCCAGTTTGTTTTTATTACACTTTTAATTATAGGATATTATAGTGTTAAAATAAGTGTTTATGAATAAACAATAATATATATATATTATGAATAACAATAATCTTACGAAGGAGGTCCCCACACTGGATCTTGAACTCGAGTTTCCCAGATCATAGACGACTGCGCTGACTACTGAGCTAAAACCAATTGCATCACAAATGTGCAGACAGACCTCTACTTATTTATACACCCATAACACAGAGACAGTACAGCATGTTATGTGTAGAGAAGAGCATATTTTATTTTTTAATTATTTTTTTAAATCCCAAAAACAGTTTTTAAAATATTTGTATGAAATAAATATTAGAAAAACACTATTTGTGCTTTGCTGAATAACGTATTTGTATACGGGCCCACTTCTAATCTCCACTGCCCAGCACCATAAAGACTCAGCCCCTGGTTTCCAGCTTCCCAAGCACCAGCCCCAGCAGCCAGGCTACCAGCTGTCTGAGCCCATGCTGCAGCAGTCCTGGGCCTCCTGTCCCTGCTGACCTGCAGAAATCTCCTTTTCCTGCTGGGCTGCAGCAATCCCCTGTTTCTGAGCTGCAACAATCTCCAATCTCCAAGTTGCAGCAGTCTCCTGTGGCTGTGCTTCAGCAGCCTCCTGATTCCCTGGCTCCTCTGGCTCACCTCCCAGACCTTCAGCAGTTGGCGGTCTCCACCAACCTCCTCCCAGATCTTCAGCAGTCAACCATCTCTGCTGACCTCCTCCTCCCAGACCTTCAGCAGTCATTGGTCTCCACCAACCCACAGCCAGACCTCCCAGATCATCAGTCTGTCATCTTCACCAACACCAAACCAGATCTCCAGCTGCCTGCCTCCTGCTCTGCTCTCCAGCAGTCTGCCTCTCCTGCACCTTGCCCCGACCTGCTGCCAAATCTTCTGATGCTGGCTACCCTTCCTGGCCTCTGGCTTTGTCGCCTACCTCCAGAGTGGCCCTGCACATTTGGTCATCCTCCAGAGCGATACCAGCCTTCGGTCCTTGACTTGCCCTTGAATGGTTGGGACGTCTGGAATCCCTCTGTTGAGGTGGGGTACTGTTATGGTTCTGTCCCGATCTGGCTCTCTGTCCTTCCACCAGATGCCCTCAGACTTTTCTGCCTGTTTAAAACTGGACTTAGTGGGAAGAAGGACAGATGAGAGAGGCTGCAGATTATATTTAAGGACCACTTGAGAAAATGATGCTTTCTACATTGACTCATTGGAACTAAGTGCAAAATAAACTGGAACTCAGAGCAACAGTTGTCTTTCAGTCCAATTTATGTTACCTGCAGCCTTAATATACAGACCACTACACTTGACAGATTTAATGGTTCTTGTTTGTCAACAGCAATTTATGTTTCTAGTCTTTTTGGTAAAGGTTCCTAGGTTGGCAATGTGATGTTCATTTGCTGTGTTTATTCAGTGTGATATGTGCACTTATTTGTGTAATTCCAGGAGATTTTGGTGAATGACGGTTTATATATGAAGAAGATTATGCATGGTTATATTGTGGACTTTTATTTGGCTCATAAATGAAGTTCTGTTTTTGATTTGTCCTCAGCCAAGAGCAGCTATTGCCTTTTGTGTTTTTTCTTGTTTTTCCCAGCCTGCTCTTCCCTCCATACCTGCCCTAAATTCAGTCTTGTTAGCTGTGCCCTGCTCCCTGTCACTTCCCCAGCCAATCAGCTCCCAACCTGCCCTTGTGTCTTGCTATCTGTTCCTCGTTGTGTCATTAATTCAGTTGGTTTTCAGTCTTTCTTTGCTTGCACTTGAGCTAAAATAAAGAAGTTATTCTTCAGTCTTGCTCTGCCTACCGTCTTCTGCATTTGGGTTCACGTACTCCACTACTCATAACACTTAGACACTATGAGTGTTGCAGCAACTATAAGACCAGACACATCTTAAAGTTTGCTGATGATTCTGTTATTCTTAGCCTTCTTGAAGGGGAGATACAGGATCATGGGCCAGTGGTGGATGACTTTGTGACTTGGTGTGAAAAAAAACTCTTTTGAATCTCATGTTGATGCTACCTCTAAAAAAGTCCAGCAAAGAATCTTTTACAGAAGTTTCATTTGTTTTAACCTTTTAATTCTGTTTGTACCTTTTTGTATTTGTATTGATTTGGAAACCTAAATCTGTCCAATGAGAACGGACTTTTAAGTCTTGTTAAAATGGCCAGTAAGATTTGAGGGAGGAGTCAGACCAAGCTCTTGGGCATTTATAACAGGCAGGTCCTCAGGAGGGCTAATGCTATATTGGACTGCCTGGACCATCCACTCCAGATGGAGGTTAAGCTATTGCCCTCAGGATGTCGTTTCAGGGCACCTGTTTGGAGGACTAAAAGATTCCATGCCTCCTTCATCCCCGGTGCTATTAATATGCTTAAAGGAAAATAGCTCCCTGGCTGCATCCCTTGCACTTCCCTTTCACATTTGCACTCTTGCACATTTGTACTTAGTATGAATTTCCATTTCCTTGCTCTAGCTCTATGTTTTGTTGTGTTGATGTGCCGATGCTGTTGTCTTTTTGTATTCTGTCTTTATGTGAACCCTGGCTGCAAAACAAATTTCCCCTGGTGGAAAAGTAAAGATAACCTTGAACTCTCAGAACTAATCCAAGGCATCGAGGCCCACCCATGCTGGCAATGTTGAAGGAAAAACAAAAACGGGAAAAGCACATACAACTGCATGCATACAGACAAACTCAAATACAAAGCCCATGATATAAGTGCAAGTGTAAAACAATTAATTTATTCAATTTTCTTTACTTATTTAATTTATGCATTTAATTTTGTGTCTGACATACAGGACAGCATTATAATGATATTTTTAATTTGCAGAACTCCATAGAGGGCGTGTATTTTAATAGATCAGCATAATAATATAATTAATTATACAAATTAAATGCATTGTTGTTTTACACAGAAATCAGCAATGAATTCATAAAAAAAAATGTTCACGAAAAAGTTGAGCAAATAATTAGAATAATTATATGTTTTCAGTTAAGATTGGAATTACAGTAAGTCTTAGAGATCCATTGATCTGTGTGTGTGAGTGTGTGTCACTATGGCACTGTTAGAGCCACTACTGGAAAAAAAATATATAAACAAAGGAGGGATCTATCAATTCCAAATGCTGGATCTTTGTACTTCCTTCTGGGAAATGTCAGCTTGACCAAGGCTGCTGTTATGTTCACTTCAGCATGCTCAGCCATATACTGAGCTCTGCATGCCCGCTGTCAGAGAGGACGAAGGGGTAAGCAACCCCTTTGTTTTTCTTTGCAAAGAAAGAAAAGCACCGTCTCTTGCAATGGGACCACAGGGACCACAGTGTGTTGTGAGGGTGACTTGACTCTACAAACAGCAACAAGATCATGAATGATAGCAAGACAGATATGCCGTGCTGAGCAAGGAGGATTTTCACTATCTGTTGTCACTGTCACTGTTTGTGTGTGTCTTTGTCTGTGTGTACTTGTCTGTGTGTACTTATGAGGCAATGTCATTTCAAACAAGACACCGAAAACAGTGGCTGAACCAATAATATGCATCTTGATTTGCTGCTAATTAGATTAAAATGTCCCTAAATAACCTCTCATCAAAGTGAATATAAACCATTAATCTAACTTTGCAAGCCTTTTGTCTTGCAACATTTCCCCAGTAAGCTAAGATGGCAAAGTGAACTCTTGTTGACTCAGTATACACTGCAAAATATTTTTAATATTTTAGTGAAACGAACTGTATATTGTGACCTTGTCATTGGCTTTAGGCAAAGATGAAAGGCAAAGCATTAAAATTAATCAAAAAGGTAAGACTGCTCCGTGCACAGCATTGACATTAATACCCTCAAAATTCATATCTTGATATAAGCAGTATATGTGGACCTACATTTTTTAATAACAAACAAACATTTTTTAATAACAACATTTAATGTTGTTTTGTTTTGTTTTTTCATAGTGTCTGCCTACATGTGATCAGCATTTGGAATACTGTTTAACACATCACTGTTTTTAGCTTATTTGTTTTTTCTTGTTAGATTTATGGCACATCAGCCCATAATTGGCACATCTTCCTTGTGTGAATGGTGAAGTATTACGGCTCACTGACAGCACATCAAGACTGTCCCCTTCGCAAAAACAAATCTTCACTGACACAGTGCTGTGCTGATGGCTAATCAGTCACTGTCCTCACTGTTACATACACTGAATAGAAAAAAAAAACTTGTCCAGACAAGTAACCTATCAGTCCAAAATGTGGATATTCTTCCATTTGCTTGATGAAGTCAGGAGTTTGAGTCCCCAGTTAGTGTCATTTGCAAGGGGGAACAAAAGCTGCTATGAGACATCAAACATTTGGGCTTTGTGTTATTAATGACCACCTAATTAACTATGCATATGATCCATCTTGTGTGTGCATCCATTCAAATCTGGTTATGAATGACAGGAATTGCTTTTTGAAATGGTTTTAGTCTGTTGATCACAAGAGGATGAAATATCAACAAACTACAATATTTGCATAATTTTAGATTACAAACCCTTTGTTTAAATAATACTATTTGATTGGAGAATGTGATTAAAGATATTAAAACATTTACAGATAATTAAATTGTCACTTTCTGCTTGCAGTAGATTAAAACAGTTTTATGTTCCCTAATAGAAATTGTTGATGTGGTCATGGCACATGCATTATGCATTAGTATTGATGTCACCCAGTACCACCCAGTGCACTCCCAGTACACATGATTAATGCACTAATGCATACCTCCAAACACACTCTTTTGGCAATAAATAACACATTACTGTTTTGCTGGCCACACAAAAAGCTCTGCTGTAGCCAAGCATTTTGGAAGATACAGTACCAGTCAAAAGTTTGGGTACACTTTCTTATTCAAGTGAATAGGAAGGTGTGTCCAGACTTTTGACTGGTACTGTACATGTCTTCCTTATGGCCAAATAAACAATATTTGTAAACAGGGTGGGGAACTAACCCTTCAATCAAACAGCCACAGTAGATGAAGGATGTCTCCATGTATTTAATTATATTTATTCAGCCTTCTTGGATAAGCATTTCTAGGTTAGCCACAGGATGTATGAGCTGAACTCTCCAAATACATAAAATGAGAATAACAGCTAAGAAACTCATATTTGTTTGTTTCCCACATATTTACTTTGAAAGGTGGTAGAGTTGTAGATTTATATTGTTGCCACAAGGACCCATTACATTAACCATCAGTCCTTAGCCTCAGAATCAAAGCAGTCAGAAGCTAGAATAATTACACATCCCTTTCCTCACTTTACAAAAACAAATTGGATTGGCCTAAAATTACTTTTCTGGACAATAGGATCCTTTTCTATTGCAACTATGCCTAGCTCTACCCGGAGATATCACTAGGTGTTCCCAGGTAACCTGACACATAAAGTCATTGGTCTACTTCAAGGACTGGTCTTCCACTGTAGTACACCTCCACAAGAGGAAGACTGAAGGAGGCATTATACTGTAGGTGCCTGAACCACCTCAACTAGTCCATCTCAAGGTGTAGGAGTAAGAGCCCAATACCACAGGCTTCTTTGATTTTTGATATTCTAATGTTATCATGCAGAGTGAGGCCGACCATCTTGTGGAAGAACCTCATCTCAACTGTAAAAGCCTTAATCTCAGTCTTTTGGTGACAAACCAATGCTCAGGTATGGTCAGGAAAAAGACTGAATGGAAAATCAAGATCTTTGCCTCATGTCTCCACTCAACCAATCATGGTCTGATGCTACACTTGTAATAAGACCCAAAGACATCTCCTGGATTGTACAGGCGCATGACCAATGGGCCTTCAAATTGGGGGTGTTAACGTGTCACAACTTTCTGATGTACTGTACATCAGAGATCATAGACTACTGAAACCAGAAAGCCCACATCATCCAAATAAAGTGGAAATGCTGCCCTATCATCACTGAACTGGACAGTCTCAAGACCTCAGCTGTACCTTGATGAATATCAAAAACAAGAGGGGGCAGGGTGCACTCTTGTGAGAGTGAGCCACATTCATCGTGCTTGACTTAATGTCAAAAAGGGAAATACATTTCCCAAATGTATAGGAGCTGCATGGCTCACACCAGGGACTCTGACCCCTGATACTACCAAAGCACATCCCACACAATATCTGAGGGGACAATGCCTTTGTCTAAATCCTTAAACACATGGACACAAGAGAGGCAAATTACAGTGACCACTTGATTATCTCCTTGGGGCTAACAAGCTGCTCCAGTGTTCCAGAGCCAAGGACCCTGCTAGTCAAACAGTGGAGATCAGTGCAATACATCCCTGGCAAAGGCTAGGGATGGAACAGATTCAGTAATTGTGGACCTCTGCAAAGGACACTGGCCCTTACAACATGGCATGTCATTTCTTTTGGGAGAAGATGCCTGAGTTGGTGCGTGAAGTTGAGAGGTACCAACAAAATGCAGTTGGGCTCACCTCTATGCACAGCTTTGGCCACGGAACCAAACTCCTTGATAGATGGTGGACTCTCTCCTACTCATTGATTATCCATGGTGAGACGTGCCAGACGATTGTGGGACTACTGACAAATCACCGGCTGGCTGCTGCACAGTTGGACTTTCTCCCGGTGGATGAGAGGGTCACCATCATGTGGCTGCATAATGCAGAGAGAAAAACTATTACTGTTGTTTGCGCATATGCGCTTGTTTTTGGTCGTTGGAAATAATGGCTGGTAAGTTGTTGTACAGCGCATCCCAGATAACGGAAGATTCGCACAGCTAAAAAACTTTATGCACTGTATATTTTGAATGTTGACAGAGCATGTCAAAAATGGGACCAGCTTTATATTATGAGCACCAAATCAATTTTACAATTTCTATATCATGCTTTATTTTAGGAGGCCAAGTTTAAATGGTATTAAGGATCAAGAGTGCTGTGAAGTGCTGAGTGGTAAGACATTTTTGTTGACTGGGCCCATTACCTACTTAGGTTGATTTCTCAGTGTATGTTTTCTTGACTTAATCTTGTAGTAAAAACTGATATCAAAAGATTTAGTATTTGTGAGCATAACCTCAACAGCACCTGTTTTTTATATAGGTCTCTAAAGACTTGCCCATTCTCAAACTAATCCTCATCCACTGAACCAAATACCTCTCAGACAGTCACCTCGCATGAAGTCACTCTGTGTTAACGGGCAGGGTATTCATAAACGGGTGAACTGTGGGATACATTCACCATTATCCATGAGCCATCAGCAGGGAGCATCGGTCACCATGGATTTTTAAACAAGCTATGATTGTTGAACTGTGGAGTTACTGTATACAGCATATGTAAAATTTAATTGAAAATGTACAGCATCCCTAAAATAATCATCATATTCTATAAAATATATGGTGTATTCTTTTTTATTGATTGATGCATATATACTTACCTGTATATGTGCACAAAAGACAAGCCAAATAATTTAGCGTGGGACAAAGTTATGGTTCCTTTGACTTTACTGCACATTATGTGATTTTAAAACCACCATAAAAAGGCAGTGTCAGGAATGTGTAGTGAGTTTTTATGTGCATGACCAAAATAATGCGAAGAAGCAGGATGGAACTTAAATTTGTATAACATTTGCTCCATTATGCAGCTATCGTGTTTCTGGTTAGGGGTAGTGGAGAATGACAAGTAAGCACCCTTGTGGGTCCACTGTTGAAGGGTTTTATTGTCCATTTTCCTTCCACACTAGGGCAAGAGGCAAGGTTGCAAATGTGATACAGTTATCTAGTGTCTAGTCTGCTTAATTGTTGATTATATGAATATAATGTACTTATTTTTTATTTTTGGACAGTGACCCCAAAACCTCCTTATGTTTTTTTGGGTCGAGCCCCTGCTTAGCACAGTCACAAAGGAATATTGTACCACTATTGTACCAAAGTCTACAGAAAAAAAATGAAAAAGCATTCATTCTCTGTCTCTGTTGCCCATGTCTTATTCTTCTCCTTTTTATTTGGCAACTCAATTTTTCGAAATTAGACAGGCAACACATGGCATTCTGTGCATCAGTTCTTTCTGCCAGGCACTCAAAGCATTGACAAATGACTCCTTAATTCAGAGGAAAACAGAGGGTGGGGAGGGTGAGACAGATAAAAATAATGGGTTGCCTCAACTGTGAGGTGCATGCTAACTGGCTCTCCTTCTGGATAGAGGGAATAGTGAGTCGAAGATGAAAAAACAATCAATTCCAAGATGCCTGTTGCAAGACAGCCCAGAGGGAGGAAAACTGGGAAAACAAATGCTGGGGAAAACTCTCAGTAAGGATGTTGAAAAGTTTCTTAAAATGTTGTGTTGTATATTAAATCATGACATAGTGCACAAAAAATATTAAGCAATCTCATGGTCTAATTAACAGGAGCCAAGAGAAAAAGAACCCATACCACACATCACTCCACAACAATAGATTACTATATTTTCTTCTGTTAGTATTTGTAAATTATTTGTTACCAAATTCAACAGAGTTAAATCCTGATAGTGTTTCTTTTTCAAATCATTAGCTAATCAAGATCATCTCTTTTGGCACTCTGACTCTGTTGTGTGACCCAGAAGCACATTGGTTGCATCTAAACACTGACTAATGTACTTGTTATTAATCTCCCTCTCTGCCTTTTGCTTTTCCAGATGATGAATGACCAGGCGACACTGCCCAAAGTTAGAGCGCTGCCCCAGCATGATTACAGAGCCCGTTATTGGTCTGCCCCTGCACTTGATTAATGCTCTTGTTCCAGCTCTCCACAAATATGCTGACTCTAATCAAGCACTTTCGTCATTGAATAGAGTGCATTTTCTTTAAACTCGCTGCAATCACTGAGGAAAAATCTTGTAGGTGAAAAAAACAGGTAAAACTAAGTGATAAAATAAAGATTGATACACAGATTTTTGCTTTGAATGTAGAGTTGTAAAACATGTTTCAATGGAGGCTTAGAGTAAGGGGAGGTAGATTTATGTACTTAATTTGTTTCTGATGTCAACTTCTTGCAGTTGCATTGAATTATTGGCAATGGCACATTTTGATGGTTCACTTGATCATGGTAAGTGAGGTCATTAATCACCAGTGTGAGGTGTCACTGTCTACCCTGGGTTATTAACAGTTCCTTTTTGACAAAATGCTAGTGTTATAGCACAGTTTAGAGTGCCTAAATCATTAGTGTGATATTCATGAGGTGTTTGTTGACACATTGGCTTTAGTTCAACAATAAGCAGCAGAAATACAAGGCTAATATTAGATATGATTAAATTTTAATCATAGCTAGTGGGAGTCAGAGAACTCATTCATATGACGATTCATTGAATAACTGTTGGAGAAAAGACTGAACATACACAGATTTAAACAAAGCTCAGCTCCCTCTCTACTTTACAGTTGTAAAAACAACCACAAACACGTTTTTTGTATAGCACAGTGCAAGGTAAGCTATGATCTTATGAATTATAATAATGGCTTGGAGGCAGCATATACAGTGGCTCCTTGTTTCTCTGCATCACCGATACAACAAAAAAGGCTCAGCCTGAATACCAACGCTGACACAGTTATTGATCCATACCAAACATTAAACACAGCAAAACAATATGACATCATGATATGAGTCTGTAGCAGGTTTCGGCTGTTAAATGAAACCTTATAAAGTGTGTGAATGTTTACTTTGAACAAAAAGTACTGTCTCTACAGTCCCTTTCCTGGAGGCTAGGCTGTTGGTGCATTCACCAATATCAGGTAATCTGTGTGAGTTTATGATTTTGCATTCACCACTCAAGGAAATGCACAGAGACAAATCATTTATGACTATCAATTCACTGATTCATAAATGAAGCATGATCTCATGCGTTATGTATAGAATGTATTAGATGTCTCAATTCTTAAATAATCCCTTTCATACAAGCAATAATAAACCAGAGCTAAAAGCTGAACACCACAA
This sequence comes from Thunnus maccoyii, assembly GCF_910596095.1. Lineage (NCBI taxonomy): Eukaryota > Metazoa > Chordata > Actinopteri > Scombriformes > Scombridae > Thunnus > Thunnus maccoyii. The sequence goes on from NC_056551.1 coordinate 16,751,986, forward strand.
AATCAGATGCTCTGCTTTTATTATCATGACTCAGTTTATCCTTTTTATATCTCTGTATTTAAACACACCTTACAGGACAGTATGGACATTCACTGAATGTTCCTCCTCAGAGTCTGGTTTCAAATGTCAGGGACTACGCAGGTATAGTCAGAGTGTATTTAGCAAAGCACTTTATTTCACACAGGCCTTACCTTCTAATAAACTCTGCACGCTCATCCCTGTGGAGCAGGGCTCTAAAATTTGCATGTGTTGGTTAAGGAAATCAGGATGGATACGCCAAACCTTCCCACAACAGGCTGTATCCTATGCTGTATCCTAAACTATGATTTGTTTTCTTTCAAGGAATGAAAGATTAACCTGAAAAAACAAACAAACAAAAAAAAAAAACATGATTACCTGTGGTCTTGGTTGCCTTGACTGCTTATCTGAGGCAACACTGCTCCTTCTGTCCCAATTTTCGCAACCCTAAGAAACTAATTTGAATGAATTTTTGACATAATTCAATGAATACAGGAAAAAAAAATTCCAGTAGAAAATAGTTCTCACTGAAAATCTCTAAAAGCAAAGTCTGTGGATCTATCCCTGGACTAACCAAAAGTATTTTTTCAGTGCTATAAAGACAAAAAAATAATAATAAACATAAAATCAATCCAACTCCACTGAGGTAGAGGCACAAATCTCAGTGGTGAAAACCTCAAAACATGGGCAAATATAACTGAACTTATCAGCATGGCCATACACAACTACAGGAAGGTGGAAAATGTGTTTTTTGTATGTATTTGAGTGTGTTATTTTAAAACAAGCTTATTTCACAGGTTCATTCTAGCATAATCAGTGAGACCAGTGAATGTTGACATCAAGGGACAGGATATCTTCAGTTAAAAGATGAGCTTGGTTAAGCTGACACTTACCTTGACACTCACTCACTCACTCACTCACTCACTGTTTTTCATAGACAGTAGAATATATTTCATTGGATTTTGCAAGAGAGCCGAGGGGCAAGTGAAATGGGGATGCATCCTTTTACAAGCCAGAGGTACAGTGCATTTCACCACATCCCACATCAACATTTCTATCATGACTGACTGACTACATCAATGCCTGTATAAACACTTTGGGAAAGAGCATCAGCCAGAAACTCCATAAGCTCCCATGGGACCGTGTTCCACAAAAATGCTTTGGATAATGAGTTGTCTGCATTATTCATGACAATCTGACAGATCCTCCTATGTTACAGGAACTAATCATTAACCAAATACAGAACATTAACTTAGTATTCCACCTGAAGTGGGCTTTTAATCTGTCATGTTTTCAAAGTTATTTTTTATTACCTGGTGTGATGCTGTTTAAGACTGATTAATCCTTCAGCAGTTCAACTCACATCGACAGACAAGTCTACAATGAATATATGGCTTTTTTCTATTTATTACAATGAGCAAAAATACATGCGTACATGCATGGTGCCATAAAATGCCTTACTTGAAATGAACAATACTCTAGGAAATAAATGGTTGTCTCTAAATGGAGCTCCTACAGTGATGCAGCTTTAAAAAGACGGTTTAATTTCATAAAGTGACAACTTCCATGAAGGCACATCCTTCCACTGACGAATAGCTTTACCTTGCTGTAACCTAAATTGAGTTCCTCTGCTGCAAACTAAACAAAAGCTAAGTTCTTGCTCTCCGCTGAAGTGCTCAATTTGCACCTGCAGTTGTGATGTAACCCAGCAAGGTCTATTCATCATGCAGTGGCACAACGGTGGCACTTAAGTGACATTTGAGAGAAAGAATATGCACAAAAGAAATAATTGCTTTGACATAATTGCTTCTGCTCCTAGCTAAATGTAGAGACTGTAATCCTTCATGATTTCAATCTTAATTTTCAAAATTTGATCAGATCAACATGTGGCAGATACATGGCTCTAAAGTTTTGTTGCTCTAAAATGTGTCCTAATTGTTTAGCTCACCATCACTGATCACAACCCATTTTCAAAGTAAATGACATACCTTGGCTAATTAATAGAGCAGCCTACTGTAATCCCATTTACGTCAGAATAAGCAGATGTCTACAGCTGTCTTGGGAATTCTGTGCGCCTGAGGCAATTTTAGAAACCCAATGTAGAGTTTGAATTTTTGCAGTAATGGATAAAAATTGCTGCAACACTTTATATGATGCACATTCGGCATAAAACTTAAGTATTCTGTGATTGCTGAATTTGATTATGATTGCTTAGCTTATTGAATATTTGGTATGAAAAACACCTAAGAGTGTTGAGAGCATAGAAGAGTCTGATGAATCTACCAGTCAGGTTGGGTGAGCATTTGCTGCACAAATGTGTTTTTATACATTCAAATAGATTTTCAGTGAAGTGGCACTCTTTCCTAGTTTCAATATATAGACGTCATACTGAAGTACAGGATAATGTGTTACCTCAAATGGTGAAAAACAATGTAAAGAAACATAATGAAAATATGGCATTTATGTTTGTTTCATATATCAATTTAAGGAATGTTACAGTCCCCTCATCACTCAACACAGATGTTATGTTTTCATCTACCATTATTTTTCACCTCTTCAATGCAAGCTTCAGTGATGAGTGAGTCATATGTTTCATGTACATCATGATTTATTCGCGGATTCTGTTTCCATTGTTTTGTCGCGTTTACTTTTTATTGATAAAACAACTTTTCCATGTATTTCCATGCATTTCCATCTTCTTTTATATGCAAATTGGAAATGTGCATAAAAACGGAGGATGGAAACACACCTACTGATGTGAGAGGGTTATTGCTAATGTGAATAGCAAGCTATTGTTCTGAGAGATTGCAATGAAAAAGGAAGGAAGGATGAAGAGAACAGAGAAGTGAAAGGAATGAATGGACAGAGAAATGAAAACCTGCATGTTCATACTAAAGCTATGTAAAGTTATATGATATAAAACAAACTAACAAAAAATAATAATAATAATAATAATAATAATAATAATAATAATAATAATAATAATAATAATAACAATAATATTTATATAGCACTTTTCTGTGTACCACACAAAAAGGGCAAACAAGTGTTAGATAAGATATACTACAACAGGGACTCTGGACCTCTGACAGGTCTAACAGCAACATAACACTGAATTCTGAAAATGGGATGTCCATTTAAAATTTGAAATAGACATTAAAAATCCCACTTACAATGTAAATATTACCATGGCATGGGAAGGGATAAGAAATACAGTATTTTTAGTGGTGGCTTTGAGTGGAAAATGCTGTTTGGTGCAGAAAACAAAAAGTAACATTATATGTATATGTATATGTATCTTTTCTGGCATATCAATCATTTTTGGGTAAACACATCTTTGTTTACAGCACTAAACTAAAAAACAGACAAAAATTAGTTTGTGTGCTGAATTTATCATATACTTTTGTGTGGCACACTTTCTGCATTTTTTATTAATATAGTCTGTATATAAGCATTTGTCATCTTTAGGGTACTTCAGTGTAAAGAAATGTGCTATTGGTGATATAGTGATTCATTGGCATGCATTAGACTCATGTATCGCATTGTTATTCTTTCCTTTAGATAATGTGACAAGTGCTACATTTTATGCCACAAAGGCAGACAATTTGGTTTACAAATTAAATATCAATGCCCAGGCTGATGTCAGTTGAATTCCAAAGATCTGTGATTGTTTTAATGTGTAACTAATGCTCTGACATGTTTTGTGATGTTCAGCTGCATTGATGCATGCCAGCGCCCATTGGCTGGTTGGATGAAAAAAAAACATAGGCTTTATGTTGCCAATATTTTGTTTTGCACTGTGGGATTGCCAAATCCATAACCTTGTTGACTACTTTCCTGCTTGAATTTGTTTTTCAAATCCCTGTGTGCATAGCCCAAGGTTAAGTGTTTGTAATGCTGCTTTGCTCTTAGTCACTTTAGTCCATTAAACCTGAGACCTTCTGAGGATTTAATGACCTGATTAAATGCTTGATGGCTATTTTTTATTATTTAATTTGAACTGTTTAACTTTGGTTTAGTTTTTTTAAAGTACTTTTATATTTTCTGTTTGTGATTCTTTTTGAGTAATAAGCTTAAACTTTTTTTAATGTACATACAATAAGATCATTTTTAATGCTTAGTTGTACTTTTATGTCAAATAAAGCAAATTATAGTTGCTTACAAGAGGGGTCAAGGAGCATTATGTAGCATGATGACTAAAGCCAATTATAATAAACTAAAGACGCATAGTGACTAAAGCCAATTATACTGACATAAACGATGGTAAGAAGGCAGCCATGAGCCTATGTATGTATGTATGTATGAGACTATATGCTTATATGGACCAGACAGCTAAGAGACTGTTTCACAAAGTTCCACTTTCAACAGAAGTATGGCACTCTGAGCTGAGTCAGACTGACCTGACCTCCCCTGGATCTTCTGTAACCAGCACGTCTGTCTTACAGCTGGCAATGGGATTGATTGACAGTTCCACTGGTGGCACCACAAAGCTCTTGCTGACTGGCAGCCACAACCCTTGGCCCAGACTGTAGAATGATCTGTATTGGCACAACCACAAGACATAAACGTCAGTCAAACTACTGTCACATTATCACATTTTGTTATGACACACAAGCACATATAGTACAATATGCATTAATATGGCTTTAAAGAGTCAGAAAATGGGTAGTGAGGCCCTGACAGAAAGACAGCAAGATTTATTTTTTACTGCTGGCATACTGTATAAATGTATATAGAGTGTACTACTAAATAATTGCCAGTGTATGATGTCAATCTTGTGTGGCAGCAGCAAACACAGTTGGAAACAGAATTGGATTTGGAGAAATTAGAAGTAGCTGTGGTGGCATGGCTTTTTTATTACTTTTTTAAAACCTATTTTCCTTCCCTTTAAAAGCAATGTGTGCTGCACCCCAGTGCTTTGTGTGTGTGTCATGTATGCTAATGCCTATTGTTCAAGATGGTGTAAAATAATTTGTTTTTGCCAGAAATGTTTCTCCTGAGTGAAGATTAATATCCTCAGGAGGACACCCTGCAGGAGGTTTAGACTTGCCACTTGGGAATAAAGGCACCTGGTAAGGCCTCACAAATAGCATAGAACACACCTGTGCTTGGCATTGCGTGTTTTTAGTAGATCTGAGCAGGTGGGCCACAAAAAAACAAAGTTCTTTTAAACCTAGAAACTAAGCTTGAATCTGCTTGTCAAAAATCTTGGCAATGTAATTAATCAAACTCTCTCATTTGACACATTAAAGTCACAAAAGACTTTTTTTTACACTGTTAAATATTGCTAATCTGTCAAGCATCCCTTTGTATGATTACACACATTGATTGCACACCCTGGTTTCTGGACTGCCAAACCTCAACATTAAAAACCTTTGGTATTTACAAAATGCTGATAGAATCAGTATATTGGCTAGAATCAGAGAATCTGAATAATTCTGACCTACCCTCACTATCTGACAATTCAAACCAAATTTGTTTTCATCCTTTTATGCTTTTTTCTCACTGTTCCTAGCATCAAGAAAAAGCAGAGCTGGTTTCCTGCTAAGCTCCCTATCTGTGAAACCAAATCCCTGTTCCGATTAAGCTGCTCTTTTCACCATCATATGACTGACTCTAACACTGTCCAGCTGAGGAGCAATGCAGTCTTTTCTCCTATCCTCCCCTTTACACCACAGATATTGAAACCTTCCAAAGGGAAACCGGTGAGGGTTTCCACTTGGCTGCTGCATCTTTACTCATTTTGGCTGCTATCAGTGTCAGTGTTTATGTGGCTGAATGTATCCATGCTCTGTAAGTGTGTATGTGTATGAAGTTGTCCTTTCGTATTTCCTCTTTCACAAACTCGACACAGTGCTTCTACAGTACCAAGCAGCGGATTTGGTTTCTGCTTTTGTGTGTGTGGATGCCAGCACCGTCCAAGTCCAATCTCCAACATAGTGGTTTTTAACAGGCAAAGAAAACCTGAATGTATTTATGTGAAGAACAAAGATTGTGGATTTTGTCCCTTGTTTGTTAGAGTGGACCCACACTGAGGAGCTAACTCTGCAGGGTCAGTAAGAAGAGAGGCAAGATTACTGTGACAAAGAACTCTTCCTGCCTACATACTGGATCGGCTGTGAGCATAAAATCCAAACAGATTTCACAAAACTACAGCCTATCTTTTAGCTCACTTTATTTACACAGCTAAATAAAACTGAATGAATTTTTTTCTTTCTTTTTTTTTTTTGCAGTTGCTGGCTTTGAGAAAACTGCCATTTGCACTACATATCCAGTATATGTGGCTTAAAATACTTATTATTTATCATCATCATCGTCATCATCATCATTGTTTATTTAAAAAATGAAACCAAATTTAAATTATTAAATACACTGTACTATACATACAGTCAAAGTGCTTCTTTTGCCTCTTCTTCTTTTTTTTTTTTTTTTACAAAATTTTCATGAAAAGCCTTGTGAATTTATTAATTAATAAGCATGGCCCACAGTCCTAAATGGCCCATGGCCTCAATTCCACATACTGTAGGTCGAATCCATATTATGGCACATAACAATAGTACAAAAGTCCACTAAAAAATGTGTTTTGCTTAAATGACTTGACTGTGATGCTGGAGCTTCACTATGCAGAATGATGTATGTGCAGAGTTTGACACTAGAAGGCTATTTTCACCTTCATCTCCTGAATAGGGAAAGTTTCTCTGTGTTCACCTTAAATCGGAATTTAAGGCGTGTACTTACAAGCATGATTTGTGACATCACAACTAGTTTGGAGCCAACTGTGGTCCGGTATGCAACTTACACAAGTGTGATGTGGAAACTTAAAGACGTCAGGGCACATACACTGAGAATTAACTTTTCAGTGAAGTAGGAGACATCTTGTGTCCAACAGTTCAATTTTTGAAATGAGAAATATTTGCATATTCATAGATTCTGAATTTTTCAATTACAGAGAAAAGACAAGACAATGACAGAGAAGTAGTAGATATATAAAATATACATATCATATCAGACACAAATTATTATTCAAAGCTGAGTCTGGAGGGGATCTTCAGCTAGGTAATAAGTGGCTAAGAAACTAGGTGATATGTTTTGTAAAGGTATACCCTCATGAGTATTTGGTTTGTTTAAAAAACAAACAAAAAAACTTTGTCTGAAAGTATGTATAATGCACTAGGTCGATTTGATCTAGCACAGGGGACAATAAGGGACAAGAAGAAAAACTCCAGCAACATAAAATACACATTTAAAATAACATAAAAATAGGACAATGAAACCTTTTATAAAGCACAGCTGGGAGAAACTGAATGGGTCCTTTGAGCCTTGCACTTCTTGAAAAATGTCTGACACAATGATCCCATCAAGATTGAGAAGTGTAACAAAAATGGCAGTAAAAGCATTTGAAAGGAGTCCTTCCAGGGCTGCCCCTTGGGCTATTTCTCCACGCAAGAGCCCATGGGTAAAACTTCATCCCTGCAAGAGTTGTACGTGTGTGTCCATCCAAGTGTGTTTATGTGAAACTGCAAGCCGCTCATCTGTATGCTCCATCACACACATGCACACACACATACACATGCCGAGAACAGCACCATCATCCCATTGTGTGTCCACAGAGTCACAGATGGCCAGCAGAAGTCATGAACTCAGGAGATGTACCAGAAGTGAAGGACTCACCTGAAGATCCTCTCTGGGGCCTGCTCTCCCGTAACTAGGTCATAGCCTTTCTCCAAGTTAGCATATGGCCAAGGACTTAGCAGAGGATACAGAAGAGGGAACACCAGAACAAAGAGAGAAATATAGAACATGAAAATATGAAAACAATGATTTACAACTGTCATAATTACAATTACATTAAATTTTATTTATGTAATCTGTAGGAGACAGGATTATCTTGATTTTATTCATGCATATAACCATAATGATGTTGCAGTTGTGCATTTTAAATACTCCACATGGTCTATATAATAGTATATACTAAACATAAAAGAAACACAGAGTCATTACTAACATCAATGAGATCTATTTTCATATGGATAAGAGCTCCTTTTGTCAGACACCACTCCTAAAAAACAGTGAATGGGAATTTGATCTGTGACTGGACTGAATCCAGCGGATGACAGGTGGGGTTGAATAACAATGTGGGCCCTTTTTTAATGAACCAATGATTGGGCAAGCCAGCTAACTGTCAAACAAGGTCAGAGTCAGGTAAATGGCTCATTTGACTTTTCTCTCCATATCATGTCAATTTCCACAATTTGCTTTCTCTCTTTTTTGTGTTCTCTATCTGTCTCTTTCACTCTCAGTCGTTCACTATTTGGCCTCCCACTGCTGTTTTGTTTCATTACCTCCCCTCCTGCCTTCTTACTTCTTACTCTACTTTCTCAAGTTAAAGAACCGTACAGGTACATTTGCATGTTTTAACTCATTAACTACAAATTGCATAGATATAACATTACAAGTGACCATTTCTGAAAGCATACAGTAAGTTTTTAGATTTTCTACCCCATAGGGATTCATTTTTATACTCTCAAGATCAACTTCAAGAGACTTGAAACTTGCCTCAGACAGCTAATCCATCACAGTGAACAATTCACCTTTATTAAATGTAAAGTTAATATTGTGTGCTAATGCAGTTGGGAGTAGGGACTGTGAAACCGCCCTGTAAGGTCAATTAAGTACCAGTGAGTTTGTAGATATGAGTGGAAAGAGCAGACAGGACTTCTTACCCTTCGTTGCGACCCCAGTCACTGCGAACACAGAGGTGTTTATGGACGGGATCAGGGGAATAACCCTCATGGCAGCTGCATTCTCCTGTGACACAAGAGAACAAGAAGGGACACAGTGGCAGATATTTATTTATTGTCAGTAGCTGAATAAATTACCATGTAAGTGACCCTGGACAGCTCATTCATTAGAGATGTATTGAATAATCAGTTGCTATGCTACTTCATTTCCAGCCACTCCTCACCAGTAAAAAACTAAATAAAAAAAATGCATTTACACTGACACAAGCATTATTAGCTGGCACACTTAAATATTTTACCTAAACTTCGTAGCAATACTTTTCTTGGATTATTTTTGTTCAGCCAAATGAGCCACTTTGATTTTATCCAACACAGAGTTACCATGAACATTTTGCACATCATGTCAGCTATCAAGATAGGGTTTCATGTTTGCAATATAGATTTTTCTGCTAGAACACTATGGGCATACAGTAAGCTACATTACTAAGTTGACCTGCTAAATCACTTTTTTTTTAACAATATGACAGCACGTTTTGTTAAGTGTAATGACTTAACAACAGACGTCACCATCAGTCAACACTGAACTGAGAAAATAGTGCCTATCTTGCAGCTTGGGTCTTGGGTTTTTGCCAACTCCTGCCTCAATGGCTAGTCATTAAGTTTAAAACCATCTACTGCTTTCTTAAATGTAACAATCTTGTCAGTTGACAGCGATACATAAAATATCTGTGGTTTTCTGGATAACTATCCAAACACCCGATGAACCTCAAATAAGATATAAACAGTCTAGTTACATCTCTTGCACTCCACAGTTTCAACAGTAATGCCCATTTATTAGAATTACAAATAATGGGGGAAAATAAACCCTTTATCCTTACTGTAGCTATACAAATAATGTTTGTGATCTCCTGTACTGTTAGATTGCTGCTACTCAGATAACATTAAATAAACCAATTAATATTTTGTTGGTTTATTATGGGTCAAGTCTATAAATCGTATGAAGACGGAATTGCATTATGCTGTCACGTATGGTAAATAAAAGAGTGTGCTGCACATATAATGCGACTTAAGGGACGGATGTATTTGTGAAAAGGTCATTGATAGATTTAGCAGCCTTTGTATTGGTACTCTTCCCAAAATAAATGGTACTGACTGCTGTCTGTTGACCTATATGGGGGTATAACACTGGAAAATAGTGTAATGGCCACCCAGGCAACACTATTCACATTTTATCACCTAGTGTTTAATAATTTACTGGTTGAATTTATAGGCTCAAGAATCACTCGTGGAGTAATGCACCACCAGGATGCAGTCAAAGAAAAGCCACAAACATGTTTTTATTTTCTTTGTGGCTGTTTCATGTAGCCTTACTAATTGAATAGTCAGCACTCTTGAAATAGCTCCACTTTAAAATTTGGAGATTACTGGATAATTGTTGCATCCAAGACAATAATTTATTTTCATCATTTAATCAAAGAACTTTTGTTTTTGTTATTTTTAGTTCCTAACAGTGTATTTTCTAAGAGTTTCAGACAAATACAAATGAATAGCAACAACTCATGGATAGGTTCACAAGACACAAAAAGTCATAAAACAACTGTCAGCTTCCCATATCAACACTGGTTTTCTTGCTGAAATCATTCCTCCTGTTCATACTCTCAATAGGAAGGGCCAGAGTCGGCTCTTTTTCCTGCGGAGGCTCTATTCCTTGAACATCTGTGGCACCATGCTGTGGATGTTTTATGAGTCTGTGATGGCCAGCACCATTTTCTACGCTGTGGTCTGCTGGGGCAGCAGCCTGAGGGTGGCCAAGACTCAACAAACTGATTCAGAAGGCCAGCTCAGTCCTGAGTGTGGAGCTGGACCCTCTGCATGTAGTTGTGGAGAGGAGGATGTTGTCAAAACTCCTCTCCATCATGGACCATGTCTCCCACCCTCTACACAGTGTTGTGGTTAGCCAGAGGAGTATGTTCAGCCAGAGATTTAGAATAACTAAGGACTCAACTGAACCCAACAAGAGGTCATTCCTTCCTGTAGCCACCCAGATATACAATTCCTCCCCTTTCTGCTTAAGTTGAACAATTCTTTAAACTTTTTTCAACACAATCTACTGCCACTACTGCTAACTTACATTTAAATTACTGTAAATCACTGACTTTTGGACATCTCCATCAGTACTCTGCTGTTAAACTGCTGTTAAATTACTGTTGACCCACATTACATTTTCCATTCAGTTTACCTTTGCACATTGCAGCTAATTTACTGTTAAATTACAGTTAATCTACTTTGCATGTTTCAATTTTTGCACTTTTGTCCATACTGCAATTCTACCTCGCACATTACTTTTTGCATTTTCATTTGTACATTTTTCTATTTACTTACTGTATTTATTATTGTTTTTATTGTATTTTATATTATAGTAGTTTTTACCTTTTTACTTGTTTACTTCCTCTTTCCTAACTATGTGTTGAGCAATCGAGCAATTAAGCAATGTACCTGCGGGGATCAATAAAGTTATTAGTCATTAAAAAAATCCCCTCTAATACACTTTCAATGTAAGTGTTGGGGGACAAACCACAGTCCTAAAATGTATTCAAAAGTTTATCTGAATCTAATATGAGGCTTTGGCAGTCTGAGTTAGTCAAATCAAGTTTAGTTTAGTATAACATTCCCTCTTTGTGTTTCCCTGGGCAGTCTTTCCCTGCTGAGCTGCAGAGGAGGGATAGGATAATAACAAAAAGAGGGAATTTTAAAAAGATTCACGTTGAAAATGCTCACTTTTCTCTCCCAATTTTCAATTTTTAGTTTGCCAGAGGCTGGAACTGGCATTTTCATCAGCTGCAGTAGTGGTTAGGTTAACATAGTATAAATGGTGCCCTGCTTTGTTTTGGGGGGAAAGATTAACATAAATAACTGGAATTGCCTGGTGAAAATGCCTGACTGCTCCGCTGATAAATTGGAAGGGAACAACAGAGGACAAGACAATGACAAGACTGCCTGCTGCTGACAAATTTTATACTCAGCTTGCGCTTAAGAAGAAACATCTGATACGACATGGCCAACATTCTTTTTTTGGATCTGATAATACACTCCAAACAAAAAGCCAATCAATATCTACATTAGCGGTGCTAGTAAAGCAAGCAAAGCACTAGCAAAGCATCTCTGGAAACAAGAGGCAGTAACAGAGCCAAATGCTACTCTTGCATTCTGTCATGTAATGCATTCCCTTGATGTCCCCAGCAACTATTTGTATTTGGACAAAATACTGGGTGTTTTGGATGTGAACATCATACAAAAGTGTTCCAACAAATGTAAAGTAAACTAAACCTATAGGTTGCTTAAAGGTCAAAGTAGCCTATCAGTTTTATCAGCAAATCTGAGACATATGTATGCAAATGTTCTTCCCTGTAAACACACTACATGGATACAATTGCACTGTTTCAAGTCCATGTTCTATATACTAAAGCAAAGTTGGAATAGCTTGTACTCAAGAGTATTTTTTACCGTCCTATTCTGATTCTACATCACTATTTCAGCAGAAATGTGGTTGATCTCATAGGTGATCGGTGCATCTTACTAAAAAGGCTATGTTTCTCTTTGATTTGTATGTTAGATTTAATGGGTTTTAAATGGCAGATGTTTGGATCTAATATAACAGCAAGAAATTTAGACACTTTTAGACTCAATTCTATATCCCAACATTAATAATTTAATACAACTTTGCAAAATACAACTGGTTAGATGTAAGAGAAGTCGGTCTTTATGTAGTTTAGAATCATAATTTAGACATAAAATGTAGATAATAATACAAAGGTTGGCAAATACATAGATTAATATGGGCAGAAAGGACTACTCACACTCAAATTATGTGTGTATAATTGATTTAGATATGTAACTTATACATAATTACACAAAGCAGTCTAACTGCACTGTCAGGAGAGATGTTCAGTTATTATACAGCCATATGTGTGTAGGCCTGCAGGGTGCAGAGGAACACATTCACAAAGTCTTTTACACCTTGTTTCAGATGAGGTGCAACCAGCCCAGAAGCACAGTTTGCCTTTAATCTGAGACAAACCTTGCAAGTAATCAGTGAAGTACGGCTCTTTTCTTTATGCAAATGCGTTCAAGGGTGGATCAAGCAATTAACAGGAAGAGATATGTCTGGTTGATTACACATTCCGCTGGATTAACTAACCTTTACACAACTTGAAAGCATCAGTTTTGTGGTGCAGTTTCTCTGCCACTGAAAAACTGTTTCAGCTAGCGCGGGCGTACTAAAGGGAAAATTGTGGTCGAGAAGAGAAACTTAAATTGACTGTAGCCATTCCCTAGAAAGCTCAATTGCCGCAGACAAAAGGTGATTGCACCACAAAAAAAGTATGAATAGGAGGAGTTGTGCTGAATTAGTTATTAAAACAGCTTCTTGAAAAGATAAAGCCAGTGGTAAAAACACCACAGAAGGAGGGGATGGGGAGATGTTGTTGTGTTGTCATTAAACTTGAACTTCATGTTCACTCAGCTGCAAATGCACTATGGCAACTGCACTCCTTTTACATTTACAGTGTGCATGTGGCTGCAGTTACCTTGAAACTCCAGGGAGACATCAGACATATCGATGCTCTCCATCTGCTATGTTATGAGTTTGGACCAGTTGCTGATGTGGCGGCTCATTGATTCATTTATTTTTTTATGAGCTATATTTTCTTGCATATGGGCTACAACATCATTCTATTTTCTAAATTATCTTAGGTATTTCATTACTTTATTAACCAAAATTTGTATTTCAGCATCATCTCATTCAGATTTCTTTTCTGCTATTGTTAATCTGAGACAGATCTCACCACCAAACTGTGCATTGTGAGGTATTCTTATCTCATTATGCTTCCTTAATAAATCAGATGTTTGTTTTGGGCAGATTGCAAGAGCAAATTGAATGTTTTCATGTATGTCTGGCCCTGGGTTTGTGTAAACAATGGGTTAATTCACTGATGCCAAAAGTTATGGTTGCCTGATTTGAACATGTTGTCGGCCTAATTTAGAAGTAATCACCTGTGAGTGGTTATGGCCATTCGATGACAACAGTTATTTAACTGTGCTCACCCAGTCCCTTTTCTGTTACATCCCAACACGGTTTCTACTCAGATACACAACCTGATAAATACTAGATCGCCAATAAAATTTGTCACTGTCACCATTGTGCCCTCATTCTCCGCCTCTTTCCTTTGCACTCTCTTTTACCATCCCACCGTTCATAATTAAGTGCCAATCACTTCAGACCACAAATTATCTATTTTTTTCTCTCTCTCTCTTGTATTACCAATCTCATGTTATAAATGACGTGTGTCATTATAATCATTTCTAGTATCTCCCTGTGGCTGCATGGGTGATTTTCATATTTCAAGGTTCATGGTATGAGTACAGAAAAGAGTTGTTATCCTGATGTATATTTACACTTGTTATACAATTTACACAGGGAGAAGGCACTCTGATGACCTTGGGCGGATTCAACATAGCTTAAGTGTGTCTCATAAGAGTATGTTTGTGTGTACTTCTGTCTGTGAATATGCGTGGACAGTATTTGTTGAGTGGAAGGATAAAGCAGGGGTATATGTTAACACTTAGGCAGCTTCAGTTCCAATTAGGTGTGGCTGGAAAAGCCTGGGAGACATCATTTTAAATGAGGAAAACAAAGGCAGCTAAGGAGGTTCACAGGTCTTTATGAGGTTAGTTATGATGATAGATGGAAAGGTACTGGCTGCAATCTATTCTTCCTTATTAGGGTATATAACTATGTGAGATAGGACAGATTGACTAATAATGCAATAACTCATGGTAATAAAGTGTTAACTTGAGTCATCATATTGTAATGGCTACATCATCAATTAGAAGTATTTCATATTTCTAATTTAATTATAATCACCTTTTATATACTGATGATGTTATTACACATAACAGGAATTTATTACATTTATGGCTGTATTGTATTTTCAACCCATTTATAGGGACATTTTTATCACATTCTGACAAATTACTACAATATCATGCTGTTATTACATTACTTATGACAAAGATGGCCCATGTTCCAAGTGCAATTATAGTCAGATATCAGGCAGGAGGGACAGTTGCATCATGCCATTCATCCACTAACCTCAATGTTCCTTTTATCAGATGAGGGGAACAGTTGAGTCAGGGAGTGAAGGTGAAGGCAGAGTGGATTGATTATCCAGGCACAGTGATACAGTGACTGGTAGTCAACGGTGACAGTCAACCATGACATTGAAGCAGGATGGAGGCATGTGATAGAAATGGTGTGAGAAAATGTGGTATATACAACATAAACTTGTGATCATAGAGCATAGAGAAACTTGACAAAGAGATTTTTCCTGCTTGTGTATGAGTGTACTTGTTAGGGGGCAAACTGATGACTGTGAATTGATGAGATGTTCACAGTAAATGTGTTGATTTTAAGTACATGTGTAAACACAATGTGTCCTCATGAAACGTGGGCATGTTTGGATGATTGAATTGGCAATAGAAACGATGTGTTAATGCCACCATGTGTAAAATTTGAAAATTTCTGACTTGGCAGCCCCAGTGGTAGATGAAGAAGACACTATCATAGACAGCAGTGCACACCACCTACACAAGTAGATGTTATTTATCTGTTTGACTGTCTTAACACTAAGCAGCCTTCTGTGCTTCCTGATGTGCATTTTTCCTGTATATAATAGCAGAACTTTCATTTAGGTAATTCTGTAGTTCTCTGTCCAAAAACCTACAGCCAACACTAGGACATGCCCGATGTCCTCAACCAGTTTTTATGAGAATGATGCAAAAAAAAAGTCCTTAAATATCAATTTCCAACAAGTTACAACTGATAAGAGCTTTGGTTTTGTAAAAAAAAAAAAAAATAAATAAATAAAATTGATTATGCAGCCCTGATTTTTCTTAAAACCTCCAACCTCCTTAAAAAGTCCCTCTCAGGTTCAGAAATGACAATCAACAGAGCAGATGTACAGTATAAACTC
Source organism: Thunnus maccoyii (assembly GCF_910596095.1). Lineage (NCBI taxonomy): Eukaryota > Metazoa > Chordata > Actinopteri > Scombriformes > Scombridae > Thunnus > Thunnus maccoyii. The sequence continues at coordinate 16,767,776 of NC_056551.1, forward strand.
ACAGGATACAGGATGATGATTACCTACAAGCTTTCTCAAGCACAGTTGTGCTTTGACTATTTTACAATAGGTAAACTGGACAGCATTCCTAGTTGACCAGTAATCAGGTCTTCCAACAGCCATTTACATTTAAACACCATCAGTCCACATGTATGTATGGCTTTGGCAGCATTTTTGTGTTTTCCATGTTTCAACAAGAAAAGTATACTTTAAACCTTTAGAGTTACCCGAGCAGGTGTTTTCTCATTGTTTGGCAAAAGGTAAAAGACCCACTTTAACATTGCTTATTTGTTGTGGCCAGAATTGCAGCGTGTTTGAAAGTTTTAAAGTGCAAAGAGCAGTGTAGCTGCACTTTTCTCCCCTGTGTGATTTGCCCTTTAACATTTCACAACCAGTGGTTCACCCTACTGTTGAAACGGCAATAAATGTGCCTGGATGAAAGAGTTCATTTCAGGTGTTCTGTCTTCAGAAACAACTCTGTGTGTGTGTGTGTGTGTGTGTGTGTGTTGCAATTTGCACTAGAGGACAGTGATGGAAATAGAAAGCTCTTTTGAAGAACACCTTTAATTTTGCTGCCGGATGGATGAGGTTGCCCTTAGGAGATACAACATACTTGAGGGCAATTACTGATCAAATAATCTTGCTGCTGAAAAGGACAGATGAAAAGAGAAATAAATGGAGAGAGACAAGGAGACGGGGCGAGACAGATGCATTAATGAAGTGAGAATGCTGAATGTACTAGGGTCTGAGAGAGTAAATGAGTCCGAAATTGAATTACGACCATTACTGATCTCAAAATATAAAAAACACACCGGCATATACACACCGGTAAACACACATTCGGAATCCACAAACACATAAAGTATGTGCCAACTCCATCTTTGGCATCTTCATGTGTACTGACCGAGTTTAGTATCTGGAGTTCTAATACATTATGCATTAGCCCTCAACATGCCCTTGACCAGGGTGACATAAATTTCACATACATTACAGATGTAATCCATTCTAATGAGCTTAGACTTTATCTAGTTGGGCACGAAATACACAAGGGAGTTATACCACTCAAGAGAAGATTAATGTGCCATGCTGCACTCACAGCTTGTTGGTATCGTTTTAATGTCAGCACAGATAGGTCCAAAATAGTATGAGCTGATTGTGTACATACTGTACTGTAAGTAATAACTGCCCCAACACTATAACACTATCACTATTGAATCTCTGCCATTTTACTTGATCATAAAGTATGTTAGATGTGTATGGAGCAGTTCCATCTGACTCCTCTGAGGAATTTCTTTAGATCAGAAACACTGAAATAAATTTATTAAGGTAACCCTGTAGCATAAAGGACTGTCCTTCCTTCCTTCTCATTCTGGGTATTGCTGTCCTTGCACTTATCAAAACATAAAAGAAGTTCAAATGCCAGCATTTTCCTTCTAATCTCAATGTACTTCCTTCTAATCCCACCTTCACCCCCAGCCAATTGGAATACTACTTAATGAATAATGCAAATTCTCTTACGCCAGATCTTTACTGCGAGTAATGGCTGCAGCTGGAGACGTAAGTACAGTATCACTGCAAAAACTGCACATCTAACAAAGTGTAATAATCCTGTATTTAGATTCAAAATCTAGTTTGTCTTGTTTTTAGTACATGCTATGAAATGCTGTATAAATGTTATCTAGTGCTTTTTAAGGAAGATCCTTACTCCTTACTCAATTCGATTAAATGTCACTTGCCTTGTCTTGATAAGCAACTTTGTCTTACTTTTAGTTACTTTTAATTAGATACAAGGGACATGTCTGTAAAACACCCCTTTCAAGGATAGAAGGCTTATTTTAAGCACTGGTATGACAAGACAAAACTATCTAATTTCAAGCATCAGCTCTGTGGTTATCATGAGTTATTTTCCCAGCTCTGTTATCATTGTTAGATGGTACAAAACAGAGCCTAGCACAGGGAGTGTCAATAGGGTGATGTAATGAGATTTCAGTAGGATAATGAACACCTTTATATAGAGCCACAGAACCTTTAGGGACTAATCTCATTGCAAGGTTATATATTAGTCGATATTGGAAAATTAAAATGGGAGATGAATTCACTGTAAGTCATGTGATGACCCTGTGGGTTAAGCAGCTGACCCACCAAAACAATGTCCTGTTTTTGTATAAATTCTCACCCAATATAATAACACTGAGGGGAGAAATTGTTCTTGTAGATCATAACATTTTTCATGACAATAAAGCTTGATTGTGATATTCTAATAATTTAATTGGAATTTTGTCTATTTTATAATTACACATCAGTAAGAAGGGGAAGCCACATCTTAAATGTGTAATTCAATGTGGAAAAATCTAAGAAATCCATTTTTGCATGAATTTGACACTAAGAATCAGACACACATTATATTAGAAAATCTGTATGCAGATTTAACGGTTGAACTGAAATTAAACTTGATATGCCCGCGGTTTATTCTTGTTCTACTTTTTGTCTCTACTTTGTTGCTCTCAGCCATTTGAGGACCCCAATATGTTTCTCCAGAGATGGCCCATCACCAATGCGGTCCTCCTGGCAGAATCCACTAACCTCCTTCTGGCTGTTGGCACATTGCCGCTGATGTCCTTACTTAAGGAAATGATCCACGAGGCTCCTCTCATCCTGATGGGGTGTTATTACACCTTCCACCTCACCTACCCCAAATGTGTTGCTACTTTATTATCTGTCATCCAGACTGAGGTACTGAAAGACAGTAGTCATGAGTGTGACCTTACTCATTCTTGCAAGAAAGTAATAGCTGAATGGGGAAAATTCACTAATAAAGTAGAGTAATGCCAGAAATGCACAGGTTTGTCCATTGCTAATTTTATTTTCATTTGTATTTATTTTTCCGGTTTGTTGACAAAACTGATACATGTGTGAACTTGAATTCTGTGTTCAATATTTGTTAGTTCTGTGAGGATCCATGCATATTGAACTGCTTTATATTTTTTTTTCGTTTGTTTGTTTTTCGAAAATAATTCTATTTGTTCAGGACTGTTTGATGACTTGAAAGAGTGAAACTGTTTCTCCACTGGAAAATAGTCCCTGGGGAAAAGTTTGCTTTACACAGCAAATTATTATCAGTTCTTTGGTTTATGAATGTTGACAACTTTGTTAGCCACAAAAGAAGAACATTTTAAGGTGGGTGTTAAAAGCCAGTTATCAAGACAAGACCATGTGAATTGCTGCATCTTTCCCATGGTCCTTGATAATAAAAATGTTTTTCTCTTAGAAAATTGTCATGCTTCCTTATTTTATGAGCATGTGGTCTAATTTAGGTCGGGTAGAGAATTTCATAAATCTCATTTTAAGTAATTTGATGTTAAAAAAGTACCCTAGCTTTGAGTGATAATAGGCTTCTTTTGCATTAACTAGGCTTACCTAGATTGTTTGAAATTAGTCTTTTTGATCTTATTTCAAGATTTTATGTGCTATAATGACAGTCAGACAGCCTTACTTATTTTAAGACATCTTATCAAGTAAAATTCACTTTCTACACTGGCAGCCAAATGTGCTTGTTTTAACTGCAAGCATTCTTTTCGTAACGGTCTATAAAGTGGAGTCTGATCCTGAATGGGAGTGGGAAGAACCTGCTGTTGCACAATTGAGACTTGAGACTAAAAGGTTGTTTCAGAATGGTAAGATCGTGTCTAAGATTCATAACAAAGTAAAAGTAATTTTTTTCAAATGTAGCTGAAGGTCGCTAGCTTGGGTTTAGCACATATATTATATTCCTTTACCCGAGTAACAGGAAGAAACAATGTTTACAGTTGCGCTTGTTTTAAAACTTCATCAAAAGATTGTAGGTCAAAAAGTTGAAAATCCTGCAGCATACTGAGTCTTATATAGCAGCAAGTCAGTTGTAAAATGACTTGCCAATAATGGAAGGAAGATTGTCTCCAAAAATGAATTTCAGCCATGTCTGATGTAAATTCCCATCCTTTTTAGCTGCTGAGCAACCAGCAATAGCACACTTCCAATGTCCTGCTTTGCTTGTCATGTGGCTGCAATGCAAGCTCCGACTGCAGAAGTTATGTACACACTCAGTGTAGTGCTGGGCTTATGCTAAAGCTTCCTAGCATATTTGATTTGACTTTCTGGTGTGATGTAGCAACGGGTAGCGCCTCAACACTGCTTGCACTTGGGGCATGAATTTCAAAATTTCAAATGACTTAAAAAGACTGAGGAGATAGAATTTAGCAATTTTATATCACAGGAGGGCCCCCACTATCACCCTAATCCATCCCAAAGCTCATTTTTTCTTGTTTTCCACAGTTCCAGCCCTTTAATGATATATGTTTTATTATACCTAAATAGATGTACCAGGTGTTGTGTTAATCAGTCAAACAGCATGGCAATTATGACATTGTGACCTTACTATAAATCTGGTAATAACAGTTTTCCCTACTTTGCAATAAAAACAAATAATTAGTGAAATTATATTATTTGCTCAGCAAATAGACCCCAGTGTGTACGTGTGTCTGCATGTTTGTGTGCACTAACCTGTGTCCTGGTCACAAATCTGCTCACAGGGCTCCGTGGTCCTCTGGCCACAGTAGTCTCGCACCCACTGTGTGGACGAATTGGTCTGATAGTACAGGGTAAGCTTGGCTGGGTTCAACCAATTAGAAACATCCAGGAAGCTGCCCATGCTCACCACAAAACTACTTCCTGAAAAAGTAAAACACAAGACAATAATTTTGGTTGTAGAAGACACAATAAAAAGGTAGAAAACAGCTTGATTGTTTGGGTATTATATATAAGAGCGGTTTTCCTGGTTCAGTTGCAAAATCAATTGGAAAGAAGCTAATTCTTTTGTTTTCACTGTAATTTTAATTCCCTTCCTGACTAGGCTGAATTTAAATGAGAAAATTAAGACCTATAATGTGTGTGTATTGATGGGATTTCCTTGGTAATTGCAATAGAGGGGCTAAAAGGCTTTCACGAGTCAATCAGTAAATGCTATGCTCATTGACGCTGACTTACCTTTCTTTCTTACTGCTCCCAGACCAATCGTTAAACTCTGATCACTGAACAAGATTATCCCTAATTGATGCCAATGACTTTTAGTTCCAAAGGGAACTGTGAGGAGATTGTGTTTCAGCTCTCTGGTGAACACAAAGATTCTTTTACAGCTATATTGTGTGTACTGCTGGGTTGTGGAAGGTAAGTCTACATTTGTGTGTCAAAGTGAATTTAAAATGTATTTCAAAAGCCGGGCGAGGACACAAAGATAAAAATTGTGAAATTAAAAAGGATTTCTACTCTGTTTTGTGATGCGAAACCTTGTGATGACGGTCTACAGGCTAGTTTTCTAAAGAGAAGATAAATGTAGATGGAAAAAGCTAAACTGCAGTAGCCAGCAATCAAGTCTGAGTCACAAGAAACGTTGCAGGACAAATGCCCTGGAGTAAAATGAGTGATTTGCACTCACACTTTGCAAAAAATAAAGCACTAAAATCCCAAGCCTCACTGATTCTTTTTTTTGTTTGTTTGTTATTCTGTCTTATCGTTTTAGTTCTGGCAAATTCCTAATAGCTACCATGTGCCTCCTACATACATGAAGTCACCAGCTGCTTCTTTTCACTTGTCAGGAAAGTGTCTCACCAGGACAGTCTGACCTCCACAGAGCCTTACAAAAATACAATCATATGTTGAAGGTTTTATCTTCTGACTGACTCGCAAACTTGACTGAAGCGACATGTTTAGACCATAGTACAGACCAAAAGCAGGCATGCTGTGTCCCCTTCAACATTTACTGTAGCCATTATTCAGCTACACCTACACTATGGACAAAAGTGTTTCAACTTAAGCTGGTGAAGTCATATATGAATGGTCTGTATAGGTTAATATTCAGTGTATAGCTCTTGTTTCATAGTGCCTGAAATGAAACATATTATAAAACATTTCACTACCTCCTGGTTGAGGTTATTCAAGATGCCTTAAAGAACTGTATTTTTCTTGTAACTGCATTTATGAGTAATTATTTTTAAAAAATGTATTAATTTATAATTTACACAATATAAATATTGAACAATCATAGACCCACACTTCCTTAGAAACAAGGGTTTTTGTTTCTATTTAGTTGCTGTTGAAAAGCTCACAGTGAGGATGCAATTACTAGATTATGGGATGGTTTCTGTGAGACCTGTAAAGAAACCCCTCCTGAGCAGTAAGAACATTGCTGATCACTGGCAATTTTGTTGTGCATATCGTGAATTGAGTGCAGGAGGCTGGGGAAAAGTTATTTTGTTAGATTAATCCCCTTTCAACTGTTTTGGGAACAAAGGTGGGGTACGTGTCAGGAATCAAAAGCATCACACATCTGTGTAGTTGCTCCGGTGATAATTAAAAAAGTTGTGCACATCTAGCAGTCGTTTCTTCTATTGAATTAATTATTTGGTGATTATGAATATCCATAGCAAATTTTAACTGAAATCTAACCATTATGTTTTGATATATTGCGATAAAGGTTGAGAGCTGACGGGAGCAGAAGGGTCAGGAGGTTGCCAAAATCATTAGGAGGACCAAACATCATATTAATTTATATATATATATATATATATATATATATATATATATATATATATAATGGGTGCATAGCAATATTTAATATGTTTGGTTTGACTAGTATGAGGAATAACAACAATAATAATACAAAAGCAATAATATTTAAAAAAGGAATAAAGTCAAACTAATAAATATAGAAAGCTTCTGTCTTTTGTATTGGCTTACATGATATTTTACATGAGGCCATCTTACATTTAGCTACACAATATTCTGTAGAAGTTGAAGTTTTCCCTTTCCTATTGTGTGTCCATGCACACACAAATTGTGGGCGTGTGGGCGGACTAGAAATGAGGCCCCAGTAGCAAGAGCACCTGATCAACTGATATGTGAATGCACAGCTTTCATTAGTTAAATTGCCTCATCTCTTCACTCTCTCTTACTTCACTTAACTTCTTCCACATTTTCTATTTTGGTCTTCCCTCCCAGTGAGGTTTATACCTTGGTATCTTGCCAACATCATACATGATACCCAACTTACAATTATCTCATAGCCAGCAATGAATTAAAAACTGACTGAGTTTATTGATTCTCTACGCCTGAACATTCATTCCTAAATACTTTATTATCTGGAATCTAACTGTATTTTGTGTTTAGTGTGGTATCTGTCTCCATGTTAGCATGCAAATAGCTACAAAACAGTATTATCAACTAACTTTTTTTTCAAGAGCTTTAATCAAGTTGATGATTATAATGATATATCCAGGGTCCATTTAATCTACTTTCTTGATATCATTTTGATGTTATATATGGCTTGTTTGTATGCTACACAGACTGAGCTTGCTTTATGGCATAAAGAAAATAGAACTTAACATTCAAGTAGTTGTGTCACATTAGTTCAAAAGAATGTTATTATCAAGTCAACTGATCGAATATGAAAACCATAGAAGAGGTTTATATTCCAATAAACAGCATGCAGTGTCTAGTCTCATGGAAAGTCTGCACACTAAAAGCTCCCGGTGCTGTGCAAAAGAAAAGAAAAAACAATCACGTTTTGAGCACACTGCTCTTCATCAGTCTGATGGCTCAAAATGTCACTCAGTTGTTTGTGGTGTTATAAATCATGTTTTCCATTGGGAGCTTTCAGTGTGTGGGCTTTGTTGTCCTGATTTCTGCTCATTTTTGGTTCCAGCACATGATTTACTTTTTTGTTGGATGAATGTGCATCAGTCGAGCAGAGGGGGCATTGACACTGGAAAGCATTGAAATTGAAAACCACAAAAAACAGTTGAGAGGGTGGAGATTTTACTGTAAGCCATTTCTAAATAGAAACAGAGGAAGCATGTCGAGCTGTCCCTGGTCCATTAGCTGTTCCTCTTACAGCAAAACCTATACGAATTACGTAATACTGTATTTTTTCACCACACAGCGTGAAGCTACTCCACAGTCATCTCTGCAATATGTTGCTTACAGGACGACTATATCCAATTACGGCTGGAAACACAAAATAAAGTTGTTCCAAGGTGGATAGCAGACAGTTAATGGTCATCATGATAACATGCTCCACAAATCTATGTGCTTTGTTTTGGGCTATACGCTGAACTTGTTAGCTAAAAAGAAGTATGTACAGTAGGTAGAGTTTATCCATCATTTCCTATGGGTGTATCGCAAAAAATGAGTTTAGTGGGTTTCTTCTCAGTGACACGCCTTTTTCCATGTACTGTACATGATCTCTGTCAACTGGACACATAAGCTTGTGATATGTGAGAGCAACTAGGTTTCTCACATCATATAGTTTTAAGTGAATTAATGAGAGTTCAAAAAACAATTCAGAAAATAGATATAGGGCTAGACAAGTAAAACTAAGTATTTTGGAATATTCTTTTGGTTGGATATTCTGCCAAGGTCTAATGAATGTGTTGCACTTACCATCCGCAACAAAATGCTCTGGCACATGGAGGGTAACCTTGACAGTGAGGGGGCAGGAATCCTGCGTAGCATAGACAATGGCAATGACACATGTGCTGATGGTGATCAACGTCAGGGTGACCTTATTTAGAGGACTGTGTAAGTGGCCTAGAGGTAGAGAAAGAGAAAAAAAAGGGAAAGGTGAATAGTTTGACATACGCCCTTTTGTTTTGATTGAGGTCTTAAATAGACGACTATATTTGAATATTCTTGATAGGAAGCAACGGCTTTCTACTTTTGCACACAGGAATATAATATGCACAGACACGTACACACAAACCTACATCTAAATCATCCACTTTAGCACTATGCTTTACTGTAAGTAAGCCTCTAACTGTCCCTTAATCCTTGAAAATGCAGTACTGTCCTCCTGATTTATGACTAATACCAGGTTCAAGTTTGTCCTGAGTAAAAGATGACTTAGAATATTCGAGCTGCTGCAGAACAGCCCAGATTCATTTGCTGGTGTGATATATGATCTTATTGCCACTGACAGGGTTATAGATTGGTTGTTTTGGTTGCCCTTTGGCTGTGTCAGGGCTCCCATTTCCAAGCCAGGATATAGGGAATGAAATTAGCCACTTAACCTCCGTCTACTGATATTTATCACGAAATAGAACTTGACATGTTGAAAGGAGGCTTACTGGGATGTGAGAGGGATAACATGGCGATAGTGCTGGTTTGAACTGTTAAAAATTTATTGGCTCTACTGTTGAACCTCTTGAAAATGTGCTCTTGTACTTTTTTTCATCCGAGCATAGAAAATATCACACAATGTCAAAAAATGTGTGAATCATTTCTAAGCACAATGTTACAAGTTGAACATGAAGATGAACATATAGCACTGTGGGGGCATATGAGAGCTGCTCAGTGTGCACTCGGCATTATGGGGGTTTGTTTCGAAAGTGGAACATGTAAGTCAGTCCAAATTTTTGTGCTGGTTAAGTGATAAATTAAAAACAACTTGCTGAGTAAAGTTACTAGATCAGTGGGTGACTTAAAAAGCACAGCTACACAATCTTAATTTCAGACACCTTTTCCAACTACAGAGTAATATTTATCACCTAAGAAACAGGCAAATGATCAAATAGATTGAAATGAAACAAGGCACCATCACAGAACTGTTAATATCCCCAGTGACAGGAGAGCCCAGTGAAGTTCTGACAGGAGTTTGAAAGTAGTGAGATACAACTCAAGGTCAAAATCAGCGAAGCAGAGTCAGGATAATGAATCCACCCTCACTGAATCACATGTCTATACCACAGTCACAATATTGTGAAGGGACAGAAACAACAGCTGTCTGCGACAAAAGTGCCGGAGCAGCTAATCCCTCTGGGGTGAGCATGGTGCCACTGCGCTTGTGATGGGGTCCCTCAATTACTGTAAAAGCCTACTGAGTAGACAAAAGCATGTACACTCACGATGGCAAACATTTACCTTATGGCTACAAACCAAACACCTAGTCTATGCGCTCATACACATACAGAGACACATAACAACGGACATGTAGACATAAGTGCATGTAAAGCACAAGCAATCACAAATACACAGGTCAACCCTAAAAAAAGCTTAATGTATGTTAACTTAGAATTGCTTCCTTTTTCTAATTCCTTTCAATCACTTTTCTCAGTCCATCTTCTAGAGAAAACACAACCTTTTCACGCTCGCTGCAACTTTAACACAGATCATGATCATGAATTTTAATGTCTTTCCCAGATGTGAGTCAACAATGTTTTGCTAATAATATCTGTCTGATTTATGAAAAAAATCAATTTCTGTAATAAATTATGATTAATCACATACAGTATTCATATATCAATAGTCTACAAACACAACAAAATACACTGTTACTGTGTTTGTAGCCCAGGGAATGTAATTCATAACCAAATTGATTGAAGCTTATGAAGCTAATTGGAGAGCCCTGCTTGTGTTCACAAAAGGTTGTATTTAATTTAAAATATGAGATGAACTTGACAAACATACACTTTTGTAAGTGTAACTTCACCAAGATTATACAGCGGTACAATATCCATGTCCAAAAACCCATCCATCTATTTAGTTTCCAAACTGCTCATTCTGTTCAGGGTCTCTTGGGTGATGAGAAATTTTCATGAAAAATAGAAGATAGATTTCTTAACTAAAAATTAGCTTTTTAGTTTTTAGTCATTAGTTTTAACTATTACATACATAACTCTTTTTGACAAAAGAAACTTTTTCAAGACCGTGTGTAGGAAATCAGGAACATTTAAACCTTAAGTTTTGGTCCACAGGTCATAACTACTCCTTCCCAAAAATGTTGCTACCCCTGAGGTTTTTCCTCTACCAGCCAAGTACTATCAGGGAGTGGAGTTTGCAGTGCTGAGTGGTGATTAGTAAAACACAAACCTGCCTTGTGACTGCTACAACTTGTGTTTAGCACTCATTCAGACAGAAAACAAACACTGATTGTAGTATGATTATTAGGACCAAGGATGCAGGTTTAACTTGTTGAAATTTAACAGATTGATATGGATATCCAATTTAGTAGTTTAAAAGAAAGAGCAATGTAATTGATTCATAGCGGTTACATATTAGAGTAGAAAAGATTCCAGAGAAAAACACTCTCCTACCACTATTACTACTATTTAACTACTATTAGTGTTGTTCCTTGTCTGTCTCACCACATCTCCATCAATTTACACATTACATACCACAACAACAAAACTCAATACAAGGACTTCTGTGTAATACATCTTGTACGATTTTTGAGTTTGCCAAAGTTTGATTGAAAATATTGTTGTTTGGTCCAGCATAATTCTAAACTGAGCAAGGACTACTAAAATCAGTGGCCCAGGAGATTTTCTTGCTTTCAAATTCAGCCTCTCAGGCTGCACTTTCAATATGAGTCCCCCAACCAAGCTCACGCCTAGACGTAAGTGCTGTCTGAGAGGCGTAATCTAGGGCAACACATTTTCTTACTCCTGTCCTTGGTAGCCAAAAAGCACTAGACAATTGTGATTCCTAATAAGATCACTATGCAAGGCGTAACTCTTTCTTCTCTTCTGACATAGTACTATGTGATAGTGAAATGTAGGAGTGGAAAATAATAGGAGTACATTATTTATTCAATGTCTACATGGACACCCAAGTGGACACACAAAGAGTAATTCTGTTTTTTTCTGTGTGTGTCACATACACGCAAATGCAAAGTCAACTCACAGTCTTCACTATCATATATCAGTATGTGGGGACGGAGGGTAAATTAATGCTTCCCATCCCAAGTTATTTGACTCAGCTTTGCTCATCACCGAGCCTCCATTTACATCAGCTCATATATCTGCTTTGACTGTCATTGAGCTGCGCTATGGAATAGCACTTTAAACCCCACCGGGAACGTGCACGACTCCTTCCTACTTCCAGCTATGCTGACAATTCCAGAAATGTCTAGCCTCATTTCACTCAGCTATAGGCTGCCCCTCCATTATTTCCTCTTATTCAACCAGGTTGAGACTGAAATTCATTTGTTTTTCAGGATATTTCATTGCATTTTACTCCCCTTTTTCTTTATTGCCTTCTCAGCAGTATGCAGTGGATAAGGGGGTCCCCTCCTGAGCAGGATAATGTGTTTAAAATGTAACACATTTATAATAATATACAAGGTGCACTTGCATTCCGTCTTACCTTTGCTGCGTTTTCGTCCTCTATGCTGCTCTGTGTAAAACTTCATTTGGTTGTCATCTTCAGGCTCTGACCCTGATTCTCCTTGAGGACCAAACATACCTCCAGTTGCTGGCAGTGAAAAGATAAGAGGAAGAAGGTAGAGAGAAATCCAAGGAGAGTCAATCAGTCGATAGGTATAGTATTTTAGGATACAATCATGGTGAAAAAAAGATGGCAACTGTGTTTACTAGTAGGTTTTTCCAGATAATCAGTACTTAGAAACCCCACATAAGACAAAACACGGGGTAGAAACATGTCTTATGATTAAGAACCCCCAAGACTGTATGGGAGTTATTCAACATAGGGTAGTCATGACCATTGTGATTATAGTGCTGCAGAAGGACAAAAGGGATTTAGTTCCATTTAATTCACATTCTGTTCAAAGTCAGTATAATTTTACGGATTTACACCAGAGTGGGTTAGGAAACAGCTTCACCACAACACTCAGCCAGCACAACCATGTCAATTCAAAACACACACATACATATCCTCTGCATATAATTGGTGTTACACCCACCAAACACTAATGTCTCACAACCATTGTAATCATAACAACCAACACACAGGCATAGCTACAGCCATAATCATAGCAACCCGTTCATAGCACACTGCAGTGAAATTACGTTAGCTAGCCTCCACTAGTTATCTTAACCTTAGCAACTATGATACCAACTTGCAGCTGAGCAACCACAGCAAAGGGTGCACCAACTCAGTTGGTGGTCACAACCAGCGGCTGTAATAATATTATAGACATCCATGATGACTAACTACGAATTAGGGTTATGACCTTTGGGTTAGAATTATGATAAGGTTAGGCAGTGGGAAATACGTAGTGACCATCACTTTACTGACTCATTTGTAATGTCCATATATAGCCCCCTCAAACAAAAACAAAAACAACAACAGAAAAACATGATATATTTATCCTTCTCAGTGTTGTTGCTGTACATCTCCTAATGTGGTTAAATTCAACTCATATTGAGGAGGTAAGATTTTGCATTCCCCTACACCCTTTCATGTCTCTCTTTGTTTGATCTGTTGGCCAGTGGTGATAATTTGTCCATCGTTAAACAGGGTCTTAGGAGCTCAATTTGTTAATCAAACTGGGTCACATCCCCAGAGTGTGTGTATGTCTGTGTTCAAGTCAGGGTGGGAGCAGGAGCGAGTATGTGAGAGTTAAGAGGCTTTGTTTGTCCTGCCTTGCCACTGCAACATCAAAACACACATCCCTGCTAAATGCACGGGGGCTGCCACAAAGTGATAATTGTCGGGGATTAGCAATGTGTTAAGCCACTAAGGGATAAATAAGTAATCTAAAATAACCTCACATATGTGTGGACAGTTTAGAACTGCATTCTAAACCTGATATAAAAGGTCCACCAGAGAGTTTCTGTCAAATACTTTTATTGCTTTAAATCACATAACACATTTTTCAGCTCTGTTATAACAAAGTGATTTAGCCCAAGTCACACCCTGAAGAAATGACTTTATGCTAATAACATCCATCTAATTTCCTCACTGTTGTACATATGTTTTGCTTGTATAATCCCGGGGATCACAGTGATTACGCTTCCTAATCTCCCAGAGTGGAAAGGAGATAAAGGACAGAAAGAAAATCAATGCTTTTACTTTGGCTATAAAGCACAATCTCTGAAGAAATGCTTCACCTGTTGACAGCAAATTATAATAAGGGAGCATGGAAAAGTGAATGTGCAATAGGGTTGGTGCGTAAGATGTGTGAAGACAAAAATAGAATAAAGATATATTACCTTCTTTCTGAAAATAGATGGATGGGTTCAGGCAATTGATCAATTCAGGAATTTAGCATTATGTGTGAACTAGCTTGGAGCTAAGCTCAGTCATCTCATGTTTGACCATGTTTCCTCTGAGTGAAATTTGTGCTGAACCTACTGTAAGATGACCATGGCAAAGTAAACAATACAAGTCCAAAAAGCTAACAAGCAAGACAGAAGAAAAAGAGATTACTTCTTCTTAAGAAAAAGAATGTGCCACTGAGTTTTTCAGGGTCAAAATTAAATGAAAAACAAACTTTTATAAATGTTTCTAAGCTGGTAGACATAGCTTTCACAAAGAGGTAAAAGAATGTTTTAGCTGGTATACAACACTATTTAAACAAAAGGAGGTGTACAGATTGTCAGACACTCTGAGTTTGTTTTTATTTACCTTAAAATTCCCCCTTTTCTTCTAAAACTCCTATCTTTCTTATTAAAAGTAGTTTTTGCTGCAATAGAGAAACATTCACTATCACTTGTTCACTGGACACAGTCATAATTCCTTGGCAAATGCACAGCAACGCCAGGTGAAATATCCTATCCTAGGATTAGAAAATCGAATAAGTCTGTGTAAAAAGTGTGTACAGAAAGCTGTAGTCATTCTTCTGGTCGGGTGCACTTAAACAGTTTGAGAGTCTAGTTGGGTTTGGAGTGTCAGACTCTGGCGCAATTTGGAGAGTGAAGCCAAGGCAATGTGGTGTAAAATTGGTTCTGAATTTATGCATCGTGTTAGAACATGCCCAGAGAGGTGGCGGGTGGAGACAAAGACACACTGAAAGACAGAAACAAGAAGTCGCACCACTACATCAAGAAAAAAAATGAGCACCATCGACATCTTAACAGATTGGCCTGAAAATTGCTCACATCTTTGAAAATAAATGTCACTTTTTAAATCTCACAAAGAACAAGCTTCATTTATTGAAGCACAGCACATTAATTTCTCTATGATGATCCCGCAGAGGTGCTGTTTTTGAAAACCAGTGTGAGTCTTGCAAATCAGAAACATGGTAAAACAATTCAAATCTTATAATCTTGAATATAAAACACTCTCTGCCAATTCTATATTTCATAGAATTCATTAACCTGTGCACTATTGTAAGTCTATTTTCTTTTTGCTTATTTTTTTTTTTTTCTAAAGATAATTAATTTGTGCTTTATTGCAATGATTTTTCTGTCTGTAGTTCAGTCACTATCTCACCATTAAATGTATCATTCAAAAAAGCCAAACATTTCATGGAAATTATGAGGTTTTTTTACCCTCAGGGTCTCTAATCAGTAAGCAGTGACTGTTTGCAACCTTTAAGTTAGGAAGTGTAGAGGGGCTTCAGGTTTGATCATAAAACTCCAGCTGTGTACATCTCAAATCTGAATGCAGCTTTTTACATAATCACTAACATATAGAAAAGTTTTAGTCATAATACAGTTGAGGTGATTTGAGGTGTTTATTCTGTTGAACAGAAGATGACATAATAATCTTGTAAAATAATAACCTTTGAATAGCACTTTTCAGGGTTCATAACAAAGGGTTTTGAAATGTAAAATAAAAACAGCAGGGTGAAAAGACTTCATAAATGAGATGGAAATATAAACATATAAACATTTTTAAAAATTACTTTAGAGGGTGATATAAAAGTGCAGGCTGTTTTTGAATGCTTGGGATTCAAAGACAAGGAGTTCAAAAATGGCAAAGACCTGGTCACCTTTAGTCATAGATATTTTTCAAATATTCAGGAGGGCTCCACTTGATCTTTGAGGCTGTACTTGAGTTTATAAGAGATCACCATATCTGAGATGTAACCAGGGGCATGTAAGGCTGTGAAAGACATCAATAAAATCTATCCTAATTCTCAGAGTGTAGCCAGTGAAAAGAGGCAAGGATATGATCTCAGTAGTCTGGCTTTGATTAAATTCTGTGTCAATTACATTTTAAAGTTTGGCAAGCAACACAAATGACTTACTTTTGGTTATGTTGCCCAACCCTGTCTCTAAAAAGCTCCTTGATGAAATAAGGACTGGACAAAATGTCCTCAACTTGCAAAAAGACCTCCTCTCTGAAGGTTTTAAGCACAAAAAGGTTGCCATCAAAATAGCAGTAGACTAAAGGCACAAACACACTGAAAGTGTCTGACGTGTGCGTTTTGAAGTACACCTATTGTTTTAATTGGCCAAATGTGTACCAAAAGCGTTATGAGGCACGTCGGACACATTAAATATCAAAATTAAATTCAGTCCGTGGCCCATTTTCTCATATTTTTGACTTGAACATAAAATTGAGATACAAAAAACAAGATGTTATTAGTTTTTTTTGTGTTGGATTCATAAATTAATGACAAAATAACATTGTTTTTTCGTTTTCCAATTTTGGACTCCCAACTGAATATGAAAAGAACAAATAATACACAGGTTAACAGAGGAGTGGATCTTTTCCTGCTCCAATACAGCCGGTTCAAATGACGAGCCTGTTATCAGAAAGCTTTACTGCCTTACCTGATTCTGCAGCAGGTGGTCAAGAATTTTTGACAGCATTACAGTGTGTTGCTGCAAGAAACGATGGCTGTCCTCAAGATCATTATGATTGCGTGTAATTTTGTTTGCACACTCTCCTTAGCAAACAGCACACAGGTTTTAATTTTGATGAAATACTACTACCAGATTATTGCATTGTATGAATGAGAAAGAGTTAACAGAGGCACTCTGTGGCTAAGGTTCACCTGTTCCACACTTCACAAGAACTAAACGGTCCTTCAACCTCTGTCGCGTGGAACTTGTTCCCTCTCGCACACATTAACATACTCGATCCCTCTCGTGTGAAGGAACTCCTTTCTCACTCACAATAATAACTCAGTCTCTCTCGTGCACTTTAACAGTACTTCCACAACAGTCCATCAGCTCATTTTCTATAGTTATTGTGTGTGTGTGTGTGTGAGTATGTGTGTAACCAAGCAATGATGACACCATTGTGTATGCTGGCTTACTTTAGGGGGTAGTAGTAGTAGTAGTAGTAGTAGTAGTAGTAGTAGTAGTTTTATTTGTTATATGAACTGTATACAGGTACACAGAGCAATGAAATGCTTACGTGCAGGTAGCATAAGATGATGAGCAACAACAGTAGGCTAATAAAACAATAAATAATAATGATAATTATACATTATGCAATTAATTAATAATGTAGCAAGTCAATTCAGCATTCTGATGCATAGGGATAGAAACTGAAGATTATCTGAGTTGTGAAACATTATAAAGTAATTAAACAGGATTCATTTTAATCATGCCTGCAGCACAATGCCAATTACATTTCTTTGCATGTATCATTAATTAACTGTCATGTAGCAGTGTTTGAACCAACCTCAGTCATGGGTTTGTTTTGAACACATTTTAATATCCCTTTAACAGTGTTGCAAAAGTAGTCATAGGCATATATTTATTTTGTTATTTGCAAAAATCAGCTTTTATGAATTTGCGCCCCTGCCTCTCTAACATCCTCTGCACGTCCCTGAAACAGACGCTCTTTGTTTCATTTTCCTCCTCTGCATTTCTCCTTTTTATTCATTCATTACATCCAACTAATGCAGTTAATACTAAGAACAACAGGACAAATCTGTGTTGGTTCTGTGGTGTTGGCATTTCAAATCTGATGCCTGCAGTGTGCCATATGAGCATCAATTGATGCACGTCAAATGAGGCGCGTCAATTATCGCTTTCAGTGTGTTTGGGTCTTAACACACACAGTAGACGCACGCAGGTCAAGTAAAGTACTATTTATTTTCTTGGCTAGACTTACACACATGAAAGCGCAGCACAAATTAGCCTTCCATTAAATGTGCACTTTCAACCTGAGTCAGATTAACGTCTGATTTACTAAGCATGAGCTAATTACACTGTGATTGGCTTTCATATTGTGATGCAGTAAGATCGTATTGATCAGCAAATATTTACTGTATATATACAATAATATATATATATATATATGTATATGTATATATACATAAATTCTCAAGTAATGAAAAAAACATGCAAGATTACATAAGAGAGGACTGCTTATAATGAATTATCAAGAGTGACCAATTGCCACAGTGCATTAACACAGTGGTTGTCAAAGTGAGGTCCATGGACCCCAAGGGTTCCTTGAGGGGGTTCCAGGAGGTCCCCAAAAAAAGGTGAATAATTTATTTTCAATGTGATTCCATCCATACCTAACACAATGACAGAATGTATGATTATTTTGGTCATGGGTTTCATACACTTTTTGTAAAAAAAAACATCTAAAAGCAAAAGTCTTATCCAATAGGGGGCCCTGGGACAAAATCTTATCAAATGGGAGTCTGTGGTCTAATTTGTGTCAGTTTACGGGTCCTTGATGTGAAAAAGCTTGAGAACAGCTGTATTAGCAGCTCAGTGAACACCAAAATCAATTGCAGGTTTAATAACTACACAGTAGCAACTCTCTGTGCCTCTCTTGTGCCTATATCTTGGTTTGATATAATAAAATGGTCAGATGTGACTTTCATTTATTTCTATTTTTCTGTCTGTGAGGCTCTTTTGTTCCTGAACAAGTTTAGTGCAGCTCCCTTGCCCACCTTTGTGATGTGTTCACCTTTTGTCTGCTGTCACCAAGATTTTAACATTCTTCCTTTCACAATCTTCCTTTGAAAGGCCTTTGCAAATTTGCACTTTTCTTTTGCTGAAACTCAGTAAATCCAGTGACATATACAATCAACAATGCTTATATCTTCATCAATAACATATGTATAAGGGATAGAATAACATTTTACTAATCATACAAAAGGTGTGTTGACAGGCACTGTGTGTGTGTGTGTGTGTGTGTGTGTATGATACAGATGTGCTTCCAGGCTATGGAACATATTTGATAAATAACACACACAAGAATACATCTGAAACAAGGTGCAGAAGTCTTTGGGAATCTGGTCCCAGGTGTTTTCTATTTCACAGCTTTTCTTCCCCTTTAACCACTTTTCTTCCTCTCTCAGTCCATTTTCCCCTGCCTTGATCTTCCTGTTCTCTCCATCAGTGGTAATACCCTCAAAACCAAGTCCCATAAAAACATGTACTCCCAGAACACTAGGGCTAAACTGCAGCATGTCGGTACTACAAATTTCAATTACTGGGCCATATCCATCTCACTTTTACAGTCCTTTTCACAGTCCTGAAATCCATGCGATAATTTCAGACTCCTCTTGGTCGTTTTTCACCTTCTCAAATGTCCACCTGCTTTCCCTCCATCTTTTTTTGTTACAAAACAGGGCATACCACCAACACACTCATTTCACTCACAAATAAAATTCTCAATATAGTCTCCTCACAGTCTCCCGCACTAAGTTCTTCACTGTGAAAAGGCATAGGCACCTGCTGTCACCATTAACATTCTCCCTCAAGGATGACAGCAGAGTGTTTTTCTGTGCAAAAATGCATATGCTCTCAGACTGTTAAATCAAACCTCAGCTCATAGTGTTGTGCAGGCTACAAATTACAAATGCAAAGAGAAAAGGTACTGTGTGGTGTGATAGACGGTGGCATGTACTAGTAAGTCACAGGAAGGAAATGGATGCTGTTTTCTCACTGTGGTATTTAATTCATTTAATAATGTATATATTAAAAAATATATATATGTGAGAGACTGAGAGTTTTACTATTACTTGACTTAGCATTTTAATGTTGTGAGTCAAGTAGTCATTTTTTAATCAGTTTGTTCACTGAGTATTAATAGACATAGACATAGTGAACAAACTGATTAAAATGTATAAGTTAGAGGGCATGAATGAAAATAAGACGAGAAAGGAGAAAAATGGAGAAAAGGGCTATAAACAAATGATGTGCAGGCAAAAGGACAATAATATATCATAATTATATACTGAGGCAAGAATGATGTGATTTGGTTTTAAAAGGGTTTAAAGGAAAACAGGAGAGTAAGACAGACAGTGTCACTGAGAGAATGCACACATACATATACAAGGCAGAGAGAACAGAAAATTCAGAGACGAGAGGGAGAAGTAGTTCTCCAATCTCTCCTGTAATGACAATGATTAACAGTTATGGGAAAGCAGGGAGGTGAGGTGATGAGTTCAATCTGAATAGTGAAAGCTAATCATCTTCTGCATAGGAGGAGGGCACATCGTAGTACTATGATATACTGTAATTCACACCATCCAAAAGAAAAAAAAAAAACCTCCCACCAGTAAACCTAATTGACCTTATCTACACCTAAAAGTATGGAGTAAGATTGAGAGAGGGAGAAGACTGCAGAGACTCCAGTACTCCCCACATTACAATGAATTGCATATGAGTATAAATTTTTGATTCTGGATTTATACTTTGGATGAGTATACCCTGATTTTTACTCTATCTACTCTAGAGAGCCTATTGCGGGCTAGAGGACCAATTATTTCCTTTCCCACTCTGCCACAACAACCATCATCAAAGCCGATCCAAATATAATAGGTGAGTGGAATTAAAGGAACAACTAACAGTGAAAGGAATATTCTGTGCAGATGACTAGGTGCTTTATTAGTCAATTGTAAAGATATGAGGGCCAAGGTAGGAAATTCAAAAAAACCCAGATCACGATCTTCCATTAAAAAATGCTAGTACCAGCTCAAATTATTTGTAGTGGAATCTTTTTTTAAGAAAACATTTTACTGGTTCTTGCCTCACAGATGTTAACAATATCAGGTTTATGATAGTTAACTGAATATCTTGACAGTTGAATATGCCAATGAATATGTGGCTTTGGGAATATGTGATGGTCATTTTTCACTATTTTCTGACATAGATCCAGTGCTAAATCAATGAATTGAGAAATTAACTGGCAGATTAATTGATGATGAAAAGAATCCTTACTTGCAGCCACTGTAGTGAATTACTAAAATACACAGGTTGGAAGAGCTTTCTGTGCTACAGGTTGTTGATGTCACAGGATTTAATTCTCAAACATTTGTGGCAAAAATATTTGATGGTATATTACAGCTGACTGCACATAATGGTATAAATTATTAGGTTTTCTCATTCATCATCTAAATAGGACAAGGCTTCTGAGTCTAAAATGCAGAATCATGCAAAAACAATTATACTGTTTATTTTTTTCTGTCCACAATTAGCTAAAGAAAAGTTTTTCAGCTGACAAAGAGTTGGTGCCTTCCAGCTCTTGACAGGGCTAAGCATCAGCTGTGAGTAGAGCAGAGAAAGATGGGCCCCCAAGAGCATTTCCGTGAACCACTGTACTAGAACTTGCATTTTCTGTTGCAATAACAAAAACAGAATCAGAACGAAGAAGTTTATTGGTCAAACTTGTGCTTACACATTGTAGATGCTGTGTAGTAGTACTGATAGGACATTTTTTTGCTGAACTTGCTTAACACATTTTACACACAAGAAAATTCTTTAGCTGACAGAAGCTACCTACAGTATATGCAGTGCTAACCAATATACACAAAGCAGATATTATATTCAGGGTAAATTGATATACAGACAAATGAGCAGCCAAACAAACAGTAACTATATATAGGTGAAATATGCACAGGGTGCCTGTCCTGGTTGGTACCTCTGCAGGACTGCAAAAGTGTAAGGCAGAACAAATAAGGTGGAGATTAAAAGTGTATGGATTGTACAGTAAATTATATATAGAGGTTAGCTACAGAACTGCATCTATTGAGTTGAGCTACTAGGGACACAGTTCTGCTTGAAAACACTTCAGCTGAACAGATGTTTGTCCACACAAGTGCTTGAACTAGCCTTATTACTCATAATGTATAATGTATACAGCAGTGGAGGCTGGTCCATAGAGGCAGAGGAGGTTGATCCTCCTCTATTTTTTGAGAGGCAAAAGGGAGATCAAAATATAAAAAAGAATATTTGGTTGAAATAAACCATTACAAATCTCAGTATTATTTATAAAGTATTTTTTCTCTCTTCTTTGGAAAAAATCCATTACTGAAATTCTGTTTAAAATGCTTCGACAGTGACACCTGCAGGGCGGGAGGAGAAAGGGCAGCGTGTGAAGTGGTGGGGTGCAATTGGTGGAGGTGGAGTGGGGGACAGAGGAGGATGGGTGCCTGCTGTCCTCCGCAGGGGATCTCTTACATTGGACTCAATGTATTTCTTTTTTTTTCATGCTAATCTGTGATTGGCCATGACACGTAAAATGACGATCCAAGGGAGGCTGTCCTCCCTTACCAATCAACAACCAGAATGCAATATTGACATTGAGTTGGTCCAATGATAGTTTCCAGATTTCATCTTCAATTCTCTCTGCTGTAAGGCAGACTAGCAGCAGTAGATAGCTCCTTGCGTTAGCCAATGCAACAGCTGGCTTGTTGTAGCAGCCTGAAGGACTCTTTATACATCCATGGAAGGACTATTAAGGACTGTTGTTAAGGTAATGGGAGAAATTATCTGGACTGGGCAGCACAGCAGCAGCAGGACACCGCCAGGGAGCGGCTGGAGAGAGAAGCAACCGGAGGAACAACCAGGAGAGTTAGCTTGTTTGTCATTGTTGCTAACGATATCAGACTGGTTAAGCAGCAGCCATAAAGTTCTGTTAACTAACATACAAGATGACCAACAGTCACAAATGGACGTTATGACATGAATACTTCATCTCCATGAAAGAAAGAAGAAGATGTCAGATAACATGAGTCAGATACAGCTTCTCTCTCTCTGTCTCTTTGGTCACTAATTTCATCGCTGATGGTTAAATGTCTCTCTGTGTGGCTGTTGTGTGAATTTATCTCCTTAACAAGAATGTATCATATGATAGAGATCATATAATGTGCTGTGGGTAACGTTACTTTGCTTGTTGAAGTTACAGTGAGCTGTCTGGACTCACTCATTCATTGTTTTTAATTGAGTGGTTGTTCAGTCACCTGTTGATGTTGTATGATTAGTGTGCAGGAGGTCTGGCTGCTTGCTTCTGACAGTTTCTTTAGTTTGTTTTTAAGCTGAGCCGTATATTGAGTAATAAGCTTAAAGTAACTAGAATAACAAGTGTTAACTCGTGGTGTAACGGATTGTAGTTGATCCGTGATCCATACGGATCGCCCCCCACGGTTCAGCAGGCATATGAACTGCAGATTACTTGCAAAATTTAATGTCTCATTTAAGACAAAGTAAACAAACTGCTGTAAGTACAAGTCATGGGCAGACAGCGTGTTGCTAACAAGGATTTTGAAGAGCAACGATCAAACCAGCATCTAACTGTTCCGAAGTGACATTTGAGTTATGTTTACCCGCTGTTTAATGTGCTGCAGCTGAGTAGCTAATTAGCATCTAGCTGCTAACTGACGTTAGCGGTGAATGTTTGTTATCATCAAGTTTTGATGATGTGGACAGAGGCTGTTTCATTCACTGTTTAAAAGAGGAAGGTTTCATGCCTCATATTGCAATAAGTGTGCATTGCATATTTTATATATTTTATTTTATTTTATTTAAACATTGGACATCTTAAATGTTGTTTTCATTTAAGACCACCTTGCTGTTCCTTGCTGTAAGTGTGTTACAGAATAAATGGAAAACAAAGTTTTATTTGTCTCCCCCCTTTTTTTTGCTGATCCTAATAATGATCTGATCTGTTACTCAAATCCGTGATACAATCCGAACTGTGAGTTTTGTGTTCATGTTAACACCCCTAGTGTTAACATGTCAGCTATGTAGACTATATTTTGTATGTCGTGCACATAGATCAGAGTGTGTAAGTCATGTATTTGATACATGCATTAATACTTTCTGATGTGAACCTACACTTATAGATCTGTGAATATTTTTAGTGTTCAGTCTTTCTTGTTTTCAGCACTGATCTGAACCTGAAATGTGTAAATCATGTGATATGTTGTCTGTTTTTGATGAGAACATAAATTTGTTGTCACAATAGAACAGTACTATAAATTTAAATTTCACTTTGTTGGTAAAATGACACATTTGATCCACTCCATGGCTAAAATGAGCACTTCTTTGTTTAGAGACATTATGTATATGCTAAATGTCTTTAAAGAAGCAGCCTTTTCACCACTCAAGCAAATTGTTTTATTGGCATATAAAATTGCCCCCACCCCTCCGATTTCATCAGGTGGGAAAATGATATAGTTTGATGCGGTTTGTTGTAAGATTCCATGTTGGTTTTCCTCCTGTCCTCCCCAATTTTTTGAGTCACCAGCCGCCAATGGTATACAGAACACTGTACTTACATTGTGTATGTGTTGCATTTTAATGTGCCTTTATGAATTCTGATCATTAGACATTTTAATGGTGGCAATCCTACATGCTAAACAATATTTATCCTTTAGAAATGACAAGGTGAAATGCAGCTTTTCCAGAATAACGCCCATATAATTATATAGACATGTGGATCAATAAAGGTGTGTGAAGGCTAGACAGTTGCATGAGGAAAGACCTTTCACTGGGTGTATGTGTCTGTGTGAAACAACAACAAATGGAAAATGAGGGAAAATAAGGGAAAAATAGTAAATATAAGAAAGCAACATGTCTAATTTTGTAACAACTGGTATGTATGTTGACAGGTTGTGTATGCATTTGGATGCTCCTGTGTTCATTAATACTGTTTGTGCATGCGCCTGTACTCTCATTTACTGCATATGAGTGGATGTGACTCTGACAGCTCTCATAACTTCAATATGACCTCAGCAACTTTTGTGACTCTTTGAGCAAAACAAATTTCCTTGACTTACGGCTGCTAGACTTACATCTACTAAACGTCAGCTCGTGTGTGCACGCTGTACAGTGTTTATGCTTTTGTATGCATATACTCACACTGCGTACGTATGTCTGTGACAATGTGTTTGTGAGTAAATTAAGCTGACAGCAACACCAGTCCCCACATGGCTCAGCAACTGGTAATCACATTAAGGCACAGCTGCATTCAGCAGTCAGGCTTTCTGACATCCAGCAAGCAAAATATTTCCAACTCGTACTCGATACAAACTGGCATCTACATTCATACAAAAGTGAGAGTATGCAAATTTGCCATTTATAATGCACAAGACAGCATCTGAGAAGCTGCAATAGCAAATTTGAGAAGTTGTATTCATTGAGTTGTATTTGCAAAAAAAATAAATATATTAAAAATGTATGTGAGTTTGCATCTTTACTGCATCCACTGGAATACTTAGTTAAAATTTAGATCATGATTATGAACAATTGCTGTATAAATTCCACACTTGCAAGTTTGATGTATATTAGAATGATTTGAAAATAATTTCAACCTATTTTGGTGAAACAGAGAGCAAGCACAAACACAAGCACAGGCTGGAGGGTACAGGATCAGAAAGAAAGGCCCGAGGCCTTCCATCCAGCCATGCTGCACCGAGCCAATGGACTCAACAATCAAAGCCATAAGAAATCCAGGGAGTAGAACCTGTGATCTACTTTCTGCTTTCTGTCTGTCCCAGTCTGTCTATTTTTTTAAGTAGGAACTTTGCACATCGGTACAGGATGCCCACAGGTATGTCATGGTGGTCTAACTCTCCTTGTCTCGAACTGACTACGTTTACATGCACAAAATATTACGGTTTTTGCCCTTATTCAGAAAAAGACAATATTCCTTCTAAGCTGTTTAAATGGCTAATGAAAATGAATATTCCACTAATATTCCCATTTACATGCAGAGGGTTTTCAGGGTTGCTCCTGTGGGAACAGGAATCACAAGATCTCTGCAGGCAGTGAAGTAAACCAATGAGGTGAAACACATTAATGAGCTCCTGCCTGATATTTATAATTTATATTGATATGACTGATGTTATAAATTTACAGTTACAGGCACATCCAGCACCTAGGCTGTCCCATGATGTTTACTACACTGCTGAGTGTTTTTGGTGTATCACACCGAGTCATCACCGTCAGTCAGGATAATAACCAACCCCTTCTGTCCCCATTGTTGAGAAGGTGCGCTCTGTTTTTCCAGCCCACCGTGAATAGCTCTCCACTCTCCTCTCATTCCTCTCCTCCGTCTGCCTTTCTGCTCCAGCATATGTCATTTTGTCTGCGCAGAGTAAACAGGTAAGAGGGCCATGTATTGCAAACTGCGGTAAAAACCCCAATTGAGACGCATATTCCGAATGCGCTGTATACAAGTCCAACAAATGTTCCTAAAACCCGAATAATATTGGCATATTCCACATGTCTTAATCGGAAAATGCTACATTCAGAATGAAGCCTAATTTGGAATATCAAAATGGAATATGCTGTTTACATGACCCGTATCAAAATGGAAATATTGTCATAGCCAGAATAATAGGGGAATATTAGTGTGCATGTAAATGTAGTCACTGAGTCTCACTATTTTTTCTTTCATGTCTCATTCTCCCACTATCTGTTTGCTTATCCAAAATTACCCTGATCAGTACTGTTTTACTCTGCCGTTGCACACTGCATTTTTAAAAGCTCTTTACACACACACAAACACACACACACACAAACACAATCCTATTATACATAAACAACCTAGGTATGCTGAAAAGTTATTACAGAGGGCATCACAATATAAGCCCCACCGACACATTTTACAACCCAAATTTATGAGTTGCTTCCCGTTTATATGGGAGAGCAAGGACTTGAAAAAGTGGTAGGCTTAGCAAGGCACCACTTGGCTCTTGTAACTCAAGTGAGCTCAGTGTTTGTTCACTCATCTCTATATTTTTTTATCACATCTCTCCTGCATTGAAAACATACCCGCCAATTTAAGACTAATAAGCAAATAGTTAAGTGTAAGGAGACCACTCAGAGAATTTAGATATGTGATTTTTGAAAAGGTGTGACAGGCTGTTATGGGTAATTTCAGATGCAGTGGCCCTTGGCACCCTGCAGTATGTTGTTTTCTCACCTGTTATCAACCAGCTTGTGCAGTGGTAAAGCCACAGAGGGTGGCATAGGATAGCAGCTGTTCCCCAAAAAAAGTGTTGCCAGCCACTGCAGCCATCCAAAGTCGAGTAGTTAAAAAAACTACTTGTCCCCACCACCTTTTCAATTGACAGCTTGTTTTTATTGTTGATAAAAAGTTGACATTGATGGATTTAATTGTTTGTCTTTTTGTCTGTTACACTGTGTCAACACAGAAAGTGATTCAGCCCCGTTTTTCAGTTGTTCGTCTCACAAGTCTGATGGAATAGTACACTTCTATGTTAATCCAACATGCAGATGACCTACGCTCATCAATGTACCTGAACGCCTCCAGTGTAGACACACAGATGGAGCACCCACTGCTGCTGCTCATTCTATGCTTTTAGCATTAGACTCTAACACCGTGTCTACACAGGAGGTGTAGTGAGAGTGGCATGTTAGCAGAGCAGCAGCTAGTGCTCAGTTTGTGTATCTACACAAGACATTCAGGTACGACGTTGAGGGTAGGTCACTTGCATTTTGGAAGCACTCAGAGCACAACACAAACACTGTAGTTGCATATGTGAAATGAAGTAAAATGGATTTGAAGCGTAAAAATAAGCTAATAGTTTGTCAGTCATTGTAGAGCCATTCACCAGCAGGGCAGTGAAGAAAACACTTGACAAATCTGGTGCTTTATTCTCAGTTGACTCTGTAACACACTGTAGAAAGGGAGAAAATTGAACAGGCCATATTTATAACTTCATTAGGTGAGGCTTAATTTTACAATTTTACACAACACTAAGGTCTTCAGTCTCCTCAGTTACTCCATATTTAAGACAGTGGAAAATATGTCTGGTACCGTCTGTCTCAAAGGAAGTTAAAAGGTCAGAGTAATGTAGCTCAAGTAATGGATAATTCATGCTGTGGCCTGATAAAATTAAATCTTAAAAGCAATCCTTAAATGAAAAGGCAACCACTGCTGAAAGCTGCAATTAGGCTGGAACTATCAATATATCCAGCAGCAAATAAAATCCCTTTGGCAACATTATGGATATCTTTTGAGTGATGTACAGACAAAGGTAATTGTAATAACCTAAAAAAAAGTGGAAAGAATATGTGAAAGACCTACAAATAAACAGAGTATTTCAGTGGCTGTGGTTTTGCTTTTTAATTACTCTAAGACACAACACAAGCAGCAGATAAGAATGTCAACACAATCCAAAACACATTGGACATTGAAGGTTAAATTGGAATCACAGAACATTTGTAGCTTTTTGGCTAAAACTATCCAAACCCAGTAACCCTCGCTGACATTACACACTGAGCTAGACCTCCTTTCTTAAGTGGAGGAGCTAGGCTAAGCAAGGCTGTTTCTTCGGCGGGGGGAATCAACATAGTCAGCATTGGTCCCCCAAAAAGCTAGAAACAACTCTGAGTCTAAGAACCTAAAATCATTCAACTTGTTAAAGTATAAAATTTCACAAACTTTCACAAGCAGTACATATTGTCATTGGTCAACTTAGCATTGTTTTGATAGCAGTTAAGGTCATTTGTGTTACTTCTTTCTAGGTGTGTGATGTTCTTTTTTTATTTTCCTAGTGAGTCCCTGAAGTGTACATAAACTTTATTTTATTAAACCTGCAGTGTGAAACTTTTACATATAAATGAACGTCAGTTACATTCAAGCTCTTGCCAAATGAGGAGCCTATGACGTAAGTACATGTCATTAGTGTTTTTGTAATTACTCTCACTGCCAGACGGGAGAGACAAAAGTCCCACATTCCAGCTTTAAATCATTTGTGTCAGTGAAAGTCCCTTACCTTATCTTCTCTCAACAATATGATACCAATACATAAACTGTTATAAAAAAAACACTTACAATCCAAAATCACCTGCCTCCTGAATAGTGATACCACTGCTGTAAGCAACATCAGAGAATATCCCCAGACTCTTTGAGTCAAAGTACAAAAGACTGTGGTCAGGACTAAGCAATAGTATCAACAGATTATACTTAAAGGGGGGCTTTAAAGAGCCATTTGGAGTTTGATTCCAGCAAATTTAACTCCATTGAACCATTGGCTCTTTTTACTTGTTTTTTAAAAGGACTTGAACATGACTAGCCTATATGACATTCACACATACAGTTAGGATCACTATGGGTGTGTTGTCAGCAATGAAATGATGCAGAAAATAACCAAAGGACAGTAGTGCATGGGGGGAAAAAACAGGATTTTAACCTGCTTCAGCTTAAACTCAGCCAGCCAAACTTCATCACAATGACTTCAATGAGAACCAAATGAGAGCCACTTCACCAGCTGCCCCTGTAGCTCTTCCCAGCCTGACAGGAGAGACATGACTGGCTGTGACAGGGTATAAACCCCAATGGCACGGCTATTTGCTCTACGTCCCTTCCATTTGTCAACGCCAGAAGTATTCTCACCCTTTGCCACACTTCTCTGAATAAACTAATAAATATTGTTCCTCATCATTAACTGAGCAAAATTAATGCACTCTCCACTGAACTTTGACCGCGTTCCTTGGAAAGACAGCTTAAGTACAACAGACTGGCTTTCTACACAAGCATCGAGACACTCTTTTTCTGTAAGGGAAGCTGGTGGGCATGTCCACATACACTTGTTGTCTGCACGGTCCAAGTTCGACTTGAGTGCAGCCATTCCATCTTTCATGTGAACATAGCCAGAAATCTCATGTGACAAAAGCAGTTTTTTTTGAGCAGTGAGATGCTTCATGAAGCAGGATTGCTGTTACGGATTAGAGAAAAGCATGCTTTAACCTGGTGATGCTGATTTTAATTAGATTTAGGCATATTATCACAGTTGTATGAGTTGACTGTGCTCACTAGATTAAGGTGTCTGCTTATGTAGAGTAAGATGTCCAATAAATTGTGTGGTGTGTATTGTCCTTACCAAGATACTATAACTCATTATTTTCACTTCTTCTAAAAAAAATCAGAACTTTGGCTTTATTTGAATTAAAAACAGTTGAAACTCAGATTTGAAAACATAACACAAAACAAAATTTTATGAGCTGTCCTCATCACAAGACAACCCGATTTGCTAATTTACAGGAAACTGTGGTGATCATCATCTTCTTGACAGCAGGAAACAAACATCAAAAACTTTTGGAAGCTGGGGGCTAAAAAAAAATCTGAGTTAAAATGGGTGCAAAATCATTTGCTTATTTTGAAATATATGACCAATATTATGACCATTAATGGATTACTTAGAATTAATTAGAGAAATTACATGGTTAGATGGGTCGATAGTTAGTTAGTTAGGGTCTTTCAAACACAAAACACACACAAAAATAGAGTCACTGACTGCTTTGACCTGGCAGTAGATCAACTATATGGCCTGTTATAGAGGAGCCTCAGGGCTGCAGACTCAAAGCTGTAATCACTGTGTTTTGTCTGCAGTGAAGACTGAGGACTGCTGAAAGTGGAGCTGAACACAGAATGAATTCAAGCACCGTGGAACACAAACTCTCTCTCTTTCTCACACACACACACACACACACACACACACACACACACACACACACACACACACACACACACACACACACACACACACACACAGAACAGCACCAAACTACTTTCATGTGCTACTTCAAAGCGTCAATTAAACAGGAGAAAAGCTAGATAATAACCATAAGGTTATCCTCATCGTAATGAGCCAAAGTATTCCTTGTGACACATCAAAACACTACCACAGCTTCTAGCCAGCACATGGAAATGCATTAACACCACAGCAGGGAATAGCATGCACAGAGGTGCATGCAAATAAGGGAGTGAATTTTTAAGGACAAATCTTAATGCTTGACAAAACCAATGTGTTGTGACTTCAAAGTTATTCTGGAATGATGGCTAAAGCAGAACAATGGTGGTTACATATTGTAATGCTAGCTTAACAATTACAGACAACATACTGTAACAGGGTTCCATGTAGGCGTTTCACAGAATACTGTGTTGATATATGAGAAATAAACATACAAAACTAATAGATTTGTGTCTTATTTAAAATGTACAGAAATATTCTTTCATTGTCAAACCCAATTTACAGCTGGAGAGAAAGTGGCCATTTTTCTTCTGCAGGTGGTTTAGTGGTAGCAATTTTGGGTGATCTACACAAGCATTTCTTGCAAACTCTACGCTTGACTTTGGCTTAACAGAATGACACAAGGAAATAGCCTCTTAATTCCAACAGACTCTGTTGTGTATACTGAGCATAAATCCCGGAAATATAATTCTGTCCACTCTGAGCCATAAATGACCAATGCTCTGCCCCTAGCACCAAGCATAATGTGGGGGAGAGAGCAACAAACAAGTGCTTCTCACCTACTGGTCTCTTATTTATGCTGATGGGTCTGGAGATGAAGGAAAATACATCTCCAGACAATCAACATTACTGCCACTACCAACATCTATAATACCAGGATGGGGGTTAACCTTCTCTCCACTCTTCTTAAACTGAGCAACCTTGAGAGCGCAGCTCAATGCTGGCATCATGCCTACTATGCTGTTCACATGAGGCGCACATTTTCACTTTCAGTGACAACTCTACCCACTCTATCTCCTGTTCTGCATGCTTTTGCTTTTTGAAATCCAGTCTGCCCACTCCATTACTTCTGGGTAACATGCTAGAAATTGTTTGGCTAAGCTTGCAAACTACACACACAAATGGATGACTTACATGGATGGAGTGCACGCAAAAATAACACAAATTTTGCTTGCTATAGCACTGCTACTTCTGAACACCACTTAACTGACTGGCCATTTGGCTTGGCTTTGACTTTTTTGATTATCACATAGCTATCCTATTTACCCAAGAAATTCAGTGGCTAAGTGTCTGACAGCCTGTTAGGTGTCATGGGATGCCATGAGATCGCAGGCCAGGTAGTATTTCAACCTCCTTTTAAAATTGTTATCAATGTGCATAATTGTATATCTATGAATTATGCATGCTGACAGCAATTTTAAATATGGCTATCTTTCTGATTATGCTTTGAGATAAGGTGCTGTGAGTGACTGCTAAGGTTGGAAAAGAGGAAAGCGAAGGTAGTAACTATATCTACAAAATCTGTCCATGAGCCAATATTTTCTGAGATTCCAGGTATAAACGGGTGTGACAAGAAACTAGGGCAATACATGCAGACAAGGAAGTAAGGAATGTTGCCACAAAGCAACTTGTGAACACCAGAAGAAGAGCAGATGAGCAGCTGCAGGGTTTAACTGAGCAGACATTAATGTAAGTGTAGTTTTCCAGCTGAGTAGATATTGAGATGTGTTGTCCTCGTAATGTCAATATGAATCAAATTAACATAGGTATTTTGCTTAGCAAACTATAGACAGTTTTGCTTGAGAACCAGGTACAAATATATGTGTCTCTATATTATTCCTTTATTTTTTTTGTTTCACTCACTGATCAGCCATTAGTCGCATGCTTTCTCCCCCATCTCTCAGGATCATGGGGGGAAAAAGTGTGCTTTTTAAAACATTGTTGTGTGTGCAGCTGGAAGTTGATTGCCCATGCATCATATCTTAACAACCTACTGTTCCTCCTCCCACTCAGACGTTGAGCACAATAGCTATCCTCTTGTGTTCAGACTGTTTCTGTTTTCAATAGTGGGATTTTACCTCCTTGTTACTTGTGTCGCACCTCAGCAACATGGCACAAGAAACCAGGCTAATGACAGCATACCATATATAAAGTATACTTTGCATAAGGCATATTAACCCTCTCCTTGGAACTTGCCAGCCCAGGGCCCATTTCCCAAGAGTGTTTTAAGGATAAGATGATCAAAGCCTATAGATTTACAATGACTAAAATCATTTCAGCTTTAAGATGTTTTTGGGAATGCTGGCAGGTTTTGTCTGTCATGGTTGAGTTGATGCCAAGGCCACAACCGATGGAGATGTATTTTTAGGCTTCAAGTCTATTTTTCTCTGTTTTACACATATAACTACAGTCATTGTGTATTGGGCTCTTCCAAAACGTGGATGACCTATGCTCTGCACCTGAACGCCTCCAGTGTTGACACAAAGACGGAGCCCTCGCTGATGCTCTGCTAAATGTGCTGCTCATGCTACACTTTCTGTGTTGACATGGTGTAAGCTTAATCTACTTTTCTACCACCACACATGTAAACATGTAAATATACATAGGGGCTACAGGAAAATGCAAGATAAATGTAGCCATGGCAGAGTATGAAAAAAAAGGTCCACCAAATTGAGTAATATGGAGAAGAAAAGCATCTGCCTAACACAATCGACTTTCCTCTCGGTCTCTTCTTGATGCATTTATGCAGCACTTACCTTCTGGGCTTGACCAATCAAGTTTCCCCTTTTTAACATCACTCCAACTAATGGAGTCTCCTTCTCAGTTTAAGTATTTGTCCCATTATAGTTTTTGTTGTATTGGCCTATATGCTTTTGCACTGAGGTCGCATTTACACTCCTAATTTTAGGCCCTCAAAGGAGATGGTAAATGAACTGCATTTACATAGCGCTTTCCTAGTCTTCCAAGCACTCAAAGCACTTTACACTACATGCCAACATTCGCCCATTCGCACAAACATTCATACACTGATGGCAGAGACTGCCATGCACGGAACTCAGCGCAAGCACCTCGTTCCTGACCACATCACTGTTGTGCCAACAATGACGGTAAAGCACACTCTCTCATGTAATATTGCAATTATACAACAGTTACCACCAAAATAAAAGGTATAAACAAAATGTATTCATATTGCGGGGCAATTCTCTCTAAAAATAAAAAAAACTTCTTGCTAGTGTTATCTCCATTTCCATGGAAATACATGGGGTATGACTAATATCTGGAAAACAATCAATTACGTCTGTAGAGTCCTGTGTAATGAAACCTAGTTTACTACTCCAGCAAGCAGGCTGACCCTTAGTAACGACCTAGCAACAGAGAGGATTTCTAGTCCCTGTTGTGTCAGCCAGCCAACTTGAGCTAATGCTTTCTAGAGATCGTGGGATTTCCCAAACTGAATAAATACCACATTTATAAACACAAAACTGCTTTGCTAGCTCAATCTTGTTGTAACTAAGAAATCCACTGAAATATTTTTTTTCCATGAACAGATTTAGCTACTATGTCTGCGAACTTCACAGACATTTTTAAGCTAGTAGCGTTGTGTCACCAACTCACTGGCATAGCTTATGGAGAATGCTAGAGTGAGATATACTCTCAACTGAAGGGAAAATGGTTAAATCTTGTTGTGTATGGGGGTGCTGGACAATGATAAAGAGTGGAGAAGGGTTCGAGTTGTTCACTGTGTGTAAGTGTGTGTGTGTAACTTGTCCCACAGTCTCAGAGTTAAATCCACTTGGTGAAGGATCCATTTTGTTTTCCCAACAACCCCTAATCAGTTCAGTTCAATCCAGTTTCACAAACATAAAAGACAAATCAAAAGTCTGCTCAGTTTTACCACTGATCCTCACAAAAAAAAACAAACCAACTACACTAGCAAAGCAAAACAGTACATAAAATAAGCACAGTAGAAACATCAGATAGGTTGGACCACCATGTTTAATGATATATATTCAAACGTTACAGTTAAAGCTGAAAATGACAACAGGAATAAACAAGTTTGCCAAGTTCACCTATCTCAGCAACTCAAATCAACTGCCAGTTGTCTACCCAGAAGTGACTGTTGTTGTTAGCATGACATCACGGCCTACAGTTCTAATGAATGGCGGAGTAATATTTTTAGTGATGAGGCATTTTTCATTTGAGCATGGCTAGGCGTGCTGTCATGCTGATTTGATCATATTCTAAATGTCTAGTTGACCAATCAGATTACTTGGTCGGAACTACCTGTTGTGTATAATGCTCATTCACATACACACTCACACACCGATGGCACAGCCTTCGGGAGCAATTTGGGGTTCAGTATCTTGCCCAAGGACACTTTGACATGTGAACTGGAGGAGCCGGGGATCGAACTGCCGGTCTTCCGATTAGTGGATGAGAGGTCAGCATCACCACAGAGAGGACATCTCTCAGCAGTGTCCTTCACAGAGTTTTGAGGAGCTTGACCTGCATTTAATATTAGAGGCATCAGCTGCTCAGAAGGTTGATACGTGGAACCATTTCATGTTACAGAGTGAATTCTTAAACAGCAAACAGCTCAAACCAAGCTAGATTACAAAGAATAGACTCTCAACGACTGGCTATGTGACTGGAAATAATGAAAATCCCCACATAAGTAAGTATGCATAATGTGCAAAATTGCTCAGTGTTGTATTTTGCATTTTGAATATGACAGTGATCAAGAGGTAAGTTATCTCTCAAGGGTACGTGAACTCATCATGGTTAATGTCTCATTTTCAATGTTAATGTCTCATTGGTCATAAAGGTATAACCAATGACACAGGATGCATTTTTACAACATGTCTTATTAAAATTATTGGGAATGTTTATGGTATGAGCTTAATTTATTGCTGTGGAGAGGGTGGTGTCACCAGTGTGTCACATCTCAAAACTGCATCGAGCATAGTTTGAAACAGTTCTCTCACTGATGTTTAATGAAACAGAAAGCCAACCGAGTAAGCTGACAGCAATTATAATGAAATATGTAAGCACTAAATGACAAAGGTTAGAACAGTATAGAGAGATTCCTTTTTAGATGTGATATGACAAAGGGTAATCTTTCTATTCTAAATAAATTGAATAATTGTCTTTTATATTTTGAATTTAAGTGATGCTTAAACTGTTTTTATGCACTCACGCAAGGCAGATGCAACCCTATCTAGTAGACACAGGGGTACGTGGTCTCAATGCAAGATGTGAACCTGAGTGATGACCATGTTAGTAGTTGCATGCATGCTCACTCCCATATTATGAATGTGGCTCTGAAGTAGACTTTCTACTTTATTAATTGTGCGCCTAACCCCCTACACTATGCATGGTGTCTTCATCAGTTTTGTGATGTAAAAGAAAATCAACATATCAATAAGCTCCACATATATCAAATGGTAAACAAAGTGTTACGTCACAGATACTAATTAATTGTGAAATCACTGGGAAACATTGTCTTCAAAGCAATTTGACAGGTCTCCATAATGGCATGGTTGCTTACTGGTTATAACACCCAGCTAGAGAGAGTATAGCTTCAAATATATGTGAGAGAGTTGGCTTTTTTTTTTTTTTTTTTTGCAGTGTCTGCATGTATTTCTTCCCTCATTACAAAGGTATACAGGTCAAATGAACTGGAACATCTAGATTCCCCTTATATGTGAATTTGTATTATCTGTCATACTGAAATGAATTCACCTAAATCAATGCAAACCAACTGCTACCTGGACAGCATTAACAATGTACAACAAAATAATGGTTATATTATCTGCTAGGGTGTTAGTGGGTGGAAAGAAAATGCACACTTTAGTTTATACATCCAGTAAGGCTGAGTGGAAATAGCTCAAACATGTGACCTTGTGCATATTTTATATTGTACACTGGCCCATGAATGTATGCATCTATTAAAATGTAGTTCTAAGAGCAAATACCCCCACCCCAAACCAGTCAGCAAACATTGTCCAGTATACACAGTAAAATGAAAGAGAACGTGCAGATATTGTAAGTCATCTTGCTTGCAAGGTCTATTACATTCAGCCAACAAAACTATTATTTTTTGAATAACTTTTTGTCCTACCTCTGGTGTGGCTGGGGACCCTCCGGCGGCCTGTAGATGAACTGTGCATGACATGCTGGTAGTGAGACATATCTGTTGGCGTGTTGGGAACACGAAAACTGTCCTGGAACCTCTGCATCAAATCCTCCACTGCCTCCTTGTTTGGGTCAATGGCTATGACACAGAGTGACAAAGTGAAAATGGCAGGCATGTCATAAGAGTTTAAAGTAAAAATCACTTTGCAATGAGTGTCAGACACTCAAGATGTAGTAAAAATACATGCACAGATGCATAAAGGCATATACCCCAAAATAGCCCTTTTTTAATTTTTTTTTTCTTTTTTTAAGAAAAGATAAGAGATTATGATATGCATCATAAGCCACTAGGCTGTCCCATTTAGACACAGTAGAAAAGCTGTACTGTGTTATTTCTTCCATTCTATTTTTTTTTCTGGCATTTAAATGATTCCATCAATTCAATATTGCTTCATCTCTACAGCGATCCTGCCAACGCTTCCCCTGATGGCTCAGTCTCACTCTTCCTGATGAATGAATCCAAAACAATTGGCTGTGGGGAAAGAGGGTATAGTAGAGAGAGCAGTTTGCTTCCCTTACAGTTAGAAAATTACAAAAGCAAAGAACATAGAATTTTTATGACCTGTCTCGATATTTTCTGGCTCTTGAATGTCACCAGAAAGACTACTTATAAGTAGAGAACATTGTCCCCCCATTCTGTCAAATGCACCTAAGAAGATAAAAACATGTGGCTATTTAAGAGAGACAATGATATCCAACTTCTGTATCTCTATAGTCTCTCTTAATAGATTTATAGGGTTGGGCAACTGTAGCCCAAAACAACTAACTGCAAGGAGAACTGTGAAAACAACTCTGTCCCCAAACTTCAGTATAGCAATCTCCAAAAGATGGGGCCATTCATCACCCCAATCACCACTACCCCCACCTATCATCAACATCTTTTGATCTGTCAGTCTGGCTCTGAGGTGTACTCTTTCCATGAATAATGGTGATGTGTTGCTCCCAGTGGATGCTCATCATACATACCAATGCATATGCAAGAGTAGAGGAAGAGGGAGATGAAGAGGACAAGGGTGAAAGTGGAGAGGCAGACGTACTCACATTGTATTTGATATTATAAATGGTAAACCGACTGAGACATTGCAGTTGACTTCAGAACAAATATCATCCTTGCAGTGATATATATTTGTTCAGATTCATTTGTGGTTAAACTCAGCACACTCTACTGTGGTTAGTATTTTGTCAAACAGGGAATTGCTATCAGTCTCTACAGTAACAGCCCCCCCCCCGTAACCAGATCTAACCATGACCTCATCAGGGGGACAGATGTTGAGGGGCCAGACCCTCCAGTCAAATATATCATGGCTTTATAAAGTTAGCGAAGTTTTGTAATAATTTACAATATCAACAAAAGACATTAAAATTATTTGGTGCTTGAATTTATGTCCAAGAAAAGGAAAAGTCCTGATATTGTTTTTTGAAACCATCATATCCCCAACTGAGTCTTATGTGTTTCCTGGTTTTGAGCCAACAGGCATACCGTGGTCCCTTGCTTCATTACATACATCATTATGTGCAGTCATAATACTTTATAAAAGGTAAGGATTATTATTTTAATTTGTGCAAACTACTTTTTAGTGTTTTTGTGTAAACATCTATTCATACAAGATAAAAGAGGGAGTCTTTTTTGATGTATCCAGCCTTATCTGCAGCCAAAGGGCTGGGTATGTCCTTTCGGGAAATATTTCCATTCTAATGGTGTGTTAATAAATATTTCATGACTGTGTTACAATCACAAAATTAATTGATCTCAGATGCTGCAAGTTTGAACAAGTGTTGAGAACACCACCACACACATTTATTCATACAGAGATGGTTATAATTAAGTAGTAGGTCAGCAATGGGGAGGTGTTGGCATACAGTAAGTTTACACTATGCTATTTTCAAGCATGAGGTTTGCCAAGTAGGTTTAGGAATTGGTTTAGGGAGGTTATGTTTTGGTTATAACATCTTGAAGGCATGATTTCCCATCCCCACTGTGCAGTGCATGTCTAAATCCATCAATCTGATTTAGGTATAACCTAATGACAGTTATTTTAATGTTTTTAATTGAATGTCCTGTTGTAGTGTTTGCTAATATAGCTCACAGACTAAATCTGGACCCAAGCAGTTTCCTATCAGCAATTCAGGTGAAATGGACAATAAAATATTTTAATGAAAAATAGGAGCTATATATATATATATATATAGCTCCTTTGACATTATTTGTAATTGCAACTGTTGATGTTATCCAATGTTGTTGCTACTAAGAGGCCAGTATCTTCAAATTCGCTGTAAGCTGCAAGGTATTGACCGCTCACCACCCCAGCCTTCACTCATACATGTACTGTATGTTGTTCAATTTAAGACACTGCTGCTGCTCACCGCTTCTTGCTCTTAGCTGCAATTGCTGATAACTGCCACATTTACTAGCCAGCAGCCTTTACTGTATCACAAAACAGAAAACCATCCACATTTTTTTAAGTTAAGCTATCTCATGGACTACAGCTATAGCCGTGATACACCAAGCACTTAAACATAAAATGTATTCCTCTACTATTCTGTCATATGTGCATATACTTATAAGACAGACAAGTGTGATGTCTGCCTTTACTCTATTCCAAGTGCTATCCTTTTTGCCCAGTCTAATAGGAGAGGGTAGTCCTCTTGGGCAGGGAAACAGCTTTGAAGAGAGCCATCATGCCAAAATCAATTGTATTTCCCATTAATAGTACAAGAGAGGACAACAAAAGTGTTTCAGACTGACACAAGACTTTTTTAAGGTCGCACATTGGCTTTGATGCTGTAGCAGCTACTGTAGCTGCTGCTTCTGGCAATGTTTTGTAAACCGAAGTGCATGTGCACCAACCCAGGGTTGTGAGTAGGATCTGCCTTCTGCTGAAGGAGTGCTTTCTTACTTTTAATGCCATACAGGAACTCCTTTGAACACATGGCACGAAAACTGAAAACAGAGTTCCCCACATTCTCTGGCGCCTAGATGAAAATGATTTCCCATCCTCACTGTTTTATTTAAACCCACCAAGCCCAACATCATTTTTCTCACCACTGCATGTCCCATAAGAGTGCATAGTGATGCAAAGAAGGTAGCTCACTTTTCATTGGACAATACACGCTGTTACACACACATCATTGGATATGAACTGTGGTACTGACTCTGTCGCTTGTAAAAGCTTTGATATGTTTCATTAAGAACATTCATACCAAAAGATGTGTGAATCTGTGTAGATAAACAGACACATTTTTAATCATCCTTGTAAACAAAATGTAAACAATTAAAACAATCAAACATATATAAAGGACCGGTATGCATCACTCCAATGATGTTAGAGATGTTCCCTACGATACAGTATTTGATAGAGATGGACCCTGAACCATAGCATGATGACCCTTATTACTCCATCAATTACCCAAAGATATACTAATTATTAATAAATATTGAGTTTGAATTAGAAAATAAAATTTGTTTGACAGAAGTCTTGCATTTAGTTCATGTGACATACACCAACAGTACACTAATAGACAAAAGTCATGGCACTCAAAGAACATTTTGGTTACAGCCTGAGATGAAATGGGTTGTTCACGCCAAGTTGCGCCAGTTTACTGCCCTCAAACTAGAGACTTAAAACATTCTACCAATGTGATCACTTTGTGAGATGTATGAGGCCTACTGAGTTCATACTGTATGTCCTCAATTTGCATTTATCCATAGAAGTGAACTGGACTGTGTATCAGAACAGGGCCATCATGCCAAAATCAATTGTATTTCCCATTTATAGTACAAGAAAGGACAACAAAAATGTTTCAGACTCACACAAGACTTTTTTCAAGTTGCACACTGGCTTTGATGCTGTAGCAGCTGCTGTAGCTTTTGCTTCTGGCAATGTTGTTGTAAACCGAAGTGCATGTGCACCAACCCAGGGTTGTGTCTGCCTTGTGCTGAAGGATTGCTTTCTTATTCCACTGCCGTACAGGAACTCCTTTGAACACACGGCATGGAAACTTAAACAGAGTTCCCCACATTCTCTACCATGCCAGAAAATAATCCTAGATATTTTGATCCTAGAAAATATCCAACATATTTTGACAATTATTGCTATGCATCAGCTATATGGTATAGACTCTGTGACCCACATGAAATGTAGTCACATTTTTGGTTTGTGTATTTCTCTTATTTTGGTGCAAAATTAACTTTATTTTTGGTATAATTCAGTTTATCGATTTTAAATGGATCAGTGTTTTATCCTGTCCAGGCCAATAGAGGGCAGTAGCTGAGGATTTGTAACTCTGCCCAGGGACTGCTAGCCTCTCGTCATTCTGCCGCGAGTGTCCTGTTTGACATCAACAACAAACGCTTCTCTCTCATCATTTCTCCTGCTTAACAGGAGAATAGATAGAGGGCTGGCATGAAGCTAACGCTAATATGGCTACAGAAAGTGGGTCTTTCTCAATACCAAGTACGCCAAGTTCAGACTTGCGTACTTGTTAGTTCAGACTTGGCAAGTTTGACTTAGTAGTACAAACTTCCAAGGACAGTAGGACGCAGTACGATCATTCTGCAATTGGAACAGCAGCGTACTTGCTGACAGCAGCAGCTTACCTTCAACACAACTACTTGACTGTACTGTGACAAAATAATCTCAATTTGAGGCTCCACTAACACTTTTTTCTCACAAAAAAATAACCTCATTAATAGAGAGATTCAGTAAATTATGTTACTCAGTCTTAACTATAATAAAAATCTTAACTGTTATGTAGCTTAATAAAATAAAACAAAATTTAATAAAGACTGATCTGTTCATTTTACTACATTTATTTTTACTGAAATGTGGTGATATCTGTGCATATAGAGCCCCAGAGGCAGCGCTGTTGTTCTGTCCAGTACAAACATGAAGCCTCATTTTACATTCAGACAAACTAATGTGGCAGCTACAATTGTTAGATTTCATCTGAGACCAACATTTATCTTCCAAAAGGAATCATATCATATATCAGAATGCTACGGAGACATTAGAGCCAGCAGTAAATTACCAAAGAGCTGCACAGATCAGTTCATCGGATCATGTTCACCCTGGGATGATGATGGACGTTGACTGGCCGATCGGCTCAGGAGTTGGGCTGCTGGCAGCCCAGATAAACAGCTGGTCTCATCCGGCCAGCGGCTCCTCACATCTTCAAAAACGTCAGAGCAAATTTCCAAATAGGTGTTATTTGGATAAACTGACCACATATTGGGAATCTAAATGGTTACTCTCTCACCTGAAAAAATATTAAAACTTGATAAAGTGACATATTAGCAGTCCTACAGTGGAAACTACAACAGCTTTTAGCCTGGATCAAAATTTCAATTATTGCTGCCAGTTGGTGTGAAATGCATTCTGGGATACTTGGGTGTTCCAAGTCCACACAAGTCAGCTCCCGATGTATCCTCAATAAAATGAGCAAGTACACATCTGGGCATTTGGTCTGTAGTCCGCTGGATGTGAACTTTGAATTGGAACAGTTCTTGGGCTACAACTGATGACAATTCATGAGTTCACAAGAAGAGAAGTACAGAAAAAAACACAGACTGAAAAAGGCCTAGTATTTATGTAGTGAATTCCCACCTCTTTCTCTGCCTTTGGCAGTGTAAGAGTCTCCCGTTAATTATTGTAATGTGTTTCATATGCTACTGTAATGTGTTATGTTATTCCAATGTGTTGAAATGTGGTTGTTTGTTAGGTTCTCTCAGTATGTTTCTATTTGTAATTAGACAGATTTCATGCTAAAAGTGGTAACAGAGGGTAAATTAAGTGTTGATGTATGTGTAGATTACTGATGATGATAAAATGCTATGTACAATAGGTTAACATCCCTGAAAGAAGTATGACTGAAGTTAAAAGTCAGTTTTCATTGTGTACATGTTTTAATGTGTACATGTGAACTTATTTGGTATGAAGATACATGAGATGAAGAGTGTCTTTCTGTTCGTGGTAGAATAGTGGTCAGGTTCTTAATGCTTTGAGCTGATCTGTGAAAATGGAGATATAAGACATGGATATGGAATATGCTGTTAATTAATTCTGCCGAGAGCATCCTGTCTGACAACAACAACAAACGCTTCTCTCTCATTTCTCCTGTTTAACATTTATGTCTGGTTGCTTGCCCTGCCATGCAGGACCTGCAACATCTCCTTAAGAAAAGAGAAATAGTCAAGAGTCTTACATTGGGGAGCAGGAAAGTTTCTGTCTTGCACTAGAAAAAGAAGCTTCTTTTCTCTCCTCTTCATAAACATCAATGTAGTGTGAATGCCCTTGGAAAAAAGAAATCACATTTGAAGGCTATACTGGAGTAGTGTTCTCCATTTGGCAGAACATAATGCATCTTAATGTCCTTGTAGATACAATAAATTTTAAAAGGTGAATAAGCGCACAGGTTTATTCACATTCAGCCTCCTCATGTTCAACTGAACACCATATTCAGGTTATGTTTTGATTTTGTGTGTGTGTGTGTGTGTGTGTGTGTGTGTGTGTGTGTGTGTTTAACAATGGGCCTTCGATTTACCTGTAGTGTCAATACACCAAGTGGGCTAAAACCATAACCTTGAAATTAAAGTGCGTAGACAGCTAGGGTGCACGAAAATGGTTAAATGAGCTCCATTTCCTGTGAGTGCTTATATTAGTGCTAGGTTAATTTTGGTACTTTGAGTTAGCAAATAAACAAGAAGGGCTGGGCCAGTGGCACTTAAGCTTTGACCTGATAGGATTGAGGAGAGTCTGTGGCAGCATATTTGAGCTTAACTGCTTACAGACATATTTCATGGCCTCTTTTTATCTCTCTTTCTTTGTTCCATTTCGAGGGGAAAAGAGATTAGGCCAAATAGAAGTGCTTTGAGCCACAGTCCATGTGTCATGTCTGTGTGTCTCTCTTTTTGTCTTCCCCACTACCACACACATATGTATTTAAATCTCAATCATCTTAAAATACTAAAATGCCATCATAGAAATGTGTTTGCACCACAAACCTCATCCTGTGAAATGGACACATATTCTCTGGCTAATATTCAAACATGCAAAACAATCATTTGACTTAATTACCAACAAGATGGTCATTCATGTTACCACAGGTCATGAATACAAGACAGATATGTGAACATTACAGTATTCTTTCTTCTCTCTCCCTACTTTACTGTTTCCCCATTTCTCACTTCTGTCAAAAGCAGCTAGCAAACTATTTTACTCTGACATTTGTTTTTCCCCAGACCCCAAGTCTACACTGGATTCTCATTTTGAGTTCAATGTCAGCTAAAGCTCTAGTGCCTTTATTTCACCCTTTTCATCTCCCTTATCTGCAGTTACTCCCTTATCAGTGCTGAGAGTGTGTTAACAGTGTCTCATAAGCAGTGGATGCCAACAGCATGCTGCCTCAGTCAACGTATTCCTGGTGGTCTCACACTGCCCAATGCGAGCAGATAACCCTCAGCATTCTGATTTTGT
Source organism: Thunnus maccoyii (assembly GCF_910596095.1). Classification (NCBI taxonomy): domain Eukaryota; kingdom Metazoa; phylum Chordata; class Actinopteri; order Scombriformes; family Scombridae; genus Thunnus; species Thunnus maccoyii. Next base: position 16,811,867 of record NC_056551.1, read on the forward strand.
TGGGCTGCAAGGTTGTGCTTGTTTATGTATTTATGCAGGCTTTTCATGAAAGTGTGTATGTATATGCAAGTGTTTGTTTTTGTGGATGTAAATGTTTACTCATTTCTTAACTCCCACCCCGCTTGTATTTCCTAAATCCTGTCTATTGAGTATATTGCTTTCACAGCAACACCAAAGTTAACATAATTTGAACTCAAGACCCGTGTTTTCATGTTTTCATGGACCTCACCATAGTCTGAAAACAACCTTCAAACCAAACGATTTGCAGTGTAAAAAGACCAAGAATAAATTAAAAAAATAAAAAACATCCTAACATCCTAAAAGATTATATATTCTACATATCCTTTCACATCCAATGTAAAGACCATGAGCAGTGTATATCTGAACAGGATTTTTCTGAAGTGTCCACTCCAAATATAATACAATCCATCATTCCCTTTCCTCTTTCTGCATCTTGCAGACTCAGGCCCCCCTGAGACCTCATCAGTGAGCGGTGCATTAATACAGAAACCCAGAAAGGTAAAATATGCTGCCATTTGCTCAGTGATGGACATGTACTCAGTGTCCTTATTAAGGGTCTACTCAGGCGACAGGGAAGCATCAGTAGTCAGACAAAACACAAAAAGGCATAGCATTAAAAGAGTACTCCACCGACTTAGCAATGCACTCATGTAACATTGTCAGACTCACAATGGATGAACGGATTTTTAAGCTAGAAGATAGGAATTGAACTCAGGAGCAACCTAAAAATATGAATTGGTAATGTCAAATCCAAATTAACATTTTGTCACATCTATTCACTTATGTTTGTAAATCATTTCTGGTAAATACCTGCAGGGCTACTGCTTACATGGTGAACAGAAGCACTTTAACTCTGTTTTTAAAATGACTTTTCCACTGCACCATTACTGAGGTAGATCTAGCAAATGAAACAGAATCTAAAATAATGTGTGACCAACTCTATCTCTTTAATTATTTGTGTATTCTGCAGTTGTGACATTAACCTCTACCACAGGTGTTTGGCAAGACACCCTTTTTTTGTTTTTTGACTTTGTCATTCTAGTTTGACTGGTGAAAAAATGTTTCCTTAATAATGACAGGAAGAAAACTGATTAATTCATCAAAAATATTTCCCCCATGCAATTAATTTCAAAGCATACAATATACTCTACAGCACCATAAAAATCAGTTTAACTTGTTTGTAATGCTAACTGACACTACTAATACTACTAATGCTATATATTATTTAGTAATTTGCAGATATATATATTTCTAAAAATATATTGTTAGATATCACAGCAAAATCTGATACAATGCCTGCATCTGATGCTTGTACCTTCACAGAAAATGATACCCAGCACCAGGAAGGGCAACAGTTGTTCTGTCAGCGAAAAAATACCCTGAAGGACTAGCTACTCCAAAAAGCCAAATGAACAAGACTAGGCTGGCTTCCACCAAATTGCTGATACAGCCACGGGAATTACTGTCTGTCAGAAACTGAAACCTTTGACCATGCTCTCCGTCCATAAATAGTGTTTGACCCTTATTTCTCTTAGGCTCAAGAAGATATTTCCTCTCTACTGAAAGTCAGTGAGACACAAGGCAGCATATCCAGGCTCTTCAACAAAGCCCTATGCCCTGAGGCAGGTGGTGATACAGCTTACAATGCAGCTTGGAAGATGGATTACAGTGCTCTGAATTCATGGTAGGACACAAGGGTATTGACAAGAGCCTACAAATGTCGTCTTTATAATTAAACTGGACTCTGCGTCTTCTGTTTACATTCTTAAAGATGTCATTGCATTACATGTTGCTTCTATTATGGGAAATCAAGACTGTCTTCTCCAGAAAAATGAAAACACTGGTTGTTTGTTCAACCAGCATAAAGCAACAACATATCAGTCAACCACTTTGGTCCAGACAAATATATCCAGACAAACAACTATTAGATGGATTGCCATAAAATTTAGTACAGACATTCTTCATCCCCAGAGGATGAATCCTAATTATTTTAGCATCACCTGCAGATCAAGGTTTCACTTATCCAATGAAATATCTCAACATCTACTGGGTGGATTAGCACAAACTTCTGGGGCCACCATGAGAGAAACCTTTCTGCTTTGAAGTGAAATGTCTTGACAACTACCAGATGAATTGCCATGAAATTTAGTACAGACATCTATGTTCCCCTTAGGATGGATTGTACTAACTTTGGACATCCCCATCAGGTCAAACATTTTAATACTTTGGTTTATGAATCTATACCTGAAAAACACTTACATCCTCGTACTTGATATTTAGTGCTAATTAGAACATTTAGCATGGTAACACACTAAACATGGTAAACACTGTAAAAATTGTACCCGCTAATCATTAGCATGCTAACATTGTCATTGTGAGCATGTTAGCATACTGACTTTAACATATAGCTCAAAGCACAGCTGTGCCTACAGTACAGCCTAAACAGAGCTGCTAGCATGGCTGTAGGCTATACTCTTGTTCTTTGACCATGGCAGCAATCTTTTCATAAATTAAACAATGACAATGATATTTATCTCACCTCAACCAAGTAGCATTAGTCGTCCAAACTAAACCACACCTTACCTCCCTTTGACATTAAAGCAATACTCATTATACAGCCAGAATGGACACCAAAGAGTAAACTAAATGAAATGATAAATGTTTACCCAAGGTGGAAGCAAATGCAGTGATATAATGTATGCACCTATTGGCAATTTAATGCCACCTCTTCCACATGCATGTTTTAACAATTTGGAATCAGTTATGGACTTGTCCTTTTCTTAGCCACCCTGCCACGCAGCCCAACAGCATTCATATTCACAGAGGCAGATGTAGCCACAAGGGAAATGATGAGAACATTTCTGTAGATCTTTGGACCCTACAAACCCCTGCTGTTTTAATTTGGAGCAAATCTGCAGGAAGAAAAGACACTGTGAGCCAGAGAAATTAAATTCCTGGAGATTTCTATTTTTTTATATTACATTTCCTTTTATTACTCCCTTTCTCACTTCTTCTTTTTTTTGCCTCTACCTCCAACACATGCCAACACATACACACACACACATGCATTCAGGCAAAAGGCCTGCACACATAGTACTCCAGTCGCATCTCTATTTCTTGTTTTCTCTCCTCCCCTTCATGGCTTGGGGAGCAAATGAGTGCAGCTGAGATCAATGGAGAGGAAATAGGGGTTCGCCTCAGCTCTGATTCCCTCTGTGATTTATTAAATTTGCCATTGTTTCAATAGGAGAAGTCCAGTGTAGCTCTCTGGGAAAACTTTGACAGCACTGCTTCTAGACATGTGACAGGTACATGAGAAGAGAGTAAGAGGTTAGACAGATACAAAGAAAAAGACAAAAGTGTTGGGAAAGACAAGGGATACAGAGATGAATAGAGAGTGGCTGAGAGAGAGAGAGATAGAGGCCGAGAAGCGTCAAAAGGAGATGGGTAAACAATGGATGCCACGGATGTTGAAGGAAGGAGAAAGGAGATAAAGTTGGGAATGAGATGCAGATAAGAGAGCCAGGAGGAATAAAGAGCAGAGGGTACAGGATCATGAGCTGAAAATATGAGAAGAAGATGGTAGGGGGAATAATAATGGGGAGAAGAAAGTCATCACAGAAGAAAAAGAGCAAGAATGGGCAAAAATAAGAGTCGACATATGGTATTAGGGAGAGAAGAACAAAATAAAAAGGCATCAGTGAAAAATAACAAGCAAATCACTCACATGCAAATGTTGCATATTGATACTGGGGAAAAAAAGTCACAAAAAGAGGGTAAAATCATCATAGTCAAACAGTGCTGTCATTTAATGGTGATTTATGCATCCAAATGCACTGTGACAAAGCTGGACAAGCATTAAATAGCATGGTTTCTTTCTATATAATCATATCTTACATTAAAATATGGTTCTCAACTGTCATGTCTAAATTAAGTTAAATTCCTGAAAATCTGTCACACTGGAATATCATGAACAGTTATCTTTTTGTTAAGATTATAGGATTATGTTCTAGTAAGTAGTTCTAGTCTTTAAGTGATGGGTATGGAATTTGGATTTGGAATCCACTTTGATATTTTAGATAATATCGTAATGTATGAACACTGAGATAATGCCGATCTATGCCATCATCTAACAGTGGCTGAGTTGGAGGCGACAAACTTTAAGAATTTTTGACAGGAGATAAAAAAGATGGATACCCATAAAACGAAATTGCAGGTTTCACCATTTCTCTATAAGAAGAAAGGCAGGGACATTGCATTTTTGTCAGGAGAGGAAAATATATTGACAAATGAAAAGGCTTCACATCTGAGGGATGTATAAAATCACCAAGAACAGACAAAAACTCCCCCACTCTGCTCACCTCTCTCTCTCTTCTGTGCAGGATTTGAACATTTACCATCTCATGCCTTGTCATTCCCAACCACTGGAAAGCATGTAATGTCCCATCTTTAGTCAGATGCTTTTCCTTTCTGCTAGCTTGCACCTCTACTATATTTTAGGCCCTTTGCTGTTTGCAGAGGAGCAAGAATAACGTGCTATCTATAGCCGGCTCTTGCCATGGACCAGAATAAAATATGGATGTGTCTCTCCATGCTGTGCCAGCTGAACCCTCTGACCTCTAACTGCTCAGGCTGAAGCTCCTAAGTGATAACCACAAATTAGTCCAGGTCATGAGATTTGAGCACAAGATCAGACCTATACGAATATTTTAAATAGATTTTCCTGGTGCGACATGGTTGAAGACAGTATGGGTAAATACTGTATGGGTAAATTATTCTGTGTAAATCTTTAATAAGTAATAATGCCACAGTAACATGCAGCCTACTCCTGGCAGGAAATACCTGGAAACACCTACTGTAAGGCTTGTAAGCAATACTGTGCTCATGTGGAAGGCAGATCAGTAGCTAGAGGTGGTAAATAAAAAAAACCCAAAAAAAACCCTTTCTTAATTTGACAAAGCAAAAACTTTTTTTCCCCCCATAATATAAAATAAAACAGGAATAAACCAGCAGTAAATGCATTTGAATGCAACAATAAGGGATACAAAAAAACAAGTCGCAATTCACTCAGATCTGACCACATACAAGTATAGCCAAGGTGAACACAATTAAAACTTTAAAATCAGCCAAGGAGATGCTGTTTCAAATCCTGTTGCAGTCTATTCCATCTGAGTGGAGCAAAATATTTGAAGGCCTTTTTACCAATCTCTATTTTGAATTTGGAAATTTCTCCTGAGATCTGGTAAAGCAGTGAATTTGCTGTTGGAGATGTAAGATATATGGGCTGTTTTCCTAAAAGGGCTTTATCAATTCATACTAAAGAATGCAATCAGTCAATTAATAAATAAATAAATACCCAACATAGTCTTAAACTGAACATGATAAAAAGTTGTTCTCCTCTATCCTGGGGGTAGGAAATGCATGGATGCCAATGGCCAAAAACCAGCGGAAGAAGTCAAGCACAAGGCATGACTCTTGAATCAGATCTCTTAAATTTGCATGTACTGTAAGTTACATGGCTTTGTAAGCAGTCCAGTGCAATCTTTAAAGCTGAAGGGAGCCAAGATCACATACATAATCAAATGCAACAGTAAGAAAAGCAGATAAAAACAGAAACATTTTGATCTTTCTCAGAAACATCCTTTGAGACTGCATTATTAACCATTTTCAGGCGTCATCTTAGATAACAAGGCGGAAACACTGTCGACAACGCATCCTGGGGAGGGTCGATGGGTTGACCATGTTCCACATCACATCACAAGCATCTCTAAACATGCAGTTTGGAAATTAATCAACTTTCTACAACCTGTCTAATAGTATGTAAAAACTTCTGGAATTGAACCTGAGTGCTACTTCTTATGCATGTTGATAAAAATTTGGAGTGGAGAGTCACAAAAGAGTAAGAAAATCATCATACTCATACTCAAATTGAAATTGTAGTGTGTGTATGGCCAGCAACCTACTATTAGAGGACATGGAGTATCCAGGTGACACTGGTAATTTCCAAATGCACCTTGAATCATCTCAAAGGTACTGTGGATACTGTAAGAGTCAGTCTTTTCCAATAAATTATCATTGTAATTGCACAGTGTCTTATTGTGTACTGTGATCTGTAGTTTGTGGCTTATTATATGTAGTTATGTATATTTCTGGCTAACATGTACTTATTTGTTGTAGTGTCAGCCCCCTCTCTACCCTTAATATTCTTGACTGTTTGACTGTAATATCTTCTTTAATTATAATTAGTTATTAATTACACTTCATGAGTCGTCTGAGTTTTTTTTTTTTTTTTTTTAACAGTGCTTTAACCTCGCACAGTGAGACACTGATATATGGGTTCATGGTGTTAAACATTTTGGCAGATCCCAAAGACAACAATAAATGGTAAGAATTATTTCCAGATCTTGCAATAGTGATAGTGGGAAATTTCCTGCACATGTAGTAACGGAAATGAAGCAGAAAAGACATTATGCAAATATAATTATGATAGGGTGCCAATTTATCATACCCCAAGATGATTCATCACACCCAGAAACAATTCAGTTAATTTAATACGCTGCAAGCAACAGTATTTTTCTTACAATTGCATATTGAGTGAAGGCAGGCTGAGGAGAACAGCTGCACTCCTGGATTCTCTCCTGAACGACCCAAAAAATGGAAGATGGTGGCTCAGACAGAGTTCAGACATGAGATTTAAAAGCATAAGGATATAACACAGGCTAGGAGATGATTTCAGCTTTGGTATCGAGAGTGGGTGTTTTCTGGTACTGCTGTGGGCCCAGACGAATGAGATATCCTTTCAGGCACTCAACCATGTAACATTTAAATTGTGTTGCTTTTGAATTGAGCAGCCTGTCTGGTAGCCCTGTAGATTCATGATAGCATAATCATACACCAGCATCAACGTAATCATCATTTGTGGGTTAGTGGATCATTGTTTTAATATCTGAATTTCACTCTTGTATGAATGCTTATCTTTTAGTACAAGACCACCTTTTAATATGATGTGTAAATACAAGGATCATTGCTTCTTTTCCAGGCTTTATGTTTTGGACACTATAAATTATTAAGTTTTGTTTTTCACTGCCTTTTCTCCTTTAGCTTTTTCTGTTTTCTTCTCTAAAGTAACTGCATTCAAAAGTTCAAAGACGCTGTCCATGCAGTCATTTTGAATAAATAGCATAATAACTTTAATGAACTTAGAGTCTTTGAAATACTGGGAGCACAGAAACATCGAGGGATATATTGGCCATTCCATGTGGGTGAGCAGCCCAAACCACATTTCAAAACAACTTCATAAAGATGGCTCAGGAGTTGGCATGTGATCGATTCACATATATTGATTGGGTGTGGCCTTGGTGCTTACAAACCCATTTCTTCTAGCATGTCTTGCTTTTTTTCCTGTGTGCCTCTGACAAATGCCTCATGTTGGATCAGATTGCCAAGGCTTCATTTCTCAATGAGTTACTATACTTGGACTTACTGGCTGCTATTCTTTATTTGCCTTTAAATTATTCCAGTCTTTTCTTCTCTAAATGATTTCATCGGCAGCTGCACTGTGCTTGGAGGGGTTTGCTCATTTTGTGCTCCTTTGAAACTTCCCGAAAACCACAATGCACTAGAGATAGCAGAGGCTATGATTGATGAAACTGACGCTGGCTGGTTTCACACTGGAGTGGGTAAGAAAGACTAGATTTTTATGATGTACTACTTAAAAAATGTCAATTCAGTCCACATTTATTGGATTTATTGCCTTACTTTATCTTTTAAGATACTGCCTACCTATTTGATCTTGATAATGCAATGACATTTGAGCATACTTGTACATACAGTATGTTTCTTCAAATTGTCTTATGCATCTTACAAAATTGGTCTCATTGATAACACACAGCTTCAATGCTTTCCATGGATAGGGCAACAGAAAGAATGGGAAGTCTTGGCAATTAACTCCCACCTTATCATCGGGAAGGATGACAAGCCTGATTCAGTATTAATCAAAACATTACCCTGAGCTAGCTTGAGTGTGCCAAGCTGGCAGCCATTTCTCATCAATGATGTCACATTAGCGATCTAAAGCTTGACACTGGATTATTACTCTCAAGTCTTGAGTTCAATTAGAGCTCAGTAAACACTTGATAAGCTTGTTAATGACAGTGGTCTTGTGGATGATGAAACAATACCTTTTTTTTTTCTTGGATGCTGCTTGATTTCTCTTGAGAGTAAACCTCCCATAATGAAAACATTTAGGCACACACAGTAGAGATCATTAACATTGTAAATCTAAATCATTTTTTATCCAGACTTTCTCCATGGTTATAACTGCAAAAATACTCGGAGCACTGAAAATGCATTCATCACTGACATGACCTTATTCTCTACCACTCACTGGGTAAATTGTTGCTCTGGTTTAGCTGAAAGGGCAAAGTTTTAATACAAGCTCAATTGTTCCCTAAAAAGAGGGGAGAAGAAACAACATCCACATTCACTGTAGTTCTTGCAGTCAGCAGGGAAATGTGTGCCACTTGTTCAGCTTTTGTGGAGTGGCTCCACAGGGGGGAGGAAATTTAAAAATCCACTGTACTAGCTAGGGATCTTTCCAAACTGCATGACTCTCTTTTTTCTATTTTCTATTTTCAAAGTTGTAAAATCTAAAATCTTTCAGCAGATTCTCGGTGGGTTACATGTGGTGCCCGAGGCCTCATCTGTGTTTACAATATAAAATAAATACCCAGTAATTGCATTCAGCACCCTTAACAAACAACTTAATTTAACTGAAAGGGGAAAAATGGCACAACAGGAAAGCCTTATGGGATAGTAAAATGCTTAACTATAGCAGAAAGTTAAATTTACAGGCCAAGCTTCTTTCATTAGCTACAGTAGGGTGCTAGAGTTTTCAAAAGAACAATCGCTATGTTGTACTAATATCTTTGGTCATTTGTTGGATCAGTTAATTTAAGTAAAAAAACAATTCTTTAGATGCACAACCTCTGATATCACTAACTAACCTTTACATAGTAAAAATGTAATGTTTAATTACCTGTGTTGTACTTGACACTTACAGAATGTAATGCTATACTTTAGCTTTTCAGGCTAGATTGAATTTATTTTTCAAAAATGTTAATATTCTAAGTTGCTTCTTAATCCACCATGATCAGCAAGCACCAGACGGCACATTCTTGCTTGATTATAAGTTGATTAAAAGTGCAACAGACTGCAGTGACCTTCTGTCCACAGTGCAGATACTGTGCTGTTATCACATAACAGCTTTAAGTTAATTTTGTTCTTTCAGTTATCACAGCATAATGTGACCTTGAATTCTGCTGCCTCCATCATTTCTTACTGTATAAATAAGTGAGAAAACTAATGAAAGCAGGAGAAAAAAAGCATTATTGTCAGTAGTCATAGAGGAACTTAGGCAGCTAAATGCATTGTGCTGCCTCCCCCAGCTCCCCCCGCTTCAGGAGTGTGTGTTAGACAGGGCTGATGAGAGTCATTCTACATGAGAATTGGATGGATTGCTTGTTATTATTGTGAGGACCAGTTCAATGGCCCCAGCCAAGACACCCTCAGCACTGTGTTGGCAGAGCAATGGTGTGAAGTGCTAGCCCAATCATATCTGAAGTAGTTCTTCAACTATATGGACTTGTATTATGTTTGGTTGCACTATTACAAAATAATATTCTCTGAATCAAGCTATTATAATTTTCAACTCAGTCTCTCTATGAGCACCTTACTATAATCCAGAAGACTTGTTTGGTCTCTAATGGCCTAAATTTAAAAAAAGAAAAACGAAAAAAAAAGAAAATTGGCCACTGAATATGTTTCTAAATCAATACTGTGCAAAATAGGAAACTCTGACAATCTATTACCTAGTCACACAGTGCCGCAGAAAAAATTATGTATGCTTTTACAGTTGACAGTAATGAACCACAATGTAATCTCTTTGCCTGTTTGTCCTCCAGAGGCCTGAGGCCATTTCATTCCAGAGGGAGGATGTTGTTGACCATCCAGAACAATGCATTAGTAGCATTAGCTGTATATCAACTTCTGGTATTAGCTCTGGTCCCTGCTGCTGTGGCTCCACTCCATGAAAGGAAACAATTTACAGTACATAAGATCTTTGTCATGAAAATGTCATACAAATCCACACCACAATCTCAACATTTAGAATTTCCAGTGCTGCTTGGGGGCAACCAGAAATTGGTGAATTATTTTGATTTGAGATATGATTAGTGCATATAACCATCTTTTTTTTCTCCTAACTTATAGTTTAACACAGGAAACAACCAACACCGTCAAAAGCAAGGGGGTAGTCGACTGGTAAGAGAGCTAATGTGATCGGATGCTATTTTTGATTACTGCTCACGATGGTGAATTCAGTTATTTGCTGTGGTTGTATGCTAAAATTGTAGCTGACAAGAAATTAAAATAGTAGGAAGTGTATTAGAAGCTACATTTCTAATACATTTTGTACTATCTGAAAACAGGAACACAATTTCTGGTGAGTATTAATTTGATAAGATAAAAGCAAGAATACATTTCTCAAGGTCTGCAAGGACAGACAGCACATTATTTTCAAAATGTGTTTATAGCTGCAGGACAAAAAAAATCATTTTGACTCCCTTATTGAAACTGGTAGCTACCTGCATATTCAGAGTTTTTATGGTTTGTTTGTTTCTTTGTTTTCACAGCAGGTTTTGACCCACAGTTGAGATGTCTGTATTTTCCATTGTCTGTGTATTCACAGAATTACAAATTGTATCTTACAGACAAAGGTTTTCAGACTGCAGCTGAGATATGTCTGTTCTCATCTTAAAGTTGCTTTGTTCACATTCAAAATAATAAAATAGCTTTTAAATAATCACAGCATTTATTAAATTATTCTTGGTATTTTTTAAACCCAAATTGGATGTCCACAATAAAAGTACTACTTGTGTAGAACAGTCCAAACAGATAAGAAAACACTGTTACACATTGTGGTAGTAAGAGGAAGCATTCACAGTATATAGAAAAAAAGAGTATAGTCTATTGATGAACGATGGGGCATGGAAACTGGGCTGAAGAAGATGAGGCATTACTACCAACTACAAAAAGGGATTTTTGTGATGTTAGAATGTGCGGTGTCCATGGTGCCAATCTGATTAGATGTTAGTAACAGTACAAATGGTTGTTGTCAGAAGTAGCAGTAGTTACCGCAAGTAATTCATCTCAGTCAACTTCATGTTGACTGAGATGAATAAGCAACAGCTACTGTTAAGTAATCACTTTATCTAAAATATGAATAAAATACAATTTACAAATGCTAGGTTACTGAATTTGTTGTGTAATATTTGAATAATTGCTTGTTTGAAGAAGTTGGATACAGTACTAGTTGCACAGGGCTGTAAATCATTATGATAATGTGCAGGACCTCTACTAGGAGCCCTTGAGACTTTTCTATATAACTTCCTCAGTATCTCAGAGCTGCATTTGAACTGTATGACTCCAAGCACATGATATGTATGATTTCCCCGTCTGACAACATTGAGATTAGGTTAACTGTTCCAGTGGAAGATACAGGTGGCTGCTGTACACAGTAACCCGAGAAAGAGAGGTACAATATGTGTGATGATGGCAGTCTGATGGTGATAACCGGCCCCTGAGCACTTGTCACGCAACAAGATTTTCAGTGTGCTGCTAAGGTTTTTCTGCACCTCATTTACACTGTCCATGCTGCCCAATGCATCCCAAAAGCCATGGGAATCTTGCCTGAATAATGAAATTGACAGGCCTCATTTGTTTGGTTGTCTGTGTAACAAAAGCCAATGCCATGCACGACCCTGTGTTGGGCATTGCCATAATCCCTGGGGATAATACTATTGAGTTCAGTTGAATGGGGTTATCTATCAGTAACGACAGACAGATAAAGGATGGCTGGTATTTGGAGACTTTTGGGATGCCAAGCAGCAAAGAACAGGTTGGACAGGAGTTAATTGTCACTGTATTCAAATGTTGCCTCTTTATGCAGAGTACAGATGGGGAGGCAGAGGCATCAAATTAAATGGTGTGTGTACTATCTTTTGGAAAATGCCAGATTGTTCATGACGTAGATTGAAGGATATGTCAAGAGCTATACTTGGAAAAAGAAAAAAACAAAACAAAACAAAATCTGACAATGTGGCACATAAATTACTACAGCTTTATACAGACTGCAAGGAATCCACATCAAAAGCAAGACCTGAGTGGAGCCTATGCTCTACTGAAGCATCCAGTCCACATCCAGTACGACCTCTGTTTGGCCGTCATCGTCCTCAGGACCAGCTGTCCTGTAAGCAGCAGAGGACAGTGGCCAGCCCAACTGTCTTCCCTGAGCTGACTAATTTTACTGGACAAAACAAGTTTTCAAGTAGGCTCCACAAGGAGCATGCAGGAAGAAAGCTGCATTGCCTTTAGTAAGCTCATAGCAACACTGGGGGTCTTGATAAATCATTATAGAAATCATCAGCAAGAGATTTTTGTGTTTTGAATGGCTGTCTGTGGAGAATACACTTCACTAAGCATGCCAGATAAAAAAAATAAAAAAAGACTTGGAGCACAAAAAAATGCAGGGGGTTCCTGTTGTGACATGCGTCACACATTTTATCTTTGAGTCTTTGTGGATTGAGACATTTGATAAAATGGAAGTGTAGGCCTATCTGTTCCCTGAGGTAAGCGAGTGACAGATGTCAAGAACGCTACAAAAAATGCTTTCTGTGTGGACTGCCCATAAGAGTGCAGCCCAATACCCTGCCTACACTGTATTTGACCTTGGAAGTAGTTGTTAAGGTGTGAAGAAATAGAGCTGGAGCTTAAAATGAGTTTCTCAGCGTCTCTGTAAAGAGCATAGCCAAGGCATTTTATTTAGGATCAGAACTCCTTCCTGGTAAACCCTTAGATATCACACAGCAACACTATGTTGCTACAATCACTCTCGACTTCACGTTCCTTTAGCCTATATGTGGGTCTCAGGTCTTCATTATTTTGGAGGTAAAACAGTTAACAGTTTAAACAGTTAAAGAAAATATGTGGTTGAATGACAAACTTTATGTTTGGCATTTGTATTAAATTTTGTAAAAAGGAAACTTGAAAACTGGTGTGCAGCATAGAAGAAAGTGACAATTTCTCCTGCTTGCAGATAAGGCTCAATTTATTTAATGTTGCACATGTTGTCACTCTAGTTGAAATACGTTCCTTAACATTAGTGAATGTACATTGAGCAGTCCATTGTCAGTCAGTATGTGGTTGGTTGATGGTCCATTGTCAGTCAGTATGAGGTTGGTTGATGTGTGTTAGTGTGCGTGTGTATGTGTTACATCTTGCTGCTTACAACCAGTTTGCTTGGCTCTCTTCTTAGTGCCATTTAGACCCAATGGTCACATTTTTGTTATTTTGTAACAATGGCAGCCATTCACTGATTAGCCAAAAGGACATGCTTGTACAGTAAGAGCCTTGACCTCTCTGCCCTCCATCTCACTTCTCTATCCCCAGTGTCTAATCCCAATATTCTGCCTTTTCACATGGGAATAGAGCAGAAATTAACCTCTATCCCCTCACCTTCTTCTTCAAAATGTTCTGTTTCTTTTTTAAATAAGGTCTGCTTGATTTGAAACAGTTTCCACAATGGGGATCACAAGAGCAGGCTATAAATGCTATGGTAGTGAAAGGATGAAACAGCAGGTCAGCAGACAAAACATCATGGGCCCATTAAATCTGAGTTTGTCCTAATTATAATGGGAGAGAAGACAGAAATAAGGATATTTTGAAGCAGTGGAGAAGATAATTCACCTGTTAGGTCAGTGTCAGTAAGGCAGGGTTAAGCATGAATTGCAGTGATTACTTCTGCTACTTGTCCAAGTAGTGGTTGCATAGATTGAGAGAAATGGAGGTGATTTTTAAGGGTAAACATGATATATTCAAGCCTTAAGTTTTTGTCATGGTTTATGTGCAAGTTAGATATTTAGAATCATTATCAGTTACTGTCTGGGTCAGCGAATGTAACACAATTTTATCCTCCATTCAAATAATGTGAATGTGAATAATATGAAATTTCATGCATAATCATTTCATCATTGTTGAGATGTCAGTGCAGACTTCCTTTCAAAATCTGAATCTGCATTGTTCTTAGGATAAAATGAGATAATGTTCACTTTAATATGAACAAAAAATATCAGTGGTTTATCCTGTTTTCAATTTTTTTAAGTAACTGACAAACAAAGTAAACAGGGTTATGCAGAGTGATAAATACTATGGGAGTAAGAGGGCATTTCCACAAACTTCAACCATGCATTATTCAGTATGACATGAGTAACTGGGACTCCCTCTAACTCAGTCAGCACCCTTCAATTATTCAAGTCCAACTTTGCAGAGGAGTACCCCAGGTTCAACAGGATATGATATCAGATATTCATGCAGAATATTATAGATATTATAGATTTATGCAACAATGTGCTGCCACTTTGGACACCGTTGCTCCTTTTAAAATGTCTAAAGCCTGTCCTGCTTTAACAAAACCACCACCTTGGGTTAATGACTGTATCCAGAGCATTAGAAGGATGTGTAGACATGCTAAACGGAAATGGAAAGCTTCCAAATTAAGGTGCAATTTTAATGCCATGAAAGAGCTTTTAAAACAATTGAGCATGTGAAGGAAGAAAGATCACAATACTTCTCACATCTTATTGCTGCAAATCCTCACAACCCCAAGTTGCTATTTAGGACCATTAACTGTCTTATCCGCCGCCTTCCTGATTCCAATGAAGCCTCTTCTATTGAGAGATGTGAGACATTTCTGCCCTTTTTTGTTGATAAAGTTTCCAGCATTAGTACCCAAATCATGCCATCTCTGTTTATTCTGCCACACGGTGAGGTGTATCAGACTTTTGATTCATTTTATCTGGTATCCCAGTCAGGTTTACTGAGGATGATTAATGGCATGAAATGCTCTTCCTCTCCTTTAACTGTTTTACCCACAAGATTTTCAAAAGAGGTGTCTGCCTTTTTATCTTTGGATATTTTAGCAATATTTAACAAGTCTTTATCTTCAGGGGTTATTCCTCCAATTTTTAATCAGCTGTTGACCTCTACTGAAAAAATCAAACCTTGACACTGGCAATCTCAATAATTTTAGACCCATATCATCTAAATTACCCTTTCTGTCCAAAGTACTAGAGAAAGTGGTGTATTCTCAGCTCATATCTTTTATGAATGACCACTCACTCTTTGAAAAGTTTCAGTCCAGTTTTTGAATTCATCATAGCACAGAAACTGGACTTCTATATGTTTTAAATGACTTTAGGATGGATTCAGATGCTGGCTGTTGTACTATTTTGGTGATAGACCTCTCTGCCTCATTTCATACAGTTGATTGTGGCAGATTAATTGATCAACTAGACAACAGGGTAGGCATGACTGGGACTGGTCCAGACTGGTTTAAATCTTACCTTAGTGACAGAACCTTCTCTGTATCAGTTGGGAAATCTCTTCTCTAGCTACGCAAGTATCACCTGTGGCGTTCCTCAAGGGTCTATCCTTGGCCCTTTACTGTTCTCCACCTACATGTTACCACTAGGTCAAGTTATCCGCAACCCCAACATTTCTTTCCATTTTTATGCTGACGATACACAAATCTATTTGCCCATAAATCCATCAGATCTCCCCTCAGTTACCTCATTCACTGCCTGTCTTGCAGACATAAGGTCCTGGATGTCCAGTAACTTCCCAATATTGAACAATGACAAAACTGAAGTGATAATGTTTGAACCCAAAGCACACAGGGATTGTGTAAACCAGACTTTAGTTTCCCAGGGTTTGCAGTGCACCCATGATGCCAG
This sequence comes from Thunnus maccoyii, assembly GCF_910596095.1. NCBI lineage: Eukaryota > Metazoa > Chordata > Actinopteri > Scombriformes > Scombridae > Thunnus > Thunnus maccoyii. The sequence goes on from NC_056551.1 coordinate 16,827,736, forward strand.
AAATCTGGGAGTAATATTTGATTCAGACCTGAACTTCTCTAAACATTTTAGCAATATCACCAAATAAGCTATTGGTCATCAGGAGTATTGCCAAGATTAGATCATTTCTTTCATTCAGCGATGCACAAACTTTCGTTCATGCTTTTGTCTCCACCCATCTTGATTACTATAACTTATTATTTGCTGGACTGCCCCAGAAATCCATCAACCACCTCCAACATGTACAAAATACTGCAGCTAGGGTTCTTACAAAAACTCAAAATATGGGCTCATTTCCCCTATTCTCGCCTCAATGCACTGGTTACCTGTAGTGTTCAGAAAAGACTTTCAAATTTTATTGCTTGTTTTTAAATCACTGAGCAGCCTTGCCCTGTCTTACATTATCGACCTTCTCACCCCTTACACCCCTGCTCGTGCTCTCAGATCTGCAGACAGAGGGTAGTAGAGCATTTGCTGTGAGGGCTCCACAACCTCCCATTGAGAATCAGACAAACTACCTCAGTGTCCTCTTTTAAAACTCTTTTTAAAACTTTTTTTTTTTTAATAAAATGACTTTTAATTAGAGTTTTTCTTTTTGTTTATGGCTTTATTTATTCTTAAGATTTTTATTCATTGTCTTTTATCTATGTTTCTCTTTATTGACTGCATTGAAATTATTCAGATTGCTATTGCACTGTGTATTTTCTGATTTTATGTCTGTGAAGCACTTTGTAAACTCGTTTTTGAAAAGCGCTACATAAAGTTTTATTGTTATATATAAGTATTATTATTAATACTATTATAATTATCAACAAATGCCTCTACATACATATAATGTATGTTTTTAATCTGTTTTGCAGCAAGTACCTAGTTTTGTCACTAATGGCAACATAGAATTTTTGTCCTTGCTTAAAGTACAGACCCCTGACTATGTTTAGCGAGGCCCAACGTGTCACCCGATGACACACCTCACTATCTAATCGACCAGACCAGTGGACCCTGTCACTTGACCTCCACACATTACATTAAATTACATGACACTGCATTACATTACTGCATGACACAATGATGTAGAGTCTATGGCTATGTCAACCGAGAAGGGGCAGTGGGAGTGAAAGCGTGTGGTTTCACTGTAGATGTGGAAATATTCATAGTTAATATGACTCATGGAATACAGGATTCTTAGATATCATTACCAGGGTGAAGAAACGATGTAAGTCATACGAAACTGCTTATTTTTGACAAAATATAAGCAGTACATGCTGTGCTATCAAGAACATGGGTGGGCTGGCCGGAGCCAAAGTGAACTGTCCAGGCTGAGCCATCTGGGGAGCTGGCACTGAGAGCCTTGACGGATGTACAAATCATGCTTGCAAAAGCAGGACAGCCACCACTGAGCACAACAGATTTTATAGGAGAACTCGCTATTTTTTTTTTGAATGCTGCTCGTAGTTGTATGATAGGCAAAACCAGGATCATGCTGTTAAAGGATAGATTCACAATTTTTCAAGTCTATTTTAAAACAATATTCAGGTGCCCAAATGGACATTGAATTAGGTTTTGCTCACTTTAATCATTCCTCCAGATAATACTGGAGGAATGATTAAAAACTAAAAGATTCCTCCAAATATGCTTACAATGTAAAAAGATGGGGGACAAAATCCAGAGTCCTTTTTTGTGCAAAAATGTATTTATCAAAAATAATTTATCTGAAGCTAATATGAGGCTTCAGCAGTCTGAGTTGGTCAATTTAAATAGAGATCCAAAGTTACAGTCTTCATTGGACAGTGGTTCCCTGTTGAACTATGGTGGAAGGATAGTAACAAAAAGAGAGACATTAGCACTGAAAAGACTTGATTTTACTAATTTGGATGGCTGAAGCTTCATATTAGCATCACATAAACTTTTAAATACATTTTTATAATGTGCATTTTGTCTCCCATCACTTACATTATAAGCACATTTGGGAGGGATCTGTTAATAGTCAGCATGAACAGGATTGCTACCTTGATTACCTGATGATGACCTATTTCCGTGTTCATTTGGGCACCTGACTATTGTTTAAAGACTTAAAAAAATTGTGAACCTATCCTTTAATCTTACAGCTCTCACACAATTAATCTTCATTTTACTGTGTTTATTAAGGGAAAATGTATTTAAGACAACCAACCTACCTCGTTTTTCAAAATTATGTTTAAGTTCATCTTCCTTGCACATAATGTCAGTGTGTCCTCCGATGCCAATGCTAACTCCATAGTCCTCCTGAACCTTCCCATCACTCAGCTTGTTGTGGAGCTGGTTGGGTGTGGAGTTAAGTGAGTGTCCACCTTGCTCCTCTTCATCACAGTCGTAATCATCAAGAATGGGAGTCTCGCGAATGGGCATACCTATGACAGAGGTGCCATGCTGGTGAGTGCTCCGAGAGCCCCGGTAGCTGTCACGGCCCTGGGGTCCAAGTAGAACAGAGGGAATGTAATGGATCTCATGGGTGGCCTCGGTGCTGGCACTCTTCTGGGGAATACGGCGACGCTTGCACCATCGATGGCGTGTATACAGAACAAGGGTGAAGAGGAGAATTAGGAGGAGCAGAGCGATGAGGCCTCCCTGAATAAAAGCAGGAGAAAAAAGAGAAAGAGAATGTGAGGACAGAACAAAAGGACAACAACTCTGATGTTAACACTTCACTGGTAATGTCAATATTACATGTGTTACACAAAAATGCGAACACATAATACATAAAACTATACCTCAAACAATAGCAATTACAATCACAGCTTCAGTGCCAATTATATTAGGCTGAATGCCAGTTAGCACCATTTGTCAGCTATTAAAGAGGTCTGGCAATCAACATTTCAATATGAGTTCTCAAAGCAACATGAGGTAACTGGGTCCTCAAGAGACCAAATACTTTGTACAAAGACTACAGTACAAGTGCATTGGTCAAAAATAATTAAATCAATTTGGTAAGTAAAAAGGGAACAGTCTAAAAAATAATGACAACCTCATAGACTAACTGCATCAGGAACAGCACTAACAAGCACATGTCAGACATATAACGTTTCTAGGGCTTGATAAATAATAATTGATCTGCCAAATAAAAATAATATAATTTAGTGGCAGCGTTTGAAAGATGATTTATTTGCTTAAGTCCTTTTGATTAAGTGTTAATGTTATCCTGGCTAACCCCTGGATAAGACGAAGGAAGCTGGTGAGGATCAAAAGTATTTCTGGACTTATTCAGGAAAAGAGAGAAGAATGAAATGCAGGGCATCCCAGTAGCAATGATGACATTAGCAAGTAATTAGAAGGTAGGAAGGATATAGACACACACTAATTCACACACACTAACGCGCTTGCACACAATTAAATTGCTAAACAGCACATTGCAGATTTTTAGTGCTTGAAATCAGCATTTTGTTAGCACATTGTGCACTTTCTGCAGTCAGACATACAGTACAGTAGATACCTGCATACAGTATTCACATACATGAACATCTACAATACAGAAGAGAGATTAAATAATAATAAATAAAAATAATGATACATTTCATTTGTACTGTAATTTTCATTCATAGTGATACTCTATTTAGTGCTACAGTATTAATAACACACAACAGTACCTACAATACAACAATTAAAACAACACCAGTAACACCTTTTAAAATAATGCAATCTAATACAACAAAATCATACACTACAACCTCAGAAATTAGCATAGAGTAGACTTAGCACTTCCCACCACTTCAGCCTCAAAAATAATCTAACATTATAAGATCCACAAATGAAAAATTTACTGCAGAGATATTAGATTGAATTGCATTACACTGCGCAGGTGTCCCTGTTTTTGTGTCCATTCCTTATGTAAAGTCACACTAACAGATATACACAGCAGGCTGATTTTTCTTTGTTTGCAGCAGTGCTGCAATTGAACTCCTATCTTAGGAGTGTCACACACACCAACACACCAGGGTTGTTAGCCTGTTTTACCCTCTCTTTCTTCCCTAAGCCCTTTCTATGGTCCTGTAAATTCACCAAGGAGCATCACATTTCTCCATGGTTCATTCAATATCTCGCCATCACAGAAACATCAAACATCCTGCCATACATGCTGTGGCTGGATGATAAAGTCAATCCATATGCACGTACAGAATGGTGGAAAGAAAGGGAGGGCATGACTTATTCTTTGATTTTTCACAATGGCATCAAATAGGGGAGACATGGTATTTTGATTCAGCTACACATGGCAACCTAAGGGTGACATATTTGTCAGACAGAAAAGACAAGAAAATGCAGTGTCAGCAATTTTATGAGCACAAAGGAAACGTGTGCACATGCTGACACACACACACACGCAAACTAAATCAGGACAGAATAATAAATAAAAACCACAAGGGGTCATTCATCATAACATTTAAAATTCCATCTTCATGAGGAAAAACAAACCCCTTTCAAATTATAACTCATGCACTGCTGGGTGTCCATAAATCAAACTATGCTGAGAGGAGAGGCGGCACAGGGAGGACTAATACCACGGACAAACTTGTTCATTAATCTCAGATAGGATGGCAGCTTTGCAGAAATGCAGTCCCGCAAACTCCCCTTAGCCTGCACTTCTATATTAATTCCCCTTGAAGAATAGCAGAAACATATGAAGGCTTATGTTTCGTTTTAGCAGCAGAGTGATAATGGATTGACATTGCATGGCTCTGCAGCACCACTAAAAAATGGTGACGTAATATTGACGAAGAAAAAAGGATAAACTATTGAAATCTCAATTTAAAATATTCCTCTGATTTTCACTGAAGAGCAAAAATGGGTTTGTCCATTCGTCACGGACTTTTGAAGGTATTAACCTTCTACAATCAAACCGTATGCTAGCAAGTCAACATTTAAAACCTTAATTTACCTCCTTACATTTAGACTTAAATACAGCAGACTTGATACATGTATCAAAGTCTCAAAACAATCATTTCTACTAAAAAGCTTTGTAACATATATCAGTTTTTGTCTTTTCAAATCTCTGTTCACTTAATTCTGTGTCGTGTCAGTGCCCTTCAGAGTTTACATTTCATGTACTTTTTCTAGCTTCCTGATTCATTTATCTCAAATTTCCTTCCTGTATCATTTCACAATGTTTTCCTCTGCACTTCCCACCGTTCTCCTTTTTTTTTTTTTTGGTTCTTTCTTCCTCTCGATTACTATGTGTCTCTCAGTCTCCATTCCCCTTCATGTTTGATCACATCTTTCTTCCACTCTTCAGTACAACAGCCATATAAATTCACAGTGGCAGATGTAGCCATGAGGGAAAATGGGTTTTCTGTTCATCTTCAGACCCTACAAATCCCCACTGCTTTAGTCTTAAGTGACTTCATGGGGAGGAGAGAGGCTGGAAGCCGCACGATTCCACTCTTTCTGTAGTACAGGTTTCCTTCACCACCTGATTACTTCTTTACTTTTCATCCACTATTTCCAATAACTTTGTGTGCTAAAAAATACTAAATCATGCTGCCACAGGGTCATGTTTACTGCACATTATTCTAGTGCTTATTGTATTTCATGAACTTCTGCATAAAAATAAAACCTTCTAATTCTGTTTTGGGCTGGGTGAGAAAAAAATCAATATGACACATATGACCATAATACATTCTAGTAATTTTGTTTTCTGCCACATTCAAAACACATTACAGTAAAATATCCACCATGCAAAAGCAATGAACAGGATTTGTTTAGATGGCTGGCTTAGACAAGAATGCAATGTAATTAACATGGCCTCAAGTTGGCCTCTATTAAATTAGCAGATGTACAGACATCTGCTAATTTAATATTTCTTTTTCCTGGTTGTTTTACAAACACAACTGAGAATTCATTTTTATTGTTCTAATAAAATGTCTCCTAAAACAGTATAAAGTATCTGGCCTAAAGGATAGAGACTGTCTAACAAAAATTAAAAAGACATTATTAAAGTTAGAAAAATTTTACTGAACTTTAACTCACCAACATGCAAGGCAAATGAACAGCAGTGGTCTAAACAATGATGGATGCAAAGTAAAGAAAAAAAACCCAAACATCTTTCACATTAAGCTTTTAATTTTCAGGATCATAATGTAGACATACAGAACTACACTTGCGCAGTCATGACAGAGCACTTGAATATGGTGACACTGTACTGTAGGTACCTGGTTATAGTGCACCACTTGTTTAAGTAGTAAAATGTCTAAAGGTTAAATAATCCAAAGCAAAACCTCATTAGACTTAATCATTAAGCCTGATTGAAGTGAATATGAATTAAAGATATTCAATCACTGATTAATTGCAGACATCCCTACTGTGTGGCAATGAAAGAAGTAGGAACGTGTAAGTTTGGGAATTTTTTTAGGCTTTAAAATAAGACATAACATGCTTTTTCTTTAATTTCAGCTGTCAGTCTGTTCAAGAGTCACAATAGAACTTTTAGGTTTTTTACTTTGTCATATAATGTTGTTTATTTGCATAAGCTATTTCCAGTGTAATTTCCTGTTCAGCCTTCAACTCATTTCTTCTTAAATGATGAGTACAATATGCATCCACTTCATCATCAAGCATCAAAGTTCCAGAGAATAACTGCAGTATATTATTTACTGTACATGTTGTCCTATGTTCTCATGAAAACTCATCATATTAGAGTATATAAGAGTTACTGGTCACATTAACACTAAAGTATGAAAATAAACACCAGAACATGGCGCAACATCTTGAGTGCGTTTTTGTAAGTGTTTTACTGTGATAGTCTTTCTGCTGTTGTATCTAATATCTTCAATGTTCATGTGACACTCACTCTGATGGCATTTCTTCTGTTGAGAACAGAAATAGCACTGTCACCATGGATCTGGTCGTGTCACCTCTCTCGGGCCCATTCACAGAAAAAGAAGGGAGCCTACATTAGCAGATATCTAGACAGATGCTTTGCTGCATTTTCTATCCAGAACAAAGGTGAGCAGCATGAAATCAATAATGTCTACATTATTTGTAAAGATCACCATTCACTATTAAAAATTATGCTTTGATAAAAAAAATTAATAAATAATATAACTGTACACAAAGGAAAGGATGAAACTGTATTTTTTGTTATTTCTAATGTTCTCCCAAAGCATACAAAAAATGAACATACTGTAACCAAATAATTGTGTTTAAGTATGACATACGTGGAACTTTTTCTATTCACTAGAAAATATGTATAATAAATAATATCTTAAATAAATGATGTATCTAAAATGTATAAAGTAATTATGTTTATATTTTTGACTATAGTATCAAAACAACAGTGTGAGTATATGGCTGAGTGTTAACTGGTTATAAAGAAACAAACACAAAATTGCATACCCTCTAATGATGAAAACTCGATCAAACCCTCAAACCACATCAATCTCTTTAACAGCTAGGAGGTTTGATGATCAGTCATATTGATCCACTCTTTACTCTTGGTTCAGTAGCTCCAGTAGAGACTCAAGATGTGGGAAAATGCAACTTTTATATCTACCTTGGCATGACTATGACTCCCTTATGATACTAATAAGCTTTTTTATGCAGCAAAACAACACAATTTGGATCCAACAATCCAACACATGCTCTGTGGTTTAGCCACCATCTGTGCACAGTGGAGGCAGTGGCTCACATAACCCCCGCAACCATCCACATCCTGCTTCAAGGGGAGAGTGGACGACAGCAATCTTTAGTGTATTCTTTGGAAGAAATGTCACTGTAAAATACTCACATATTGAATTGACAGCCCAAAAGAAAAAGATAATGTGAATGTATTATCTCAAAAAGCCACAGATGACATGTAGAAGCAAGCATATCATAGCCAAAGGCACACAAGCACAGGTGTACACACAGTAATATACAAGCACTCCCCTGACATGTCAATACACACACCTTTAATGGCCTGTTTCTGTGTCCATGCCATGGCATCTCCAAGACAGAACTACATTCTAATCCTCTCTCTGCAACTTTTTTTTTTTTTTTGTCAGCATCTTTTACTCGTCAACCTCCCACTTACTTTCCCTTCTTGTATCCATTTTTCCTACCCCTCTCTCTCACCAGGAAGTTCAAGTGGCATGTGCCCTAGAATCTGCTCTCCATTCTCTCTGTCCAACTAGAAGTCACAGCATGAATGACAGGACTTGGCTCTCTGGTCAATGTTTCCACTCTGCTAATTCACCTTGGAGAAACCATGCTTGTCTGGGCACATGGAAAAACACTAGTCAGGTCTCAGACACATGATACAGACACAGCGTAGCCAGACTGATGTTAGCTTTACATGATCTGATTTTTAAGACAGCAAAAATGTTGTTTTGGTTTTGATGAACAACAATGTCTACAAGCAAACTAAACTAAGATCGTTTGTCCCACCTCCCCCCCAACAACACTGTGTTTCCCAAAACCATATCATAATTGGTAAGGTAAAGTTAAAGTTTTTTTGTTTTTATTTTTTTGATGGAAGTGGAGGTAACCAAAAGTCATTTAAGTCCACAGCCAAGGCTATGTAAATCACTAGAGAACTTACACTGACCAAAAGCCCATACCTAATCATAAAATCAGATTACGGTGTGATTGAAAACTGAATGAAAATCTCCCACAGCTTAACTAGAAAGCACCAGGTCGACCTTTCCATTTTGTCCCTCTCACCATGGGAACTAATACATGTTTCCATCATCCTCCCCTCATCCCCTTTTCCATCGCCTTGAGTCCTAACCCTTTCATTACTCCACCTCTCCATCCACCCCTTTTACATGCCACAATGCTCTATCACACACAGGGAAAAGATTTCAGGTCGGATAATGCTGTCTTGAGCCCTGGCCTTGTGAATTATAGCACAGAATTAGGGCTGATTTGCTAGTGCGGTGCTCCCGCCCACTCAATACCTCTCTCCCAGGCTTTTTCTAGCTTTAGCCCATGCCCTACACCCACCGCTTTCCTCTCTCTGTCAGCCTAACAGTAAGTCTGGCTCAGGATCTCCAAGCTTGGTGTCTCTACAGAAAGATGAAGTCTGCATCTATACCACAGATTACAGCGATAAATGGCATCTCAGTTCTGTAAGGGGAGTTCTTTATACATATGCAACACTTGCAGAGCAAAGTCATTTTTTAAAGGTGCTGTTTTGTTTGCGTTCACAGAAAATATATTGTTTTCCACATTTAGCCATGCCCTATAAATTTCATGACTGATTTTATACAATGTAATATACTATATACCCACTTTGCAATTTCAAACCCTCATTGTAAAATGTAAAGACTAGACTATATGCACATTTGTTGATTACTACACATCAGAAGCATGCAAATTGCTTGGTATTGTCTTAATGTTCTAACATATTACAAACATCCAAAATTGTTATCATTGTTTCTTGTTTTGCCAGCTGGTTGCACGCTTTATATTGACTTTAATTGGAAGGCACAACTACAGTCTTGTTCCTGTTTTAGTCAGGAACAAACTAGAAACCTTCCCGACCCAAAATAATATGCATTGATTATTTTAAAACAATGATCCTCCAGCACTGTATCCTCTAGTGTATACTTTAAAGTGAAATGTTACCATAACACACTATGTAAATTAATTTGCTTCAGCTTGATAATAGAGGACGTGGGACCTCTGCATTACATCTCATTCAGCTATGGGCAATATGGCTGATAGAGGACATCAGTGTTTACTAAAACCTACAGGGGCATTCTGTTAAACATTTTCCATTATACCACGCAATGGGCATTTCAAAGTATAATCATACATAAATTTGTTTTGGCACTCACAAGAATGAAAACAGTTATCTTTCTCTCTGTCTGTTTGTTTTCCGCATGCATACAGTTTAAGGAAAATTAGGCATTTCAGTTTTTTCGTTTTTTTTTTTTTTATTTGTAAATAATGGACACTGAGTATTTTTTGCACGTGACAAACCAAACAATTACAAAGCAAACCATATGGAATCCCTCTATGTTTTTTTTTGATGCAATTACACTCTGAATAATGGGGAAGTGAGTAGTGGACAGAAAAACAAACAGATGACTGTGTGCATCAGATTGATATCCATGAGGCCATCCCTTGAGGAAAAATTGTTTGCATTTCAGAATCACACATAAGTAGCAAAAATAAAGGGTCTGCATTCAGAAAATGGCTAGCATTTGTTTTCTCCCCACCACTGTAATGGAGCCTGGGTATATTTCTCAGTATAATGACATCCCATGATGCTCACTGTTTGCATGGTAACCAAATATAATTGCCTGATGACCATGCACCGCTGCTTGCTCATTACTGTGGCAAATTAGTACTGCTGGAAAAGAAGAGACTGCAATGCCCCAACACACTAACACCACCCTGCTCACCCACACTACATTATGGCTCTTTCATTTGCTTTTGTAAGAGATAAATTATATCTTCACATTGAAGCAGTGCAAGCCAACTGTAAGCACACATGCCCTCGTCAGTGACATTTCAGGGAAAGAAATGTGATTAGAAAGGTAATGCCAATATTTGCAGTGTTGTCACAAGGGGCCAATACAGGCTTGCTCCAGCTGTTGATAACAAGGCAATAAGAGGTCCTGGACAATGAGGCCCTTGGGGTGACTTTGATTGAGAAAAAGGAAGGGCTGAGGACTGTAAGGGATAGGAAATGGATTTTTGCTTTTGTAAAGATACAAACATCAGAGTGTGGACAATGGTGTATAAAGTATTTGTAAGAAGCAGCATGTGGGAAAATAACTGTGGACACACATACACATTTTGTCATTTTGTTTCTCTATTTTGCTTGGAGACCCATATTAAAAAAAAAAAAAAAGTTTTTCGAGGCTTACAAGGATTACTGCCAGATTGTTCTTGTTTCTGTGCCGTCAGGAGCTATTGTGTGGTATTTAACAGAATACAAAATATTCATAAGACTAAAACTGTGAAATGAATGAGTTCACACTGGAGGAAGAAATATGCTTGCCTTGAAAGCTGACGGGTACAATGGAGCTACGTGTGATTATAGGTGTTTTTATGTGTCAGCGTGATCTTGTGACCATGTACTTGCATCAGAGGCAGCAGGGGCCTCAGCCCTTGTTATATTCCCTGTCGTTTAGCTTGAAGTGAGGCCTTTATTTGTATCTGCAGCTGTCGGCCAAGTGTTACCACAACAGCTTGTGAGAGTACACCTGTCAGCGAGCGCCAGCAGCTGAAGAGGAAAGTAGTCTTTGTCCATTTGTGCCAGATTCAATCAAAAACTCACTTTCGCCCTCCGTCCTGCTCTCCACCACAAACCCCAATTCCTGATTCCTCCCTTCTGCTCCTCATCTCACAACAATGTCTCTTCACTTCACTGACAGCTCCACACCACATATTTCATGTTATATACAGTATAGAGTGTTTCTATTGACACCTGTTTTCACCTGTAGGCAAGGGGTTAAAACATAGAAGTCTGTAGGGAACATGTCAGTTTGTCTTTACATCAGGCTAGGGAGGAGGGGGAAAGAAATGTGAATACACAATTCTGCAGTGAAAACATGTAATGTGCTAAGATTCATTTGAAAATGCAAATACAGTAGATGACACAGGTCTGATTAAGACTTCCAAGCTCAATTCAAATAGCACAGATGTTCCCAATTGGTGCTTGAGTCATTAATGGCTGCTAGCAAAGCACATCTGCTATCATTAGCACTAAGGGGAGGGAAAACAAGCATTTCAAATATACATTAATGGGAAATTTCCCCAAGACTTTAATCACTGTGCTTCAAGGGGCCATTAAAAGAACAGCACGAATTGGGATGAATCAATAGTTAGATATAGAGGAGATGAGGAGAAAAGCTGCTGGTCTGCCAGCCTAAGGTAGTTAGTATGGCAGTGCTTTGTGGTGTTATCTTTAGAGTTCATAGAGGTTAATGAGACATGCAGTGAGGATGGTCTAATTCCCAACAGTAAATACTGTATATCTTAAGTGAGGCATCAACATGAGTGTTCCCTGGTTTTCAAACCCTAATGTTAATCTGAATAACGCTTTGTATTGCCCCTGTACCTGAGAAAAGCTGAAAGAGTTTGTGAAATATGGGAATAAATACTACAAAATATATTGACTATCACAACAGGGAGAGCTAAATAATGATGGTGCTTGTTCCCGCTCTACAATACATAGCATAAGATACAATACATAGTGATGAGGAAGGAACATATTATATTATATTATAAATATTTAAATGTGCTGTAGAAAAATATGGGGTCAGGTCAGGTCAATTTCAGGTCAATATCTGTATCATTGACTATATCAATGTCCGTGTTTAAATGTGAGACTGTATATTCTGTCGATTACAGAAAAGGAGAAAAGTTTGCAGTTTGCAGATATTAATTTTTTTAAGTTCCTCCTGGCTGTAATTACATATTCCTAAAGAGACCATATTACTGATTGTTCTATTCCATGGTGCTCAAGTCTATAGTTTCCACAATTCATTTTCATTCTCCCTAAACAATACATTCATTAATCAGGCTTAAGGGGCAATCTACCCACACCCACCCACACACAAACAAACACTCAGATTGTTCCAAAACATACATATTAAAAAAAATCATACAAGCCATTTCTTGTACAGTATGTCATTTTTTAAAAGTGAATATGTAAAATTCTTAGTCAACATAGTTAAATTACTAAAAACAATCTACTTCCCCATTCCACATCAGCACTGACACGGTGCAATCACATCAATCAAACATCTACGCACACAACCAGTCAAGAGTGCATACATGAACACAGTTATTCCATAATATTCTCCCTTCAGCACCAGGAACCCCTAGTCTCCATCGGTAACTGTTACCCAGGCAACAGAACAGACAAAGAGAAGGTGAGTGAATGGGCAGAGGAAAAAGGGAAAAAAAAAAAAAACAAAGATGGGGGGATGCGGCCAATCCTATCTGTGTTTTGTCTCTCCAAAGATAAACTATTAATAGCATCCTCCCACTTCCACTTTCACTGCATCTGGAAGCCTGAAGAGAACTAATTTGCTTTGGTCATGACACTTGCCCAGCCAAACAAGTGCTCTATTACAACGGTTTGTGTTTTCAAGCATGCACGTGCTGTGTGTGTGAAAGAGAGACAGTCAGATTGTGTATGTGGTGCACATTGGTTTATCTGTACATGTTTGTCACTGGGAATGCTCTCTGAATAGATATTTAAAAAGATGACTACTCAGAGAGTATCACAATGTTCTTAAGAGTTAGAATAGTACATTATATTTTTTAGTTTTAAATAAGTATGATGTACAGTGGGAATAGCCATTAAATTAATGTTTAAACTGGCTATATCATTGAACTGTGTTATGAAAGCAATCTTATAGTTTTTTTACCAACTAATTCAAATATGAAGACAACTCAGCCAAAAAGGGTCCTGAGTTCAAATCTACCAAACAGCAAGGGCTGTTTTGTGCAGAGTTTCTGTTTCCCTTGTCTGCATGGGTTTCTTCCCACAGTCCAAAGACACACAAGTTCAATAATTTTGTAACTCTAATTGCCCACAGGTGTGAATGTGTGTGAATATGTTTGTCCATTTTTGTCAGATCTGTGATGGATTGGCGACCTGTCAAGGCTTTATTCTGCTTTTTGCCAAGTGGTAGCTGGGATAGGCTCCAGCCCCCTGAGATTATGCACACAAATGAATGGGTGAGTGAATGGGTGAGTGAATGGGTGAATGGATAGGTAGTTACAACACAACAATTCAAATTCTAAAAAGAGGTGTGTGAAAGAGAGAGACCAGCACTATGTGCATATGCATGAAAGCATGCACTCCCACACGTACATGTCAACTGCATATAATGTAGCACACATTCATGCGTATAATTGCACAAAATATTCCACACAAAACTTCACAACACAAGCAGAGAGAACTCAAAGTTCACACTATCAAATACAATTTTCTCACTGGGTGTGAGTTGAGCACAGTTGAATGTCCAGTTGCTAAATGTGAACTGTTATAACAACAATACAGTGTGATTCATGTTAAACTGCTAAAACAAGACCTATAAAATCCAATTACAGAGCCGCAGTGGCAACAGTCTCAGATCTGGAGTTCTGACCCTGAAGTTCCAGTTCAACCTTCACTGCCTATATGCAAGAAAAGTAATAGTATGAGTTTATGCTTGCAGAAGCCATCTATAGGCATGGATTGTAACAGCTGCGAATTAGACAGTTTGTGCCACCAGGCAATGATAACAACTACTGTTTTTGTCTTTTATTTACAGCTGCTTTGAAACTAGGGCGTTTGAGAGACCTTAAGTAAAGTAATGATGCAGGTGGTTAATCAAGTTCTGTCTTTGATGTTTGATATTTGAACTATGTATATGTATGTTTTATCCAAATAATTTACATCTGATGTTTATCATAGCTCACCCCAGATAAGGAGCTCACTTGTTTGTGTCTGACAAAGCATAATTTTATGTTTTTTTGTTTTATTCTTTATGTTTTAGCATAAAACGTGGCAATAGATGATAAAATGTTTTACAGCTACATGTTTTAACTATACTTCTGTTTGAATATTTAATTTCCAGTGGAGGTTTGCGTGACAAAGTGATGTTCCATTTATATTGATTATTTTATTTTAGCTGACAGATGGAGCAAGTATTAAAACTGCAACAGCTATCACTCTCTTCCCCTCACCAATAGACCATTTTAACATCAGATATTCTGACACGCCAAAGCAGGAAAAGCACAGGTGCAATTAATAAAATGAATGATGTCTGCATCCCCTTTAGTTCTTCCAAATTTATGACCGTGGTAAAGTGCATGATGGTTCAGCAGTAGGGCTTCTTTTGACACTTAAATGGAACTGAGCCATCCTTAATGTTATCAGTTCCACCTATGCTTGTCCTGCTATGACAAGTCAAAAAAATAAGGTCTATAGGTGACCACTTCAACATGCTTACATCTGTGAGGCTAAATGAACCTATTACTTTACCTCTCCTACATGTAATATACCAATTAGGACCTTTTTTGACAAACACCGAATAATGGAACCCTATAACTGTGAGGATATACTGTATACTGTACGTATATGCAGATGATTCAGTGGATGTATGTCCAAATTACATAATTTATTAAAAAGTCAAATACAACAAAGCAGGAAAGACTCCTTTCTCTGTTACACCCGTGTAACAACCAAATCCTGGACCCAAGCCACTGTGACAGAGACACAGTCCTTGTGCAGCACCAGAGCACCTGACCATGTGTTTAGTGCCCAGCTAAAATCTGGGAACAGAGCAGCTATGAATGAGAACATGTGGGAAGCATGCCAAGGAGCTTCTGTGAAGAGCTGCTTGTACCGTTTCCTCCCCTATGGATACAAATAAGACACAGAGCCAAGGCAAAGCAAAACCCATAAAGAACACCTTGACCTATACACATACGGTGTCACTCACTGCAGAAGAGCTTGGTGAATAGTGGTCTGTAACCATATTGCTGGCCTCCTTATAGGCTAATTAAAGGAAATTAGACTTTTACACTTGCCCCTAGTGTACTACTGGCCTCATATCTGTGCACATGTAAAGTAATACATTAGTTGAATAAAAATTTGAGGAAGAAAATATTATGTTTTTGCTCTGTCTGCAGACATGTACAATAATAATTTACAGCTTTCAACAGAGCATTGATTAGAAGATTCATCTTCTTTGTTAATTTTAAAAATGTTACTATAATTAGAATTAATTACACAATTACACACTGCCTTCCTCAGCGTGTGTGTATGTTGCTAAACTGCTATGGCTGGCACACGTGTGGTGGCCACACAGACAGCATTGTTGCTGCTGCGCTGCTACTGCCAGCTCTATCTTTCTACATAGAGTTTGACTTTGATAATGCCCATAAATAATAGAATGTTTCATATCATTTCATTATAAATTTAATTTATATTTAGTTTAGACAGAAAAAGATTAAGAAGTGTGTTCTTAATTGTGAAAAATAAATAAGTGAAAGCAATCTTTCTAATGGGCATCATGGGGCCTGGTTGGCGCTACTTTTGTGTCAGCCACATACACTTCTCACACAGAACTATTTTTTATTAATTATATTGATTATTCCGCCAGTTAAATCCCCACTGTTACCACTCCAAGTGAAGAAAATCCCTCCAGATGACACCAAGTTCCCCAAACGAGCCAAACACACTCCAACAAACAAACCTCCAAACTAATTGTCAGGAGGGAAACTGACAAAAAATAAGGAAAATAACAACACCAAATTTCCATCTGGAAGCAAGTAAAATGACAGGCAGGAGTCCAGGTTCGAAGTAATATTACAGGAAGTGAGCAGGAGTTGAGAAAAGTGTAGGCTGTGTAGGCTGACCCACAGTGGTGACACTTTATATTTTTTTCATGTCTGTGAAATATTCTACAGACATAGACATTGAAAGTATAGTGAAAGGTGTAACGTTGCTGGTATGATGTCAATATGACTATCAACAGATCATTATTACTGTCTATTTTTGCTGAGAACTGCATGTCGTGGAAAAAACAGTCGAGATGTCCAATCTCTAGATCCGCTGCAGCCGTGTGTGTGTGGCTGCTCTAACCTGTTAACACGGGCGCTGAAATAAAGCAAGAGGTTCCATGATGTACATATGCTGCTCATGCAGGCAGTGTGCCCCAGGCCTTACACAAAAGCTAGCCTTTATAGGGACATGCAAGGTAAAACAGTTTCAGGTGAGAGGACAAACAGTCTTTCAGAAAGACCCCTATGACTTCCAACAAGAACCAAAGAAGCCATGCCCAGAATAGAGACGCCAAGGCCCAGTCCTGCAACTAGGCACATTTTGAGTGTCCCAGTGGATGAGAGGGTCACCTCAATATGATAGTCTGGTGCAGAAAGGGAGAGAACACTAACTGCTGTTTTATGTGAGCACCAGTGTTGGGCAAGTTACTGAAAATTAATAATTAGTTACAGTTACTAGTTACTTCTCTCAAAAAGTAATTGAATTACTTTGCCAATTACTGCATATAAAAAGTATTTACCAGGGAAAATAACTTTTGCGTTACTTTTAACACAAAAGCGTAACTTTTCCCAAAATCTCAAGAGTTCAATCCACTTAGTATAGGGTCAGTTTTTTTCCCCCTACAACCTCAAATCAGTTCATTTAAATCCAGTTTTACAAATATAAAAGAAAGACAACTTAAAAGCCTGCTTTGGGTTAAGGTAACAAGTATTATTTAATACATAACGTTATAACTCCAGAGATAAGGCTTATGTTTTACCACGAGTTGGCTACTATGACGTGCCTTTATAACACAGCTCTGAGAAACAGTAAGATCAGATGACATTGTGTTTGTGTTCAATTTGAAAAAGTAATTATGTACATTACTAGTTACCACCAAAAGAAGTACAATTATAGTAACTTACTTTGTAACGCGTTATTCCCAACACTGGTGAGCACCTAATAGCAGAATGAAGTATTTTGCTTTCCTGCAGAAGGGCGATACGCTCGATATCCTTCTTACAAATCTATAGTGGTACTTGAAAACCTAAATGGTCTCATTAGTGATTCAGATGTCTATAGGGTTATTATTGTGGGGAATATCTCTCTGTTGGCCACGCATATGGTGCACTGAATATCTGCGCTAGTCATGGATTGCCTATAATGAACACCCTTCAAGGAGGCCAGAGCAGTGGCATAGGCAGAAATTTAAATAATAATAATAACACAGATTAAAACATGGGATACAAAGGATTAATACAGTTTTCAGAACAGCCAATATTTTTCCACAAATGGCTTGTTGTAGCACTCCTTGAAGCTGTGAATAATAGCTATTTCAGAAAAATCATCATAGTAATATGGTTATCAACTGAACTGCTCATCTCTACCAAGTCTTCTATCTTACTGCTAATGAACTGCTGGGGTGATTCACTTCACTGTGAAATGGAAGTGTGAAAATTATCTTTAACTGTGAATTTAAATTTGAGAAAATATTGTTCACCATGACTTTCAAAGACCTCAACTGTCAAAAAGGGTCAGGAGAACATTGGGGAACCCCTTTACCTGATCTGTCTATAAATCCTCTGACAGAAGGCAAGAGGTTCAGCACTGGAGGAAGCTCAGGGCCTCTCCCCATGACAGCATTCATTGGTGTAGAAGGGGAGTTCGAGAGGAAAGCTGAAGGCCCTGGATATTGCTAGGTTGCCAGAGATTAAAATCTCTCTCCAATGTAGTGTGAGCTTGGGGACAACACTGTCTTGCACTTGTCTTGGCAGACTTCAGCTTCAAAGTGGCCAAAGATGATTCTGACAGCTACTATACATGTCTGCCAGGTTATGATGCCGTATTGGATAGATGCCAATATGTTCAATTTGCCCAATACATGCAACTAATACATGATTTGCAAGTCTTTCACTGACTGAGGAGAGTAAGACTTGGGCATTGTCTGAAGTGATGAGGAAGGCACAGCACCACATGGCTTGTCATTAGCTCAGTGAAGTGTGTTAGTCCACTGTTGGCAGCCACAGAGGAGGTGACTGACTTTCAGTCATCATTCAGGGGAAAAAAGTCCCCTATGCTCATGAAAGCTAGAATTGAATGAATAAACTGAATTTGAATTAAATATCAAATTCACTTATCATTTTCAAGCGATCACTTTCAATTCAAAATGGGTCAATGGCTCAATGCAAATTAAGTTTTGAATTAATTTAACACCAGCAAGTGTAAAGTAACTATGTCAGTCTGCCCTAAAACTTTGCTAACTTATACTGTGCATGTGGCATTGTGAGACAAAAGACACCAGTGTCGTGGGAAACATATGGAAACAGATGGTCCAATTATTTTTTACTGATTTCGATATATGTGGCGGGCATTTACACTGAATGATGTCCTATTTTTTGGCACCAACGCAGTCGGTGCTTCAGACAAGCAGCACTTTTTGTTGCATACTCCCTTGTTTTGGCTCCTTTTCCTGTCTGGTGATAGTATGTCTCTCTATTGGCTTACAGAGAATCCAGAAAATCCAGACCTTTCCATCTCACAGTCATGGATTTATAATGATACAGTATTTTCAAAAGCCATCTTCTGGCAAGATTGTTCTCTTCAGGTGAGGAATCAAGTGAAATAACACACAACTAAAACAATCTATTTTTACTTGTAGACATGCCATGGCATGAATGATGTGTGCTAGGGGCACCAAATGACAAGTGTCATATGACATGCTGTTATGTTGTAGTGACAATGTGTTTTAGTCTTGAGGCACATCAGCACTTTAAGTTTGGGTCAGTTGGTAAACCACAGGTTTCTATCCTGAGTGATTCAATTTTGTCTTGAAATGGCCTAAGCTTATACCACAAATTAAACACTTTTTAGAATTGTTCAAATGGTAAAAATAAAATAAAAAATAAAATTTGCAATTCTATTAAGTTACATTTATGTATCTGTTTTTCCTTCTCACACATGTTTCTTGATCTGTCTTCCTTAGAAAGACATTTGGGTAAAAGGGACTGGAGACACAACTGACATATACAACAGTGATATTTTTTTAAATTATAAAGTTATTTAAATTTTAAAAAATTAATAAATAAAAGCAAGTTAAAAAATATGCTATTTTAATTCTTCATTTTTTGCTCCTAATCCTTAACTTTTTTGTTTTTCTTTTCATTTTTTTTTTTAAATGCATTTTGACATTTCCTTTAGATACAGCACAATCATTAGTGCAACAGTAAAAGTGTCTTTCTTTTTTCAATGCTGGACTCTCAAGGACTCTCAAACAAAGCTGAATGTCAAGCTCACTAGGGAATCAATAGAAATGCCAGTGTAAACAAAAAGTTTTACTGATGCACCGAAACCTTCTCTTCAGGTCATATAATGTTACTTACATATCCTAAAGTAATGCAGGAGAAAGCAGCTTCAAAGGAGGGAACTCTTACACCATCTTACAGAGTAACATGGTAAACTTAGCCTGTAAAGACACATAAAACTCAACAAATGGCAAACCCAAAGAAGCACAATAAAAACCATATAGGGCCAATCACAAGTGAAATCATTTTGATTATGCTGAATGCTATAGAATATTATGAATGCAACAATTTATGTGGTGCACATACAGTGTGCTTAAAGAGAAAAAATAAGTTAAACACCTACAGCTAACAATAGATAATTTGTTTCGTGGAGTGTTCTTCAATTGACATTAGAGTGGCCCTTAACACTTTCTAGTGCTGATTACAATTCTTACGGTGAATGGACAAATAACAATAATGTGTGCCACTCTTTTGCAGAAAATGTAATTATTTACACTATCCAACATGGAGCCATTTATCCAGTGCATTACCAGGGTAACACTAGCTACGGTACTGAGGCTTCAGTGCTTCAGGGAAAGAGCTCTGAGTTTCTGTTGTGTACACACACACACACACACACACACACACACACACACACACACACACACACACACAAACACACACACACACACACACACACACACACACACACACACACACACACACACACACACAAAGAAAACAAATAGACAAATAGCCTATCAAGGCTTAACTTATTTATTTACCTAAACCTCTAAAAAGTAGGAAAGATGGGACTTTTGAAATGGCTGGTGTAGGCTGCAGTGTTTGATGAACGCTTACAGAAGAAAGGCTAGTGGAAATGTATGCAAAACTGCTTTGTGCACAAACTCTAAATATTTTAGCTGAACCAGCACGGCAATGTTTCTGTCATTACCTACTGTTAATATAACTGTTAATATAACTGGCTTACTCATTTAGAATGGCAACAAAAACAGTAGCAGATCAAAGTATTTATCTATGTGCACCTTCATTTCCCTCAAAACTAAGTGTCATTACACAGAATGTAATAAACTGCCCTGATTGGTGTGGCGGATTTTGGAGCGCAGGAAATGCAAGTTGTTTTGAGAAGAGTTATATGGGTCATTTCAAAAAGCAAAACCCTACTGTATATTGTCATTCAGTGTATTGTCATTTATTGTAGAGTTTGATTGTACATATAGTATTTTAAGTAACCTCAAACAATGTATAAAAATGGTAAAAATACAGCGCTCTTCACCAGCATTTTTAAAAATCATTGATACATAATGGTCTGGTGACTAAACAAGCGTGATATCTGTAAAATCAATAGGCAAAAAAGGGACACATATAAATGTTCTTCTCAATATCCATGAAAGCCAGTGCTACTAGTCTTTTTGTGATAAATATGCTAAAAAGCTGGCAAATGAGCATCTTGAGCCCGAGACTTGATGTACCACTTAAACCAATATGTGATGGGTGAGTATAAGATATATACTGAGCAAAGATAATGTGAAGACACAGAAGAACAATTACCTCCTTCGGCAAATCACTTTTCTAATATTTCTTAACTCCAGAAGCTTCATGTCAGTCTCTTAAGCTGCTAGTTATCAGTAATTTTAATTAGAACTGATTTTGTATTCATGGTGCAATAACATGCATGTGTAAAAATTATGGAAACCAAAAGGTGACTGAAACAATTAAGGCTTGGGGCAATTAAAATGTAACTCACTTGGACGCAATAATTGAAAGTGTCCTTACCCACAGTAGCACTATGCATGCATGTGCCAGGGCATGGTGGAAATTAATTTCTGTAGCCCCTGATTCCACAGGAGCCACAATTGCCTCAAATGCCTCGATGACCCACCACACTGATGGTCATATATCACCAGTGACTGCTTAATTATAAGGAAGCCATTTCAACCGTGTAGGGTGCGCGATATCTTCATGCATATCTATCAGGACTGAGATAAGAATAGGAGTCCTCCCTTCACATTGTGTGAGCGCAAGAATATTAAATGACCTCAGGCATATGCTCCATTATAAGACATGAGACATGAGACTGATTTTAAAAAAGAAATGTTTTCCATTCCTTTTAGTTTTTAGTTAATTATTTTGTTGTTGGCTAACTGGTGTACTTAACATAATGTCCAGATGAAACATGTTTATTTTCCATTTTGTGTTGTGCGACAGACACCCAGATCTCCGGGAAAAGATGATTATGTTCTGTAATGTGGCACATGAAAGGCTCTGGACTGCCAGCTTTTATTGCATCTCATTTTGGTAAAATACTACCTGTCCTCCCAGTGAACTCAAATATGACATTTCTTTGAAAAATCCTCCACAGTGCTTTCCACAATATGACTGATTGCTGTTTCCTCTGAACTTCATATTCATATTCCCACTGCATTATATCATTCCCAATGCTGATGAGAAAGAAATGCAATTACAGTATGTCTTTCCTATGCCTTACCCTGCCACCCCCACCCCCACCCCGGAACCTTTCAATATTGCATCATGCATTGTGCATCATGGATTGTTTCTGGTGTAAAAGTTGCACTGAGTGGAGAAAATAGCTTTTTTTTCCCTCTGTGATCTGTCTTACCATTGGGATGGGGGCTTTGTTTAAGGGCTGCCTCAGTTCTTCTCAGAGGTCTGATCAAACCACCAGTGTGACTCCTTTCCGGAGGCAAACTGTCTGGTGTTAGATGTTAATAATTCCATGAATCACGTTATTTTTTTCTCTCCCTTTCTTTCTACAGGGCTGTGAAAGTTCTTTCTGAAAGGGTATAAATTCTATCAATCATCTTTGCCTCCGAAGTGTGCGCGTGTGTTTGTGAATGTAGGTTTGATATTTTAGAAACACTGCTTTCAATGTTCCCATTTTTGCAAATGTATGATGAGGAAAAACTACTCACACAACTATTAGATTTTACCTCTCAACACAGAGACTGTGAATATAGTGAGACACAGCAGAGAACTGTAATGAAGTACTTCACTGGTACTGATATATAGAATACTACTCTTTCAGTGATTTACAATTACAGTTTGGCTCCTGCTAGCACATCCCTTAAAGGTACAAATCAGGAAAAGACAGGCAAAAAAAAATAAAAGACTAACAGCAGCTTGACAAAAGGCCAACCACAACTAATACCATCTTTGCCATAGTTATTAAAGTTTGATTGACTGTTATGATGGCAATGGAAATCAAATATTTAAAAGCCTCCTGGCAAGGCCAAGGAGGAGGACATGTTGTAATACATAAATACAGCAAAATACTTGATATCATATCACTATGCTAGTATAGCCAGGTGCATTAGATTAGATTATGAATGCATGACTCCATGTCAGTGGACTGTACTGTACAGTAGGTCATGGTCAGACATTGAAAATAAGGGTAATATGGTCAGGGAAAAGGAGTGCTCACAACAACGGCCCAAAAGTTAACTTTTTGACTTGCCTTAGCAATTCACATGAATGTATCATAATGCACTGTATACAAGTCTGTGCACAGTATTTAGAGCATCACATGAAATACTGTCCTCATTAGCGTAACTGTTTTTTGACGTGTCTTAAAATGCACTATATCAGCACATTGGAACTGATTTGTAATTTAATGACACTATGGCACTCTGAAATTTGAAGCAAATCACTACAGCATAAAAACAGCAGTTTATTATATCATAACCTGGGAACTGCTCTTGAGTGTTGTGTTACTTTTTAACCTACTGTACCTCCTCATCAAATGATTAAACTGCAACTGACAGGCAGTAAGTGCCTCTGCCAATGTGAACTAATGTAACAACACTTTTAAGCTTTTTTCATTACAAAGCTGAATAAGGTAAATGAATTATACAGTAGTTGTTAATTAAAATTCATTTACTAAGTGACATAAGAATGGATATATCAGGAAATTATCTTAAAAAGGATCAAAGGACATGTAAGGTATCTCTGAACATGAGATAATTTATGATTTTTTTTTTTAAGGGAAAGCATTCTAAATGCAGGCATTTAAAATACAATGCATTATCTCTGTGAGGTTTTGGATTAATATGATAGATTTTCAGCATAAACTGTTTTTCCTTACTTATACAAGAATTGAAAAAAGAAAGAAAAGGAGACTACTGTATGGTACACACACAAAAAATCCAACAGAAACTGCAGGTTTGTTTACCTGCTACCTATATACACTGTCAAAATGTTAAGAATCACATTTATCAAGTAACATATGAGGTTGCAGTCATGAAAGTAGCTAATGGATATTTAAAACTAAAGAGTAATGTAGTCATAGTAACAGTGACTCTTTTTGAAATACATGAAAGCCATTTGAAATGAATATGACCAATGACCAGTGTTTGAATAGGAGTTTTAAAAAACACAATTGCCAAACAACTTCATGTTAAAGGTCTTGCTTTGAGCCTTTCAAAATAACATTGTAAGGACAGTGAAGGGCTGTGGATTGTTTGTGTGAAGGAAACAGTTCTTTCTAGATAGTAAACACATCTTTGTAAGCACCAGAATCAACATGCATTCTTAAGGCTGATATTCTGCTTAAAAGAGTAAAGATGACCCTTCTTATAGAATATTTTATCAATTCACTATTTTTCTTTTAACATATATGTTCATACTTGTTTGTTACTTATTTATGTGTGTTGATGTGTTGAAGATTCTGCTGCTTTCGTTTTGTTTTTATATATATTGTATATATCGCTCAGGGAGACACTAAATTTCATTGTATAGCTGTGCAATGACAACAAAGGCATTTTGTTCTGTTCTGTTCTGTTCTGTTCTGTTCTATTCTATTTTATTCTATTCTATTCTATGAATTACTTGTGTTGATGCGAGCCTTGACAGGGACATTTTTTATTAAACCATGGAACACACTGAACTTGGCGAATATTACCTATTCAACATACTGTACAGTATTACTAAATGATGTTGGTAACTTGTAGCCTATTGTGCCCCAAAATAATAAATTCTTACAATGAAAAATATGATATCGTCAGATCAACTGGTTATGAGTGTGAATGGTAAAACAAATCTATCTGATCTCTGTGTCAGTCAATTGCCATTTTAACCTGTGTTAAAACTGATAACTGTCTCTGTCTGCTGCTGTCATATGACAGACAGACAGTGTAGGAGAAGGACAGAGAAAAGGAGAGAGACTTGGGAAAAAGATTGCTTGAGTGAGTGAGAAACTGACAGCTCAATGCCAGAAGAATAGAGTGCTCACACTTCAGTCTGGCCCAGAACTGACAGCATCAGACATAATGATGTTCACTCAAAGAGCCAGGAGACACCTTGGGAACATGAGGCCAAGCCAACACACCTTCTGTCCCATTCTGACTGCCTTGATATGCTTCCCCTCTCCATTCCCTCCTTCTTTGCATTTTATACCCTAATGTCTCCTTTTACAGAGGTACCAACCTATAAGATAAGATAAAGACAACTCCCGACACACACAATTGCAATAATGCAGTGTGAGATTGAACTGGACAGATAGCATACGTGAATGAATGCATTAAAATGCTATAGCACATCTGCATCTCAATAATAAATACCATACAGGGCAACTAGAAACTAGCGTAAATAAAATGTGGTAGCCACATATTGTCACACAGGAAGGTTTTGGTCTTTTTTAGTAATGCTAAAGGCAGTTTGTGGCACTATGGAGCAATGCTTTAATGAGCAGGTCCCCATTTCGTCTCATGCTCTACTAGCATGAACACAAAGAAGCATGGGGTTTTATTCTACCAAGGATATGAGCTGTAGATGAGAGGGATAGGAGTACAAAGGAAAGACATTCAGTGGTGTCCAGTTATTAACATGTGTGAGAAGATGTTCAGATGAAGAGATGCAATCAAGACAAGGAGAAATAAAAGACCAATAATAATTAATGATTATAATATTAGTAATAATATAATTATATCTTAATTAATTAATCCAGTAGCAAAACAACAACAAAAACAACAAAGCCATCAATCATCTATCCTGGTTTGTCCTGGTCAGGGTTGCAGAGGTCATAGACCTCTCCCAGCATCCACTAAGCATTAGGTGACAGGCAGCCTAAATCCTTGACTGCTCACCATTTCTCAGGGCTAACATGCATAGACAGAAAACCAAATTCAAACATATGGTCAATATTCCAGGAAATAAAAAATGTATTAAACAAAATGGATACACCAACACAATAATATAAGAATATATGAAAAATACATTACAATAAACTATTTTAAACTAAATCAAATATAATACATACTACAGAACATAAAATCAATCCACAAAATTAAAAGTACAAAATGTATAAAAGATGCCAGAAAGGATGGAGACTAGATTTCTTCCACAAGGCTGCTCTATTAAGTGGTCCCTGAAAGAGTGGCCTACATGGCAATATTAGGCACAATGAAAGAGAAGAATATCTTACATCTGAGCAAAGGCCTTAAAACTGAATGCTTAGACACATGTTGGAAGTCTCATATTTTAAGTGCTTATTATTTACTTTTTAATCTTGGTTCTGCGTTTATATCCATTGTACCTGTAAAAGGGTATTGATAATTAGAGAGGAACACAGAGAACTCAGTAATCTATACAGGAGCATTCAAAGGTCTGAGTGACAGTTTCAAAGTTTTGAATTGTGGAAATATTTTCATTCTGACAGAAACATGTACAGCTATTCTTTAGACTTGCAAATCAAAATGAAGGTCACAGAGAGAAATTATAGAAATTTTAAGAAGAAAGCTTTATACTGGTTAGTAAGAGCTCACAAGATTTTTTATAAAAGACATTTTGACATGTCATAGTAGAAAAAGCACAGGTATAAATAATAAAATGAACAATATTTGAATTCCATTTAGTAACATCAGTTTAAAAGTAGTATTGTGCATGCTGGCTCACTGTCACACTGTCATAGCTTACTCACTGGTGCCAGAATAGATGACAACAAGACTTTTTGTCCCCTCACTTTCAGATATTATAGTAATAAAGTGGTAATGTTTAAGCCAGGTATTACAATCAAAGTGATAATGTCTAAGCTTACTCCAACATCTTAGACCTTTAAATCTAATCATAATCAGAACATATAGGACTGTGAGTGGCCTATTATGGCTGCCAGTTCAGACTAGTTCAAATAATTTGACCAAATACAACACCGGGCCTTATTTTTTGTGATAGTGTAATGGCCAGCGCAAGCAGCACATGGACAGTTTGGTATTTTCCTGACCTTGAAATTTGCTTTGCCCGTCTGTGTAGTATTGTGGTGCCCAACACCGCATGCATGGTGAACTGCCAGGAGGAGACGTGCAAATAGGCAGTGCAAAGAAAGTTGTTGGTGTTTTTGTGGAAAATGGGTAGATGTCTCAGAACCACGTCTGTTTCTGGAACAAAGTCACTCCACTGCCACTTGTTGAGTTTACAAGTGCAAACGAAATACTTGCTGTAAATGTGCTGCAATAATGGGTTGATGCTTGAAATATAATAAGTTATTTCAATTAGACACTGTCCAACCAAAATTGGAACAGAAAATAACATT